>NC_142657.1:12500-637500 GCF_026168435.1 Sesamum indicum | reverse complement strand
GTTTAATTCACATGCCAACAAATGACCCTCATCACATGAGCCTAAATCCCAGTGAACAGACTGAATTACATGTATCTTTCGCTACTGAAACAGTAAAACAGATGTAAGTAGACAAAATGAAGCATCCAGGCATACTACCTATTCACACAACAACAAGAAAAATTGAGAGAACTCTAAGCCTTAGAGACACAAGACATAATATATTATATGAGCACATAAAACCTGAAACCAGATGCACTGGCTTCATCTGCCCAATCCAAGTATGAAAAATCTAGGAGATAAGTGATGCAAAAAAACTCAGCTAAAGCACGCATATATAAATACACTGCACAAAATATGTATGCTTGTCAGATGTCATTATATTATAGCAATCTGTTTAAACTAACTAATAGAAAATACCCCTCACAATGAAGGAAATATCTAACTGAAAGAAGGATAACTGGTTTGTAGAATATACCATATCTAAGAGAGTATACTATACCGGTAGCATTCTTGTTCAGTACCACATTACACTACAACCAAAATTATGCATTAAGAGAATGATCAAAATCCTTTTTTTTATGAATATGATCAATATCAACTTATGAGTGCATCGGTATACACCACATGGAGCAAGTTCATAAGGGAAAGTAGACTTGTGTCCTACTTATTCTGCCTTTGACAGTCTGCATGATCCATTAAGTAGAGCTCTTCTGGCTTTAAGTGAAAAATGCTTATTATGCATCGACAAGCATGCTTAACGCCTTAACCATTACTTGAGGTTGCAAAAATGACCAATAGATTATGTATTCAGATGGAGCATTAAAATGATAATTAATCTCTATTCAACTTCTAAAGTAGAACTCAAAGTAAGATTCTCAGTCATTTAGTTCTACAAACACAATAACAAGAAGATGCTAAACTAAAAGGCTTATACTACAGGTTTCAACTTTAATTTATTCAGAAATGCCACCTGAAAACTTGTCTTCATTCTATAAGACAAGTACCGAGTGGACAGAGCATCAAAACTCAGAATGTTCCCACATGTATACCTACAATTGTATAGCATAAATGAACAATGGAAAACACAGGATTCTCTGTAGATCATGCTGACTTATCCCCTCAGACCACAAGCAGACAAACAAAAATACCTCATCTAACAACAATCCAAAACCTCACTCATGAAGAAGGATACAAATTTCTATAAATTCACATGGCATTTAAACATATAAAAAACAAACCAAAACTAATCCAATGAAACACAAATGACAAGATGCTGTAGGCAATGACAGGCATTTTATTGAAGAAACCAAGCTCATATCTCAAACCAGTTTCCATTTGAATCATGTGCATTGGTGGATACTGGATGCAGAAAATGATGCAATGATCAGAAATCAGGCTTATCTGAATCATTCTCTCTCTAACTAACAAAAATAAGAGGCAAAACAATATATTCAAAAACCAAGATTCGACAAATCAATTCAGAGAGAGCAAGATCTTCAACTCATATTATAAGTGGAAAAATCAATTACCAAGGTGAATTTTAAGTGGACAGGAAGACGCATAACATAAAAAGATAATTCACGAAAGAGCTAAAGCGGGGAAAGAGGGGGAAAAAGAAAAAAACAAAGCACCTCCAAATTCTTGAAGCCACAAGTTACAACTCAGCATCAAGTTCTCCCAATAACTCTGTTACTCGCTACGACATCTAGAACCTGCCTAAAAGCACATCAAAAGAAATAACAATCTCGGATCTTTCACGAAGGTAAACACGATTACAGCACCATAGGTAAATAAAAGTAACTTCCATCGAAAATTAACCCGCATATTAAAGTTGAATCCGAACCTACGCCGATTTCTCTTTCCGACACTGGCAATAGTCCTTGTTTACCTATAGGAGAATCTAAAAAAACCCACCGATTGTTTCAGAAAAGGAAACTGTTCCATGTGATGCAACAACAACTGAATAATCAAGCCTCTTCCACTGAAAAAAGAAAACAAGATCTGTCAATCAGATTACGCGCTTAAGAAAAAAAAAATAACTCAGATCCAGGTGACACTCCATCGAACAATATCAAACAAAACGCAAATTTACACCACAGCTAACTCAATATTGGATCCATCTGAGTCCGACACAATACAGCGCCGTACTTATCGCATTCACCGCGGTCTCCGATTCAGTTGATGCAAGGCGGGAACCTGATCTTTCACCAGAAAGAACGATATCAAATTTTTCAACCGCATCGTACTACGTATACTCGTAAGCAGTCTTACTGCTTCGGAGCATACTTTCATTAATCCAACGTGCAGACCACGCCGGCGGCGGAGAAAGTTCCCGACCTGCACCAAGCGAATCAGAACCCGCCGCAACAGATACAAATCTCCACAAACTAATATACATATATGGAAAATATAAGTTAATAGATCTGAGAGAGGAGGAAGTCTACAACTCCTCCGTATAGGTGTGAGCGTGTAACGAGCGTCTGCGTGCTATAGGGTAGGGGGTCGGGGGAGGTTGTTTTATAGCTAGAACCTACGCAGGAGATCTTGCCACGTGTCTGCTACCCAGGTGGCCGGTGCAAATGCTACCGAAATAGGGAGCGGAGATAAAGGCCGTAGGGTTGAGATTTGGTCCTGACTTTGGAATTAATTACCGGAGCGCCCCTGGGTTGTTGCTGCGTGGAGCTACAGTGGGAGCACGTGCGCGTGGTCTGAGGATACACAGACTTATTCCTCCCTGCCCCTTTTCTCTTCCAATTTTTTTAAAAAAATTAAGATTATTATTTTAATTTTTTTAAAAAAATTAAGATTATTATTTTAATTTTTTAATAAATAATCATTATATTAAAAAAACGATTATTTTATAAATTTACATATCCTTATTTTTGGGGAGGGTTAGTGACAAGAACCCGAGACTTGCCTCAGATATGATAGTGTCTATACAATTAAAAACTTCATTCCCGTAATCAGTAATTTAGGCTCGAGTTTATGTGTTTTAAAATGATTCAGGTCAATTCTAACACACTCGTGTCATTTGTCATTCCTAACAATTATTATATTAAAAATAGTATTTTATCTTTGGCACATCAAAAAATATGAGTCATGTTTTCATTAATTGGTTATCCCATAGTATAATCTTTAGATACTTAAATAAAATAAAGTTAAAATAAGAGAAATAGATACAAAATAGTATGCGCTACCTGAAAACGTGAAGGGTTTAAGGGCAATTTATGGTTGCTTTTATGTGGCAGAAATCTACACCATTAAAACCTCTTCTTGATTAAAGACCCTCGTTCGAATCATTGATCAAATACTTATTTTTAGGGATTATTACATTCTCATTCCATAAGATTTTATATAATTACAGGTAGATTTCATGTAGTTTGATAAATTATATTTAATACCCTTGAGGTTTGCTTCCGTCTAGCAAATTAGTCCCTCCGTTAGTCATAAAAAAGTTCATCGAATTTTGCTGAGATTAATAATAAATAAATAAAAAAACTATATTTACTCCTAATCAACTTATTAGTGACTTATTTCAGGTCAAATAATTTTTTTTATGACTAAATTACCCTCATACGTCTTCACGCATTAATGCATATGAGGAGGTATATCTTCACCGTTATAAGGATAGCTTAGTTCGAAAAAAAAATTATTTGACCTACAATAAAATCAATAATAAGTCAAATAGTGGTATATATCAATTTTCATTCAGTTTTTTGCTAACATCAGCAAATTTAGTGAATTTTGACTAACGAAAAGATTAATTTGTTAAATAGAAGCAAACCTCATGGGTGCTAAATGTAATTTTTTAAACTATATTGGATGTAAGTGTAATTACACTAAACCTCAAGAGAGGGGAGTGTAATTATCCCTTATTTTTATTATTATAAAAAAGAAAAAAAAAACTCTATTGTCGTACCAACTTTTAAATAATTAAATTCACTCTTTAACTTATTTGTTCCCTTCAATAATATTTGATTATAATAATAATTTCAATATTTAATGAATTTATTAAAATACCCTTGAAACTTACACGCATCTTAATTTTTGATACATTTTATGTTCTGAAGCCACCAATCAGTGACGGTAAATAACCCATCAATTAAAAAATTTAATTCTTTATTAATTTTAAATAATTTTACACATGCAGCGAGTGTGTCGAGTAACGCTAATTATCTGAATAAAAAAATATATAAATTTTGTGGCGATTTAACTAATTTTTTAACTGACTTATGGGGGGTATTCTTGTCCTTTCTATATTGGGAATAAAAATCCTATTTAGTGGTGTAGAGTTGCTAAAAAGAGAATATTGGATTACTTGTTATTTTTGTGGCTTAGACACCTTTTCCAAAATTGAGTGGTTCTGTTCATCAGGAAAGGAATCTCTCAGTTTTGTGCTTTCATTCTCCTCTTGGAATTCTGCAACATTCTTTTGCTTAAAATAGTGATGATATTAGAATGAGAAGTAGTTTGACAAACACATGTTTGCTTTCTATTTAAGCATTATTACATCTATGCCCCTAATTTATATTCTATTTATACAAATCACCCATATTTTTTTCTTAAAAAAGATTACACGTACTTTCAGCTAAAAACTTCAATATCATTTACACAAACCTGGATATTATACCTTTTAGAAACATCAACGTTATTATGCAAATTACCCCTATTTTTTTTTCATGGATGGTTTCTATAATTACACAAAAAATATGGATGGTTTGTATAAATATAAAGGGGTGTAAATATAATTTGATGTATTGAATGATATGATTCAACACTTCTATAACATAAAAATGCAAATGTGTTAATCAAAATATTTTTTTTTTTTTCATTTCATGCATCCGTGAGAGAACCCTTTTTTTTTTAATATTTTTTTAAAACTATTTGATCCGAGTTGAGGCTGTTGGTGATATGGTGATTCTAGTTGACATGGAGCCTATCCACGTCAGGTTGTCAAATGCACGAGTTGGGATCCATGATAACTCCTCAATTCTGGAATATGAGTTGACTTGCGACACAATTTATTTGGAGCGGTCCCCATTTAAAACCCTGTAATGCATAAGTAGCCAACGTTGACGTAAGGTAATTAACAAGGTTGAAGAGCGCACGAATAGTAAAGACATCAACGGTTGTTATTTCGAGTTATTAGGTTGTTTGGGTTGTCTAAGCCCCGACTCAATAAAATTGACACGAATCCTTATCGTGTTCTATTATTTTTTGTTTTCTGAAAGGCAAAATAATTCTTTGAGGGCTTTAGCCCTTTTCAACCCCGTCACCATCACCAAAAGTAAATTGAAATTAAACAAAACTTATGATAGAAAAGGGAACAAAACTAATTGAAAGGTAATTACAACGAGTTCTTCTAAAATTTAGTATAATTATAAATATCCCTCTGCTATTTGAAAAATCACCAATATCCTCTAATTTTAATAATTCCCTAACAATTATAGTCCAATTCATTAATATTCACTAGATTTTCATTCATTTTTTTTTATGATACATCAAACTTATCGAACACTCATAGATCTGTAGACGAGTACACTCAGTCATTCATTCTCACTAATGTTGACAATAATTCTGAGAAAAAAACAAAAAAAAGAAAAGCAGCTTTTAGTGTGTGGTGAATTATTTATGGCATGATATTGATAGTTTGATTGGATTTGGTAGGTAAATCACTTCCATCAACATCAACACACATTATTCTATCTAATAATTATTGCTTTTATTCTCACACATTAACATCTAACCTAATTTATTACTTTATCAAAGCCATTACCACACTTCTAGCTTAAGTAGAAATCAAATTGATTATGAATTATATATTTACAAAAATATTAAAATAGATACGACACTTTGTCAGGACTAATTACCATGATCAAAGTAAAAAGCTGCAGCGAATTTTTCAGTGCCCATTAGTTGTTGTTTTAATAAGCAACGTAAAATTATTAGTCATGTGGTAAAAAACCATTGCAAATACTTTGGTCATAGTCGAGAATCGTGATAAATATTTTGGTCATAGTTAAGACCATGATAAATATTAATTAACCACGATCAAAATTTTGAATTTCTATATTAATTTATTTGCCTGTGATTTATCATTTTTCTTGTACTAGTAGTTGAAATATTTACACGTCTATTTATGTTTTATATTGAACAATTTGTACATGTAGTTTTTTCTTTTTTTTTAAATATTATGGGTTATTAATTAATCTTATATCCAATGATTATACGATATTAAAAGTCATGATATATTAGTTGAATAAATCAATTTGAATTGAATGATTTACAAATGTGCAAATCATGCGACACTCAAATTAAAAATGCACAATTTTATTTTATTTCAATTAATTTTTTTTATGCTTATTTAAATTTAAAGCTTATGTTCAGGAACTGCATGCAACGATGACTAATATATATGAATGCAAAGTCTCTTCCTATCCTATCAAAAGGCATTGAAATGCACAACTGCCCAACCTTTTGTCTACTTTTAGTTGATGTACCTATCTCTCAAGGGGACATCTGATTATTTGTTATACGTCGGTGTTGTTGGCGTATTCTATTTGTGTATTTAAATTTTAAATTCATATAATTAAGGGTAAATTATAACTAATTTTATTGAAATTTGACATAATTATGAATATTTTTTTGTTATTTAAAAAAGTATAAATATTTTTTTTAAATAGAAAATAATTATGTAGCCCTAAACGGTGAAATGGACATTATTATTTTATACTTGTTGATTTTTTTTAAAAAAATAAAATTTTTTTAAAAAATATAAATTTTTTTAAGGGGGGTAAAATAAATAATTATTAGTTCATAAAAATATTTTAAAAAATTATAAAAAATATATAAAATTATAATTTATAATTCAAAAGGATATTTTGGTCAGTTCACTATAAAAATTAGATGGAAACCAAATGGAATGGGCTCGTGGTTAGATGGATGTTAAATCAGAGGGTATTTGTAAATTTTTGAACAACGAAAAGGTATTTATAATTATGCGCTCTTTATAAATGAGCAAATTACTCTCATATGAAAAAATAATAGCATTTACTCTCTTTGTATTTTTTAAAATCAAGCAATTTATCCCCCTGTCTAAGGGGATAAATTGCTTGATTTTAAAAATTACAAGGGAGTAAAGCATTTTAAAAAATACATGGGGCTAAATTTATAATTTTTTCATAGAAAATACTTTGCACATTTATAATATCACAGGGGCTAAATACCATTTTTCCTTCCTAGACTATAACCATCGAATAAAGTTCATGGATTCCACAAAAAAAAAAAAGGAAAAAATACATTTTGCAATCTAATATCTCATTTTTACATTGTGCATTTGAAACTTTTTTTTTTTTTTTCCTGTCAAGTTACCATTTTGACTTTGTGAAATTTGCACTTTTTCATATACGATAATTTTTTTCTTGATTTTTCTACTGGAAAAACTTCAAATGTTGTATATATGCGAAAAATATCAAACCACATAGGTCTTATATATCGCATTTGCACTGCATGTAATATTTTTTCGATAAAAAACTTGATTGAAAAATAATGATAAATGACAAACTGTAAAATTTCATAAAGTTGAGATGGTAAATTGACACAAAAAAAGGTTTAGATGCCAAAGTATAAAAACACTCATAGTTCAGATGATAAAATATAATTAACCCAAAAAAAATATAAAAAATAGCATGTCTCGGCTATTAGTATATTTCTAATTTATTTATTTGAGTGAATCGATTATGATGCATATTGAAATCTAATAGCATTATAATAGTCAAATGACCTTAAAAACATCCTGAAAATCAAAAGATGACATAAGTAACAATCGGAATATCAAGAAGGAAATTGAGAGAATATGAAAATAACATAGAATAATGGTGTAATAATTGGTGTGAAAGTGATAAAAATTTTGAAATATAATCTAAAGTAGGCTTGTGGAGCGTAAATTCGTGTTGTTTACCGAGAGAAAAGGTATGTAAAATATAAGTGACTTGTGCTACCATGTTGATTGCATTATGACCTCAATTTATAAAAAGGTTGATAGTAGTTAGGGCAATCTGCATACCATTAGAAATCCAGGAATATCGGCTATCCAATAGAAGAGTCAAATCATGATTCGTATTTATTTGAACGAAACTATGACCGTTAGACGAATCTTGCCCAATCAATTCAAAATCAAAGAATTAATTATTTGTTGATTGATCGAGTTGATTCTACAAATATAGGCAGAATTAGAGATTTTTTAATATGACATAACATGAAATGTTGGGAGTGTGGTTGTCATGGCATCGCTATTATTTGATGAGTCATGCTGTTGAATCAAACATAATTTCAACCCCTGTCAGAATCAGTACAGATACAAAATACATAATCTCAATATCTTGATAATGAGCCAGCAGAATCAAACCTCTGTCATTGGGTTGACTGATGAAAACCCACTTTCCAGTTTTATTCTTCGAAAGAAATAATTAAAGGAGATATCACATTATATTGTGTTATGATATTCAATGTGATTAATGTGGGCATGCTGGCGTTTTTTCTCCACTTTCTTGGGATTTGGACCTGAAATCATTATAAAGTTCTTATAAATTTTACTTATGCTGATGTTATACTGACAGGGTCGTCATTTCAACTGATGTTCGAATGTCTGATACATTAAAACCACTGAAGGGAGGGCCAAACAAAAGAGTTATTACATTATGAAAATTTACAGATCATCTACTCCCACAAAAAAACCAGTTAACTGCTGTTGAACTGTGACAAATCGAAATTGTCTGTTAGAGGAAACGTCCACCGCCATCTTTCTATATTACAAATGTTCTAGGCCAAGTGGTAAACCCTGGAACATAGTCCAAACCACTCAAGTGTTTGTCCCAGAAAACTCCAACCCAAGCGAGCTAAGACACGGCCTATTCTTGGTAGCATCGGACATGCTAATGTCCCAAGTAGAAACCAGTTGAAGCTCAGTAGCACAACAGCCTCGGACGTAGGTTTCTCAACAGGGTTCAATAATGGGACAACGCTCATCAACGATATGGTAACTACACCAAAAAGAGCTACTACCAGAGGCGTGCAGGGATCTTGTGCTTCCCACACGACGATCCCAACCACAAGTGATAATGCCCCGCTGAATAGGCTTCGAGATATAGCAACCACCCTCTGTTGTGTCAGAGTTTCACTCTCGTTTGAGATCGTGTAACGAACAAACGGCTGGGAGAGCCTGTAAACTTTTGATCCAGCTTTTAAGACATCCTGCATTTCATCGTTGCAAAGTATGTTTTCATTGCAATCAGGTTTCCAGGATATTGTACCGACATTGTCGGTGCTTCTAATGTTAAAGTCATTGCATACATCATCACCTCGACCCTCGTAGCTCCAAAGTGTTCTGCTATGAACCTCCTTCAACTGTTGTATTTCATCTTTTAAATCCTGAACCTACAGGGATAGACACGAAAAGTTATAAATGGACAACAACGATAAGTGAAAGTGCTTGTTTCTCCTTAGAGAAACTAGATCGTGGGCGGGCAAAGATTGAAACTACTTTTTTTTTATATGGATTTAGAGGATTAATTCTTCACCTCGCTGTCTAGCAGTTTGATTCTTGAGATGGCCTCATCATGCTCTTCTTCAAGTTCCATTAGCATTGTCTCCATCATTCCACGTTCTTTGACGGCCACATAGAGTTGCACTTCTTGTTCTTTTCGGTCCCAGAGATCATTTTCCAGTGCATATCTCAATCTATGCAGTTGAATCTCCAGCTACATATTGGCTGTTCTAAAATTAGTAATCATGAATATGGCATCAAACATATAAACGACTTTCTTTCTACCTAAAGAATATGAAAAAGTAGGATCCCACAAAAGAAGAGATAAAAATATTCAACGATGGATGACCCCTTAAACACACATCTCGTTAAAATTTGAAAGTGTTCCCTATAAATCTTGTTCTTCTAATGACGATGCTTTATATTGGAGCGTGGAACCTGAGCTAACGTTACACTTTGGCCCGGCTATCATGAACCCAACATTAATTTTTTTTCCATACACTATTATCAGGAACAAATCGTAATTATATAATGTTTGCATGGACCCTGGGGATATTTAGATGGATAGTTAACAAAAACTATATACTAATAAGAGAAACTTAAAGTAACTGCGGACATAAGGACCATTTAACTCCGACCACGTAAAACTTGTTTGTTCTTTTGTTTAATTTTCTTTCTTGTTTCTATGCACGCATTTCACACTGCTTCTCAATCGCCTGACACTCCAACTAGAGCCTTAGAGCAGAACAAAAGTACACCTAGAGATGCGACGAACTTGCAAAATCATTTAGAGAGTGTTTGACAAAGCAACCTAAAATACTCCAATACTTGATCTAGACTGTACTTCTATACATACAAACATGCACACATGTGCTTAACAACTTATAAAATCAACGGTGGAATGTACTAATTAGATGACAACCACAAGAAGTATTATGCTAAGAAAATCAAAGTCCTCTCGACAAAGACAAGGTAGAAGTAAATTACCAGCCTTTCTCTATACAATGCAGCAAGCGCTCGTACAGGTAGAAATAATATTGCAATAGCCAACATCACGACCCGCCAGAGTATAACTAAATGCAGGCACAGAGCAAGTCTCAGCAGCTCTACCCAGCTCTCAACGATAATAGAAACGCTACGGAGACCAATTTGACAAGATAGCTTAGCTAGCAAGAGAGGCTTCAACACCAACCTGACTGCTGAAGTAACCAATTCGAACAACAGAGCCATGATAGCCACAACTATGCAATTTCCACAACTTTCATTATCATTACTTATAGAAAACCATCTGCATCGAGCCCAAATTCAAACGATGGGATGTAAGTAAGGCACTGTTTGACAAATTAGAATAATTGTATAGTGTTCAGAGTCATGATCACTATACTTGAAAAATTCAAGTATCCCGATAATGCTCTACAAGATAATCACTTAAAAAATACAAAGCTTTAGTCGCATTTCACCCTCCTATGAGAACACAAACATGCACCAGAAATTCCATGAACCAAAAGAAATAGCAACGTAGCCAATGAACTTTTAGAAGAAAAAAAGCTCATTGCCACCCGTGGCAGAGGGTCACCATTTTCCTTTTTCAGAGCAATTTTTTTGCTTACTAGTACTTTCATACATGTCTGTTGCATTTAATAAAAAATATAGTAAATATATTTAGTGTCGACACAATGATTAATATATATATTATCGTAAGGAATTATTCGAAATATTTTTGGAGAACAAGCCCAAGACTTGCTGTATATTTGAGGGAAATTCTAACCTAGACTGGGTCTGATTGAACCGGAGGCACTTACATGGCAAGTGTAACGCACTCGCTATGTAGTCGGCGTATAGTTTAGAAAAATGATCAATATATGATAAGTGTACCACACTTCTCTATGAATAGTTTGGTTTGATGGACCTGATTTGGGTAAGATGTTTGGTATCATTCATGGAAATAAAAAAGTTTCCCCATAAATAAAATCGAACATTGCCTATATAGTCATAAAAATAATGATGTTTTTCTGTACTTGCATCATATCATATCATATCCAGGTACTCAAAATGAACAACCTTTGTTCCAAAACCTCAATCTTTCACATTCTTGCATGCCAACCAAGAAATTGAAATTCGAAAGCACACGCCCTATACAGTCATCTTCAACAGTCCGACAACAAGAAACCCAAGAATCAACAAACATGCATCATCAATTTCGCCGAACAACAAACATAAATCAATCAAGAAATATTAATCATCAGCAGTCATAAATTGCACAGGTAAAATCACACAAAGCTACATAAATGGACTCCCCGAATCCCGACTCACCTCTGCAGGAGATACTTGTGAATTACCGAAGGAAGTGGCGATTGGAGTTCGTGGTTTGTAATGTTTTAGCAAGCTTGTAATATAGATACAGAAAAAGAGAGAAGGAAGAAAGAAGTGAAGAATCGTGGGGCAGCAGAGAAGTGGCGACGCGTGGGGGTTGAAAGACAGCGACACGTTTGGATGCAAACGTATCAACCTGAACCAACCCTGTTGCTTTGTTATCGTCCTTTTTCTTTCTTGTATCAAACTCATCCTTAATTTTGTAGATAAATTAAAACCAGATCGGTGATATTTACTATAATTATAAATATTTATTATTTAAAAAATTATAAAGAATTTTTTAAGATTATGGCGGACTAGCAAATATTTCTTCATAATAATCTAGGGATATTGATTAGACATTTTTCATATGGTTAGACCTTTCGATGGGTGGGTATCACCCCTGAAGGGAGTGGATCAGCCCGAGCAGCATGGTGGAAGCATAGAAATCCGAAAAAAATGATTCAACATACAGTTAAATCCCCGATTAAGTTAAGTCTACATCTAATGGACTTTAATTAAATCTAATTTAATTACAAGCCCAATATTGAACCATCCTTTAATCCGATTAAAACATTCAAGCCTTTTATCATCTTTCTTTCAATTTATATATAAATCCAATTTATAAATCGGACCAAGCTCAATAAAATTAATTCAATTAATTTTAATGGCTAACTAAAATTCTAATGAATCCAATTAATTAAATTTCAACTCATCCATCCAATAAATTGGTCTAAATAAATAATCGAATTATTTATGCTCTTCAAGAATTATTTAATCCAATTAATCTGACTCTTCTGATTCCAAATTAATTCCATCCCATTATAGTGGTGCAATGTAACTCTTTAGGTTCATCCTCAGTTACTTGGACGTGTATGACCCACAATTAATTAAATCTAATTTAATTAATTATTTCTGATTATCTCATAACCGAAAATAGCATGTTACCATGGATGGCCATCTAACAACAGTCCATAACACTAGAGACTAAGTGAATAGTAGCTTGAACGTTTAGGCTCCGAATCCATACGAGTACGGTCCTACTGGCAACCGTCTCCCAACTTTAGTCTAGGCATAGAACTAAGCAACTATGCTTAATACTCGAAACACGTTTACTTTACCGATCTGATCTAGGAAACTTATCCCTAATTGATGAATCGCTTTGGCCAAAGACTTTAAAGTCTAAACCATTTCAGAGCGCATAGGAGAACTTTGTCGTATACTGACATGGGATAGATCCTCTTTTGGAATCCACCATGCTCGCTACATACTCCGACTGCACTGGATAAGGCTTATGATGACCTGCCTCATGATACAGCCACCACCCACAATATCCAAGATATAATGTTCGTATGCACGTGATTGCCATGATTCGTTAAGTCCGAGAACTAATCTAGTATGATAGAAATCGGGAATCCGAATCATACCAACCAAGTCTTAAGAAACTTTCATATGACAATTCCCGCGAATCAGTTCAATCAGTCAACTACCTTGCCAACTAACCCACTAAAACTACATAGACGACCTACATCTCCTGCCGATGAAACGCAAATGCAGTACTTAGTGCAAGTCTCTATAAGACCCTCGATGCCCTGTCTCGAGGTTCTCGACTTGAAATGTTTCAGACCGACTCTCAGGAGTTGGTTTCAAGCTGCCAAACCTATGCGCAATCATACTCCACGGATTTCACCTTTCAGTTTGTGGCATTTCGTTGTGACATTAAAACCCCGTTTAATATAAGTGGTAAGCATAATGAAACACGCTACCAACTTGACGAATTCTCTATATTCATCAATTTAATATTATTCGATAAAGATTCATGAATGGCAAACAGTCAATCAAGACTTTTTATCACCCGTTCCAACAATCTACCTAAACTCGAAATTCCATTAAATATCCATAGTTATTGCTTATATATTTTACTCGGATCCACCCGTAAAATATCCGTTGGGTCTTACCTATTTTATTCTCAAAATAATTGGGTTTGACATTGCATCTTACACATATTAAAATGAATTAACAATTATACATGTTTCTTTATAATAATATCACTAAAATATATTACTAAATTAATTTATTAAAAATATTTTATGAAGTTGCGATCGATAAAATAAATTAATAGCTATTTAAATTTTTAACGAATAGAAATTGCATATCGTTTAAATGTATGTAATGATTTTGCCTTTATTCAAATAATGGATCATTACTAATCAATTTAATAATAGGCTTAAATTCGTGATAGGAATGAAAATTAAAGAACCTATAGGAAAAAAAATATGAAAATCATATTTTAACTTTAAAATAAATTTTTTATCTATTTGAAACAGCGTTGAACTTTCATTCCGTGAGGCTTTTATAATTCAAATTCAAATAAATTTTACTATTAGTCAAGCTTGACGTATCACTTTAGGATCAAATTAATTTTATCAGAAATTTAATTCAAAGTTGTCATTATGAAAATAAAGACGAAACAGTAATGATATTTTTTTGTCAAAATATCAATACATAACAAAATTTTAATAAGATACAAATTTTAAGAATTTTAGATGACAAGTAAATCCAGTTGATATTTATAAAAAAATTACAAATTTAATGATTTTAAGTTAATAGATATTTATGAATTTTTAGAGAATTAGATTTTACCTATCCACACATTGGTATTTCAGGATTTAGACCTGGACCCGTACCCATTGAGATAAGTATCTTGGGTATGGGTCTGGGTCTATTATAAAGCTAATGGGTCCGGATTTAGGTATTGACTAATATAATAGATCTGGTTTTGGGTCATTCTCGCCCGTTAATAGGTATATTTATAGGAGATGTTTTTAATTTTTAAAATTAAAAAAAGATACTTTAATTTTATTTATTTAATTGCATATTTTTAAATTAGCATTTTATACTTGAGTTATCTCAAGAGATTGTATTTGAATTCGAGAAAGTAATTTTAAATTATTTTATATTAAAAAAAATTTAAATTTAAAATTATTTAAATATATTTAAAAAATTTATTATGAATAATTTAAAATTCATAATTTTAAATCTTTCAATCCAAATGCACCGGTAAGTTAAATGTTAATCAATTTAGCAGCGAATGGGTAGATTATGATGCACTCTTTGGGCTGAAATGAAGGCCGGAATAAATTGTAGACCCAATAGCATCCCTCCTGGTCCTGGGTGGGCTTGACTAAAGCCACTGACTGGCCCACAATAGTCACCGCTGTGGGCTAAGAGATCGGCCCATACATTTGTGGCCCAATTTGCAATATAACCTTTCACTCTACCTTTTTTATCAGTTTGTGAACCTTTGCACATCTATATTATATAAAAAGAAAAGGTATTTTTATCTTACAAACGGCGGTTATGACACTGTAACACTAATTTTATTATTATATCAATAATACCCCTTGGTTGATTTTTTTTTTCTCTTTGTTGCTTTCTTTCTTTTTTTAGATATATGATGTGTTGGTTTACATATAATTATTCTTATTCATAATATGTTTTAAAATATAAAATATTTTTATTATATACATATAGGGACAACATGCCACGACGGCTAGTAGAAAAGTTTAGATTATATAAAGTACAGATACTCCAATAAATTGTGCGGTACAGTGCTGGGTACGTGTCGTATATGAATACAACTCGAACACACTTAGAACACGTCGACATCCGCATATTCGAGTGTTAGACACCCAATACGTTCCGATACGTTTATTTTTATATATATATAATTTTACAAATTTTGGGCTTTTTTTTTTTTTTAAAGAGTTGAACTTGATAAAAAAAATTAATAATAATTCACTCCTCTCAAACTAAAGATTTTGGGATGAAATTACTAAAATATTGAGATATTATCATAATGGTTTAACTAATTTGGGTTATTAAAATTTTTGATTGCGTACTTTTTAAAAATATTTTAAGACACACTTAGTTAAGAATTTAAATATAAGACATGGTTATTTTATATTTTATTTTAATATTTTTTATATTGCATATTTTAATTTTTTGAGAAATTAAGAACATATATATAATAAATAATATACTATATATTTAGTCATATCGGCCTCGTGTTGTGTTCTAAATTATTTAAATTTTTTGTCGTTGTGTTCCTATCGTATTGTGCTTGTGTCGCTATGTCCGTATCCATGCATTATAGATTAGATTTCTTTTAAAATTCAAAATATTTTTCTCTATCACCTGCATATATGTGTCTTCTCTTGCTAACTTCTCATAACCTCTTTTCCTTTTTTTTTATTTATAAATAATGTAATTAAAATATATTATTTGAAATATTAACAAATAAATAAAATAAATTTTAAAAATAAACAATTAGTTCTTTTAAAGTAGAGATAGGTACACTCCGTTCCTCTGAGATTTAGTGTAATTACATATAGATTTCTTGTGGTTTAGAAAATTACATCTAATACCTTTGATATTTGCTTTCGCCTAACAAATAAATTTATCCTTCAGTTAAAGTTCACCGAATTTATTGATATTAACAAAAAAAAATCAAAAAAATTCTATATTTACCCCCAATTGACTTATTACTGACTTATATAGATCAAATAAATCTTTTTATGATCAAATTACCATCATACATCTTCACGCGTAATGCATGTGAGGAGGTATCTTCACCATTATAAGGGTACTTTAGTTCGAAAAAAATTATTTGACCAGCAATAAGTCAATAATAAGTCAATCGTGGGTAAATATCAATCTTCATTCAGTTTTTTTTTTGCTAGTATCAGCAAACTGAGTGAATTTTGACTAATGAATGGACTTATCTGTTAAATGAAAGCAAATTTCAGGGGTACTAGGTGTAATTTTCCAAACTATAGAGGATTTACGTGTAATTACATCAAATTTTAGGAGATGGTAGTGTAATTACCCCTTTAAAATATTAATCAATTATGCACACGTACTTAATGTTAATTATTATACTCTCTCGAGTCATAATGCACATGCTCCACTCCTCCGCTATTAGTACTAAATATTTCAGCTTTTTTAAAAAGACAGTACTGTCAAAAATTATAAAAAAAATGTACATGAGATTATAATAAAAGAGAAAAAGCTGCTCTAGAATCTAAATTTTTTATACACAATTCTTTTCTTTATTATTATTAATTTTTTCCTTTTAATAAGGTACTTTTGGTTTCTCCTATGTCATAAATATATATATACAAGTTGTCAAGTTGTTTACAAGGTACACAAATTGGCAAGTTGATGATTGTGTTTATGAAAAACAGCGGAAAGCAGTTCCACATACCTCGGATGCAGACACAAGTTTCTGACCAATCACAGATAAATTACTGGCAGCAGTTACGACAACCTTTTTCATGCCTAAACTACACCGCCTACGAAAACTTATCTCAAATATAAAAATTAATTCCAATTTTTAAGCCATCGAGGAACCAACCACTAGCAATAAAATGATAGTGGGGTCCATTACATGGAATTCGGTTTTGATATTGAGGCATGTTGGTAAAAAATATTAATTTGAAAGCGGAGAAAAATAATTTAATATATATGAGATACATATTAAACAAATGCAATCTACCACATCATATAACTTCAACACTACTATTTAATATCAAAAATATTATTTTTTAATAAAACTACTATTCATTGATAGTGACACTCTTACTAAAAATTTTCTCGAAAATCGTGTTCTGACCTATTGAGTTATCGTGTTGCGGGTAAAATTCGTAAAAATCTCGACCACATCAGATATTCTGTAAATTTATCTGTTTTTAATATTTTGTAAGTATCTCTGTGAAGTGTCTTATAGTTTTGAAGACATAATATTATCCTTTTGCTGGTGATATGAGTTGAAGTCACTCAAATTTTTCTATAAGGATTAATTGTATTGTCTTTTTTAATTAAAGTTGGGTGTAATTACACGCAAATTCTCAATAGTTTTAAAAACTACACCTAGTATCATTGATATTGTTTCCGTCGACAAATAGATCTCTATGATAGTAAAACATTACAAAATTTATAGACATAAACAAAAAAAGTTGAACGCAGATTTATATTTATTCCCAATTGATTTACAGATTTATTGTAGGTTAAACAAATCTTTTCTGCCCAAACCACCCTCATAAAGGTGAAGATGTACTTATTCGCATACATTAGCATGTGAAGATGTATAAGAGTAGTTTGGTCCGAAAATATTTATTTGACCGACAATAAGTCAATAATAAGTCAATCGAGGGTAAACTTGAATTTTCATTCTATGTTTTTGCTGATATCAATAAATTTTGTGAACTACTACCAGATGGATGTAGTATTAGATCTAAATTTTTTCAACTATGTAGGGTATACGTATAAGTACGCCAAACCTCAAGACAAGACTGCGTAACTATCCCCTTTTACAATGATAAATATATTTTTCGAAAGCATTGGGTTGTTTAAGCTAATTCAAAGTCATTAGGGACTAAAGAGCAAATATTAAAAAGCTCGATATACATAATTAATTAGGATCAACTTGAGGGTTTTCTTTAGTCTTAGTGGTAGACAATTGAGATGAAGAATAAATTAAATTATTCGATACTCGATTAAAATTAATTAATAAAAGTTCGTCTGAATTTGATTTGTTAAATTTAACCGATCAAATTTGATTAATATTAAATTTTATTTATAAAAAATAATAAAATATATACATAAAAATATTAAATTATTAAAACTCGATTTATATTTAATTTGAATTGAAATGGAATGATTTAATTAGGGTGGTAGTGAAAGAAAGAAAATGATGATGTCGAAAGCATTAAATCCATGTGCGCCTGCGCTGCCCACTGTAACACGAAAGACGAAGCAGTCTTCGTCGTTTTCGCTCAACTTGCCTTTACTATAACCTCACCTTCCCCTTTTATGTTTTTCTCCTTTTTGTTTTTAATTTTTTGTTAAGGGAATATTAAAGAAATTGTTTCGATAGTTACTTATAAAATAATTTACAATGGTACTTGATTCGATCTCTCGAAAAGTGGTGGTCCCTGTTTATATATACGTGAGTATTCTAAATGTTTGATAGTTTTTAAGTGGAGGAAAGTACGTTAAGTTAGTTGAAATGGTCCCCAACAATGACCATTCGATTCCTGAATCAATTCAAATTTGAGATGGTAAATAGCGATCTCTCAAGCAGTAGATGAGGTAGCGAATAATAAATATGTCTTATCATAAATACAGTAGCATTGGGTATTTAAAAGACCATCACTATGTTTGTTTTCATTTACAACTTATTTTCGAAACAAGTCAAAATATACTCAATGTTTGTCATCATTCAAAAACACCTTATTTAGGTGTTTTTAACTGTTTTAGCATAAAAACATATATATATATACACATATATACATAAATATATATAAAAAGGGCATGATTTGACAATGAATAGTAATTTTTGTCTTCCAAAATACAACATTAAACATATAATACATTTTAAATTATCTCCAAAGACATGATTTGACAATGAATAGTAATTTTTGTCTCTCAAAATACAACATTAAATATATAATACTTATTTTAAATTATCTCCAAAAATAAATCCAAACATACATACTATCTCTAACACACACTTGTTTATCTTTGTTTTTCTCTCTCTATTTCCACAAAACACAACAAAACACTCAAAAAATGAATCCAAACATTATGCATATGTCCGTACATGCTTGGTTCACATAACATTATTTTAAGCCTTAAGTTGTAGACACTATGTGATCAGAATCTCCAGTTAAGCGAACCAACCTGGAGAAAGGGACGCGGATTCTGGGGTCTAGGTACTATTTTGGATTAGTCGGGAAGTTATTTAGTTTTTTTTTTTTTTTTCTTTCAATAGGTGTGATATTACCCTATTAATACTAAAAGCATCCATCTTTCGAAATATTATTTTTTTTTACTTTTTAATTTTTGAAAATTTATATTTGTTTTAATAAATATTACTTATTTAGTAAGATTTATTTTAGATTCATGGCCTCGTTAATTATGTTACATTAATTTATTGAATACATAATACGTTTTTCTTTTATCTATAATTTTATCTTAATAAAAGTTTATCTTAAAAAAATCATGATCAATTGTTAACTTTAGGGGTCTCACAATGCGGTTTTGGTTTTTTAAAATCTATTTTCAAATTAAATTGTTATTGACGGTTTTATTAAATAATTTTTTAAATTGTCATTTCAAAAATCAAAATTAACGGTGCAGTTTTGTGTGGTTTCGAGCGGTTTGGCAATTTTAATACTTATAACAAAAATAAGACATTGAGACTAACAAAAATCAAGAAATGAAACAAGTGTTTGTATGCAGCAAGCAAGAAAAAAACCAAAATTATGCACCATTGACCACCAATACTCTCCACAATTTTAAGTAGATTAAAAAGTAAGAGTATATATATATTAATCCAATAAGGAAACACTTAATACAACAAAGACCAATGGTCGATTGTAAAGAGAACAAAGATAAAAAGCAGAAAGACAAAAAAGAAAGCGGTAAGAGAGAAGAGAGAACAACGGGTAGAAAAAAAAAAGAACAGCGGAAGAAAAAAAATGAAAAATTGAGATAATCATCAAATGGACTTAAAGTTGAATGAGTTGAAAGAATTAAACACGCACACAGGGACACATATATATATATATATATATTACTTATCAATAGTGAATATACATAAATACTAATTAATAGCTATTATCAGACCAACAATCACTACAGGAAATATAATATTTAATTATAGTTAATTGCCATGATTAATAATAAATAGCCGTAACAAATAGTTGTTAATCACGATCACGCAATGGGTTGTTGGCCATGATTATTCACGAGGGTGGCTAAAACATTGATAAATATTTTTACAATAGCTTTTAATTGTGGTAAATAATTTTTTCATAATGGAAAAATAAATTTTTTACACCGATTTTATTTAATTATGATTAATAATAATTAGAGTAAATACTTATTTGGTCCCTAAAATTTCATGTAAAATTATTTTAATTCCTTTAATTCATTATTTTTAAAATTTAATTTTTATATGAGTTTGATAGATGATTTGAGTGAAGCTGAGTGGGAAGATTCGGACAAATTATAATTGTAAATCAAACACAAACACACGTGCATATATCAGTAGTTGCCACTACCAAATGTTAATACACATAAACTACACACTTTTAACAGTGGGCGTGGAGAAAAGGAAATACTGATCTGCGACCTCATCTTTTTTAAACCATAAAACACGACTTTTACAAAGTATGTTCTTTTACTATTCACACCATGCGCTTTACTCTTTTTATTTCATCATACTGCACTAAAATTGGGTATTTATTTTAATAGGTATGAGTTGGGGTTTGACTCTAATTTCAAAATATTGAGTAATAATAATTATTAGGGGTAATTATATATATATATATATAGATATTGCATTTATCTTGGTAAAAAGTACAAAATATGTATATATATATATATATGAGAATGGTAAATAATGGGTAAAGAATTTATGTAACTTTTGTTGCTGATGTCAGCAATTCTGGAACAAATACTAACGAAGGGGGTTAGATGTGAATAGAGAAATTTTTTGATAGAGTGTAAGTGTAATTTCAAATTCTTTTTAGAGGAAAGTGAAATTTTGTATTCTTAAATGGGGTATAAATGTGTAATTATGAATTCCCAATATTTCTACTTATATTTATGAGACGCCACCCACTTAAATATTATTTAGTTAATTAAAATATTTTAGTATTTCACTTCCCAACATTATCGTATTCGAAAGTCACGGATCTACTACGTATACAACGTTATTCGTACCCAACATATAGATTGCGTATATTATAATTAATTGTCTGTACACAAATCTTTATGGTTCATCTACGGCTTTAAATCACCAAACATATTAAAAAAAAATACAATTTCAGCCCTGTAAATTATCGAATGGAATTTTTAGTCTACATGAATTTTGAGTTTTACAATTACTCATATAATTTTAAAGTTTTGATCATTTTAGTTTTTTTTTTTTACTAAATTAATTTTTGGAAAATTACATATGAATTATACACGATTTAATTAAATTGAAAATTTCAGAAATTATGATGAGGTGACGGCTGTCCATTTAATTTAGCCTTTTACATATGTACATCTCCATTTATCCAAATCCACACAAAATCATCTGCGATGGGTTAAAATTTGTTTTTATCTAATAAATAGATTCTTCAATGGGTCAAAATTTATTTAATTTACTGATATTAACAAAAAAATTGGATAAAAGTTCACGTTCACCCCTGATCAACTTATTATCGATTTATTACAGATCAAATAAGTATTTCTGTCATCATATTCTCCTTTTATATCTTTACACATTAATGTATATGAGGATGTATATTTTACCATTATAAGGGTAGTTTATTCAGAAAAAAAATTACCAGATCTGCAATAATCAGTAATAAGTTAATCGAGGGTAAGTATAAATATTTAATTAGGGTTCTTTTTTTTTTTTTGGTTAACATCAATTTACTGAATTTTGACTAACGGACAAACTTGTTTGTTAGAGAAATGCAACTTCCACTACAAGAAAGTAGCTCAATAGTTACGAAAAATTTGATGCTAAAGTTAGCGTCGAGCTAATTAAAAAGTAAAATTCTCGCTGTTAATCTACACTATTTAATACATATGATAAATAGTTTATTGTAAAATTCTTTAGTGAGTAAATTTTCGTTGCTAAATATTAGTAAGTAAATTTTGTATTAAATAATGTAATTTGGCAACAAAAATTTTACTCGCTAATTATCTCGATCCTAATTTTTTTCGTTGCTATCAAGCTTTTTCTTATAGTGTTCAGAGGTACTAAATATAATTTTTCAAACCATAAAGAGTTTATATGTAGTTATAATATACCTCATGGGGAGGAAAATATAATTATTCCTATTAAAAATCTTATAAACTTTTCATAAAAAAAATTATCAAATAATTTTATAAAATTTATGAATTTTTAGACATTTTATAAGACGTATTGAAAAAATTAATAATCTTCAATCCATCTTTTGGTCTTTTAATTGAACTTTTGTCATAATCGGACAAATTAGGTACGCATCATATATATATATATGTATATGTTATTATGCACAATATTATAAACTATAAAATTGATTGAAAACGAATAAAGTTATATAGGAATCGACAAGTTGAATAATTAATTTTCTTACACATAATTAAGAATTGTATGCCTCGGAGATAAATAGGATTTCAGTTTTAGATACTTGGCAAGATATTAAACTATGAGTCACGTACCCTACAAATCCTAGTGGGGCTTTTGTTCATCATTTGAAAAGCTTGAAAATCAAAAGCACGACTTTAAAATAGAACAAAAAAGAAAGGGGGGAGGATACCCTAATCGCATCTCTTCTACGTACGACACCAATCCTTTTTTTTAAAAAAAATTCTTGGAGGGATAAATCCCAAATGACACAATATATATAGTACTAAAATGTAGTGTTTCTTACCTGGGATTGGCTACTTATGGAAAAAGGAATATGTACAATATTCCTCTACGCCCCAAGAACTCTAGCTTTGTCAGGATTTCCTTAAACGAAAAAGCGTTTTGATTTTGACTCAAATTGTACTAATACCAACTTTACTTACTGTCCGAGACAGACAGAAGTACATCAAAGAAAGGAAAAAGGAATATGAATATATGTGGAGACTCTCTCTCTCTCTCTCTCTCTCTCTCTCTCTCATATATATATATATATGAAAAATGTGTTGTCTTTTGTTTGGTATTTCGGATGAGTAGAATATAAAAAATAACATACTAATAGCTAGCTAGTTTAATGTATATATACGCTTAGGTAGATGCTCGTTATAGTTAAATTATCTGTAACGATCTTCTCACGAATATTCTTTTATCGAAGTTTTATATAAGATAATATTTGAAAAAAAAAATGGATAATGCTCGTGTCTGTATTTGAAAAAGACAGTAAAAATAGTATTTTCCTACGGCGTAGGAGGCGAGTCCAAGGCATCTTTGATCAATACTTGTTAATTTGGTAGTGTAAGGAATTCAAAAAGTGTTGCTGCACAAAAATCACCTGAAAAATATTGAAAAAATCTTACCCAGATCAGATTTGATCGAATCAAATTAATGACGTAACAAGCGTAATACACTTGCTATGTGATTGGTCATATTCCATTAACTGTACACTAATCACATACAAATATAATACATTTGACATATAATTAATTCAAATTCAATCAACTCGATATTGGTTAGAATTTCTCGAAAAATGTATATCAAATCGCCAAGAAGCTTAGTGGGAGAAGCATTTTCCTCTAGAAAAACCCAGAAAAAGAAAAAAAAAAAAATCCTTCCTTCACTCACATAATTAATAAACAATTGCTGCAAGCTAATTAACTTCCAATCCTCTTCTTGACAGCAAAAACTTCAGTCCTTGTCAAGCTACAAAACAATTCCGACAGTGTAGTATTAAGTAATATAAACTTGCTGTTTGTGCTGTCTAATCACAATGTTCCCCCTTAATTTAATAACAATTAAGAATGTAATTAAAACACTTTATTTTTAGGCTTCTCAAATAAATGAGTGGCCTAGGAAACCCCTTTGAGTCAAGAAAATGTTATCATCTCCAAATCCAGAAATATTCCCACCCTCACTTCTTTCATTACATTATTTTTTGCCAAAAACGGCAACATTTGCATCAACACTCTAACCACATTAATGTCCTTAAATACCACTCCCCACATCCACACAATCACAATACCTCAAAACCCCATTTTCAATCGTCATGGCCTTAAACAAACCTAACTATCTTCTTGTTCTCTACATGCTTTTCTTGCTCTTGCAGCAGCATTTGGGCCTAATTACGTCCGCCTATCGTCCACCGCCACCCGTCTCAGCTTCAGTCAAGCTGCCTCATCAACGGGCCACGGTCAGTTTTCAGTTCAACCGGTACAAGAAAATACAGGCAGATGCTTTCCGGCCAACCGCTCCCGGACATAGCCCTGGCATGGGGCATAATGACCCTCCCGGCAGGGCTGTCGTCAATAAACACTGACGACTACGAATCGTACGTCATAAAATTGAGATTGATTAGTCGTTTGTTAATTTGATTTGTGTTTTTTCTTTGGTTTTTGATGAAGAAATAAGACATCTCATGAAGAAGTCTTTTCTTTTTTTTTTTTTCTGAGTCAGGAGATGAACTAATTGATTAATTGATATTACGGATGTATAGAGGTTATTAGTACTCGTTTTGCATGCATGCAATATTGGTTTGCTAATTGTGCTTCCTTGTATTATAAATATATATATATATGTTGTAATATTGGATAATTTGTTTAATTATAATTAGCTTATTTGATTTCTTGTAATTAATTAAGGGCTGATGATTAATTAGATCTTGCTGATCATGATATTCCTGCAACCTTGGACTGACTGACGAGTTTTGATGATATTAGGACCACTTCCCCACTTCTGAACTCGATCGCATAGGTTTTTGGCCAATCAGAAATCTTAATTTAAGAATTGGTAATAAAAATAATAAAATCGAATCTAGCTATAAGTCTCTGTTTCCTATTTTTCTTTCACTAATTTCCAATTTGGGACATAAGCATATGCTGTGAAACAAGTGGGGTTTTGAAATTCTAACAATATATATCTACCTTTCATTCTCATTGGCTCATTTTCATTTGGTATATACAATTAAGTGTTTATTTTATATATATATATATATATATATATATATATAGTTTGGAATTTGAGTTGCAGCAATATAAAATATGATATTGAAGGCTCTATTCTAAATATGACCTAAATCTCTAAACCAATAAAAATTAGGACATTCAATTGAAAGTTGAAGCAGATAGATAGGCAGTCATAGTATTGGAACTCACAACCTCGCCGTTCGCCCAAAGGACCATTAATTAAATGAAGTCTTAAGCACCAAAAATATTTTGTATATTGGTGTTTGGATGAAATGAGGCAAGGAAAAGATATAAATTTATATATAATCTTTTCAAGAATGTGGAATTTATGTTTTGTACAAAACAATGAGGGTTTAATGTAATTTACTTATGATATTGCAAATAAACAAATTACTTTTTTAAGTAATTTAACTTTATGTTTAGGGAGGTAAATTGCTTCATTTTAAAAATATAAGGGGGTGAAATTGCTATATTTTAAAAAATATAAGAGGATAAACTGCTAAAAAAATTTCCTCAAAGGTAATTTGCTCATTTATAATATGACAAGATTGCTTGTATTTTTTTCCACAAAAATGATATGTCAAAGGCTTAGTACTTGCATGTACACCTGTCAAGCAACTGGCAAACGAGCGCCGTATGTTTGCGCCATGCACATGGTTGCAACAAGTCAGCAACCTTTTTTATGTTAACAAAAAAAATTTCATAAATAATAAAAGTTACGTTGTATGACCTGTCTGGACAAGTGTTGTTTGAGCTAGCTTGGGTTTGTTTTTCCTTAAAAAAATTTATTTTTATACCACATTGTTTTTATTAGGATTGCTCACGGTGCGATTTTGATTGTTTTTTAAATTATTTTTAAATCAAATTGTCATTGACGTTTTTATAAAATAATTTTTTAGATTGTCACTTTTAAAACCAAAATCAAAGGTGCGATTTGTGCAGTTTCGGGGGATTGGCAGTTTTAATACTTATAACAAAAATAAAACGTTGAAACTAATAAAAATAAAAAAATGAAACAAGTATTTGAATGTAGCAAGCACGAAAGAACACACCATACACCATCAAAACTCTCCACAACTTTAAGTAAATTAAAATATAAGAATATATTATATTAATCCAACAAGAAAACCCTTTCTCCACTAGTATTCCGTTGTTTCTTACTTTCAATCAACTCCTTGTACCAATTTGGTATTCCGTAGAGCTTAAAGCATGTGCTCTTGTCATGTATTTGCTTGTTGCAGTTATCATAACTTAGATTTTGTTTGTCCACAAATGGTTTCTTTTTAAAACCAGATCTGTTATGTCCCTTCTTCTTTCCACCAGAGGCTCCAATAAAGAATGTTGCTCCTTCTACTTCATTGGATATGTTCAAGTTGACATGTCTTTGCTTTGCCACATGGAGGATCGTCAAATATGCTTAATTTATTTCACCCTCTGTCGTAAACACTACACGATCGAAATTAAGCTTTATGAAGTCCATGGGGGGGGGGGGGGGGGCTATCCAAGACGCAAGTGAACAAGAAACCAACTGTAGTGGTAAGGCTACCACTTGTGTGAGGTAGGAATCCAGATAATGAAATGCAAATATAGAGCCATTGATTCCTAAACCACCAGATGGTTCAACACACGTAGAGAAAAAAGCCAAATGTCTTGGTTTCTACCTAAGAGGATACCGCTTCCATCCAAGATAGAAGATCCTGCTTAACACTGCGATTATGATCAGCCCCCAACAACACCAAACCCCATATTTATCGTGCAAATGAGCAGCCAATCAAAGTATATAAGACATCTTCAATGGGGTCTTGGCAGAAAGGACACATGGCCTAGAGCCCCACCATTCGTTTGTTAAGATTGGGATCATTAGAAAGGTATTCAAGTGCGCTCACCACTCAAACACCTTCACTTTATTCAGGACTTTAGTCTGTCAAACCTTACACCACTACATGGATTTCTTCTTAGCACAAGTACTAGAACACGGACCATCTTCGAGCTTCATAGCGAGGTGATAAGTGCTACGAATAAAAAATGAACCATTTCTAGAATAGTGCCACACAAGCAGGTCCTCCTCCCCATAGCAACTAAGAGGGATAATGAGAATAATCGTGTTGTTTTGAGGCAAGAATAGCAGTTGCACCAACTCCACATTCCAATTCAAGCAGTTTGGTTCAATCAAATACACAACAAGAATGTGAGGCAAGGCAGGAGGGGCTCGAGTTATAGGATGAAAAGAATGTGGTCTGGGGGGCCAAGGGTCTATCCAAACTTATATCTGAGAACTCGAACCAACCCTCCACTAGCGAACAACTCGAAGGAGATACTGAACCTCCATCATACTCCTCCACGTTAAGGAAGGATGGGATCCTATCGAAGCAGTAAAGTATCCCCCGAGGGGAAATAACAAGCACGTAGGACCTGATTAAGAAGTCTTTTTGAGAATCGCCAAATCCACCACAACTGCTTAGTTAACATCATGAGGTTAAACAAGTGGAGCTGCCGAAATTCCATCCCTCCCAATACTTTACTCTCACACAAGTGCTGCTAAGCAACCCAATGTATTTTGTTCTGGCCCCCATTGTTCCACAAAAAATTAGAGATCATGCTATGAATCGCAATAAGGTGAACAGAAGCCAAAAACATCCCATAGCATAGGTGGGGTTAGTTTACAAAACAACTTTAATATCACCTTTATTCTAGCTTGGGAGAGTAGCTTCGCATTACACCCCGAGATCTTCTTCCAAATCTTGTTCCCGATGGTGCAAAATAGTTTTTTTTTTTTCAACCGGGCTGCTTTAGAGGGGAGACCCAAATATAGTTCCATTTTGTTTTTCCTTCGGATGATGAGCTCTGTCACAATACGAGAGCAAAGATCCTCCCTCGTGTTTTTACTAAAAGCAATCGAAGACTTGAAAAAAATTATTTCGGCCCCAATGCATGATGGTACACCTCAAGAACATTCAAAACAGCCCGCGTGCTCTGGGGAGATGCTTGATAGAAAATCAATGTGTTGTCTCCAAACAGGAGATGGGAGGTAGAGGGGGCTACTCGACAAATGGACACTCCATGAAACTGACCTTCACGCTCAGCTAATTGTAAAAGTGAACTGAATGACTCTATACAGAGCAAAAACAAAGGGAGAGAGGATCCCCCTGATAGCAGTCCACTCTCCAGGAGAACAGAACCAAATTGTTTTCCACCAAGCATGAAAGAAAAGGAAACAGGCAAAATACAAAATAGTACTAAACGAATGAGGGGGGGGGGTGGGAAACAAGTTTTAACATCACCTACTACAGAAATGACCATTCAATTTTATCATAAGCCTTGCTAACATTAAGTTTGAGAGGCATCCAACGTTGACCGCCCTTCGCTTTAGAGTTTAGAAAATGGTTAAGCTTAAAAGTAAGAAGAATTTTATCAATTATGAATTCGATCGGGAACAAAAGTCAACTGAACCAATGAGATAATTTTATCTAAGAAGACTTTAAGGCGATTAGCAATGGTTTTCGATGTAATCTTATACACTATATTGCATAAACTAATAGGCCCAGACCCAGAGAGGTTTTTTGGGCTTACACTTAGGGATTATCACTAAATGGATGAAATCCATCCCTAAGGTCATAACAAAAGAATTTAAGAGATTAAGAACGCAAGCAACGACATCCCAACTAACAATGTGCCAAATTCTTTTAAAGAAAATAGCAGATATACTGTCAGGTTCGGAGATTTAACTAAAGCCATTTGGAACAAAGCTTTGGAGACTTCTTCTGCCTTCCATGGTTGCAATAGTTCCTCAACTATACCAGTACCCACTACCCGTTACAAACAATTAGTCCCCTTGGCTATGTCGTCACTTTTGATTCGACAAGAAGCATACATTTTCTAAAGATGAGAGGTTATACACAGACGAATATCTTCCTCGGAATCCACCTACTCACCGTCCTCATTTCGATATTTCTGAATCGGATTAGTTTGCAACTGTCCGGTGGAAAAAAGCTCATATTTCGGTTACCCTCCTTAAGCTATAAGTCCTTGCCACTTTATCTCCATATGGTCTTCTCAGGTGTAGCCAAGTTTTCCACCTCCTTCCACTGATCACCCGCTATATTTTCCAGTGAATCTCCAGTAGG
The DNA here is from genome assembly GCF_026168435.1 of Sesamum indicum. NCBI lineage: Eukaryota > Viridiplantae > Streptophyta > Magnoliopsida > Lamiales > Pedaliaceae > Sesamum > Sesamum indicum. Next base: position 607,806 of record NC_142657.1, on the reverse strand, counting down.
GCTGGTCCATCTCTAACTGAATTGAGATATCAATACGATTATGTGAATAAGTTTGAAGTTGGACACCACTGACTTTTCCTAAAGCACTGCCAAACCACTATTGTTACCAACAAATGGAACATAGACACCATTCAAGTCGAACTTATGGTTTAAGGACTTAACTAGGCGAGTAGCACACTTAGTTTAGGCCAAGAAAATCAAGGAAGGGTTATTGGCCTGATAAGATCTCTAAGAGTTTGAATGGTCCAGGGGGGCCCTAACCCTTGGCAATTCCATGCAAGCAGACTCATCTCAGCTTGTTGAATAGATAAGTAGACCAGCTTACTCTATTCTTCCTTACAGTCAGAATAGTGCTGGTTGGGGACAGATCAGTATAGCCTTACTGCATGCCTTGGCTCGTTGCCCTTCAAAATACTCGGTTCGGTTAGCTCCCCCCTCTCTCTCGTGCCTTCCAACTAGGAAGTGAACTCAAACCAGAAATTTGATGGGGGATGAAATAGAAGAGTCATAGCCTAACGAAGCATCCAGAAATGGAAGGGCGCGAGGGTTGAACACGGCTAATACAATGAACGCTAAACCATACTGAAGGACCGAAGACTCTGCACTCGGATAAACGGAGTAATTCAAGAAAGAGGAGTATCCTATAGTTATAGTAAATTAATACATCATCTATACAAGAAACAATTGTTTAGCTATATCAAATAGGAATTGTCTTTATATGATTTCCAACGAAATCAGAAAAGAAGTAGATTTGAAAGAATACACCAGAATAATTTAAATGGTGATTGGAGTGACTGGCTGCAGGCTCCGCCAAATTATTGGTTAGATCAGCGAGTGGGACCATTAACTTACTTGCCTTCCACGGCCTTGGGATACCAAGTCATCCTCTGAACACTTATCAATTAGATGTCTCTTATGGGAAGAGTCCGTTTAAGTTGTGGTCGTGTGGTCTTGACTACGAGATTTGGTTAAAGGCATGAAGGAGGGACATAGCAAGCCTAAAATGTGTGCTGTGGGGATACTAAAGAAAGATTGAGGACATTGGGAGGGAGGGACGTAGCAGATAGGGGGAAGGGGAAGGCTGCCCAGATTTTAACAACTTTTTGGCAAGGTAGTGATAGTAGTATCAGGGAGGCTGGTCAGGGGTAAAGTAGTTGGAGAAATAGGGGAAAAAAGAGCCTTCATTTTAATAAGAGGGAGATTGAGGATATGAATGTGGCTAGTTCATTGAAGGAGAGAGGAGTACCTCCGGAAGGGGATCGATAGATGAAGAAGAAAGGGTAGGATGTGTAGGAGAAGATGTAGGTGGCACCAGATTAGGAAACTGACCGAAGATACCAGCTCCTCGAACAACAGGGAGTTCGGAGATCTGGATTAAAGGGAGCTATGGGAAACAAAAGTGGGACGTTTATGCTAGTAAGGTGTTCCTTGTTGGAATATTGAAAGACTGTGCCGTGGAAAAACCACTACTTTGAAAGCGAAATTTCGGTACTATTGTGGTGCAGATAGTATAAACCAATCGCTCCCCAAGGTTAACACAGCTATTACTTTCTTACACACGCACTCGTGGAAGAAAGCTTGAAACAACGAACAAAATTAACACTCAGAAGTGAAAGAAGAGGAAAGGCTCTCGATTGTTTTGTGTGTAAATGAAATGAACTCAAGACCTATTTATAGAGACATGACTAAGTAGATAAAATCAATTGGACTTATTCAATCCTTAATTGACTAAGTAGATAAGATCAATTGGACTTATCCAATCCTTAATCCAACGGATATAATAGAATAAAAGAGGATTTGTTGGTTAATAGCTAAAAATGGGGCAAGAGACTTGGTTTTCTTATTAGTCATTCCTAACAATCCCCCACAAATGACTAATATAGAAGAAGAATATGATTTCTGAGTGAAGGAATAAATATACTTAAGCATTAATATCTTTCGATTGAATTAATGTGTAGTGAAGTGAGGCAATCAATTTGGCTAACGAGAGTGATATAAATCTTGAACTTTCGATAGCTCAAATTGAGACCCCCCACAATCACGTATGAATTCCTTAATGTTCGTTGTTCCGCGATAAAGTTCCGAGCGCTATTAAAGGCCGTGCGCTTGTACCTTGGATTCTAATGAGTGCTCTAGAAAAAACTTTAATTTTTTCTTTCATAGAAGGCGGCCCACCTCCACACTTATCTAGATAGCTTCATCAAGTCTTATAGACCACTCAACAACTGAGCTATGAAGCTATCTTCCTGAACAAAGTCAGGGTTATCCATCAAGTCCTTATTAGGACCACCCAAACATAGGGCTATGGATTTATATGGTCATTACCATATTCCATTCTTTGCAAAGTTCTGTTGGCAAAAGTATACGATGACCAACAAGAAAAACCGACAGTGCATCTTAGAAAATTCACATGCACATTAAAACACAAGTAGAGAGGGTGACATAGACAAACTCAGCAGATTCCAACGTGCCAGCATTACTCTCGCTCCGCCTCTCCACTAAAACATTCAAATCATAGGTCATCCATGATTGTTGTTGCCACAGTTTCAAACAGAGTGCATCTCTTGAAAAAAAAAACAACACTCCTTGATCTTCTCAAGCCTTCTCACAGAGTGCATTTCTTAAGCCGGGCAACACTAGTTGGTCTTGATTAATACATTCTGCAATCAAAAAGCCCAAGTCTCCAGAAATAATAGAATGATCATAATTCCCGAAACCTAACAAGAAACGTTACCAAATAGCCTGGCACTCATCACCATTACTTGTTGCAATTAATCACAGTACTGCAGGCATATCTTAAGATAGACAAGAACGATTAACCGTGGTGCAAATGCAGTAGTCCATCAAATCTGTGTTCATCTTCTGTCCATGGCCTGCCCTTTTTCCGTTCAACTTCGGAGTGCCGACTGTGGTTCCCACCGCTTAATGAGATTTGACCCGGCACCCTCGGCCTGGCCTCGTCCCACCCAAGCGGCGCGGACTCATCCGAATAACCTGGCAGCTCAACGCGACCCGAGTCTATCTCGACGATGTCATGCAAGAGAGCCTCGTAATGCAGTCTGACCTCGTCTGGCGATTTACTCGGAAGAAATTCAGCTATTCTCCGCCACCAGTGGTCGATTCCTTCCGGGAATTCCACCAGAGCCTGCTCAAGAATCTTGTCCTCTTGCCGACTCCATACTGCGGCGGCGGAATCCACCGATTGCTGTTGGCATCAATTCCGTACATATTTCATAAAGAAGATTTGGTACAGTGGGTTTTGGATTAATTCTTTCTTTTTCTTCTATGATTTGGGGGGTTTTAACCCAATGGTTTGGACCATCCAAATTGAACATTTCTCATTTAATTGAGAATATGATAGATCATTGGGTTCCCTAAACAAGAGCCACACAAGGATTAGCATATCTATATTGCATTTTCGGATGAAAAAGAAAACCAAATCAGTCGAGAACCAAACGCCTAAACATGATCTCAAACAAAACCACAAAACAATAAAATGTCTTTCAATTCTTTGGCAATCTAATGTTGATGTATTTGATACTATAATTTCGCTTTCAACTTGTTGGAATATTGAAAGACTGTGCCGTGGAAAAACCACTGCCTTGAAAGCGAAATTTCGGTACTACCGTGGTGCAGATAGTATAAACCGATCGCTCCCCAAGGTTAACACAGCTATTACTTTCTTACACACGCACTCGTGGAAGAAAGCTTGAAACAACGAACAAAATTAACACTCAGAAGTGAAAGAAGAGGAAAGGCTCTCGATTGTTTTGTGTGTAAATGAAATGAACTCAAGGCCTATTTATAGAGACATGACTAAGTAGATAAAATCAATTGGACTTATCCAATCCTTAATTGACTAAGTAGATAAGATCAATTGGACTTATCCAATCTTTAATCCAACGGATATAATAGAATAAAAGAGGATTTGTTGGTTAATAGCTAAAAATAGGGCAAGAGACTTGGTCTTCTTATTAGTCATTCCTAACATTCCTCAGTAGAGCGGCACCACTCCGACCAAAAAAAAGCATGGGTGTAGCCACCATAGTCAGCTACCGAAGGGGGGATTTAAGGCCAAGGTGATTGAAATCTGCTTGAAATTGTAGATCAAATTGTCAAGAGAGATGCCCCAAACATCCGCACAAATAACAAAAATTCGATAACTTTTCATATGTGAAGGTAGTTAGATGCTCATCCCCCCAATACTGTAAAGATCTTCAAAGCCCAATATTGTAGATAATTTCTTGACTTGTAATACTTTTGAAGTTGTTGCTTTAATGACAGAAAAGAGTTGTCCATATCCAAATTCAAGTATGATGATATAGTGCCCTGTCTTAGAGGAAAACAAAAATCGGTATCAATGTATTCTTTATGTCTTTTTCTTGTTATATTGTAAGTTATGTATTATGGGATATTTATGTAATTGAGTACTATCATGTCAAGCATGATACTAAATATACAAAACACCTTACACTATGGGACTAAACTTTCAATTAACTCCCTCAAAAGTATAATATTAAATTAATCAAATTAATGTTTGTGCTTCTCCATCTGCTCATGTCTGCCAATTTGTGCATGGCATGCGCACACCATCGCCCCAATGTCGACCAAGTAATTTGCCCGTGCACATAACATATATTATTCCGAACAGTACTCCTACCCCTTCATCCTCTTTCCCAAAATTAATTAGAACAATTGTTCTTATAGTACTGCAGATAAGCTAATATATGTACCATACGGTACACGGAATCGACAAATTTTAAATTGAATATACATAAAATAGTCGAGTTTGTAGTACCATGATGAATCAGTACTTGCCATTGAAATTATGTTCGGTTATAAAATTGTGCACACAAAAATAAAAAGTGAAATCTTTTTTCTGAAGATTTTATTTATTTATTATATATAAATACAGGACGTGTAAAATTTTTTTTATATAATTAGCCGCCACAACCACTTCTAAAGGTTTAAAATGATTGGTTTAGAGAACATTTTCCTCCATTCACGTTAGAGTTCGTTCAAAAAAATATGGGTGTGGAAAATAACGAATAGTCTGTAAGATTACAATAATTTTTCTCTCTAACAACTTAAACTTTTAGTCGTTTAATACACAATACGTATGTTTCATTGAAAAAACAATCATCAATACAAGATTGAGAAAAATGCAAGCAATTGCAAATGAACAAATTATTTCCCCTATAAAAAAGTTAGTGATTTATTCCTCTATATTTTTTAAAATATAATAATATACCATCTTGTATTTTTTAAAATGAAACAATTTACCTCCCTAAACAGGTTGGTAAATTGCTTTATTTTAATTAATATAAGAGAATAAATTACTATTTTTAAATAAAAAAATAATATGCTCATTTGCAATATCATAAAAAAATAAATTGCATTCAACTCATATAAGATTAATCATACATATATATATATAGATAGATAGATAGATACGTTGTTGTAAAGGGAAGATGAAAGAGAGATACGAGTTGTAGATATATATTTGGCGGGATACTAAAGCAAGGCCTATAAATCCTATTGGGGTTTCTCTTTTCTTTTTAAATTTTAATATATTATCGAAAAAAATCCATGGAAAATAGAGTAAGAAAATGAGTTTAAAAGGGCAGATATATATGTGATTAGATCCTTAAGGAATCAGAATGTATTGTACTGTGGGTTTGGGCAGTGTTCCGACAGCACCCTAATAAATAAACCTAAGTTTGATAGGAAGGATTGAGGGGCCACGATTTTCTTAAACCAAAAAGTACGGAATGCTGACACAAATAAAATGCATTCACTCATATTAATCTTAATTTGTATTTCAGAGCAGACGAAAGTACATCAAAGTCAGGAATATGGTCGAACCCCTTTTCACTTATTTATTCATTCATTACTCTCTCTCTCTCTCTCTCTCTCTATATATATATATATATATATATACATACATATATATATAGTATTCAATAGTTGAAATGACCTACCGGGCATCATGTGCTTCAGCCCAGATAACGCCTGTGTACGAGGGAGAGCCCACCACAATTATGTTTGTAACTTTTTGATTCGTTCACTCTTAGTTAAAATCAAGAAACATTTGAATTTGATGGAATAATTTAGATTTTGTTTTAAATAACGTCATATGAAAAAAATTGAAATCTATTAATGTTGGATGAAATATCATACAAATTTTGGTCAGGTGAATGATTCAAATCCTTTGGAATTCTTAAAGCGCCGTTGGAATGTGATATGGGTGAAATATTAGAATGTATTTGAATATAAATTTTTTATTTTTAATATATTATAAAATAATTGAACTTTAGCTATATTATAAATGATCACGGTTTTAAAAAATTATGATAAATTAGTATTATAAATTACGGTAAAAACTTAAATTTTTATCATGATTAATCAATATTTGTCATGGTTTAGGTCATGGCTAATGTTTTGGCTACATTTGCAGAAAAAACATCCAACGGTGGTTGCGTAGCCGTGGTTGACTTATATTTACCATATTTTTCTCTTTTGCCTATATAGTAATTAATCGTAGTAAAAAATCATATTTTTTTTAGTGATAACAAATTCGTTGTATATATTTGGATAATTCTAAATTTAAAAAATTTCAAATCCTCTCATTCTAGTTTCGAACTATGTTTTGATGAATATGGATGAATTTTAAATTCTTTTTAAATTGAGCGATTTAAATTTTTTTTCTCCAAATTCTTACTTCAAATACAAATCTATCAATTAAAACACACCGTTTTTCTATTTATGCTTCTTGTTGATCCTTATTCGTCCTACAGGCGAAATTACATTTCCAATCTTAGAGATCGAGGGTCAACACTAAGTTTGAAGTTTTTATGAAAATTTTAAAATAATTTTAAAATTGGTAAATTCGGCATATATTCCCGGGGTGTTTTACAGAAATTTCAAAAAAATTAAAAAAAAATAAAAAAAAATTGATACATTTAATCTCATATTTAAATATTTATTTAAAAATAAACAACAAAAAAACATATAATATATGTATTCAGTAATTTTGTTAGTAATCAAAGTAGCGAACCCGCGCATTATAGGAGTTTTTCCGCTTAACTTTTGATACAGAGGATGTTAGAGCTTTTTGAGTTGAGGATGAGTTTTTGTACATAAGTTAAGCCAAAAAAAGTTGAACTACATATATGTTTTTCTATACTTTGTATATATATATATATATATATGATAATTATACTTTTCTTCTATAAAGTTTAGTATAATTATATATAAACTCCCTATAGTTTAAAAAATTATATCTGTAACACTCGTAAGACTTGTTTTTATTTAACAAATAAGTTCCTCATTTGATTGAAATTTACCGAATTTATTAGTATTAATTAAAAAATCAGCTCTTTGTAAGGAAAGCTCAGTTCCCCAGAGAAGACCTGTACTTAACATATGTCGAATCCAACCCTGTTGATGGTTAAGTAGGAGATAAAATCTATATTAACTCCTGATTGACTTATTACTGATTTATAGTAGGTCAAATAAATCTTTTTATGATATAATTACCCTCATACGTCTTCACGCGTTAATGCATATATGAGGGATATATTTTTACCGTCATAAGGGTAGTTTAGTCCAAAAAAAATTATTTGACTTACAATAAGTCAGTAATAAGTCAATTGACGGTAAATATCAATTTTTGTTTATTTATTTTTTTGTTAATATCAACAAATTTAGTGAATTTTGACTAACATGGGAACTAATTTGTTATATGGAAGCAAACCATAGGGGTGTTAGATATAATTTCTCAAACTACAAAAAATTTACATATATTATACTAAACTTTAAGAGATGAAAGTGTACTTATCCGTGTATATATATATATATATATCATTTTCTTGAATTAATGAATTAAACAAGAAGCTTAATTAGTGAAAATATGCTCAAAGTTTAATCTTCCTGACAACTGAACTCCAGTCCTTCTGAACCCACCACCTGCAACAAAAAAGTAAATAAATAAATAAAATGTTGCTTTGTGGTGTCTAATCATAATGTTCTTGGGGAGCCCTTTTATAATATTAAAATGTTCTCAAAATGAGTGGTCATCAAAGCCCCTTTGAATAGGAATGAGTCAACAAAATGTTATCCTTACCATATGCGGAAATATTCGCATGCTCACTTCTTTTATTACATTAATCTTTCCAAAAACATCAATCTTCACTAACCTCCATTCTTGCTCTGTCGGCCCCTTACCACTGCCCTTAAATATCACTCTTTCCCATGCCAAAATCCTCAGGTTTCAACTGCATTCTTCTGCACATTACATATCTCAAAACCCTATTTCCATTAATTAACCCTCATGGCCTCAGACAAGACTAACTATATTCTTGTCCTTTATATGCTTTTCTTGCTCTTGCAGCTGCATTTTGGGCTTATGTCTGCCTATCAGGCACAGAAGATCCGACCCCCAGCCCCTGTCCGAGCTTCAATCAGGCCGGTAATTAATCCACCACCAGCTGCCATGATCGGTTTTCGGGTGAACCGGTTCAAGAAGATGGAGACGGATGCTTTCCGGCCAACCGCTCCCGGAAACAGCCCTGGTATGGGTCATAATGATCCCCCGGGACATGCCAATCATAAGCACTAACGGCCGCTTGCTGATCAATTAATGCGTGCAAAAACATAGGAAAAATACGTTGGCGTTGCCGCTGTTGGTGAGAGTTAAATTTGTAGAAGAGAGTGTTGTGCATGCATGCAATGCAAAAGTCGTACTACTACTGGGTTTTGTTCCTTTTTTCTGAAATTTGATTTGTTTATCATTGTTTTCTGCTAAGCTCATTAATCTTGGTCGAAGCTAATGATGCTGGAAATTTGCTGGATTTTAATATGCTAAGTTTTCGAGGACCACTTCTCCACTCCCAGAAGATTTTTCTCGGGGCTTATATATATATATAAACTATCTGCAAATTACGTATTTTTTTCATCAAAGTTTTCAAAATCCTCAATTTTATGAATTTAGGTTGTAGCGACGTACACATGAAAAAACATGATAGATATTGATTGATTAAATTGACAAATGAACTTTCTACGACACCAAAAATACAGAAACCTTGTTATAGAATTTAAGTTGATTGCTCTTCTCTTACCTCGTATCAATCAATCAATCTATCTTGTCGTTTGTTTATATTTTGTCTTGTGGTGTGTTTTCAAGCTAGTCAGTCTTGTCTTGATAACTCCTCATTGATTAGCTGACATCAGTTTCTAGTTTACAAATTTGTTGCAAGATAGGAACTGCAGATCGATGTTTTCGCTCTCTCTCTCTCTCTCTCTCTCTCTCTGTGTCTGAGTGCACTACATTTTTGGAAGTGTGTATGATGAGACAGGAATATGTGCTGATGCAGATAAGATTCTTAGACAATCCAAATCTCTTTCAAAACCAAAATCTGATGCCCAATCAATTACAATCATGACTCTTGAGATTGCCCCATTGTCTTTGCCGCCCCCACAACAACTTTTATTACATTTTTTTCCCCTTTTAATCATCGTTTTTGTGTCTCTCAACTTAAAACCCCAATGCTAATTAATAAGAATGAAGCTTATATATCCGTGAAGAGAATTATGATTTTTTTTTATTATAATTATGGGTAAATTACAATTCCATCTTCTACATAATTAGAAATATTTTTTCGTTATTTGAAAAATTACAAATATTTCCTAATTTTAATGACCGTGTGACAATTAGCTCAATCATCCATTTTTATAGTGAATTGACCAAAATATACTTGTGGGTTAAAAATTATAATTTTATTTATCTTTTTTGGACTAAGTGGATAATATTTTTATTATTTTTAAAAAAATTTCATCTATCCCATTCGTTTTTTATTATAAGTTTTTAATTTTTTTAAAAAAAATACAGTAAGGGCAAGTTTAACAATATCGTACATTTATCTAAAGATTACGTTATTTCATCAAATATCAAAGGAGTATTTGTAATTTTTCAAACAATGAGAGAGTATTCGTAATTATACCATACCTCATGGGAGGTTGTTATAATTTTACACTATAAGTAATTATTATAGTTAAGGTAAAAACTAATGATCGATACTAATTAACTATATATGGCTCCACAACGATTATTTGTCAATATTTATGCAAGCGAGATAAAAACATTTGCTATAGTTAAAAGTTGTGGTAAATATTTTAACAATAGGTGTAAAATCATAGCGAATGTTGATTAACTATAGTCAAAATTTAAATTTTTTGTATTAATTTTGTCTTACCATGCAGGGTAGATAGTATTAATAATTTTTAAGTCACATTGATTTATAGTGTAAAATTGTAAAATTTATATTTTATCATTATAAGCTACTAAAATCTGGCTTGAATGAAAATAAAATGATTTCTAAAAATTGTCTCCTAAAAAAAATTAATTATTTCTGACACTGTAAATAATTATTTATTATGATCAAACAAAAATGATACAAAAATTTAAATTTTAACCATGTCTAATCAATATTCGTTGTTGATTTTACCTATAATCAAAGTATTTATTTTTAATTAATCTTGCTTGTACAAATAAGGGATGTTCTGAATTGCGCAAGCATCCGCTGTAATATTTATTTTGAACTATAATAATTAATGATAACAAAAATTATATTTATTTTAGTATTTAAAAAATTTGTATTATTCAATTTTCAAAGAGGATCTGGATCTAACCCAAACTCGATACCCCGTTAGCTTGAGATCCACCTCCACGCCCCACCCCGAACCCGGGGATGAAACTCTTAGACCCGCATGCCCATTTCTTTTATTCAGAAGTGGGTCGTTTCCAATGAATTTTGATGTAGGTAAGCGTCTCATATTGATTGTAAATGAGGAGTTTGAGCGGCTTATAAAGCCCAAAAATCTCCTCGCCCAATCTAGATGCTTTTTAATAACAAAATCGTGATTCTAATATAAAGTCAGAACGAGTGATAATACCTCGAGCAAATTGAGTCGCAAGCCACATAAAATTTATTTGATGGTTAACTTTGACAATGTTCTTATTGGCCAGCTCATTTCTTTCGGTCCCTGAGTTTACATTTAATTTCAATTGAGTCCCCAATGTTTCAATTTTTGTGACACTACGACACCCTCATATCAACATCACTCCACTTTAAGGAGCCGAAATTCATCAAAGTCGTGCAGTATGATTTGTTTATACAAAATAAGAAAGGGATTATTAAAAAATTAATTAAACTAAATAAATAAGATTATCAAGTGATTCATGATAACCACATTGCAATCATGATTTTGATGAATAATACCAAGATTTTAAAGTTGACAATAGGATTCATGAAAAATGAAAAATATCGCAGAATTCGTAATAATTAAATTAGGAAAAATTCATCCCAACTGGGTTGCATGATAGACAAAAAATTAATAAATAATGCTTAATGGAGAAAAAATAATTTCAATGAAGCCTTGTGGGTTTGGACGTCGCCAATGGTTTTATGACATTAATTATATATATTTAGTGATATAAAATTTTATTGTATTAATAATAATGAGTTTCAGGAATTTTGCTAGTGACTATTATTTTATACAAACATTATTATAAAAAATTAATAACAAAAAATTATATTAATATTGTCGCTAAAAATAATTTGTGATACATAAATATTGGTGAATATAAATAATTATTGTCATAGTATTGGGTGTTATCATTATAGATGTGTGGAGAAAGAATACTTTTTGTCCCGCCCCGTGCGTAATATAGGATTTTTTTTTTATTTTTTGATCCCATTAGTTACGGAATTCTCATTTTTTGTCCTGTAATTTTTTAAAAAATAACACTTTTGGTTCCATAGCACAAATATGTTAGATATTTTAACGATAAATACCACGTGCTTAGCATGTGGTCTTTAGGAGCTTTAGGTCCCATTGGTTATGTAATTCTCCTTTTTTATCCCATAACTTCAAAAATTCAAAAAATGGCACTTTTGATCCTATAATTTTATAAAAATAGCAGTTTTTGTCCCATGCACTTAACGTCCACATGGCATTTTTTGTTAAATATCTAACGAAAATGTGTCATCTATCAAAAGTGCTATATTTTATAAGTTTTAGGACAAAAAATGAAAATTTCATGATCAATGGTACCAAAAGTAAAAAGGACCTAAATTACGGGATGAAAAATGCTATTTTTCCTATATTTGTAGTGGTGATAATTTTATGCATAATTTTCCCTCAAATTTTATGGTGAGAGAGTCAAAATCATCATCACTTAATATGTATTTTTAGTGATAGCTTTAAAATTATTGATTTGTTATTTTATCACTAATATCATATTTTGTTGCAGTGACAATAAAAGGAGAGCCGCTTCATTCCCACGGAAATTGGGTGCTACGAGAAATCACATTGACAAGGAAATTGAAACTTAGTCTCATGGTTAAGATTAAGGTCACATGAACAAATCCGAGTCCTATCAAACATGCGAGTATTTATCTTATTTTATGTGAGCATTTTATCAAACTTTGTGTAAATTTATTGTGAGGGGAAAATATCATTTTAGTCATGTAGGGGTGGCATTTTTTGTCCTGCGTGAATTGATTTACGCAATTTGATACTATAACTTTAAAATCTTGATAATTTTAGTCATATTTTTCACCTAATTTAGTTGAAAAGTTGTATGTAACTTGCACATGACCTATTTAAATTACAATCTTAGTCCTATAATTTATGGGGGTAGCATTTCTAGTCCTACACGAATTGATTATAAAACTAAAATTATAATTTAATTAGATCATGCGCAATTCATGTGTATTTTCTAAATAAATTGGCCGGAAAAGAACTAAAATTGGTAAAATTAGTTACAAGAATGAATTGCAAAAGTTAATTCGTATAGGTCCAAAAATGTCACCTCGATCCTATGTTACGGGACTAAATTTACAATTCTCTCTTTGTAATTTGCTTCATTATATTGATGTACTGATTCAATCGGTTAATGCCTTGCTCAATTTATAATTGATATATTGATTTAATTACTGCTTCAAAAGGGGAAAGTAAACTAAACATAAATTTCGAAGATTTTGGTTTAGGTGAGAAGTGAGAGTATAAAAAAAGTGGAAGTAAAAATGAATGTAATAAGTGATAATTTGGTCTTTGGTTAGGAAGAAGAGATTGAGTGAAGTAAAACTCGATATATATGAAACCTCTCCTGAGTTCAATGTTTCCGTCCAAAATTGGGAGAAAAAGTGAAAGTATAACGCCAAAAAGATAAGAAGTAAAGTTTTTATTTTTATTTACTTAGTTACCCATATATATATATATATATATATATAATTTTCTTCCAAAGTTGTTTTCCATACCAAGAAATGCACTAATGTTTAAACTCGAATTCGTTAGTTGAAAACATTATTAGTAATTTTTATTTTATTTAAATTAAATAGTTTAAAATAAATGAACAATATGCATTTTGATTAATATTTTTATTAATAAAAAGTATTCTTTTTATAAATAGTTTTATTAATAAGGTTTTTAAATTTTAAATATACTAATTCTAATACAAAAAATGAAGAGAAGAGTTATTCAGTAAAATTACAAAGATTAGTTTTTTTTCTTTTCAATCTGTTTTTCTCGTACCAAACAAAGAGAAGTATTTGATATTTACTTTCCATTCAATCATACCAAACAACTTGAAGGAAAATTATTATTCTTTTCCTCCCCCTCCCCCTTTCACTTCCCGTCCTCCTTCATTTTGTTTTTTCTCTCATTTGAGCCAAACCAACCTTTAATTAAAATCCCAAAGACTGTCATATTGGTTTCTTTTATAATTATAAAGATAAAATTAATTATAATTTGGCAGACCAACCTAACCTAGTTATGTTGTAACAATTGATCTATCCAGATCTGGTTGTGAGGTACAAACAATTATGCTTAATTAATAATGGTGCATGATATGCCAAACCACCTATATATAATTAATTAATTAACTAAAACGATATACATACTATACCCCCTATACTGATATTAATTTAGCTTATATTTTATGTGTAATAATAACATTCTTTCTATGTTTTATTAGTTCTAATTTTATCAACGTGTCGGATATTATTATACTTTTAATAGTAATTATTTTTTATTTTAATAATAGTTATTAATATAATTATTTAATATTAAATTATTAATATATAATTATCAATTTATTAAAAAAAATACAGTGGATAATTATTTGGCAAGCAGCCTAGGTTTTGTATAAGTATTACTACTTGTCGTGTGCCATCCTTTCGCTGCTCAATTTTTTTTTTTTAGTAAATTAATTATAATTACGTTATAAGTTTTAATAATTATTAATTATAACAATCAACATACCAGTACTCTAACATCAAGTATTCATAATTAATCAATAATTACTATGAAAGTAAATCAATAATTACTATTAAAATAGAATTAATATCAGTACATTGGTGGTCTTCGAGTATATGATGACCACATTATAGAAAAATTAATTTTTTGCTATATTATAAATGACCACAACTTAAATATAATAATAAATTAATAATATTAATCACGGCCAAATAAAATCAATGTCAAAATTTAAATTTCACCGTGATTAAACAATATTTCCCATAATTTTAATTAGTTATGGCTAATGTTGTGTAAAAACAGTCGGGCGTGCAATTTAATATTATAATTACACAAGAATATAATATAAATTAATTTGACGTTGTCTGTGAAAAATTATTAAACTTTCTTTTGAGTTAAAAAATATGATTGGAAAAAATCCCAACAAAAATAATTTGATATATACAGATTTTGCGAAGATTCAAGCATCTTACATAAAATAAATGTCGGGAAACTTGAGGAAATGGCTTTGCGCAGCCGCACTCGTTTTGCATGCATTTAGCATTTAACATGGGACCAAAAGTGCTACATTTTGAGCGCTATCGAGCCAAAAATGATAATCCTGTAATATATGCGATCAAAAGTGTAAAGGCTTTAAAGGACAGGTGTTAAGCACGTGGTATTTTTGTTAAAATATGTAATGAAAACATGTCATGGGACCACAAGTACTACATTTCTAGAAATTACGGGACCAAAAGTGATAATTCCATAATCAATAGAACCAAAAGTGTAAAGACCTAAGTTAAAGTGAATAAATCATAAGTATAATATATTTACGGTGGTTTTCTACTCAACGTACACAAAATCTGCCCTAAACTCGACTAGGCAGCTGGACCTATTATTAGATATTCTGGAATAAGAAAAAAAAACTTTTTAAATAGACAAAAATATTTTTTCACCCCATAACTTTAACTTATTTCTCTTTTGGTCCTATCGGATAGCACGTCGGTGTATTTAGGGGATATTTGCAAAAATTTAAGTTAAGTGCTTTTTAGTTGTAACTTAAATGAAGGTAAATGAGGTATTTGAAAATACAACTTACCCCAAACCTGCCTCTTGTCATTCCTATGTAAGAAGAAACCTAACTCGTTAGTATATGTGCCTTATTTAGATTATGACGTATCCCTAGAACTGTCGAGGCAGAAATCAATTAAAAAACTTTATTGTACTATTATGTTTCTTTTTTATTAATGAAAATTACGTTTACCCAAAAAAAAACCTAACTCGTTGCGGTCATTAATTCTCATTCTCATTCTCATTCAGAAATCGTACTACTTTTGTTTCATTTTTTTGGACCAAACATGATACATGTGATATGTCTTGTTGTTATTCCTTTATATGGGAGAAATTCGTTTTTAACCCCACAATTTATATTAATTTTTTTATTTTTAATTAATGCATAGTATAAAGTTTTTAGCATATGATTTTTATATTAATATATTATTAAATATTAAAAAAGTGAAGTTGGAGAAATTAGCATTCAAGAGTTAGAAAAATTTTATAACATATGTAAATTTATAAAATATTTTGAAATTCATTCAGATAAATATATATATCAATCACTGTCTTTCACAATTTGAGTGATAGTTACCTGAAAGTAGGCGTAGTAGATGATCCTTATACAACCACGTCTTCTAAAAATTTTGGTATAATTATATATATTTTCGTTATGGCTAATTTTTTTTACCCCCTGTGTTTTTCTATATTAGCTAAAAAAATCCTATGATTTGAAAAATCGGCAAAAATAAAAGAGAAACCCTCGTGTTCTGTAAACCCCAGCAAGACCCCCTTGCCGATGGAGCGTGCATTGCACGCCAAGTGGTGCGGTTGGGGGTTATTTTTCCTTGCATGATTTTTTATTGCGTTTATGACTAAAATGCCCCATTATGACTATAAAATAGTTTTTGGGCATTTTTTACTTGTTTTAGCTAGTTTTGAGTAATTTTTTTATTTTCTTCTCTCTAAAAAATCAATAAGTTTCTTTTAAATATATTTATTTAAAAATACGAAATCGAGGGATACGGCCTCTTTCTTTTTTTCTGGGAAACGGCAACGTTGCCAAATCGAGGGATAGTGGGGGCAGGGGGTGGAGATGAGGGTAGGCGGTGGGGGTTGGGGTGGCGGGGGAGGCAGTGGGGTTGGGGGGTGGGTGTAGGGTTTTCCTTTTAAAAAAAATTATAAAATATTTCTAAAATTTAATAAATCTAAACCTCTAATTTTTTTTATAAATTTAACATCTAATGGTTAGGGATTAATTGGTTAGATCCGACGATCACTAAAAAAAGAATAATATATAATATATAAGGACATAATGGTCATTTTATCAAATTAACGTTGTTAGTCATATTTAACGGAGAGGGGTGATTGAGCTAAATTTACAAAACATAGGGGGTGTTTATTTTATTTTTAAATCAGGGGGGTTTGCTAACTTTTAAAATATAGGGGATTTTTATGCAATTTAGCTTTTTGTTATTTATAAAATCACAAATGTCTCTTTTAATTTTGATGT
This sequence comes from Sesamum indicum, assembly GCF_026168435.1. NCBI lineage: Eukaryota > Viridiplantae > Streptophyta > Magnoliopsida > Lamiales > Pedaliaceae > Sesamum > Sesamum indicum. The sequence continues at coordinate 590,939 of NC_142657.1, read as the reverse complement.
ATGTTTAACAGTGACCCTATTTTTTATACTCCATTCATTTTTTATTTTTTATTTTATGATTAACTGACTAAAACACCCTTTAAATTGTTAATTTTATTCTCTCGTGTTTGCTAGAATTTTTTAAAATATTTTTATGAACTAATTCGTCTTATGGATTATTTACTTTACCATTCTCAATTTTTTTTATATTTTTTAAGTAGTTTTTAAATTAAAAAAATCGACAATGGTAAAATAGTAATTTCTACCTCACAACCGCCTAGGGGCTATATAATTATTTCTACTTGAGGGGGTTATTTGTATTTTTTTAAAAAAATAAAATAGTATTCATAATTATACAAAAAATGCAACTGTAATCATTAGTAAAACAATTACTATTGGCTATAACATTCATAGTTATGACTAAAAACAGTGGTAAATAATTATTTTATTAACCACGATTAAATAAAATCAATTGAAAAAACTAGTTCTTCCATCGTGAAAGAATTATTTGCTATAGCTAAGAGTTATGGTAAAAACAAAAATTATGACAAATATTTTATCCATTCACGTAAAAATCAGGGACAACAACTATTATATAGTTGTAGTCGATAACTATTTATTATTAATTATAGTAATTAGCCATAATTAAATATTATATTAGTTCCGGTGAATTTACCCAATATATATCTAATTGAGGATTATAAATGCCACCAAACTAGTAGATATGTAGGAATATTAATGTCAACTTGGTGGTCCATACGATGAGATTTACATGTATTTTTGTTTAAATTTAAAGATATAATTAAATTAAATTATAATGTAAAATTAAAACAACATATATTATACGCATGAATGCGATATCACGGGGGAATTATATATAAATTCAATATACTTGTAGTGTGATTGGTGTATAGTTAAAAAAATGATCAAGTATATAATAAGTATACCATATTTGCTTGATAATTAATATAATTTAATAAAAAAATCTAATTTGGGTAAAAAAAGATACATATGTGAGTGTGATATATTATGGGGGTTGGCGGGAGGTGTAAAATTGGAAGTGAGTGTGTGTGCATGGGATAGGACAGTATGAGTGGTACAGAGGAGAGCAAGAGACAGTGTGATGTTATAACTCAGTAAATAAAACTATTACAACCAACGGGAGAAAAAAGCCTATTGTCGTTTCCTGCAGTAATATTGATGACTGCTATTAATTCCACCCAGATGCTCTCTCTCTCTCTAAATTGATGTAATGGTGCATTACACCTATATATTTGAGCATTTTCCTTTGAGGGCTCTCTCAAGAATCTCTCTCTGTCTCTTCTTGGTGGGAGTTCATATAAACAGTAGTTAGAAGATGGGGAAGAGCAGGTGGAGGTTTTCATGCGGACAAATGGAAGCGCTGAGTGCATTATGCGACACCTTCCTGCCCGCCATAGATGTTGATAATTATGATGTCGGCCCGCAGCTTCACTCATCCCTCCACCGTCAATTCTATCAGACATCAGCTTCCATGGCAGGAATTCCGCACCATGTAATAAATAATTCTTTATTACTCTTACTATCTATGTATGTATATCTTCATCATCATCTCTTCTTTCATTTCTTCTCTTTATATATATGCGATTAATTATCCATATAATAAGGTGAATAACAATTTACCTTTCTGTGATATTAAAAATGAGCTGATTATCCCTTATGAAAAAATTATAACAATTTACCGCATGTATTTTTAAAAATAAATTAAGCAATTTATCTCCCTATTTGAGCAGGTAAATTGATGTATTTTGAAAAACACAGAAAAGTAAATTGTTATTTATCTTTTTATAGGCGATAATTTACTCATTTGTAGTATCACATGGATTGCTTGTATTTTTCCAGTTAATTATATTATATGTAGTTCATGAAAAGCACTTGTAAATTTATTGATATGTTAATTGTTTTTATTTTTTTTAAAATTGAATATTTATTTTTAACTTCCTCACTCATTATGATCTTTTGTTTTTTCTCATTTAATTTTATCTTATATATATTTTAAGCAATATTTTGACTCTATAGAATGTTGTCACGCTTACTAGTTATAAATAAATGCTCACATTAATACAAAAAAAATTAAATTATTGGAATAATTTCGTGAATCTATAATCTAATTATTGTGATATTATATATATATATTAATTATTACAATAAGTAGTAATTAAGGAGAGTACAAGTTCATTAAATCTTTTCAAATTAATATTATAATTTATAAGCAGAGGAGTTTTGTATAATAATTAGGGTAACCGATAATAATAATATTTTCAGCATGATCTTTAGCCGTAACAAATATTTTAACTAGCTAGTTACATCTGAAAATAAGACAAGGATTGTGTAGGGGTGATTGATTGGCATTAAACGATGCGCAGGTTGGTGAATTCCTAGGAGGAAAAGTAGAACATCCAAAGATGTGTTTGGCAAGATTGGCAATAATGCTGCTGTCCACAAGAATAGGAAGTTTGATACTATGTGGGAGGAAAAGCTTATCTCCTAAATTTCCCTATTTTCAGACATTCTCAAAGGTATCATGCGAGAGAAGAGAAGAAATACTGTTGTCATGGTCCACCAGCTCTTTCCTTCTCCTCAGAATCCTTTTTACTGCCCTCAAAATCTTCACTCTTCTCCTATTTTTCACTCAGGTAAAATTTTCATCCAATTAATTTCAAGATTTCTTTTATTTTAATAAAAGTAGAACGACACATATTATTAAAGTAGAATAACATCCGACTCTAGTCAGGAGATGAACATTTAGGCGGACGTGACCAGAAAAAGAAAAAATATTAATGCGTGTAAATCAATTATTTATTGTGATTCTCTTAATTATGGGTTTAATATTTAATTTTGTGGTGGCTGAGACCTAACCAAATTGAATGCAGCAGCTGCAACTACTAATTTAAATTTAAAGTTGAACAGAATTTTGGGGTGTCTGTTTCCGTACTCAGTATTCTTAGGACACCGATTGAGGCAACATTATTAAGAATGTAGGAAAGTTGTTGGTGGAATTTAGGGAGGGCATGTGATATGATAGTAATAGGTTTGGTGGGCATAATTACACCAAAAATGGATCACATTTCTTAGGTATAACATAAATTTCCTCAAAATTCTTCCTTTTTTTATATGATTAAAAAATTATGTTTTAGATTATAATAATTATATAATTAAAAGATATTACTTTGTTTTTTTCTTCAACTTTTGAAAAATATTTGAGTTTTGATTAGTTGCCAAATTGAACGTGTATTTAGAACTTTTGTTTATTATCAATATATATAAAAAAAAGTTCCACAAATTAATATTATTTTTAAAAAATTATTACAATAAGTATTTTAATTTATTTATTTTTTGTAATCTTCACAAGCTATAATATAAAAATAAAAAATAAGTAAAAAAAGAAGGATACTCTTAATCGTCATTTTACATTTACGGGTAAAATACACTTTGTACCCTTGAACTATTCATCATGTAACAGTTATCCCCCTAAACTAACAAATGTAAAACCCTTATCCCCCACAATATATATATATATACTTCAAAAAAAAAAAAATTCTAGTAATTTTACATTTTAAGTTTAATAAAAATTTCGTAATTGAAAAAAAATCTTTTATTTATAATAAAGTAAAACATAATTAGTGAGTTAAATAATTCGAATTTTTTTTTACAGACTCAAAGTTAACTAATACACAAAAAAAAAATTCATGAAAATATTTTATTAATTTGGTGATAAAATTAAGTTATTAATTATTTACTTTTTTAGATTAAAATGGATAGTTAAATATCGGTTTTTTACATATTTTTTTCAAAAAATATAATAAAATATATTTATAAAATTATCTAATTTTTGGTTCAGCATATATATATTTGTCAATTTCTTTTAAGAAACATATATGAGTTGTTGGTTATATTATATTTATTGTGTATCTACTATATATATAAATATAAATTTATACTCCACTTTTATTGTAAATTCTTCACTTATTAAAAAATTAATTAAAAAATAATTTGATGATGATTTAATATGTAAAATAAAAAAAATTAAAAATAATATATTGTTCAAGGCATGTGGGGTATTTTTGTCCAATCAATGGGGTAAGTATAACATTTGTTAGTTAAGGTGGGTAAATATTACATGACGAATAGTTCATGAGAGTAAAGTGTATTTTACCCTACATTTAATCATATTTTATAGGATAAAATACACTTTGCCCCCCAAAACTATTTTTGATGTAATATTTACCCCCTAAATTAATAAATATAATACTTACCCTCTTAGTTGGACAAAAATACCCCTCGTGCTTTTACAATTATACTATTTTTAATATGATTTTAGTATTTACACATTAAATTTTATCAAATTACTTTCTAATTAAATTTTTTAAATAAATAAAAATTTAAATTAAAAGTGGAGTATAAATTAATATATAGTAAATACACAATAAATATAATATAGTCAACAACACATATATGCTTTTTAAAAGAAAATGACAAATATATACGCTTAATCAAAAGTTCAATATATTTAGAAAAAAATAGAAAATATATATTTGGTCATATTTTTTTTTAAAAATATGTATTCAAAAAATTGATTGGCGATTACTTATTCTTATCTAAAAGAATAAATAGTCAATAGTTTAATTTTATAATCAAATTAATAAAAAAAATTATGAATTTTTTTGTTTAGTTATTATACTCATTCATTACTTAATTTTGAGTTTGTAAAATATAGCAAATTTGAACTATTTAATTCACCTATTATATTTTACTTTATTATAATTAAAAGATATTTTTTTAATTAAAATTTTTTAATTATACTTATAATACAAAATTGTTAAAAATATATACTCTTTGAACTAAGTATACATATATATAAGATCAGAGAAATATTGTTTAAAAAAATTTTAGTAGGTAAGTGTTACATTTGTTAGTTTAAAAGGATAAATTTTACATCAAGAATAGTTCAGGGGGACAAAATGTATTTTAATAACCCCTTTAATCAAATACCATATTATATTATCATATGGTGTATCACACGTATAATATCTCAAACCAAACAATATGTAATAAAAGGTGGGATTAATTATCATTCAATTTCTCATCACAGCCAACCCCATCTCCTAACCCTACCATATGAACCAAACGAGCCCTAATTTGTTTCGTTTTATTTTCATTTTTATTTCCAGTTTTCAATATTTCCAATGGGATTAAAATGCTTTATTAATTTTTATCAGAGAAATAAAAATATGTTTGATTGTACATTTCAAAACCTAACTTCATAGGTATGAGAAATAAGAATGTGTTTGAATTTGATTCGTCATATAAGTATTATGTAGATATTGTGTTTTAAATATATATTATTATTTTTATTTTTTAAACATATCCACGTTTTATAGGCAATAATGAGATTTAAAAGAGCGGTTTGAAAAGTGTGTTTGAAATAAATCGGGTTGCAAATTTCTATTAAAAATAGACATTTTCAATGAAATTGGACTAAACAAATAAGCTTTCGAAATCTAAAACAATCTAAAATTATAAATCAACTTTTAAAAAGAAAACCAAATGCTCCATAAGATGCTTGAATAATTACAACTTAGGACATAGACAGTTGGGAATAATTATGTAGTGAGAGAAATCAATGTGCAATAATCTGCCATCTACAAGGGGTTGTCAAGTTAAAAGGTTTGGCCCAAGAACACTAACGTACAGCTTAGGTTGGCCTTCTGATTTTTGACGCAGTTTCTGTCAGTATTGGCACAAGACTTAAATGCCTAAATTAGTTCGTGCATCGGGACAATATTGTATTTTTGTCTCTACTTGGTACTCAGGTTCCATTTGGTCTGGTAAGAATTCAATTTTCACTGAAAAATGGATGGATGGCTAAGAGAAATAATTATAATGCAACATATAACTACGGTTCATATCAATGTAATTTTAATAAATTGAGTGTTTTTTGTTATCTGCGCATATCTAAAGGGTGTTTATGTAATTATACTTTTTTATTATTCTTCTTTGCTATAAAGATGTTGATTTTGGGTGAGTTTCGTCAAATATTGAGAAAGCGTCAAGATACTTGCACCACATACTTATGGAATCCTAACTAAGGCGTTGTTAAGTGGTAAGGTAGAGGCCCTATAGTCATAAGGTTGTGAGTTTAAGTCTTATAAGTGTGAAAATTAAATACGATCAAAATGAATCTGTCGAATGATGTAATGTATCCAACACAAAAGAGAGCGGTTATGTGGTCTTGTAATAACTATAGCAGCTATTCTATACATCACTTGTTTGTGAGCACTATTTTTTATCTTGTACTAATAATTTGATTCTCCTATGTTGAAATGAAAATGTAGCTGCATCTTTTGTGATGATGATATCTCAGGTGAATGAGAAGGGTGAGAACCTCTCATGGAAAGCAATAGGCTACTGCGGGCCGGATCCGGGCTGCACCAAGACCCGACGACTCAATGCTGAAAACACACAACAGCCACCAGAAGAATGTGAAGAGAAATTAGCAGATGGTGCAAGTAAAGAAGAGTTGTTTGGGTCACTTTACAAAGGCATCATCAACTTGAGCCAACCAAGGGAAGACCCCCTTTCCAAACTACAGAATTTAGGTTTTTCTGTCTCCATACCTCATTCAAGAAACAGGCGAATGAAATCCTTAAATCCATCGTTCATTGTCAAATGTGATGCAGTAGTAGTTGGTTCTGGGTCCGGTGGTGGAGTCATGGCTGGGGTTCTAGCAAACGCCGGCCACAAAGTGCTAGTGCTAGAAAAAGGAAGCTACTTTGCAAGAGCCAATCTTTCACTTCTTGAAGGGGAAGCAATGGATCAGATGTACCTTGGGAAGGGGATGGCAACAACCGACAATCTGGATGTTCTGCTGCTTGCAGGATCAACGGTAGGTGGAGGATCAACGATAAACTGGTCGGCCTCCATTCATACCCCACCTCATGTCATAAGAGAATGGAGTGAAAAGCACAAGCTAAAGTTATTCGAGAGTAAAGTCTATCAGCAGGCCTTGGATGTTGTATGCCAAAAAATGGGCGTTCAATCAGAAGTTGAGCACGAAGGATTCAACAACATGATTTTGAGAAAAGGGTGTGAGAAGTTGGGGTATCCCGTGGAAACTGTCCCACGCAACGCCCCTTCTGATCATTACTGTGGTTGGTGTTGCTTTGGCTGTAAAGATGGGAGAAAGAAAGGTACCTCGGAGACATGGCTGGTGGATCTGGTTGAATCAGGAAATGGTGCTATCCTGCCTGCATGTGAAGCCCTAAGAGTGATCACAGAGGAAAGCAACGGCAAGAAAAGGGCTATAGGGGTTGCTTTCGCATTCTACACTCCATTCGGGAGAGAAATAGGCATCGTGGAGTCGGACGTAACTGTTGCTGCATCAGGTGCAATCTGCACCCCGCCTCTGCTGAAACGGAGTGGCTTAAAGAATCGAAACATTGGCAAGAACTTGCACATTCATCCAGTGGTAATGGCCTGGGGCTACTTTCCTGATTCCGCTTCACCCGATGCATGGCCTGCAGCAGAAAAGAGAAGTTATGAAGGAGGGATAATAACAGCAATGTCAACAGTCATAGCAAATACTGAAACATCAGGATATGGCACTGTAATACAGACACCGATACTGCACCCTGGAATGTTTTCTCTACTAATGCCATGGATTTCAGGCACAGACATGAAAAACAGGATGGTTAAGTTTTCCAGGACTACTCATATATTTGCGCTGGCCAGAGATAAAGGGTCGGGGAAGATAACTTCAGAGACTAACGTAAGTTACAAACTGGAGTATTCTGATCAAGAAAATCTAAGCAAAGGATTGGAGAAAGTTATGAGGATAATGGCAGCTGCTGGAGCTGAGGAAATCGGGACTCAGCACACCACGGGACGGGTATTGAAAGTGAAGCAAGCCAGTGAGGAAGAGTTCGAGAGGTTTGTGAAAGAGGAGAGTTTAAGGCCGTTGCAAAAACTTTCGTCCCCTATAGGTTCGGCACATCAAATGGGAAGCTGCAGAATGGGAGTGGATCCAAAGAGCTCAGCGGTGAACCCGAAGGGAGAGACTTGGGAGGTGGAGGGGCTTTTCGTGGCTGATTCGAGTGTTTTTCCTACTGCATTAGGGGTGAATCCTATGGTGACTATTCAGGCCATTGCTTATTGCACTGCACAATCAGTACTTGAAGTTCTTGGGCAGAAGAAGATGATATAAAGCCCAGTGTTTGATGTCTACTCTTAGGAGCAAATATGATCTTGAAGTTGTAATAACATGTTTCAGTTGGAGCTTGTTCATACAATAATGTGAATACAACGTATCGTGCCTGGTTATAACTTGAAATCATGAAAATCCACACGCCACAAACACAGACACACGCAAATAAATATATATACCTACACACACACATATATATATATATGTCATCAGATTTCTTCCTTAGCTATAGATATTAGAAGGGAAACTGGGAACTGAGCAGAAAATGCAAATAATCTGCATTCCGAAGAGTTTTCATTATGTAGCATTGTCTCATTCATGCTGAATTTCTATCTTGCCTTAAGAATTTATACATTTGGTGCAGGTGCTTATATTACAAAGAAAGGTGAAGGTTTATGAGGACCAATAGATCCCACATAGCAAGAGATGAAATTTGACATATTGGCATACAGGCTTTTAGATTAGTTTCAGAAAAATGCAATTTACCTCCTGTGTTATGGAAATGAGCAATTTTTCCCTTTATAAAAAATAAAGGATAAATTACAATGACCTCTCCTGAGATTTGGCATAATTACAAATACCTCCTCGTTGTTTGAAAAATTACCAATACCCCCTGATTCTAACAACCATCTAAGAAGTAGCTTCATCCGTTAGGTTTTCATCCATTTTTTATGGTGAATTGACTAAAATACACTTGTGGATTAAAAAATAAAATTTTATTTATTTTTTAAACAAATTTATTTTTTTATGAATTAAGTGGATAATTTTTTTGTAATTTTTAAAATTTTTCCATCCATCCCGTTTGATTTTTTTATATAAATTTTTATTTTTTAAAAAAAAATACATTAAGGGCAAACCTCCATCTAAGGATTACATAATTTTATCAAACATTATGAGAGTATTTATAATTTTTCAAACAACACGGGAGTATTCGTAATTATGTCAAATTTCAGGGGAGGTTGTTGTAATTTACCTAAAAATAAAATAGCAATTTATCTCATATGTCATAAAAATAGAGCAAAATACCCCCAGGCTCGAAGGTGCAGTGCACACTCCCCTCTTGCATCCAGGCATAATTTTTAACAAAAAAACTATTAGTTTATATATTTATATATTTAATTCAATATATTAATATATATATATATATATTCATAAAAATAATATCTAATAATATGCATATATATGTTAGTTATGAAACAAATATACTTACATATATAAATATATATATATATCTTTTTATAGACGCAGAGCCGCCGCCGCCTGCATCTCCCTCGTCTCAGCGCTGTTGATTTATTAGGTAAATTTAGATTTTAAATCGATTAAGATCCAACATTTATCAAATAAAGACAAATGATTTTTAAAATTTTAAATTAAAAAATATAAAAAATAGAGAAAAGCATGTGTGACAAAACGCGTCAAGTGGATATTTTGTTTTATTTTTTGTAACACAGGAAGATAAATTGATGCTTTATTTTTTACGAAGAGGTAAATTGCTCATTTTCCTTAAAACCAAGGAATAAATTGCATTTAACTTCATTAGTTTCTTAATAGATACGTAAAAGTAGAGAAAGGACATGGGGCTTGTAGAGCAGGCCTCTTACAAACCCATTCCATGCTGTTTGAGTCCAAATTATTGAAACGTAGAAGATCTTTAATTTTATGGGGCAGGTCTCAGATTTTGGACAAGACCCATCCCAATCCCAATCCGAATAATATTTATAAAACACTTTTAATTTATTTAACTATTTTGTTTTTCAATTAATTTATAAGTAAATTAATATTTTTACGTAATAACAGCTTATCAGATATTTATAAATAGCACTCTTCATTTCTTTTTAAAAACTATATCGATCAATTGAAGAACAAAGAAATATAATCGGAATTTGCAAGCTAAACTCACCGGGTCCAACATCAGATCGGGCTTGGGCCGGATTTGAGGGGTTGGTAGCAAGCTTCAAGTCCACTAGCCAGTGCAGATGAGATGGGGCTTAAGATTTGGCAAAATCCGCCCCATTGCAAGAATTTAATATTGAACCGGTTGATGTTAATTCCTTGAACCCAAGTTCGCATCTGATGCTATGGAACGAGGAACAGTTGTCGCCGGTCTGGTCCGGTCCCAACAACCCCCATTGACAAAGCCTCACACTCTTGGGTCCCACAAATTCTTTTCCCAACAAAGCAAAGGTTCTTCCTCGAATTTTCCTATGCAAGAAAGAATACATGATTAAGAAGAAATAAATCATGATTTCGGCCATTTCCAGATAGTGAATAAATTGTTTACAGCCACTAAACCTCATTGATAGTTGTATATATTAAGAAGAAATTCAGCCTAACTTTGAAATGTAATTAGAGTGTAGTTTGCTGGTAATGATGATGATTTTCTCTATAATGCTTCTAAATATGTTATGATGACTCCAAAGGTAACTTCAACCATTTTAATAAGTACTCAAAATGAAAACAGCCAGCCCACATAAACCTATCAGTTTTGAGCTCTTTCTTTGGACCACCACCCCACCCCCCATAGTGCTGGAGTTGACCAAGTGGACATATTAAGCGTCTATATTCAATCAAAGAATGATTCTTCTCCTTGCAAGAAAATGGAACATTACTCGGCCAAAAAGTCCCCACCACACTCCAAGAAAGAGAAGCACCAAGACAACAACAAATTCTTGTTTCCTTGGAGTAAACTTCAACCTCCTCCTCTCTTCATTCTCGACCCTCCAATTCTTTCCTCCAAACAAAAACCAACAATCGAATCATCTATATGTAGATGGAAAGGCCAAACCAATACAGTTCTGTATTTTTCTTAACCATCATCCTCGTCTCCGGTCTCCTCTCCTTCGCCTTGTGCCTTGCCGCAGAATTCAAGAAATCAAAGGTTAATTCTATTCACACCACCACCTTTCTTAACTATCTGGGCCCTCTTGCAATCTTGATAATCTTAACATAACTCCGTTTCCTTCTCTTTTCTTTAGAAAAATGATCTAAGATTAGTTGGGAAACAGTGTTACCTGCCCAGAAGCTCAGCCTACGAACTGGGAATCACGGCCTTAATCTGCCTTTCTGTTGCCCAAGTTATCGGGAATTTGTTCACTTGCAGACAATTCCAATCAGGAGAGCATACCAGAGGCTGTAAAGTTATAAAGCCTTCAGTTTCATGCACGTTGCTGGTTTTATCTTGGTAAGTACTAATAAGTTATTCTTCTGCAGAGCCCATCAATAATATAGTGACTTTCCTTTCTTTCTAACAATTAAAGACATAAATTTAATTTGTCCTGGTATAGGAACTTCAGATAGCTGTTTTAACAATCATGGCAAAATCCCAGAAAAGCCAAACAAGTCCTCTTACCCAACACTGCATGATTAACCTACCTTTGTTGCTGTTTTGCAATAGAATTCAACAATTGTAGAGCTATTTCTGTACCAAAATCCTAGGGATAAGAACCTTCTAACGTGGACAGCTAGACATGTCTACTAGTATGATACTATGATTGTTTTGGACACTTCTAGGAAACCTACCCCTCAAGTAGACAAGAAGTAATGATAGTCACAAAATATAATATCTGAATGATCTTGCAGGATCAGCTTTGGGCTTGCTGTAATTTTAATCAGTGGAGCCACCAGCATGAGCCGAAATCAAACCCCTGGAGAAGGATGGTTAGATGGAGAATGCTACCTGGTGAAAGATGGAGTGTATGTTGGTTCAGCCATTCTGGGCCTGCTGGCTCTGGGCTCAACCCTTGCCTCAGGTGCCATTAGGATAAGCAAGAGACAAGCTGAAGAAAACAGGAAGGTTCATGCACAAGTTGATGAATAAAAGAAAGATGAGTAGCCGAGAGATACAGCATAAATATATATATATATATATATATATATATATTAATACATATTATCAGTCAGCTTCCACAATTGGGGAAATAGATACAATTTTTACAGCAACCAATAAGGAAATGGAAGGAGCTCCAACTTCAGCTCAGATAAAAGTGTTAATAGGGAAATGAGATATTTCTTATAAAATTGAAGTTGAGGGCTGGGAATATAAAGTAGGCTAGGCTGGCCACTTGCAACTAAAACCTAAGCTTTGTAATATATAATAATTGTCCCCAGATAATGATAAATAAAAGCAGAGGTATACACCAAAAAACATCATTTTAGATGCATTTTTTGTCATAACAAATTGAATTCTATATAGCCATTCAACCCAATGCATCATGATTTGGGTGCGGGATGACTCAGCCAAGCACGTATCAAGTCCATCTTTCATTAGCACCTCTATCAAATTATAATTACAACAGCAACGAGAACATGAAATGGAAAAATTTTAACTGATTACAAAAGTTGATATTAGTAAATAAAAAATTTTGCTTTAACGATGAAAGAGTTCTTTCTCCAGTTCTGTAAAGAAATGAGTGAAAACTCTAAATAGGAAAACAAAAGTTGCAGGCAGCAACAGTTAACTAATACGGGCAGGACATTAGATAAAGATCTGATCAAGCAAGCTAATTTATTTTGTAAATGTAGGTACCTAAAGTTTATCTAGAAATAGACACTAATAAAAATATGACTATTTGTTGCCTGACTACATTTGGAGCAGTCTGTTAGTGCTTAAGAACTAGAACATTAAAGGCAGGTTCAAGATCCAAAATGTATATGAACCAGCCATAACCAAGCATGATCTCATGCCAAAAAGATTCCAGTGGCAACTCCTTAGACTAGTCCCAAGATGCTTCACTAGAGTTCATTGTTTAGAAGAAACATATGGTTGGATAGAAAGATGATTTAGCAGGCAGGTCCACCAACTTCTGGATATGCCTATCAATCATTGAAATCTCTGCCCAAAACATCCACGGTCCCTATTACCATAGTAAGACCCCCTCCCCCAATTGTAGGAGCCACGGTGCTCACCATGTCTAGCTCCATTTTCATAGCCTAATTGAGTTCTCTGTCGAAAACTGCCGAAGGTCTGGGTATATGAAATAAGAAAGGGAAAGTGTGAGTATCGAAAAAATAAAACCTCTCATTGTGGAAAAAGGAAATATTCTCTTGCAATATTACTGAACCTCAGAGTCCAATTTCATTCTCTCAAAGGATCGATACTGTCCATTCCTAGCACCGCGGCTGGTGGAATTGCAAGATATGGTATCAAAGAAATCATCTTTGTTATAGGCAACCTGCAGATAGAACAGAATATACCCATACTTTATTGTAGAACCGCAAAATGCATGGTTAAATGAGCAGCAATACCCACAAAAACTTCATACCTTGGGCTCACCATTAGATACTGATCTATTGTTATCATCCCAGGCATCCTGGCTACTTGTACCATTTTCTTGTGCCCCATCTATTTTGTCTCTCTGGTTTGCTTTGCCAAGGTAACCCCAGAGCTCATCCTTCTTAAACTTCTCATTCATTGCTTGAAAATCAAATTCTTCAGTAAGTTGGGAAGAGTACTGTAACTGCAGGTTCAAGTAACAAAAAAAATGCATAAGACCAAAATAACAATTCAAAAGCACTCGTGCCAATAAGATATTGATCTTCACCATGAAAAGAAATAGATCATCTGAGAGTTTCCAAAAAAAATATATATCTATTTATGACATCATATATTTGGTTGAAAGCAATTAGAAAATGTTTATGAACATCACCAAAATAATTTGCTGCTAAGAAATAAACAGTAAGCGATAGCAATGCAATATTTCTAGCAACACCACAAATCATATATGTGTTCTATAAACCATAGACATACAGCATGATCAGTAGTATACTAGGAGATGCTCATTTATGGAGGTTATATAACATACTTCAATGCCACAAAGAGGGGAATTATATCTGTTCCAATTCAAATATTGGATAAATGATGTTGAAGGGAGGATGTGGATTGCCAGGGAGTTTGGAGGATTTTCGATAATGTGTTGAAAAATCCCTTCACAATAGGTTGTTATTTAAGCATTCTTTACATATAAATACCACAAATTCCTATATTTTTCATCTGTATCCATAACAGGCTTCTTCACTGCATAATTTAAACAGGCATTTTCAGTAAAAAAAACAGAACTTCGATCCTCAAGTCTTTCCAAATACTATTTAAGAACTCTGAAATTCTACCTCCATCTATTTCAAACAATAAAATACATTCAGATTTGAAATCCACATATTCTTAAACATAAATCTAAATATAAGTCTCACGTGGAACTAGTTAGGTACAGTGTAAAGGGTCATCGTGAATAGGTGCAAAAGGATAATAAAGCAAAGTGCACAGAACTAACTAGTAAACACACAAACATAAGGAAGATAGTTAACCTTTTCCGAAGGTGGTGGCAATGGCAACAAAGGTGGTTGCACTGCTTCAGTAGCAGCTGATGAGGAGATTGACAATGGGATTTTTAGACACATTGAACTCATATCACCAACATGCTTCTGATCCAGAGACAAACTATTCTCAGGACAATGTTCGGATAGTCTGGACAGTGTTAATTGGTTTGGAGTTAGTAACGGTGGTTGTTGTCTTAACAGTGGATCTGATAATGGAACTGAAACAGATAAATGGGGGGAAGACTGGGCTGGAGGCAATATGACATTAGGATCAATTCTGTTATCGGTTGGAGCTCCAATGTTGCTTGTACTCTGGTAGCTTAATGGAAAAGGCATGGTCAATCCATTAGAATTCACTAGTGTAGAATGATGAAACTGCAGAGGCAACTTTGAGGAGGTTGAATCAGTAAAAGGTGTAGAGAGTTGCTCAGAAGAAAGATTAGGTGTAGCATTAAAATAGACAGAACTAGAAGTAGCAGAAGAATGCCCTGGAGAAAAATTATTGGATAAATTTGTTGCTGTCATGGTTGTGGATTCCTGATTCTGCAGGGGATATAATGTCGTGGTTGATGAAGAGGAATGTGGGTGAGCAACAGGAATATCCCCAGGTGCTCCCCCGTATCCTTGCCAATGTGTTGGCCTGTCATAAGATGATATAGCATTATGTGGCGACGGGGAAGAACTCCACTGCCCCAACTGATTTCCAGAATGCTGCGTAGACAATACACTCGGGTAGGATCTTGAATTGGACACAAAGGGTTCACCATGCAAGTTGAATTCTGTCGATGATCCACTGACAGCTAATACTGATATTGCACTTATAGGGCCCCCATGATTGTTTGACTACATACGGTTAGTGAACATACAAAAGAAGATACAAATGTGTCAAACATGGCTTCCAAGTAAATCCCGTCAGTATATCATTACTATATTCTGATAAAAATGCCATCCACCTGAATAATTGCAGGATCATTGTATATTGCCTCCTCCTTTTGAGCTGGTGGTGTGCCAGTTTTAACTTCTAAATCCTGAAATTAAGCATATTAAGTACCATAAGCAAGTGCAAATGTCAAGAATCTCACACCATTGTTTGACTTTAAAGACATAGTTATATCAGAATAAAAAAAATATGCATACAGAATTTTGAGATGTTTGGATCTTTTCAACCAGATGTTGCAGTGAAATCATTCTCCAAGCATTGGAAATTGTAAAATAAATCTTCTTAACGCAGGAAAGGGGGAAAAGATTTCTGTATTCATTCTCCGAGCTGGAGTTGTCAGATAATATATTTATGACAAAAACATAAGGTCATCGATTTAAAGCTTCACTATTTGGCTACTTAAAAGGGAAATATCAGAGAACAAGCTTCTGTGTAATATTATTTTGAAGGTGGAAGCTAGACCAGAATATCACAAGATGTAAAAATGTCTATATATTATCTATTGTTTTGTGCTTGTTATATTCCTTTTCTAGTCTAGTTTCAAAGAGCATCCAGTACAATCATGAAGCAGACGCTACATAATTCTTTCAATAAACAAACCATTTCACCTTAACAAATACTAAAAGTATGGGAATTAACATTTACATCCATTCTGTACAAATAACACTGTATAAGCAGCAAGTATATGTACCAGGAGAGCTAATTAACCATGTTTGATCTGACTTACTTTAATATCACTTCCGCAAAATAAAATGTATTCATACATTTTGTCACTTGGAGGAACTTGTGGACATCTTTCTTTCTTCCCACCGTTCCATATGATCTCACTGAGACAGTGATCAGTTGGGTTCAGTTTAGTCAAACATTTTAAACTCAAAGTATTGCCGACCATATATAAACACAAGATTGACCCAACTTTCTTCCTAAAGCAGTACAAAAAACGATAAGATGGTGTTGTAAGAGGCATTTTGTTATTATCACATACTGATAATCATGGCATCCTTGTTACATGGTTTTACTCGTGGCACGTTGCACTTACACCAATACTCTTCCACCCCTGAAGATAGCACTCTGGAGTTTATGGAAGCTCTTCATTTACAAAGATATACCTAACCATCTCTAAAACAATCTTCTGTAATGCAATGAATGCTATAGAGAAGAAAGTGGTGGAGTGCGGCACTATCACCAAATAGAAAATGAAAAAAAATATATATGTGTATACTCCGCTAAGAAGCTCCCTGACGCAGAACTTAATAATTGACAATGCGACAGTCTAATTCCAAATTGAAACAGTATCCGAAATCAGTAGGTAGCATAACTAAAATGCTTTCCAAATTCTAATACACAATGCCACTTTACTGTATGCATTTCCTGCATGGAAAAAGAAAATTCCCCACACACAATAGACAACAAACCAAGAATCAAATGACGGAAACGCAAACGAGCGGACAGACACAGACACAACCAAACACAAATACATATTATGCATACAACAAACTTAAGGAAAAACAAAAAGTAAAAAAATAAAAATGAAAATAATGATGAGTTACCGTTTTTGAGGCCAAAGGTTGAGTCTTGCGGATTAAGGTAGTAGAGAACGCCCTCGTAACGAATCTCCGACTTCGACGTCACGCTCATAAAGCTTCCGATGTAGGAATCCCCCGCCGATGATGAAGACGGCGGTGGCGCTGGATTGTTGCTAGTACTAGAAGGTTCTTCCGCCATT
The DNA here is from genome assembly GCF_026168435.1 of Sesamum indicum. Lineage (NCBI taxonomy): Eukaryota > Viridiplantae > Streptophyta > Magnoliopsida > Lamiales > Pedaliaceae > Sesamum > Sesamum indicum. Next base: position 573,740 of record NC_142657.1, on the reverse strand, counting down.
GATGCCACTTTTACCACGAAAGATTAAATAGAGAGAGGAAAGAGAAAATGGATAATTGAACGGAGGGATCGGAATTCCAACGCCCCAATATAAATGTATAGAAAGTTGGTACTTTTATGTAAATTTATTATATCTCTAAATGGATGAATGTAATTGATATATGATTTTATTTTATTTTTAATTGACTTTATTTATATTTAAGAATTTATGGGTGCGAGAATCACTTTTGTTAGATTCTAGTGTCTATAAATGAATATTTCAGAGTACAATTCATTTTATTTCCCGCCTTTTAATTCTAATTTTAAAACTTTTCAACTCGCTTTAAATTAGTCAGTCCAATTGGTAACTTTTCTATATTACCCTTATAAAACTTTTACTTCTATTTTTTTTTTTTTTCAAACAATCATTTATCATTCACTTTTCATTTTTAGTTACGATTTGGTCATTCTATTTTAAACTTAAAAAAATATAATCGATTTAATTGGAATAATTTATTGCTGATCAATTATTCAGATAAAACTTGATTAATAATATATTAATATAATAAACTTATTGAATTTTTCAAATAAAAGAAATATTTAAATAAATAAGTTGGAAAAAAAAAGCTTAAATAAAAAAGTAAAGCAAAAATATTTAAACAAAATAACTTCTAAAATTAGAACATATATAAGAAAATAAATATGTCAAAGAAAATATTGAAGATGGGGTATATAAAATCCCTTATTCATTTCGGCCTTCTTTCATTTAAAAAAATCAAGCACTATGTTTGATTTCATTTTCGAATAATTTTCGAGACAAGATAAAACACAATCAATATTTGCATCTTTGTTTTCACACCTTAATTGTGTGTTTTTTTTATTTTTGAACTTTCTATATATAATAGATATATACACATTTATATATATAAATATAATATAAAAAAAAATAATTTGACAATTAACAATAATTTTTGTTTCCAAAAAATACAATATTTATATATATACATAGAAAATATATAAAAGATACATGATTTGACGACAAATAGTAATTTTTATCTCTCAAATCCCAACAACAAACATGTACTACTTATTTTAAAATATTTTAAATTACATGTAAAACAAATCCAAACATACACTCTATTTCCAAAACACACTTATTTATCTTTATTTTTCTCTCTCTATCTCTAAAACACAAAATAAAACACTCCAAAAATAAAACCAAACATAACGAAGAAGTTCAATAAATTTTTTGATAATTATATTGATATGTCATTAATCAAATTATTATCAACTATATTATTATAAAGAAAAGGGGATTTATATACTCAAAGTGTTACACTATGTTTGGTTTCATTTTTAACTTATTTTGGTGTGTCATGTGGAGATAGAGATAGAAAAATAAAGATAAATAAGTATGTGTTAGAGATAGTGTGTATGTTTGGATTTGTTTTTAGAGATAATGTAAAATAAGTATAGTACGTTGATATTGTTTAGTGGGAGACAAAAACTATTGCTCATTGTCAAATCATGTCTCTTTTATATATATTTATATATATACATGTATATAATTTTTTGGAAAAAATACAAGGAACCTCCTTGTGATATCGCAAATGAGCAAATTATTCCCTTATGAAAAAATAAATAGAGATTTACCTCCCTATATTTTGTAAAATATAATTTACCCTCCTATGATTTTTAAAATTAAGCAATTTACCTCCCTGTATAAGAAGGTAAATTGCTTCATTTTCATTTTAAAAAGTATAGGGGTGTAAATTGCTATAATTTTTTCATAGGAGGGGTAATGTGCTCATTTTCAATATTATAGGGGAATAAATTGCTATTCACCCATAATTTTTTTAGTTGTAGGGGCTATAATTAGTGTAGACTTACTTTGATAAAAAATAAATGAGACACTGTTTTTAAATATTTCAAAACACCATTAAAACTTCAAAAACAAATAAAGGCAAACATTTATTATGTTTTAGCCCATCTCGGATATGGGCCGAAAATAAAACCAAACACTAAGCATGTTTCTTTCCAGTTCTCAATTGCTGCAAAACTTCTCATCCTACTACCTCTTTCCGTAGATATTTGTAGGATTATTTTCTTTTAAAAATGCAAAAATTGTTGGAAGACCTCCATATTAAAGCATTCCAGTGATCGATTCAGCCACAAAAACAGAATAGTTGCTACTATTTCAAAGAACATGGGTGGTTTGAATTGTTTGAACCCTTATTTGATGTTTCTTCTTAGAATTTTGTGGTTCTTAGATTTATTTGATTATATTCATTCATTCCTATGCTCCATTTGAATTCTTTAGCATCCACTGCGCCCACAAAGTGTAATATAAACAAATACTTTTTTAACAAATCTAAACTTTTATATCATTCTAAACAAGTATTAGTTATGAGATGCAAAATGAATGAATATATAAATTAAAATTGCTCTTGAAAAGCTATGTAGAAATAAAATCGTCAAAAATTAAGATAGCGTTTGACGATCATTTATGATGGTCAAATATGGTCAAGTGTGTTAGACTACCCATCATTTGCCGATATTCTTATATGTTTTGGCTTTCAAATAGTGTAGATTATGGCTTACAAATCATAAATTTGAGTGAGAAGCTTAATGTGACTAGAGATGTGATTGAGTTGAAACCTTGTTATGGGAAAATAACTCTAATTTGATAATGAATATGAGTGTAATGCTTTTGGATAACACTAATTACTGTTTGCATCTATCAATTATTAAGAAATTCTTGACAATCTTTCATAGATTTAGTCATTATAAAATACTTTTGTAATTGAGAATTGAGCATATGCTATATCAAATTAGAGGTCGTGGGTTCGAAATTCGTTTTATGTGTGATATGTTATTTTTACAGTAATAGTAGGTGTTTGGTATAGTTTGTTAAATATTAGTATTCAACGTGAATAATTGTAATCAATTTATTTCGATTAATAATTAAGGAGTTTTTGATTTATATTCTATTTGAAACGTCGGCTTCTCTATTCGCGGACACCTACTGGACACACGTAGCTGTGGTACACTCCTGCATATGCATACACAAAAATCTAAAATCAGACCCTAATTTCCATCTCCCTCTCTCGTTTTCTCTCTTGATTTTTATCAGCTCTATGTGCAGATTCCCCCTATCTCCAGACCCTAAAACCAACTTCGGTGTGAAATTCATGCGTTTTGGCCTGAATTGATCCGGCATCATTGAGTTTTGAACTATTTTCAAAGCTGGAGCACCTTAAGACAATCGGTCGGGAGCTCGCAATGGGCTCCCAAGGAGGTTTCGGGCAGTCTAAAGAGTTCCTGGACCTCGTCAAATCCATCGGCGAGGCCCGATCGAAAGCGGAGGAAGACCGCATTGTATTACGCGAAATTGAAACCCTGAAAGTCCGACTAAATGATCCAAGTACCGCGAAGTTCAAGCTCAAAGAGTACGTAATCCGCCTCCTCTATGTCGAGGTGCTCGGCCATGATGCCTCCTTTGGGTACATTCACGCCGTTAAAATGACCCATGATGAGAATTTACAGTTGAAAAGAACTGGATATTTGGCAGTGACTTTGTTTTTGAATGAGGATCATGATTTGATTATTCTCATTGTGAATACGATACAGAAGGACCTGAAGAGCGATAATTATTTGGTGGTTTGCGCAGCTTTGAATGCAGTGTGTAGGTTGATTAATGAGGAGACTATTCCGGCGGTCTTGCCCCAAGTGGTGGCTTTATTAGGTCATCAGAAGGAGGCGGTGAGGAAAAAAGCCGTGATGGCGCTTCACCGGTTTTATCAGAAGTCGCCTGGGTCGGTTTCCCATCTCATTTCCCATTTCCGCAAGGTGCACATTTCTTGATTTTTAGATGAATGCACCATTATATGGATGTTTGAGTGCACATTATTGAGTTACTTCGGCTGTGATCGTTCGTGATTTCATCTAATATCTTAGTTGGAAAAAGCGAGATGAGATAGGCTATTATCTTAGTTGGCAAAGGCAAGATGAGATAGGGTTAGATGACATGAAAGGACCTTTGGAATGTTTATTACAATGTGAGATAAAATACTAATGATGATAGTCGATGTGATGTCTAAAAGGTGTTGAGTAAAAAAGAAAATGTAGTAATTATAATTGATATGATACTTTCTATTGAGAGTGGTGATGTGTTCTAAAAAAGTTCTCACAGACAAACACATTTTTGGCCGGAAAAACTTTCATGAGATGAGATGAAATTTGGATTTTTTCTTACAAGCAAGCAAAGCATTTTTCATCCTTTTCTCTTGTTTTTCTTCTGGATATGATGTAGTTTCCGTTTAGGAATTTATAGATGGAAATGTTGGGATTCGTTGCTTTATGCACTCTAGGAGAGATAATGGAATGGTCCGTTCGTTTCTTGTACTTTCGAACAATTATAGCTGGTAAAAAGTTGAGGTTTTCAAATTTTAAATTTTGACTTGGCCTGAGTGTATAATCCATATGGGGTAGACATGTTTTGCAAAAAAAGCAAGTACTCCAGTGCTGAAAAGTGGAAACATTATATATGTGTGGTTGTGTATTATATAGAATGTTTGTGCTCACGTATTCTCCTATGGCATGATGTCACAAGAATGCGCTCTCAGGAGGACTGAAAAGATCCAATAAATAACCCATGCAATGATTTATTGCATTGATAAGCTCTTAATAATTTCGATTCAGAAGAAAAATGGAATTCTTTATGTGCTGCTTTGTTGCCTACTGGTGGTCTTGGATTTCTTACGGCTGATACAGTATAAAGATTTGAAATTCTTGTGTTATACTTATTTACTTGCACATGTCCCAATCAAGTTATACATTCATGATTCCTGTATGTTATATTTCTAATGATCAGAGATGAATCTGTGAATAATTTACTACACAATTAAAATGGAAATTTGCACTTGTCTGACATCTCATGCCGATTGTATAGATGTTGTTTAAGAATATCATGATAGTAGAGATGAACTGATGATAAACTGATATTTGTGATCTAATGTCTCTATTCATTTTTTATGTGCATAAAATAAATGCTCTTGGATTCTGGAAGTAATCATTTACCTTTTTCGGAACAAAATGCTGTTGCAGAGGCTTAGTGATAATGATCCTGGTGTTATGGGTGCAGCCCTTTGCCCTCTTTTTGATCTTATTATGATTGATGTTAACTCATATAAAGATCTGGTGGTTAGTTTTGTCAACATACTTAAGCAAGTAGCTGAACGGAGACTGCCCAAGAGTTATGATTATCATCAGATGCCTGCTCCATTCATTCAGGTGAGTGTAACTTCTCTTTCCCTAATGTTAATCAAATATACACTTTCATTCAAGTAATTGCAGGCATAGTTATTAATGGCGCGCCGCGTGCCGCACATGCGCTGGCTCAGCGCCATTTTACAAAAATGGCGCTGAGTTGCTTATGGCGACGCTATTCTGCTCCATAAACCATGGCGCAGAGGCGCGCAATAGTGAAGCAGGCTTAAAAGAAACTGGGCGAAGCCCAGTTTTCCTCAAACACTGGGCCCAGTGTAAATAAAGGCTGGCTTTTTAGCCCAGCCTTTATTTGAGCTGGTTTATTAAAAAATAAATTAAAAAAATCAAGATGTCTTGCAAAACGAGTGAAATTAGAAATGTACGATTTCTTAACTCATCTTGCATGTTTGGAACTCTTTTCTTTTCCCTAAAACTTATTATTTGGCAAGTTTCTTTTATGGTATGATGATTAAAGTTATTTCTAGTGTTTAAATTTATTTATTTGTGCATTATTGATGTGAATATATACTCATGTATGAAATATATAATTTATTTATGTACATGTATGTGCGTTGTACTATAAAAATGTGCGCGCCTCACCGTGCACTATGGCTCCAGGGGACCCTTGCAGAACAAGATTATATGTATGGGTGTCTATATGTTGTGAAATGAGGAGGAAAATGGTAAAAGTGGGAAACAAGTAAATGCAGTTGATATGGATTGTTGGGTTAATGAGGGAAAAACATGACGTTGCACCTTTGCCTTTTGAAAGTTTGGCTTCTGCAAAATGAAAGAGTTGTGTGATTCCTCCCTTTATCCATATCAACTGCATTGAGTTCAGGGTCCATATTTTAGTACAACTATTTAGAAGAAAGTCCTCTTTGAAAAATACTCCTGTTACAGCTCAAAAGATTTTAAATAGGACTTTTGTGTTTAAATTGAAGAAAATGGTAATGCTGTCTTTACAAATGGACATAGATATAGACTTAAAAAGTTTCAATCTTCTGGCATTCAAACTACTGTATACGCTGAAAATTGTAATACAGAGTTAATATCCCATGCAATGTTCATTTCTCCATAAATAAGAAAAGGGTTTTCGAGAAGCATAGTTAACATCTTGTTGTGTCTTGATGTATAAAGTGTCTGGAGGAATTCTTCGACATCTATTTGGCTTAATATAGCCCTTCATCGTTGTCTATTTCATTCTTTGAACAGGTTTCGTTTCCTCTCCTAGTAAGACTAGGCTAGCTAACGAGCTTTTCTTTTAATTATTTGGTGCCGGTTCTGTATTGCAACCAGTTTCAAAAGCATAGTCATGAGGTTGCTTCATTACATATGCATGCTAGGGTCTTCCTTTTTCCTGCTCTTTTCCTTTCTTGGAGAGAGGATTATATGTTGACAACACCCTGCATCTGTCACACGTATGTACTTGTTATATATTAGATATGTTCCCTAAAAAATATATGTTAGATCAGCATGACTGCTTATATGCCTTGCAGCATGCATCTTTTTCTCATGGCACTTGGAAAGCTAATTCATTGCAGAGGACGTGGATGACTGTATAGATGTAGGCTTTTACATGGAAGACCATCTACATTTCTCCACTTTGTCATTATTGTATCTGTTCACTCTTTGTTAATAAATTTCTCCTTTTGTTTACAGATCAAATTGTTGAAAATATTGGCCTTACTGGGTAATGGTGACAAAAAGGCCAGTGAACAAATGTATACAATTGTAGGTGACATAATGAGAAAATGTCATTCAACAAGTAATATAGGGAATGCGGTTCTTTATGAGTGCATTTGCTGTGTTTCCTCACTGCATCCCAATCCAAATTTGCTTGGAGCTGCCGCTGATGCCATTTCAAAATTTCTGAAAGTCTGTGGTCTGCAACTTATTTTCAATTTATTCAGATTTCAGTTTTCTTTTCTATGTGCTCTAACATGACTTTTTGTGTCTGATTGACAGAGTGACAGCCACAATCTGAAATATCTCGGTATTGATGCTCTTAGTCGTCTAATAAAGATAAGCCCAGAAATAGCTGAGCAGCACCAACTGGCTGTCATTGATTGCTTAGAGGTGAGAGATACTCTTCTAGTGATTAAGTGGAAGAGGACGGTTTTTGATTTGATGTCTTCTCTTTGTTTTTTTTTCCTTTTTTCTTTTTCTTTTCGGGGGGTGGGGGGTTGTTTGTGTATAATTGATTTGATATCGCTGATTACACTGTTGGAACCAGGGCTGCTTTTCTTTAGTTTTGTATTCATACTTGTCCCAATCTTCTTAAATGCCTAACTAATGCAGTAGCTTTCTTTATGTGGGTTTACTGCCTATCTTGCTACTTCTTTTTTCAAACGTTCTATAGAATGTGCTTGCCCTCTGTAAACCAATCAACATTCCCTCCTCTTCTCCTCATTCTGTTGTCATTTCCAGATCACACACCTGGATGAGGTTATAAAGTTTGTTAATATTTGCTTTTGTACATTGACACATGCAGAATTATAAGTACAATGTGGGGCAGTGAAGCTTGAATTTTGAGTCCTCAAACATTTGATTTTTGTTGCAGTCGGCTTTCATAAGAACTTTGTTTTGTTGTACTGTTAGATAAAAATGCAAAACAAGAGTATTGGCCTGAAAACGCTAGTGTCTGACAGCATACTACTGTATATAATATTTCTTTTCCTTCACCAAATGTTAGACAAGAAACTCATTTTCTGAATATGGAGACGCATTTAAGTACCAGAATTGTCATTTCGCATGGGATTGGTTTGACAAGTGTTCAATTTTGTTGTGATGGTGTCCTCAACTGCAGAGTATTTTGCTTGCCAAAAGGTCAACGCTAGTAGATTTAACTTCATAGCGAAAGTTGTCCAACTTTTGAAGAGCATTTTACCCAGAACAATTTCGCGATCAATATGAAGACTGCAATCAAAGGGGCATTGTACTCCTTGTCTTTGGACCAGCAGTGCCATCAGGGAATGTAGGTTGGTTGCTTTGTAGGCTATCCAAAAAGTTAAGTAGCGTTGCCTCAATTCATGGGCAGAAAATGTTGGGTGTTATCTTTGAGGCTAAGCCACTGGGAAGCAGATGGAACTAAGTTTTGTACGGAAAGGCACGATGACAAGGGAGAAAAAGAGGATGTAGGGTACATAATCAGAGAGTTGAAGCAGGATTAGGAACTTACGGTGTAGATTTTAGTCATGTTTGATGTGTTTTGTTTGCATCATCTTTTTGGTTGTGGATAGGGTAGCTTGTATTGCTCATAGGTGAGTTGAATAAAGTTTCCTTAGGCGCTTGGAAAAGAATAAAAACAGCTTCTAGCTCATAATCTTGTTGTCAGTTACAACTCTCTTTTTCATGATCTCACCAAGATGTTGTTAAAATTAGTCTCATATTGATTTTGTCTGATCTCCCACTTTCTTAAGCAAAGATAATTTTGTTCTTCTCCTTGAAATCCATCTTGATTTTTTGTAGGTAAAGAGTAGTTGGCTCTACATCTTTCCTTGTAATTTTGTTTTGATGTGCTAATGACAATGGTATGAATGAGTTTGTCCTTCATCTCGACTTCACTCTGATGTCTGGCATGCTGCATGATGTAGGACCCAGATGACACCCTAAAGCGCAAGACCTTTGAACTGCTCTATAAAATGACCAAATCATCAAATGTCGAAGTAATTGTGGACCGTATGATTGACTATATGATAAGGATCAATGATAACCATTACAAAACTGAAATAGCATCCAGATGTGTCGAACTGGCAGAACAATTTGCACCAAGCAACCAGTGGTTTATACAGGTTTTTTTCCTGACTTGTACTCTTCCATGAGTTTTTCTCATGGCATTACTTATATATTTATGGAGTTTTTGATTTTCCCAATCTTTTTCCTGTGTTTTATTGGTCAGACCATGAATAAAGTATTTGAGCACGCAGGGGACCTGGTGAATACCAAAGTTGCACATAACTTGATGCGTCTGATTGCTGAGGGTTTTGGTGAAGATGATGATACTCCAGATAGTCAGCTTAGATCATCAGCAGTATGTTTTTTGGATCTAACAATGGTTCTTTTCCATGCATTTGGTGTCAGCTTACATAATCATACACCATCATATTATAAAATCATTTTTTACATTCAAATCCTTTCTTCTTAGCTTGCATTTTATTTAACGGAATTTGCAGTGTATGTTATTGCTCTAAACTTAAGCATGTTGATGTGCTAGTAAAATACACTCCTTTATATGCATGGCCTCAGGATAATAATATGATTTTTGTACATTTAAAATTTGTTATGTTGACAATTTCCTTTTCACTAGCGCATTAGGATAAGTTGGGAATAGAGAGCAAAATTCCCTTGAGAATAATAATTTTAGGATAAATTACAGAAAACATGTTAAAGTAAGCTTCAGCAGGAAAAAGTCCATGGATGTTTTTAAATAAAAAAAGTCAAGTCCAGGGTCCCCAACTATTCTTTTGAAAAAGCCCAAAATTTTGCCTTTACGGTAACGCATATTAGGCTCTGTGACTCTTTGATTAAATTATTGTTGGCGTCCTAGATTCAGAAACTAATGAATGTTCTTTTATAAAAAATTTCTTTGGGTTTTCAAATTGATATATCATATAACTTGCAATATTAATATTAGCTTCTGAAATTTTTGGTATTTTCAAGAAAATTAAAAGCATATTTTGAAGTTAATTAATATGTTATGCTCTTGCTAAGGCTTCTACTTACAATTTGAATTATCGTTTGGTCCAGGTGGAGTCATATCTTCGTATTATGGGAGAGCCAAAACTTCCATCTGCATTTCTTCAAGTATGTTATATCACCTCTTATCTTGTCATCTATATCATGTCATTGCTTCGTTTCCTGCCTCTTTTTTTTTTTTGGCTCAACCTCCTCTGTTCTTTGGCTTTATGTTCTTGCTGCTGTTTTTATGTTTTGTTGTCTTTTTGTTCTCTCTACTGCTCCATGGTTTGATTACAATTATTTTGCAGCTCATTTGTTGGGTCTTGGGGGAATACGGGACTGCAGATGGGAAGTATTCTGCCTCATATATAACCGGGAAGTTGTGCGATGTGGCAGAGGCACATTCGAATGATGACACAATTAAAGTAGGTATCTAGTTTATCATGGTATGGCTCCTGTTTTATTTTGAAGTTATATTTTGGCATAGTAAATCATGTTTTCCATTCATATGGGATGCGTGTTAAGGAAGTTAGATATTATAACACTTTTGGGCTAATTATCTTTTGTATAGTTTTCTCGATTTTGAGAAGTAAAGACGTTGAATTTTGATTAAAATATTTCATGGACCCCAAAACTTTAGGTCTTTGTCAACGTACTCATAGCTTTGCCTTTTAGTCTCAAGAAACTATATTGTTAGGAGTTATCATGGATTCAAAATTAACAACTTATACTAAGAACAGTGTTAGCTAGTATATGCAATATACTCCCACAATTAAAGATGCCATTTTCCTTTTGCCAATGCCTTTCAGTTTATCAAGTGTACAATCTCCCTAACCTATTGATTATTCCATTCATTTCTAGCAGCAATTTATAAATTGATTTGGTTATTGCACTGACATAATATTTGATCTGTCAATTGTAATTGCTTTCATCTTGCTTTGGTTGAAGGCTTATGCAGTAACAGCACTTATGAAAATATATTCATTTGAGATAGCAACTGGGAGAAAAGTTGACATACTACCTGAGGTAAGCTATTTAGACTTTCTAGGGTGGCTATAACATTCTAAGTTTGAGCTTAATGTAATTCTCTCTTTGCTGGAATGCAGGTGCTAGTATGATGATGAATTGCAACTTAAAAATATCTTGTGCTTGCTTTTCATATGTATATTTAAACTGCTTTGATTTAGTATGCATCAACATTTTCCTTGATAACGATATCTATGCTGTTATTTTACCTTATCCTAGATCCGGCTTTTTATCATCTCTGCTAGAGCATTCGATGCAAGCCCTTGTCCTGTTTATTTCTAATTTAATGAAGCAATTGCATGCTGAAATTATATTTTTGCTGCATGAGCCTGTCTGGTTTCCACATTCTGTTCTTAATAGATAATGATCTTGATAGATAAATTCAATCTCAAAAAGAAAATATTGGAGATATGCTTGAAGCCTTACTTAACAGTGCTGTGGTTTCTCCTCCTTGATAAGGTGCTCTAAGAATGCGATCTGGCAGACAAATTGACATATATGCAATTGTGGCCCAATCAATTTTCCTCGGAAAACATTATAAAATAAACATCTCATGTGGTTGGATTTTAGAAGAATTCCAGAAGTGAACTTGATGGGCTGTGTTGTTAATATTCCTCAATTATATATGGCTCTTAAAGTTAATTTTTAAATTTGGGTGGAACCTTTTTCTTATGCAGAAAACTTTGCATGTACAGGAGGTACAAAAGGTTCCTCAAGCTTAATTTTTTCTAGGCTGTTGTGACTATAATTTCTTGCTATATTTGAAACATGTTTTTACTAGAGTCAGGAGTCAGAGAAATATTATTCATCATTACTATTCTTGCATGCGAAATATTGTTAATAGTTCTTAGGCTGTTCTAGAATATATTTCTTCTTGGATTCTTTGATTACTTGAAAATATTGGCTCTGTCAGTATTTGAAAAAATAGAAAGGATTTTCAAACTGGTGATATCTTGATGCAGTGCCTATCTTTAGTTGAAGAAATGCTAGCTTCCCACTCAACAGATCTGCGACAGCGTGCCTATGAGCTTCAAGCAGTCCTTGGTTTAGATGCTCGTGCCGTTGAGAAAATATTGCCAATGGACTCCACTTGTGAGGATATTGAGGTAATATGTGCCGACAGAATAAAATTAGTCCTTTCTTTTGCACTTGGCTTAGAATAATATTATCTCTCACATATTCATGAGCTAGACTGGTATTTGATGCAAAATTTCTTTCTAACGTTCTTAGAGAATTGTCAGACCATGTTAATGTTATTTTGTTAAAATGCTCGACTCTCTTACACCTTCCATAGTTGACAAATAATTTGTACAATAGCTTGCTTGTTTTGGAATCGGCTGAAGATCTGTATCCAGAATATACTTGAACAATAGAGATTCTTTGATATAGATTACCTTGTAGAGTATTTCATTTCAGTTATAACGAAGTCTTAATTCTCCTTAAACTGCTATTCACATTTCCGAGGAATCAGGTGTCTTTTCTATGAATTTTTAATTAACAAAAAAGATGGAACTAAATGAGGATGTCAATCAGCATGGTTAAAGGAACTTTGTAGTCGTTTAATTTCTAATAGTGTTCCTTGGAGTGTTCAGCATGGCCTCTTGTCGACAAAATGGAATTTGACAAGAAAAGAGAAGGTGATTACCAGAAGTGATGAATCTAGTCAACATCCTTAATAAGGAATATAGCACAAATATTTTCCCAATATGTATTTCAGTTCTCCTCTTTTCTTTATTAGGTACTCTGACTGTCATAAGGATAATAAGCATTCTAGACAAGATAGTTCATAGAGGATTTGTCGATCTTGCCTCATGGTTTATGCGATTTTAGATAAATTTTTTCTGAGTTCTAGAGTCTTCCTTAACTTGCATTTGTATTTTCTCTTTCCAGTTTGTGGGGTACTATAAAATTCTATTTAAAAAGCGAGTGATCTATTCTTTCTTTCCCATGCTACCTTCTAGTTAAAATCGAACAGAGCAGGAGCTACATATGAAAGTTTTATCTGCCAACTAGCGGAGATAATTTTTACTTATATAACTTAGATCTTCGATATGATTTGTCCGCCAAAGTATGCAAAAGAAGTCTAGTTTTGACCTGATACAACATTTGTCTGTCTCAGTGTAGGAGATCTGCTAAGGAGTTAGGACTTTGGTGATTAAGGGTGCATTCTAATGCTGTGAAACTATGGAGAAGGCCTAATATTTTGTAACATGTGGAATTTGTATCCATTTCCATTACTTGTAGTGGAGGTTTTGTTTTCCATGAGAAGATATAAGGTCGCAATCTGCCACACGCCAGTTATGCAAATGTGAATTGAAAAATCTGGTATATTACAATATGGCATTTGCTGGCTATAAGATGTCGATGCAAGTGCTGAACACAAATGATAACCATTCAAATAACCAATGCTTCTAGAATGATTTAAGAAGGCTTTGACCATGGCTCTGATCGTAGTTCTCATTTATATATTTGATAAATGAGGCTGCTCTTTGAAAGTATATATGGTTGGGAGCTATTGGTATCACATTAATGCTACAAGAGGGCATTTATAGGAAGTCCTTCCCATTTTAGGAATACAGTCTAATTTTGGCACATTGCACAGGAGTGATAAAGACCGAGCGGGCAGCAGGAAATTCATGTTTATCTGTTGCTGGTTTCACTTTTTCATATTGGTTGCTACTTTGGTTATAATCATGCTGCAACATCTTTTAATTGATTGACGCTTTTGACATATGTTTAATTTTTGCAGGTCGACAAAAATCTTTCGTTTCTTCATGGTTATGTTCAACAAGCATTGGAAAATGGTGCTCAGCCTTACATCCCTGAGAGTGAACGCACTGGAATATCAAACGTTAGCAACTTCAAGAGTCAACAAGATCATGAACCCTCAACACATACTCTTAGGTTTGAGGCTTATGAGCTACCTAAACCCTCACTGCTGCCAAACATTCCTCCTGTACTAGCATCCTCAACTGAACTTGTTCCTGTCCCGGAGCTATCTAGTGTTGCAGATATCCTCCAGACTGCTCCATCTGCATCTGATGCTGGGTCGTCGGAACTAAAGCTACGACTTGATGGGGTTCAAAGGAAGTGGGGTCGCCCTGCTGTTTCCTCTGTCACACCATCTACTTCAAGCACTAATACTGTGAATGTTCAGAATGAAGCATCGCAGCGCGACTCAGCAGGCCGTTCCAACTCAAAAGTACGTGAGGCATCTTATGACTCAAAAAAGCAGCCACTAGAGGTTCCACCTGAAAAGCAACAGCTGGCGGCTTCACTTTTTGGGGGTGCATCAAAATCTGAGAAAAGACAGTCTTCTATCCAGAAGATGCCCAAATCTCAAAATCAAGCTGCAGAGACATCTCATGTGCCCAAGGCTGCAGCTTCTCGTACTCCTACCGTAAAAACATCCCAACCTCCTCCAGACTTGCTTGACTTGAGCGAACCATCTGTTACAAGTAGTGGACCATCTATAGATCCTTTCAAGCAACTGGAAGGTCTTCTTGATCTTACACAAGATACAACCTCGGAAACTGCTGGTGGAGTTAGTGGAACTGAGGGACCTGAGTTTTCTCTCTTTGCAGACATGTCTTTGAGTGTCCAGAGTGATGGTGCTGCCAATTCAATTTCAAATGTTTCCGACAGAAACGGTCTCGGAGGTACTATAATCGAGAATTTGGTAAAATCAAATAAGGGACCAAATTTGAAGGAAGCTTTGGAAAGGGATGCGCATGTAAGGCAAATGGGTGTGACACCATCAGGTCAGAATCCCAACTTATTTAAGGACTTGCTCGGCTAAACTGTGAAAACCTGCGTCCACAGACTCGGTTGGATTTCTTCAGGAGTGATGCTTTATCTCTCTGTTCCTCGACATGGCTGTCTAAGGTAGGAGGATACAACTCAATAAAAGCAATCCATGATTCATGAGCAGAAATCTGGACTGGAAGAAACCTGAGGCGTCTTCATGGAACGTCACTTGTCTAGAAAAATTAGTTGCACTTAGTATTGGTGCAGGAGATCATATATACAGTATGTAGAAATACAGTGAGTTAGATAGGGTTTCTTGAATTGTTCATAGAGCTTTCTTGTGTATCCTTTTGACCTGAGTTTTGGATTCAACCGGTTTTTCAAGGAGGCGAGCTGCGCTATTCAGCCTTACGATGTTGTGATTTTCATTTTAGATGATTACATCTACGCCTTCTGAAGTTTGATCTAACCACAAAGCTTCGTCATTGCTTAAGAATATACAGTATCACCCTTGGGATCTAATCCATTTAACATTTACTCCTAACGCTAGGATTGAGGTTGATGCTGTAGAAAAATATGTATACCACAAGTGGGAAATGAGTTCTACGCAAATTGGCAATTGTTTTCATTCAGTATTTTAAAGTTCGAACCAATCATCAAGCCAAAAAATTCAGTGAGTTATGGGTCACTGGTTCAATCATTGATCTAACTGTGGTTGAATTAATGATGTCATATATATGTAATCAATAATTATAAAATAAATAAAAAATAACTTTAATAATTAAATAATAAAATATACTTAAAAATTTTGTCTTTTAAATATTTTTCTCTTTGCAATTAATATTTTTAATGATATATGCTTATAATTAAGTAACATAAAATAGATATGTAATAGCCTAATACAACAAATGTAGCATAAAAATTACAAGAAATTCAAATAATAAAAGTCAAGCTATGTTCAAAATACAAATTCCAAAACATTAGAAAACTAATAAGCGTCCAACACTAATTACTTAACACGTTAATTGTTCTAATTATCCAAATCATAAAAAGAAAGAGAAAGAAAATTAGGATTTAAACATATTTTTAAAACAGGCCAAGACCTGGCCGGTTCGCATGACTCAGGACCGGGTTGGCCGGTTCGGTGGTCGGACCATCGGGTCGGCCGATTCTCTCAAAATAACACGGTTTTTGGCTCTACCCGTTTTTGCCTTTTGCCCAACCCATTTTGTAAAACTGATGAAAATGTTACCTAATTGGGCTAAATTGCAGTTAAAGTCTATCTGAAATTCTTAATCTATACTAATACAGAAGACAGCGAATGTCAGTAAAGTACTTAAAGTCACTTACGAATGATCAATGGAAAAGGCTTGCTCAAAATGAGACTGCTACTATGCATGCATGCATGGAATATTGCTAAGTTAGGAGATATATGATATCATATTCAAATCATTCTGAATAAAATGTGTTAAAAGGGTTTTGGACAAAGTTCGATGAAGACTAGGGTGTCATACTTGAATCTGCCACAGTGGTTTCAAGGAAGCAAGAATTCAACAACAATGTAACAAGAACGGAAGCAGCTATCCAGGGCTTCATCTTTCCTTTTTCTTCTCCAAGAAAATGCATAGAAAACTACTCGAAAAATTGTTCTTGAGAAATTAGTTGATGAGTGAGCTAGCCCAAGGAAGTAAAGACGTCTGATACATAGACTGTCAATTGTTGTCCCTTTTTGTGGTTCTTGATTTGGGCTTGAAAGGAAAGGACCCTTACTTTGCAGTTGTGCAGATCAATTCTTGTTTAGGGTTTTGTTTGCTTTTTTTACTTGTTTCTTTGTTTTCTGTTTCTAGGGTTTGTCCATTGAGATGCATGTTTTTCTTGCAAATATGTGTTTGAAAATGCCAAATGATCATGTAAATCATATATAGCATGTGTAATGTAATTATTTAGGTTCTATTACTCATGTATTTCCCGTTCGACCTTGTAATTGAGCCATTCAGACTTGTGTTTTTTAATACAAACGTAATTTCTTGTATTGTTTAATCCCATTTTCGATATTCATTTTTTAAATTAAATTTCATCGAAGATATATATATATATATATCGACCTTTAATCTAATCGTGATTATTACATACTTAATTGCACATTACATATGTAGAAGATTTGGCCCTTGGAATTAAATACATTTTTCTCTAAAAAAAGATATTAAAAAAATAAACGAATACTTAATTTTAGATACTGACATTACGTCCTTCTCATCTTCTAGTGTTAAATATTTGTTTTTTCATTTAGAAAATGTACTTACTGCATTAATCCTCGAAAAATGCAAATTAATGAATGTTTTTACCAAAAATATTTTAGTAATACCAATTGACTAATTCAAAAAATAATTATCGATAAATGCATTTCTTAATACACAAACACGCACTAAATATGATTATGATTCTTTGTAAGATTCGGATCCAAGAAAAATTTAAATTGAAGTAAACGCGAACACTCTAAAAAAATATTACTATTACCTTTATTTTCACTATAAAAAAAGGCGGGATTTGGTACGGTCAGGGCACCCATTCCAAAATCCATTTCATTTTGGAATGAGTTTTGGAACATTTAAGGAACGAATATTGAAATATGACGTCAATTTTTTCTTCAATAGCATTAAATTTGATAAAGTGGTTCAATCGGGGCTGGTGATAACGTTCATATAGATTTGTACTCACATATATTTTTATATATATATATAATATCAAATATTAGACCGCACACAGTAACACCGTCAACTATTGATCAACAACTCATAATTTATATGAATACAAAAAACCCTATGAACAACATGGAATTTTCAACATTTAATATTTTTTTAAGGGATAATTATATTTACACTTCTTGATTTATAATCTGTTTACACAAACAACTCCTATCTTTTGAATAATTACATACACCCACAAAAACGTCAATGTATATAATTTACATAAACCACCCATATTTTTTGAAAAATTACACGTATACCCTCCAAAAACTTCAACATTATTACACAAACTATCCCCACTTTTTAACTATTAAAAATAACTTTTGCAATTATATAAAAAATATAAATAATTTATACAAAAATATATAATAAATTAAGAGGTATAAATATAATTATCCCTTTTTCTTATTAAACAAGATTTTCAACAATTCTTTAGGTTTTAGAGAGCTCACAACATGGGAAGTTGACCAATAAAAAACTGCCAATTGTCGCTGACTTTAGCGGGAGCACAACGCCATAATTAACTCATCAGATTTTAAAAACAGTTGACCAAATAGGAAAGCACCACGTGTGCATTATCAGTTGTTACATATATATATATATAAATAAAAGATTGACATTAGAAAAAAATTAAAAAAAAAATGCTTTGACTGAATTAGAGTTAGTAGCTGAAGAATGAAAGGCCTACTCCACTTACACTCACTCATCCCTATTAATTGCTATTATCAAATATATTAATTGATTCAATTGCGTACCTACGAATCCAAGGATTTGAAAATTTATATATTTTTTTAAATGATTTCGATATTAAATAAATAATGATATAGACTAGCGTTTCATATTACTTGCAAATGATGAGTTTGAGCGATTTATAAACTATAATGTCTCATTCTCTACCGAGACCTTTTCTTCAAGACAATGTTGTGATGTTCATACAAAGTTAAAACGGACAATACTTTGCGCAATGGAGCACTGATCTGTGGGATGTCCGTCCCAGGCCCCTCATTTGGGGGATTGATGATGTAGGCAAATGCCTCACATTGTTTGCATATGAGAAGTTTGAGATACTTATAAGTCCAAAGACCTCCTCTTCCTAGCGAGACGCATTTTCAACATAAAATCGTGAGGCTCAAACGAAGTTAGAGCGGATAAATATCTCGGGCAACGGTGTACAAATTGAGTCGCAAGCAGGATAAATAAATTTAAAATTTATACAAGTAAATTATATTAATACCCCCTAATATTATGTCTCAATGCACAAATACTCCATTCTTTTATTAAAATTGTAAGTGCGCCCCTTAAAATTGTAGTTGTAATTACAAGTAAACTCTTTTATTTAGTGGTAAAATTTTTGTAAAGGACAGGAATAGTTGTGTGTATTTTAACCTAACCTTAAGAACTGTCGTATAAAATTTTGTAAAATTTTATTTCGAAAAAAAATGAGATGTTGTTTAACTGGTACTATAAATAATTAGAATAGACATAAATACTAATACTAATAATAATAATAATAATAGTAATAATAATACTTATATCATATACGATATTCTCATATATAGTTGGAACATACAAAATAAACACTTTGACACGTTTATACTACATTCAAAAAATTCATACCCGAAAGCACGAAAAAACTAAGAAATAATTCAAAATGCCTATATATATAAACGTAATATATGAATCTTTTATTACAAATTGATATTACACCTCGTATTTTATTTACTATATAAAATTCATACGATACATATATCTACAAAAATGATATATACACATATATATTAAATAAAAAATAATACTAATTTATAATTAACAAAATGAAATTGATAATTGCATGCCACGTACAGGTTTTAAAAAAATAAAAATGGTTAGATTGAAAGGTAATTAAGGGCATGGGATGGATGTTGCATGCGCCCACGGATCTGTCTGACTAGGAAAATGAGACAATTATGAAGGGACTGGCAATTAGTTGTACTGAAAACTCTGCTATGACGTGTTTGGATGCATGCATTTATTTGTCTCATAGCTTAATAATTAATTTTCCATTAATTAATATTATTGTTGGGGAAATTAAATATTTAAAGTGGTTGACTTTTTTGGACATTTCTTTTCTTTAGCCTCACATGTTTGTTGCCTTCTTAAAGAGTATCTATCATTTATTTGCCAGCATTTGACCTGTCTTTTTGTCTGCAAATATGCTGTAAGTTACGCACTAATAAAAATTAAAAGTGTTCGAAAATAAAAAAATAAAAAAAATTAATTGGGTATTCGAAGAAACGGCTTATATTTACAATCTTATCAATAAATTGAAGAAATTATGGGAATTGTTGATAGTTTTTTTGTTTAAATCAGTTTAATTTAAACAGTTCAAGAGCAAAAACTGTAAATAAAAAAAACACTATTTTCAGCTTATTTTTAGTAATAAGCTGATAAGCATTTGCAAACAGACATTTGACCCGCCTTTTGTCTGAGTTCGGTTGCAAATAAGCTGTAAGTTACGCATTAATAAAAATTGAAAGCGTTTGAAAATAAAAATTATAAATAAAAAAAATCAATTGGGTATTCGAAGAAACGGCTTATATTTACAATCTTATCAATAAATTGAAGAAATTATGGGAAATGCGGATAGTTTTTTGTTTAAATCAATTTAATTTAAACAGTTTAAGAGCAAAAACTGTAAATAAAAAAAAAAATACTATTTTCAGCTTATTTTCAATAATAAATATGCTGATAAGCATTTGCAGACATCCCCTGGTATGGTGGTTAAATTATTATTAATTATTATTTTTATATAAACACTATTAATTTAAATTTTTTATTCTAAATACATAAAAATTCATTAGATCTAATTTGATCCGATAAAAATCGGGCTTAGTTTCTATGTGCATACTGGTCGAACTCCGATGATCAAATTAGACAATATTTCAATAGATTTTGATATAACGAGCGTTGTAACGACAACTAAGTTCTTATAAGTGGAGATTTAAATAGATTTAACTCCACCTAATTCTTTTATTAGAAAATAATACAAAAAAAAATCCAATGAATAATAATACAATCTAGAAACTTAGGATTAAACATTAAATTATAGAAAAGTGATTGTTGCATGCCAGCTTTTGTGAGTATTAATTAGAGACATATATGATGACTACTGCAAAAATAATAAATTAAAGTATTGTTTAGTGTTGAGATTGTATTGGTCAACTCTTGATTATGTGGGATTAGTTAGCTAAATAAAATAAATACTTTTCGGACAGGTCTTGATGTTTTTGATTAGTTCTATGGTCAGTGTTTTTCTTTTTTTTTTTTTTTTTTTGGAAAAAATACGATTTATCGCATTGTGATATAAAAAATAAGTAAAAAAGTTCCTGTAAAAAATAAAATAGCAAATTACCCCGTGTCTTTAGGAAATAAAACAAAGTACCCCTATCTAAACCATTGATAGGGGATCATTCCCCTCTTTTTTTTTGAAACACATGGAGTAATTTGCTAATTTTTTATTTTACAGGGTGTATTTACATATTTTACATATCATACAGGGGTAAATTGCATTTAATTTTTTTTTTATATATATAGCAACGGTGATTACAGAATCTCATTGATGGAAAATTCTAATTTAGATCGGCTTTTGATCGGATTTGAATTAATACCAAGTATAATAAACTTTAACGTGGTATCGATTTATAGTTTAGAAAAATCAATCAGTCACATGATAATATATCACACTTGTTTTGAAATTGATTTGGTTCGATTAAATTTGATTTAAGTCATTTTTTTATATCAATATTATTAATTAAAAAATATATCAATTCGATCAATAAACTGATATTTACAATATTTATAAACTAAGAAATATATGGATTCGAGCAGTAGCAATTCGTTTAGGATTTAATAATATGAATCCTTTTTGTTTTGATATACTTTTAATTAGTCTTAAATTGAAATATTTAGTTTGTCCGAATATGGATTTTTAAACGAGAGTTGAAAAAGTGAAAAAGAAATTATAATTTATATGATTTTACATTATTGTCCTAAAAAATTAGTAGTTGAAAATTTATATATTTACAACAATTATTATTATTGTTATTATTATTTATATAAAAAAGTTGTATAGGAAATTTAAGAATATACTCACTTGAAGGAAGTTGCTGCTCGGTTCAACTTATTCTTTTATGAATAAATTACAACGAGTTTCGTTATAATTATGATATTTTTTTATATTGTTTGAAAAATTATAAATACTATTTGATATTTGTAAAGATTATGTAATTCTTGAATAGAAGTTTGAAATTATCAACTTTACTCTTATTGTATTTTTTTATTTTTTTAAAAAAATAAAAAAATTACAAAAAAGAAGTTAGACAAGGCTGATGGAATATTGGAAAAATTGTAAAAAAACAATCCACTTTGTCCGGAAAAAAATAAATAAAATTATAACTTATAGTCTACAACGATATTTTGGTGAATTTATCACAAAAAATAGACGAAAACCTAAATAGAGACAGACAAATTAAGTTAGTTGTTAGACGACCGTTAAAATAAAAAAGACATTTATAATTTCTCAAACAACAAGGAGCACTTGTGATTATACAATTGCTTTTAATAAAAGCAATTTCTTACATTAACAACTGAGTAAATTAAATTATGAAAATAAGACAGACAAAAAATATAATAAATTAATCAGATTAGATTTGATTATAATTAATATAAAATTTAAAAAGAAAACGAGTAATCATAGGACAAGTGTTTATACGCAATTGTAATATAATCATTACATAATTTAAAAAAAAATAATGAATAAAATAACAAGTATTATTAGAGATTAATTGGATGGAGGGACGAATTGGGACATGAGTTCAAAACTCTGATTCATTTCCCATTTCTGAATTTTGTCACTTTCAAATGGATAATTAAAATTTAACTCCAAAATTTGATCACTTTTTCCCTTTCGAACAACAAAAATCTGATTGATTGAAACTAACGATAGTGAGACGACAACCGATGGATCCGTAGCTTTTGCTAATTGAGTTGATTTGTCTGGAATTGACCTTTAATTCAAAATCACATTAATTATTCTAAGTACATCCATCAATCAAACTGTTAATAATGTTATAATTTCTTTTTTTTTTCTTACATATATATTTTTTCACTGTCCGATAGTGGTTATTATAATATTAATATATTAATCAAATTAATATTTTATTTAATTATTTAATTTATTAAAATAATGATGATATTATTACTTATATAAAACAAAAGAAAGTAAAAAATTGTGAAGTTTAAATTCACATTATTAATAATAAGCATATATGAACAAAAGGCGCACATAGCCAAGAGGGTTATTAAATTGACGAAGCTCAGACCCTATGATTTTAAGGTCATGATTCGGACCCCTCAATAATACTCTAATTTAATTGTAGGTGTTGTTCTACTTTAATAATAGGTATTGATTAGATATAATTATTTAATATTAACGATATGGTATGATTGTTTAATAATAGGTACGATTTGGTATAATTATTTAATATTGATGATTAGATATATTTTTTTCAGAGCGATAATGTGCTCATTTTCAATATTACAAGGGAATAAATTGCTATTCATCCTATATACATATATATACACACACACTAAGGGAAGCAAGTATTTATCTAAAAAGTCCTTAATCGGCATTTAAAATACCAGAACACTACGTATTCCGCATATTTTTATGTAGATTTTGGCGGACATGACTCGATTCGGGTTCTGATACTTCTAGCTAATTGAGGAACACGTGTCAACAGATAAATGTGACTCATATCGCGCTCACCAACAAACAAATTTATTAATACCCAATTAAAAAATTCAAACAAGATACATATTATCTTTCTTAATTGTCAAACACGCGATCTGAACTATCATCGGCTCAACACCGACCCGGATCATCATTTAAAAGTGAAAGCGCAGAAGAGCAACCAAAAATAAATGAGAAGGGTGAATGAACGACGGGTGTACTCTAAATCATAAATAGAAGAAGGTCCCAAGTCACCTACTCTGTCAACTTATTGAATTTTGAGAAAAGTCAAATTTAGACAAAAGAAAAAAAAAACAAAAAAAAAAGAGAGATGGAAGTGCTGACGTGGTGATGTTACCACACACAAACACATACCAAACATGCGCAGAGTAGATTATAGAGATAGGGAAAGGAATTGAAGTTTTTAGTTGGTATTAGTTGTAGAGACACAATTAATAAATTATCACAACAAAAATGTGTGTGTGTGTGTGTGAGAGAGAGAGAGAGAGAGAGAGAGAGATGATGTGAATGAAGACTTTGACTTAAATTATTAAAGATACATGGACAAAAGTTAAAAGGGAGACAAATTGGTACTTTTTTTATTTTTTTTATTTAATTTTGAAATTATATTTCATCTTATATGTATATATATTATAGATACCTTTTTTTTATTATTATAAATGTCATTACATACACAAAATGTATATTTAGATATACAAATGGGCTGAATCTTAATTGAAATAAAAGATAAAATATCAATTACGTGTCATATTTTTTTGCTCAAGAACCTAAAAAATGGAGAAACTAAAATGGTTCTTGATATATATATATATATATATATATAATAAAATAATCCAACAATTTATTTGCTATTTAGTTAAAACTTAAAAGATAAGTTTAAGCATTTTATTATACCAAAAGGGGCCAATTACAATTTGTAAACAGGATTTGATATGGTTCGACTAATTAATCATATATCGAAATGCAACAATTGAGAAAGAACAATCACTTTCTATATAATTGATACGGATAAAAATGTGCGACTCACTGAACAAAAGTAGGATTACTTGTTCAGAGTGAATGAGTTTTGCATATAAATAAATGCACTTATGTAAATGACCCAACATAAAATGTACATAATGAGGAATACTTATAGCAGATTCATGCTCGATCGCTCCCTTTTTCACATTCTTTAATGGATATATGGATATGTGATCGGAGTTGAATCCAATGAGCTTGATCTGAGTATCATAGTTAGGTCAGTTGGAGCTCCGCTTTGGAAGATCCAACCCAATTCACCAGCTCTTACATTAAGTGATTGTAAAAAGAGAAAATCAGATTCTAAGAGCGTCGAAAAGTTACTTATAATTTTAAGTGAACGTATATATTTATAGTCGACGTTTAGATTAATCAATCACATCAACATGAAATGTTCATATCACAATATTTTTTCGGAGATGGCATCAAAAGTCGCAAGAGCTTGATAACCAGCTGGGGTGATCCATGATGTGCAATCTTTCCTGGTAAGTGTAATTTTTGTGGGATAAATAGTCAGTTCAACTCCATTCAATCATCTACCCCATGTAACTTTGTGGACAAAATAGTCCATTCTCTCCATGTGAATATTATCAACGAATCTTTCATGTATAGGTCAAGAAGATCATAAATAGTATGCGTAAATAATGTTGATATTTCTGATGGATATATATATATATATGTAATTATTCAAAAAAATATAGGAATATAAATGTAATTATCTCTAATTCTAATAATATTTACGATAGTGCAGTATATAATATAAGAAGTCGGAGATGTATAGGCACGTGGAAGAGATTGTTATTAGTTGCCTTGCGGACTTTGTACAGGTGGAAAAAACAACAAAATTAAGTAGACAAAAAAAAGAAAAAAAGAATTTCACCAACCTATATATACTATTTATTACAGGAGTCCTATTTGTATGTTTCTTGAGTTTCTCATCTTAGTATGCATCAAAAATTCTAACTTCAGATATGCTTCAACGTCCTTTTGCACTCTCATCTAACTGGAAACTCTTTATGTACACTTGGGCTTTTTCCCTTACACCAGAAATCAGTCTTGCGAGTTTGTAAGAAATTTTCTATCTTTTGAGGGAGAGATTGATGGGCAGGCCGTTCTGTGGAAGAGCAAAGGGTGCGTACTGAATACCATTTTGTGGACCCATCACAGACCACCTGCGTGAACAGCAGAAAGAAAGAAAGAAAGAAAGAACTTTAGACAAACTTTGATCAGGAGATGAGAAGTTACAAGAAAACATCATCATTTCGGACAAACCTGTACTTTGTGGTCAGATGGTGTAAAAGAACCAGGATCTCCAGCTTCGCCAACTCATTCCCTGGACATGAATGCGTCCCGTTCCCGAATGGCATGAATGTATTGGGCTTTGGAGCAACCTGTCACAAAATACAAGCGATTTCGTCTTAAATACCATGGAAACGAAACTATAAGATAATTGATATTCCTAGCAGTCGTGTTTTATGTTACAAATTCGCTTCTGATTGATTGTTTTTACGACGTGAGTGTACTATGATTTTGTAGTAACGAAGGATTTTCTTGAATTCTGTCTGAATCTCGGGGAGTGTCGGTGTAATTATTTCTATTATTTACTGAAACGAATCGAACTTGCACGTGTAACAATATTCACCTCAAACCTTGAAGGATCAAACTTCTCAGGGTCAGGGAAATTATCTGGGCTGTGGTGAATGTTTCTGAAAAGAGGCAATACTTTCCATCCTTTTGGAATGAGATACCCTGTTTAACAATTATGAACACAAGCAAAAAGTATAATCTTAGTATTAGAAAAGAAAGATCTACGACAAAGGGACATCATTAATCAATCATCAGATCATGATGAGTTTGAAGTTTCCAACTCACCGTTAAACTCGACATCCTCAACAGCTTCCCTGAATGTAAAAGAAAGAACAGAAGCAACTCTCAGAGTTTCTTGAATAACCCTTGTTGTAATAGGCATTTTCTTGGTGTCTTCCCACTTCAGCCCCTCCTCTACTTTCGACTTCATTATACTCTCCTGTTCTTCCTGCACGTACAGTCCCATGAAACATTCTTAGTCATTGATCAATAAGGTTAACTTTCCTTTCCTGGATGCTAAGGATTTTCACAATCTTAATTACCGTGACGGCTTTGAGGACGGTTGGATTTTCGGCGAGGTACTTGAGAATCCATGTCAGTACACTAGCTGTGGTGTCGCGGGCCGCGAATATGACGCCGATGATGTTGTCTGCGATTTGTTCGTCAGTTAGGCCTTCGACATCCCCCATGAATGACCCGAGCAAGTCGGTTTGGTTCTTCTTCATCTGTCGTCTGAGTGACAGAATTTTAGCTAAGATCTGTGCTAGTTCTTTCCTGGCTTTCATGGCTTTGTTGAAGAGCGTTCCGGGCAGGTTTATTGGCATCGAGTTGTACCCCTTTTCGAGAATGTAATAACACCTCTTGAGATCTTCCCTGTACAATACCTCGTCCTTCCCGAATATAGACAGTAATGCCACATTGAACGCGTACTGCAAGAATCAAATTTGATTGTCAGGATGAGTATGAAAAACAGGGGCGCTCTGCTTTGACACTTCAAGAAGAGTAACCAATCACACAACAATCACTAAAGCAAACACATCGCACCGTTTTCATTTCTTGGAAAGTGGTGATCAATTTTCCCTCCCATGATTCCAGGGAGCCAACAGCCAACGATTCGATGTCGGAAACGATGTTCTTGATGGATTCGGGCATGAAGGCGCGAAGAACAAGCTTCCTGAGCTTGGCATGGTAGTCGCCTTGGTGGAAGAAGATGGCTTGTTTGCCCAACATTCTCTCTTTGCTAGCAGGGAATGTGGGCTT
Source organism: Sesamum indicum (assembly GCF_026168435.1). Taxonomy (NCBI): domain Eukaryota; kingdom Viridiplantae; phylum Streptophyta; class Magnoliopsida; order Lamiales; family Pedaliaceae; genus Sesamum; species Sesamum indicum. Next base: position 546,639 of record NC_142657.1, on the reverse strand, counting down.
GAAGAGATGAGCTTTGGAGACGAGGACAAGCTTAGCAGCCTCAGGGCTGGAAGTCATGACGCAAGGGCATCCCAATATGTGAGTCTTGAATATGGAACCATACCTGTCCGAAAGAAAGGCCATAAAAACCAGACGTTATAACTAACAAACTATGCAATTTCATTACAACATATGATATCATGAGTAGAAACAAGAAAGGGGGACTCACTTCTTGACTTTGGAGGAGAAGAAAGTGTTTGGGTTTTGGGAGTAGAGTTGGAAGGTTTCACCAATATAAGGCCAGCCCATGGTGCCTGGTGGAAGTGGGAGTTTGGGTTTGGCGAAGGACAGGAATTTAAGGAGGAAGAGTGAGGAAAGTAGTACTAAGGAGGCAGCAAGTGCAAGAAAGAAGAAGATGATGAGTTCCATGATTGTTGCAATGATGGGGAGAATAATGTAATGTTGTACTGCTCCCAATGTTGTCTGTCACAATTAGTAGCTTTTCTCTTTTCTTGTTCAAAGGGACCAAATGATGGTGTTGTGTGTTTGGATCTAAGAGGGTATATATAGGTAACAAGAGGAGGGGGGGGGGGTTGTAAAAGAAGAATGGCCCGTTTCAATTTACAGCTTGAAATTGAATCCCCCACACACGGAATCATCTCTCTCCAGCTCATGTGAAGAGAGAGAGAGAAAGGGGTGTGTACGTATATGTGTATGCATATGACGAGAGAGAGAGGGGAGAAGGACACGTGTCAGTGGAGATGAGCGGGGGAGAGTATTGGTTGACCGTTGACCAAGACCGGTCTAGTTGAGAATGAGGGATGGTGACTCACGGAACAGGTGCGAGGAAACAGCTCCTTTTGGGTACGACAACAGAGATGAAAGTTGGAAAAGGGCAAAGTGGGAATGAATTTTGCGCATCCGCACCCCCCCCCCCCCCCACTACACTGCTTTTTTATTCATTCAAACTTACATACCTCTTTATGGGCATTTGTCACTTCCATGTTTATTTTGTTGTTTTATTTCTTTCTAATGTTGTATTATTGATTTTCTTTATTTCATTTTAATATATGTATTATAGATATAAAATTTATATTAATTGTATATTTTTAAAAATAAAATTTAATTTTAAAATATAGAATTCGAGTGAGAGTTTAGTGGAAGTTCTAAGTAGGTATAATGATCATTACAAAAAAATTAAATTTTTGCTACACTATAAATGACCACGGTTTAAAAATCATGATAAATCAATATTATTAATAACAGTAAAATAACAACTTAAATTTTTACCACGATTAATCAATATTTTCCATAAGTTTTACCCATAGTCAAAACATTTGCGATGGTTTTGGCCACACATGCAGAAGTAACTGCTAATGATATGCGAAGTCATGGTTGATTCATATTTGCTACGATTTTCTTCTTTTGACTAAGTAATTAACTGTGGCGAAAAATTATATTTTTTCTAGTGGATTAATGATAGTAAAAATAATCGGAGGGTAAACATGCTTCTTACATAATTTTTTTTAAAAAAAATAAGTATGTTTTATTACATCATTTGTTACGTTTAAATATTAAAAACTGATCGAATATATTAATAATTTTGAATCAGATACATCAACAATACATGCTTTTTATATGATTAACTACTGTATATTGATAAAGATTAGACGGTTCTAAATATATAAAAGTGATGCGTCCTGTGATCCAATCAGTAAATTATTGCATGAGGTATTATCTGTTCTGATTTCGTATGAATCTTACAGTTTCGAGGTTTTGGGGTTTATAAGTTGCTCAAACTCCTCGTCTGTCATCTATGTAATTAATTCACTTGCTTACATTAAAAAAAATAATAATAATAATAACGCTAGCATTACAAAAACACACGTGGCTGCATAAATATTGATTGAAAATTATATTTTATGAATTTCTTGTATATTTCGTGAAGAACTAGCAATTGTTCCCAGTTGACATTGAGATGGATTGAAATTTGACTCGATTTTTCTTTTTCTAATACTATTACTTTAATTCCGACTCTCCGTTAAGATTTCATTCATTTTTGCAATAAACGGACGGAAATGCCCTTGTGGATTAAGAATTATAATTTTGTTTACTTTTTAAAATATATATATATATATATATACATTTTTATGGACTAAGTAGATAATTTTTTTTATAATTTTTTAAAATTATCCATCCATCTCGTTAGATTTTTTTTATAAATTTTTTATTTTTTTTAAAAATACAGTAACGACAAAGTCGATAATTTCATATCTCCATCCAAAGATTACATAATTCTATCAAACATCAGAGAAAATATTTATAATTTTTCAAACAACTAAAAAATATTTATAATTATATCAAATCTTATCAAAGCAGTCCTAACTTCCCAAATTGTTAAAACTAAAAACAGAAGTAGAAACATTTGCGAGGTAGAGTTTTCAGTGGAGAAGGGACAATAAAGATAACCTTAATGAAATGTAATGCAACAAATGTTTGAACTTTGACACATTCAAATCATGTGAAGAAGGCAAATTTCTCTACACATCAACAACAAAGATATAAATGAATTTTGAGGGAAAATTAATAATTAATTTTTTATATTAAAAAATTCCATCGATGAACAATCATTTTGAAATCACGACTGTCGTTTTAGTTTCTCATGCCAGATCAATACGGCGAGTATTTGTTAGAAAACGTTATCGTCTTAAGTAACATTTTATGCCGCCACATGTAATTTTAAACTGTACACCTCAACTATTAAGACTTTTGAATGTTTTGTACTTGTCGAATTTGTTTACGAAACTCCTGCCGAAAATAAAATATTTTTCAAGTTCAAGAATTCAATAATTGAAGTTTATCACATCTTATATATATTAATTATATAATTGTCACACAACATTTAATCTAATTATATATATATATATCTTAAACCATATGTGCTGGCAATTTCATTAATAAACAACATATATTTGCTCAAGCAAATCATGAAAATCACTCCACCAATTTTTATTTCTCTATTTTTTTTTTACAATTTCCTATTTGAACTATATAATATATATATATATATACATATATATATATATATATATATATATATATATATATTCTGGGGCAACCCTAAATGACTTTCTTGTAGCTACTTTAGAAATTAATTTTAGGTGAAGGGATGAATAAATAATGTTAGGCCAAAAAAATACCCCTAAATTCAAATTTAGGAATAGTCATATGTTGAATTTTATTGTCACGAGTTGAATATTTCAATCATGGTATTAAATTTCCTTTGATATTTATCTCGAGAATTCGACCAAAAATTACGAGTAATTTGAGATTTTCGAGCGAAGTTCAACTTTTATTTTATGTTTTGTAGGATTTTTTTAAATTTAATTTCCTAATATTTCAATTTCTGTTAAGGTATATATTATTTTAATTTTTTTCGTGTATTTTTTTCTCTCGCCAACGTCATATCATTATGTTTTTTCATTAATATTATTATTTTTATTTAATAAAAATTGAATATCTAACCCTACATATTAAGGAAAAGTACTTTATTGGTGTTTCTCTTTTTTTTTTCTTTTGGTATGTTTTTTAAGTATTTGATTTATTTTTTATTTATTCATCTAATTTTTCATTCCCCTGCTATATTTTGATAATTTCTTTTTTAATTTTCATGCATCTTTTTGTCACAAATTTTTCATAAAATTTAATATTAACTTATTATTTTTTATATATATTATTTTGCACACATATAAAATATGACACAGATTACGAGTTTAATTATATCTATATATTCTCGTATAAAATATGAACATCGAACCCATAATCTCGAATTTATTTATAAAATATTTATTTTAATTACTAAATTAAGATATCATTAATAGCTGATGAGATGTCAGTGATCATAATACAAACTAATTAAGCCATAATCACTCAACTTATAAATTAATCCAGCTGTTGCATTCCTTTTTGAGGTCAAAAGTGGTGTTGTGGTGGGAAAAAAAGCCTATTTTTCTTTGGAATCCATTCAAAATAAATGAAGTCAAAGGATACTATACGTAATGCTTGTAATAAAATTAATCTTTAGACTTATGGTGCACAAAAAGGGACACATTATCTCAAATCAAACATATATATATACCATTTCTTTACTATAGAAAAAATATCTGTAGTGAAAGTATTAATACGGTAAATTACAACGACTTCTATTAGAATTTGGGAAAATTATGATTATTTTCTTATTATTTTAAGAATTGCAAATATTTCTTTAATATTTGATGAAATTATGTTATTTTTGGTTGAAGGTTTGGACTTGTTAACTTTGTAATTGTTGTATATTTTTTCTTTTTTAATTTGTTAAAAAAAAATTGGATGATTTACGTAGATGGAAAATTTTGAATAACTAAAAAAATTATCCACTCAGTAAAAAAAAAATTCAAATTTTTTTAAAAATTAAGTAAAAATTATAATTCATAATCCACAAGCATTACAAAAAACTGACTCAATAGCAGCGAAAAATATTAGCATTGAGCTAATTAACAAGTAAAATTCTCGCTGCTAAATTTACATTATCTAATACAAAAAATTTACATGCTAATAAATTTAGCAATGAAAATGTACTTGCTAAAGAATTTAGTAACGGATTGTTTAAAGTATATATTAAATAGTAGTGTAAAATTAGCAACGAATATTCTACTTATCTAATTAGCTCGACGCTGATTTTAATTAGGATTACTTTGTTTGTAGCTATCGAGGCATTTTTTTGTTTGGTTAGTTCAGTATGAAAAATAAATGAAAACGTAACGGACACTAACGAATTGGACTAGTTGTTAGACGATCATTAAATTTAGAAGAGGATTCATAATTTCTCAAATACTTGGGGGATATTTGTAATTTATACTATTTTTAATTAAAAAAACTATTCTATTTTTCAATGTATAATATATATATATATATATTGTTTGTACAGTACTTGGAATTTATCCGGTTTCTAAAGGTGGGTGAAGAATTTAAAAAAGTGAGTATAGAATCAACAACTATTAAAAAAGTTGGGGACATGCTTAATTAAGAGCATCCATTTGTTAGGATTTGTTTGGGTGTACTAATTATATAATTTTTAGTGTAAATTATGTCGTTGTTATGACCTCAAATGTAACTACAAATTAATATTATCTTGTATACGGTACCGTGTGTCGTTGTGATTTGTCCTAATCTTGAAAGGTGGAGGGGTATATGTGTTATTTCCATTTCGTAACGGATGTGTCTATTTGTGCTAAGGGTTTGTTTGGTTGAGTCAAAAAGTAGATGTATAAGAGAAGCGAAAATAAAAATAGATGTATAAAAATAAATTTTCTGTTTGATTAGGGAGAACGTTTAGATGAAAAGTAAAAATAGATGTATATCAAACTCCTCTGGAGAATAATTTTGTTTCTGTCCAAATTAAACAGAAATGTGGAAGTATAAAACTAAAAAGATAAATACATATTTTATTTTTTGTCCCATATTTTAGGATCTTTTTTTCACTTTTAATCCCATTGATTATGGGATTCTCACTTTTAATTCAGTAATTTGGAAAAAAAGTAGCAATTTTGGTCCCATGATACCTTCCCGTCACATGTTTAACTGAAAAGACCATGTGGCCGTTATGTGCGTGGGATCAAAAGTGCTACTTTTTGAAAGTTATGGGACCAAAAATTAAAATTCTGTAACATATTGGATCAAAAGTGCAAAAGCTCTAACTATTACATGCGAAGCACGTGACATTTTCTGTTAAAATATATGATGAAAACGTTTTATGGGACCAAAAGTGCTATTTTTTGGAAGTTTCAGGACCAAAAGTAAGAATTTCGTAACTAATGAGTAAAAATTGAAAAGACCCTGAGTTACGGTACATAAGTGTCATTTCCAGTCAATCGAATTTTGGACACATGAGTACATACTTAATGGGGTTAGAATGGTAGCAGCCTAGGAAAGCAGATTTAACCTTCCAAAAAGCTCGAACTACTTAATAGGATAAAAATTCACTCTTTTTTCATTAGGTTGGGTTGTGACCGACCACTCTGATGACCTGACGATCCATTATTACAATTGTCGGTCATGTCATTTGGCGGCGCTCCAAATCGTCCGCGTGATTCCATATACCTGAATGGAATCCTCTATAAATAGCGTTTTTTATAATAAAATATATGTGATTTAAAGACTATATTGAGATCTAGCTCTACGACCTAGTTCCCCTTATCGTGCATATATATATGCCTAGTTTGACTTATAAAGATTTAGAATGTTATTGTTGAGGGTATCCCAACGAGCTTAACAATTGCTGATCGAGATTAACTAGTCAACATATAAGCCCATAAAATTGTCTTCTTAGGACTAATCAAATATACTATAATGTGTTTTTCTATCTAGAGAAATGCATAAGATGGTGTATATCATCATATATATACATCTTTGAATAAAAAAGATAATGGAAAGAAATTAATCTAAAACTCAAAGAAGTTCAAATACAGAAACCGAAAGGGGAAGCGTCAGCAAAAAAGTGTAGAAATGGTAAGAAAATGTCAAGAAAAGTTGAACGCAGATTCTGAATTCGGACATTAATAAAAGTGTTTTGCAACAACCTTCGAGATCCAAACACAGATGAGAACATCATCACACTCCAAAAACAAACAACTTGTCTACTTTTAGCAGCAACATGCACACCATCAACACATCAGGGTTTTTGGGGAATTGGAATTTCGCAATCTATATATATATATATGTGTGTGTGTGGCTTACTCTCTCTCTCTCTCTCTCTCTCTCTGTCTCTCTCTCATAAATGTAGATGACGTTTTTGTACTGGATATACTCAAAGTTTGGAGGGTTTTTTCCATATTGAATTCAAAGTCTGGTAAGGTTCAATTATGTCTAGTAACGATGAGTGACGAATGATCAGTTCAAAGTTTACGGTGGGATGCATGCATGCTACGTATATATATATATATATATATATATATATATTTGTCTTAATTAATATTGTAAGGAAATTACATTCATGAAGATATATAAGTGATACTTTTTGTAACCAGATACATGAAACTTCTTACTCATTTTTTTGATAAGTTGAATCAGGAATTTTGTCCTATATATATATATATATATATCAAGTAAGCTGTGATTAAACTTTGATATGTGTGATTAATTATGACATAATTATGTGTCGAGCTGTGAGAGAAAATTATAATTTTAATCCTATAAATATGGACGAATGACAATATTATTCTGTAATTTTAAATAATTCGCATAAAGAGGATATATAAAAATGTTGAGAATTTGCTAGAATGATTGAAAAATACTGCACACATGATCAACTTAATAGGGCACACTTTTTTAGTTATTTTTATGTGCGATTTTTTAAAATTATAAGATAAAATATTAAATGACTTTCATACATAAATAAAATACCACTCCACTATATGTATGGGCCTAAAATTGCCATTTTTTCCCAATTCCAATTAACAACAGTTATTATCTTTTTCTGGTTAACTGATTACAAATATCATTATTTTATAAATTTAAATTATTAATGGCTACAATAACTAATAATATATCAATATCAACATTAATTTAATTATAAGGGGTAATTAAATTTTCATTTTCTGTGGTTTGAAAAATTACATTTTTGTCTAACAAATAAATTCCTTTGTTAGTGAAAATTAATCGAATTTGCTGATATTAACAAAAGAAAAACAGAAGAAAAATCTATATTAATCGTCTATTGACTTTCTAATGACTTATTGTAGGTCAAATAAATCTTTTTATAACCAAATTACCTTCGTACGTCTTCATGCATTAATACATGTGAAGAGATATATCTTCATCGTTATAAGGGTAATTTAGTTCGAAAAAATTTGTTTAACATGCAAAAAGTTAGTAATCAGTAAATTAAGGTAAATATCCATTTTTATTCAATTTTTTTGTGTTAATATCAGTAAATTCAGTGAATTTTGACTAACACATGGACTTATGTATTAGACGAAAGCAAATCTTAGGGGTGCTAGATATAATTTCTCAAATCACAGAAGATCTATATGTAAATACACCAAACATCAATGGAGGAAAGTGTAATTATTCTTAATTATAATTTATAATTACTATTTATGTAGTAAAAAATCGATATGCTAGTGGATTTACCCATTAGTTTTTGGTCGTGGGATCTCAACTTTGTTGTTTAAATTGAACATCGTTGATTACAATGGACAACTTATATATATAAGAAGTTAAAATATGTAAATATTAATCAAGAACGATCATATTCATATATAATTAGCATCTTTTCAAGGCTATATTTCTAATTAATCTAGAAAATAATTAAGACTTTAGACCTTATAATTACCTCAAGAGTACCTAGATTTGGGTTTTCGGTTTGTTAATTAATGATCATACATTAATCTTGATACATCTAAATCACGTCAATTAATAAGTAAATTGATGAATTAATTACAATGGGCTCTTCTGATATTTTTTATAATTATAAATATCTCTTCATTTTTAAAAAAACTACAAATTACCCCCTAAAATTAATGATAATCTTATAAAAACCCTTCGTGACAATCAATTACGAGGGTATTTATTAGACCATCGTTATTTTTCGAAAAAATACTTTGTAATTCTTTAAATAATAAAAAATATATTATAAATATGACAAATCTTTGAAAAACTCGCTCTAATTTACCCTAAATTAATTTGAGGTTTGAAGGATGTGAATGGGAATTCCAAAGATACCTCATGAAAAACAAAAAGTACCTGATGATGTAATAATATATATATATATATGCTATTAAATACAAACTACAATTTATTTTATTTTATTTTATTTTATTTTTCATCAATTTTCATCTTTTGCTAAAAGGTGGGAAATGGAGTCCATTTAAGAAATTGTAGATTATAAGATAACTGTGTAAACCACGTAGGTTTTATGTCTTATAAATTATATTTCCTTTTAGATTTAATAAGTATTATTTCATTTATTATATAATTTTGTTATTAATTTATAAATAAATTAATTACGTGATAAATATAATCGAGATAACATATCATGATATATTTGCACTTTCCAATAGCTGTTTTTCCTGCTGATAAGACGGGAATTGACAATTCAGAGGGTCTACCCGCCGCATAATGCCACGGAAATTAGGGTGTCCATCAGTTCGGAGGGGTTTCATTTTTTATTGTAAACTCTATTTTATATTTTATGTCATATAATATATGCATTATGCGTATAAGTTTGATATTATTTATTTGAATTTGATTTTTTTTTATAGACGTGAAAAATATATATATATATATATGTGAATGGAATAAAAAATATAATAAATTTTACTATAAAAAACTCAATTCGAATTACGGATTAAATTTTCTATTGTAAACTCTATTCCATCTTCTACTCCATTCAACGTATACACAACACGTATACAAAAACAACGTTATATAATTTATATTGAGAAAAATTTTATATACGTAACGCGTGTATATACTAAATAGGATTCAATTTACAATACACGTACACTATTCTCATCCATCAAAGTATGTATATATACAATTACACGTGTCGCGTTTGATTGATCTATATACGTATATTCTATGTATTTTATACACAATTCTAAATTACAAAGAATCTAGATGTGTAGGGGAAGGGGCTAGCTTCATGCACCGTATCTGATCAAATATGGCTACTCAATTAATTGTTATATCTATATATATATTGCAACATAATTAATTACGTGTGAGAAGATGTAGGTGAACATATAAAAATAGTGTTATTTTATATTCGTAACATATTAAAGTCAAGATTTCAAATTTTATTATAGATGAGTAGTAGTTCACAACTTATAAAAATCTAGCTTATTATATTATTTCTTTTATTTATTTTTATATTGAGATTGAGTTCTAATAATGCAACGTCCAATTATAATTACCTCTAAGTTAAAGAAGCCACAAATTTTATTAATTTATTAAAAAATATTTAAAACTTATAACTCATATATATATATATATAGATAGAGAATTGGTCTCCTCCAATACATCCTAATTAACTATCAAGAAAAAAATAAGACCTAAATATATATATAAGTTCTTCATAATTTAATTTTGTTTTGATTCGAAATTCGATGGAAATTTATAAGTATAAGGCGAAGAAAATAAAGAGGATATAATATGTAGATAAAATTTAATTTAATTATTGAAAGAGACCATTTTTACTATGATATGTTGGCATCTAAAAAGTATTTTTATTTTTATTCTTATTTGAGGTGTATCTTAAATTATTTTAGTATCATTTTATTTTCTAGTACATAATAAAGATAAATAAGAAATGTACTTCCCTTTTGATTGTATTAAATAATATGAAAAAATACAATTCTTTCTCATTCCTACACACTCGAAGAAATATAATATTTAATAATAGTTAATTATTATGGTTAAAAATAAATAATTATACACTAAAAAATATAATATTTAACCATGACCAATTACTATGGTTAAAAATAAAATAGTCATAGCAAATAGTCATTGATCACAGTCATGCAACAATTATTTGATTGTAATATTTGTAAGGATATATATATATATATATATATATATATATACTTAAATTAAGGTTCATCTTCTTGACAGGTACCTAACTAATACTTCCAAAATTGTTGAAACCACTTGTCACAGCCAGATTCTGTCACCACCCGCTTTTTAATTAATCAATCTTGCTGTCATTTTGTGCCTAAATTTATGATTTCTCCATCCATTAATTCTTCTTTACCTAAGATCAAATGGGACCCATTCCACGTATTCAATTATTTTCTACGCTCAAAATTATAATCACTTGAAAATTATTACCTACCCAAAACTTCTAATTCAAATTTGATTTCATTGAATCCGAATTAATTATATAGCAAGTGTAATATATTTGTCATATGATTAATATACAGTTCACAGAATATATTTAATTATATGGCAAGTATTTTACATTTGTTTTATTGATTGTTTTGGTTCGACTAAATCTGTTTCGAACAAGAATTTTTCATATAAAATTGATACAAAAACTTTAATTTTGACAACTGTTAATCAATATTTTTACCGTAATTTTACTAATGGTCAATAGCTAATGATTTGGGCTCGCTTGCAAAAACAACGATTAATAGCTGTTGTGCGGCGTGGCTGACTAGTGTTCGTCATAATATTTTATTTTTAATTATAGTAATTTCTTCTACTGTTTGAAATTTGTGTTGTAAATCATTAAAAATACCATAATTCTGAATAAAAAAAATTATACAGTTTTCGAGATCACTCAACAATAGATTGGATGCATGTGTTGTTTTCAATCCTCCACAATTTTATTTTATTTTATTTTTTGTACATGGTATTCTCATCTCATATTGAAGATAATGAGATTAATCATGCATAAAAAGAGCGCGAAAGAGCTATATTCCTCCCAACAAGTACGACTCTAAGATTTTGAACCTTCACTCATCGACGAAAACCCGTCTTAAAATTCTCAACACGTTTAGCACTGGACTGATAAACAACGTGTTTTAATGGTCTATTTTTAATTGATAAGGGACGAATTAGTAATTTAACTTTGTGAATATTTGTGAATGACAATTTTGAGTAGGATTCTCCATCCCATACTTGGTTACAGCTATTAGCCGCATGAAACGGACACTGAAAATGGACTTTAGCGACTTTCCGCCATCAATTTGCCGGGATGGGACTTCCCATATATGCGCTTTTAAAACAAAAGGGACAGTTATCAGATACTACTCCCTTTTTCGGCAAAGCGTTATCGGATCCACAAACGCGTAAATCCCCACAGCAACTTTTTCGTGAAACTGACAGTCACACGCTTTTTGTTGCCTCATAAGAAGTGAATTACACCACAAATACATGCATTAATTTATTCTTATAATAGTGTTAATTAAAATTAATTATATTTAATTTTTTTATCGAATTGTAAATCTTGGTAATTATTAAAGAAATCACGCTAATTAGTAAAACACATTATTTTTTGTTTTTTAAATAAAAAAATAAAATAATATGTTTAATTAATTTAACTCGTTAATTCTGTTATATGTACACAGATATACTATCTTTAAAGAGAATCATATTCATGTCGGATTCTTGATATTTTAAAAATATTTTTAAAATAAAAATATCGTATCTAGACTTTCTATATCCATTGATAGGAGAATACAATAAATAGGTTTCAAAGAACGAAATTGTCCTCCAAAAATATGAAAATTCCAAAACACTTGAAGAATCTATATTTGTTTGGGCGGCCCGACCCGTCCGAACCAATGACACGCATTTTCATCCATTGATCCCCAATTCATTTAATACCTATTTGAAGAATACGTGGTCTTCATAGATTCAGACATATAAGCTTCTATAGATACATTGTGGATCTATTTTACAGATATGCATTCATTAATATCAGATTGTACTCTGTGATCCCTATAACCTCGAGCTCAACCTGATTTATTAACTAAAAGCCATATTTGCAAGCCTAACATTTTATGTGCAAACTAACCTCATATTATCTGGATCAAGCTGACCAATAAGCAGAAAGTCGCTTGATTGGTCAATGCCAGATTGTTGAGTACCTCGACTCGAATAATTGATATTGTTGCGAGACAAGTTAACTATTTCATTAATAATGAATAAGCCGTCGGTGGTAACATGGGAATAAGAAGTAGCAAGCAGAGAGGAAATTAAGAGAAAAGGAATCAAAGGCATTTCTGTTTTGAAAAATGAATGATGGCGTTGGCGGCTCTTCGACATTGTACTAAGATGAAATCACTACTTTCCCAGTTTTAGCTTTGGATGTTTGCACATTTATGGGACTCCATCAATTCTATGTGCCCCTCAAAACCACTTCCCGTCGCCAGTTTCACAAAACCACTTCATCACCATTATAACAAGACTTGTTTTTTTTTCTTTTTCCCTAAATATTTTTTTTTGGTGTTTGAATTGCCATTTTTTTTTAAACGATTAAAAAGAAAACGGTTTTACACTTAAAGTTAGAAGCACCTTAGAGAGTGCGTCGAGCTACATACCTTGACTTTGTGGTAAATAAATTTAATTTATTTTTAACTACTTTACCTTTATTATAATAGTCTTAATTCAACTTTTTCGGTAATTTATTTTTAAAATTTTATAATAAAAATTGAAATTGGAGTTTTCAAATAATTTGACGATAATCAGATTTACACTTTCACATATTAAATATTTTTTAGAAATTTTAAATTTGCTATGCCATCTAGTTATATTATTTCATTCAAATATTATTATTTGATTAATTAGCAAAATAATTTTTTTTTCAATCATACAAATTTAATTATTGTGCATGAATTATCAATTGCAATTATATTACATAGTGGGAACATGATAAAGTTATTAAACACGTTTTTTTTAAATATTTTTTGAAGCACTCTCATATTGAATTATTATTCTAATTAAAGTACACTTTTGCAATTTTAATTCTTATTTTCATCATTATTACTGATTTGAGTATCAGTGTGATAACATGTCTTTTTGCAGGTCTCATCTTCTTGCAAAAAGCTAGGTCCAATCACCTCAAATTGGAAAAACCCATACAAACAACTTTTTGATGGTATTAATAATTATGCAGAATATAAAAATCAAATAAATTAATTAATATATTTATAATTTTTTAAATAATTAAATATATTTATAATTTTTTAAATAATAAAAAAATACTTATAATTATACCCAACCTTAAATCTGAATTTTATTTTTTAAATTTTATTATTTAACTTAATTATGGTACATTTACTATTTATTTCTCAACATTTATCATAAACTTATGATTTAGTAACTTAATATTCAGTTCTGATCGCTAAGCCAAAATCCACATCTATTGTTTTTTTTTTCCTTTTGGTGAATTGCTAATAAATTTGAATTTTATTATAAATTTTTATTACCAACATTAATCAACCACTACAAGAAACATAATATTTACTAATGATTAAAAATAAATACCAGCAACAAGTAGTTAATGACCACGGCTATGTAATGGTTGTTGGCCGTGATATTTGTGAGGGTGCTGAAACATTTCGGCCATGTCACATATTTTTACTATGGCTCTTAGCTGTAGCAAATAAAAAAATTAATTTATTTTTATTGATTTTATTTAACCGTGATCAATAATAATTATTTACCATAATTTTTAACCATGCTCATTAATATTGTAGCCAATAGTAACTTTTTCCCCACTAACGGCAGTGACTTATTAATCATTCGATCTGGAGAAGAAAGAATGGAATATCCATACACCAGACAAACACACCCTTGATGCTTGGTGCTTTTAGTATTGGCTTTTAGGTGCTTTTATAGATAAGACGAACAAAAAATGACGCCAACTTTTCCTCCATCGCAGCAAGACTATTTACTCAACCAAGGAAATCGGATTTGACCACTGCCTTTGCCTTTCAAGATCAAAAGTGCTACGTTTTTTCATCTTACAGTACCTATTTTGTTAATTCCATAAAGTATGGGATTAAACTTGCAATATATCGATCCTATGGGACAGTAACTGCAATCCGGCCAACATGGCCGTTTTTCTTCGAGACTGGAACTGCCACACTTTTTAATTTCACGGGCCCTTGTTTGTTAATGCTGTAAAATACGGGACTAAAAGTAAAACTTTGTCAATAAAATATATATGAACCATACAAAAAAAAGACAAATAGAAATATAAATATAAATTCTCATACCCCACAAATTTAAATAAAATAAAATTCCCATACCTCACATATTAATCATAGGAATTATTTTTACCTAATTTGTACAATTTGCTTTACCCCATGTGATATGTGAAAAGATCAAATACCCTCCGATGGAAAAAGAATTAGCAAATTACTTCCCATGTTTCAAAAAATAGAGCAAAATACACCTTATCAGTGGTTTAAATAGGGGATAATTTGCTTTATTTTTTAAATTCAATACGTGTTTGATATATACGGAATCTTTTATTATTTTTCTATATTAAAAGACTTCTGACTATAATCCTAATGGGATTTTTTTTTATAATATGCAATTTATTACATCATTCAATATATTTAAATTTAAAAACTGATTCAATACATCAATAATTCAAAGGGACAATTACATTTACACTCCCGACCTATGATCTGTGTACACAATCCACCCATATCTTTTGCATAATTACATAAACTACCCCTGATAGAAAAAAAATAGGAGTAGTTTGTATAATGATGCTAAAGTTTTAAAGTGCATGTGTGTAATTTTTTAAAAAATTAAAAAATGGTATGTGTAAGTAATATTATTATTTTGACGGGTATATATGTAATTATCTAAAATATAGGGGTGATTTGCATAAACAGACTATACGTCAAGTAATGTAAAAATAACTCTCCCTAATTCAAATCAACAAATTCGTTCAAATAATATAAGTAAACAATAAATTATTATAAAAGTAAACATACATCCAAATTCATGATATCAGAATCGAAAAATACCCATTAAATAATTTTCCTAACATAAACATCGAATAAGCATTGTTAAGACAACAAAACCCAACTACCCCTTAACTGTATGCTACCGACACAGAGTTTTAAATCGTAATTAAACTCAAATACAATCTCAACCTCCCCCCCCCCCCACCCCAAAAAAAAAAAAAAACTTAAAAGACCAAGAAATTTAGGTTAAAGAAAATGAAAGAAGGTGGGAATATTGAAAATTGTGAACATATATGCGTTGAAACCAATCACTTTCATTCCAAGTCATTGTTGGACTTTACAGATAAGGTTGTAAAAGTAGCTGTTATTATGTTACTAAACATCACTACTCTCTCTCTCTCTCTCTCTCTCTCATAAATTTACCTCAAAATCTGTATACTTTTCTTTCTGTGATTAAACAGTCACCCACACACACACACACAGTGCCTCAAAGTTGACGAGAATTTGTGCCTTTTTTATTACATTACAATTAATAATAATTTACCTTAATTATTAGCTCAGCTGTCATCACGTACGTCTTTTCACAAATCTGTGTAATAAAAATATGGAGTTGACATGCATGCTGCAGAATCCCATGCAGACTTCACCCACACGTGCTTCGCTAATTACCTATCATTTCAACGTACGTGTGCATGTCTATTACGTACGTATATACCAACGTCACTTATGCTTAAATATTAATTATTTAATTTTAATTAATTCTGTCTGGTCAAAGTTTATTTATTACTCTTTTATTTTTCTTCTAAAATTGTTCAAGATAAGGTTGAATTGAAATTTCTGTGGTCTAATCTATGCACCGCGACTATGACCTTCATTCAATAAATTATTTCGTGTTGATTTTTATGCATTATTCTTAGATATAATGGTATGGAAATATATGTATATATATATATATATATATATTTGCTTTTTGAAATGTAATTTTGAATTTTGTGAAGAGTACTATGGATAATAGAAATTCCCCCACCTACACCAAGAAATACATAAATAGTTTTATTGGACTCATGAAGGCTCCAAATCAACCACGTGGATTAAGAATTTATAAATATATATTTCAGTCTTATTTATTGATACGTTATTTATTATTCATACCAACATTCTTTATCTCTCATTTTTTTTATCTAATAAACTTATTTAGGCATCGAAAAGTTTTTGCTACCATCCAACAAGTCTTACGTGCTTCTTTCTTTTCAGGTCCTAAACTACCTGATTCGGATGCTCAGAGCGAACTCGATTTGCGCCCCGATCAAGATATTTGTATTATAGGAGTATAAAATTAAAGGGTAGGTGTAGCTAGAAAAAAAAAGAACATTATCATTATAGTTTAATGAATATTAACAACGTAAATAAAAGTCGATTTCTTGGCCATATTAATTCGAGTTACACCATTATATGAGTATTAATTTATTTTAATAATAATTATTGATTAATTATATAGATATGATATGGGTAAAAGTCTAAATTATCACAAAATGATAATTTTGCTCCCAAGAGGGCACAAAATTACAAATTTATCAGCAGGATCCGCGCCTTTTTATCGGATCGGGCCCGAGGACCCGAGCCACGTGGCAAATGCGCATTGGATCAACCAGACCCCCAACTCCACTCTATAAATACCCCTAGTCAGTATATTAATGATACGTTGTCTTGACCATATTTTACTTTTAGGTCGATTCAGCTTGCTAATTTGTTAAGCGACCCACTTTTACGACCTCAAAACCAAACACTAACTTAAGCATCGGAAGGTCTTAGTTGGGGGTCACCCCAATAAGCCTAATGATCTGCTTCTTTTCTCAGGGTCCAATCACTTACCTGGGAGAGGTAGCGATCTCGAACCACTTGGAGGACCAGCTCGTCCGATCAAGAAGGTCTCGTGGATTCGACCCGAATCATATAATTTATTGTACATGAGACACTTTTATTATTATTTTGTAAAGTTCAAGTAATTAGTATTATTATTAGTTACGTGAGGGAAGGGGTCGATGGAAAAGGGCAACAAGAGAAATAAAATGAAAATTGTATATCAAAATCATCAACTAATGGAAGACAGTTGGCTTCATTAATTTGTGACTCGACAAATATTAATACTACTTAATTAAGTCATTAAGTCAAACAATCACTCCTTCTTTATTTAATATATTTTTTTTTCTTTTTTTAATGTTTTCTAGTCTTAAATTTTCTTACATTCATGCTTAGACTTTCATGGTTGATAATGTAGTGGAAAATAACTTCATCATAAAGTCAAAGTACTCAAATTTTCAACTCATTGTATTATGTCAATTTAAATTAACATTATTGTAAAATGATTAGTCGGTCACAGTTGAGATTTTATAAACGAGTTTGAGGGCATGGGCTCGAATCCCATCAGACGTAATTTTATGTGAGTTTATTATAATTTATTTTATTAATTATTCTTAGGTCATGTATTTTTTTTAATGGAAGCGATAATTATATACATTAATGAACATATCAATATGATTAATACATTAATAAATTAATAAAAAATAAAAAATTATATACATACATACTTATTTATTGTAAATAGATCATTTTTTGACACTAAAAGAAAAATGCTCCATGTATGTGTGAAATTATAACCTTTTAAAACTACAGTGTATTTATTGATTTTCAACTGGTATTTAGTTAAATTACAATCAATAAAAAGAAGAAAAATTTAAAATAAAGTGAGATAATATGGCTAGAAAACAAAAAAATCAATTAGGAAAAAAGTATTGGAAATAAACCACAAATGAGGAAACAGATGAGAGAAGGAAGAAAACTTGGGTAAAATGTTATAAAATGATTTTTTTTTTTTTACATAATTTCTTTTCAAACGAAACCAATTTAGCCATAATTTTCATTTAGACAAACAACTAAAGGCAATATCATTTCATAGAAAAACACATCAAAGACAATTATGCTAAAAGTAAATTACAATGGATTTTGCTAATGTTTGCATAATTATATTATACTCCCCTTTTATAAGCTTTGTGTATAACTACACGTAAATTTCTTATAGTTTAGAAAATTAAATCTAGCATCTCGAAAGGTTTGTTTTCGTCTAATAAATAAGTTTTCCTATTAGTTAAAATGTAATGAATTTGCAGATATTAACAAAAAAATTGAATGAAAATTGATATTTATAATAAATTGACTTTTTACTGATTATTGCAGGTCAAACAATTTTTTTCCAACTAACTGCTATTATAATGGTGAAAATATACCTTCACACATGTATTGATGCGTGAAGACGTATGAGAGTAATTTTATCATAAAAAGATTATTTGACCTAACTACAATAACTCAGTAATAAGTCAGTGGGGGGTAAATAAAGATTTTTTTTTGTTAATATCAACAAATTCAGTGAATTTTAACTAATGAAATGACTTATTTGTTAGACAAAAGCATACTCAGCGAAGTTAGATATAATTTTCCAAATTACAAGAGGTATGCGTCTAATTGTACCAAATCTCAGGGGAGGAGAGTATAACTATCTTATAAATACTTTATCGTTGTTTAAAAAATTACAAATATCTTCATAAAATTAACGATTTGTTACACAACTATTAGGCCCATAAAAATATTTATAATTTTTTAAATAATAATAAAATATTTATAAATATAAAAATCTCTAAAAAAAAATCCCCCTCTTATAATTTATCTTTATTCTAAATCACTCAGCTTATGAAAAGGTAAAGGTCAAGTTTTTATAACAATACCCCTTTCAAAAATATGTGGCGATGAGTTCAAACCCAAAAACTTTAGATAAAATTTGGAATAATAGTTTTGAAAACCCCCAAAAGTGCCAACATTAATAAGTGGACAATTGCAGCAACCTCTCTTCAAATTTGGTATACAAAGTTAAGTGGATCAAATCTCAGAAGGTGATAATGTAATTTTTTTTTTTTAAATGATCAAAATTGGCTCTCCAGCTTCCTTTCAGGGCCCTAAACCCATGACCTATTTTTCACGTGGAACAAGATTCAACGACTAGATCACTTGATCATTCCCGAGACAACTAAAATCATTCCTTAAGGGGTCGCTTACTTTTGTAGATGAAAAAAGTGGTGGATTAGGCCCACTTAGATAAAAGTATTGCAAGTGATGTCGCTAAAAAGCGAGATCGATTAGATTTGTATTACAGTAGTACGACTTAACACACATCACACTAGAATTCTTCCCCCTAAACTATGATCTTGGGCTCTGCTTCAGGTCTGACCTATATTAGGATATCAACAATGAGGATACATCGTAGTTGGGGGGGGGGGGGCAGTCTCATTGCTGGATGAGGGTGACGCTGCTGTGAGTCTGGGCATCCCGCCTCGACCTGGGTCTGGTTGAGGTAAGTTGTCACGTCGTATCGCACTTTGTTTTGTTGGGTGTAGGACTGGCCCCTTCAATCCTTTGTTAGGCCTTTTGTTTTTGAACTTTGGTGGAAACTCAATCAATAATGTATCGTTATTTAAACTGCTCCCATCCTATTTGGCTAAAAATTCTGTGACGACCATTGTTTAGATTCTTCTACAAAATATTATTATTAGTAATGGAATATAAATACATAAAAACGTAAAAGCAAGTCAAACCCTCCAATTTAATTGAGTAGTTAAAAATAATAGAATTCAATGCCCATAAACAATCAAAGAAGAGGTTCGTATGTGCATACTTTCGTGTTTAACTACTCAATATAATATATTGACCATCAATCATAAAATGTGATTTCGTTGAATTTTTTTAATATATATATATATATATATGTGTGTGTGTGTGTGTATTTGTTTGAGGCAAAGGAATGCAAATCACATTACCAATATATATTAACTCATCGATCATGAAATGTGATTTGAATTAAAAACTTTTAACCACCTCCGAAAACTAATACATAAAACCATATATAGCTTCATGCGTAAAAGCTTCATCCTATCCTATTTCTCTTACCGCTACATTATAGATGGCCTGTTGGAGATTGCCAGAAGATATAGACATCTATATATACAAAAGAAACTATAATCAGCAAAACCTCAAAGCAGCTTCAAGCTCTGTCTCATCTTTGCAATTATATCCAAGGAGGTAAGCACGCGCTGATACATAAATGCAAGTAAAGATCAACACAAGTACGTAGCAGAACCTTTTTCAATAATGTGACAAGGAGTAGTTCATACCAAAACGGCCGCATCCCATGAAAGGCTCTGCTTCATCTGTACCACCACCTTGATGCTGGTCCTCGATTTTCAACACAGGTAGAATTCAGCAACCAAATGATTCAGATATATATATAAATAAAAAATTTTAAACATTATAATTTAAGTCATATAAGAACAATATGAAACATTATAATGTAATTATGAGTAGACATTATAAAACAGCATGGTCAACTCATTTATTTTATTTTTAAACTCACAATCCTTCCATTTTTATTGATTGGATATATATTTTAATCGATATTCAGAGGAACTCGACAAATATTTTAAATGGCTTTTAATTTAATTCGAAACCAAATTTTTACAAGTATCATAAAGCACGCCGCTAAGTCCGAATTTGAATACCAGCCACCTGAAACCGCAACCCCATTTTCACACCTCATTTTTGCAAATATGGCCTAAAGATTACAAGTCAGGAGGAACAATGTCTTACAGCATCATGTTCCATTTCAGCTGGTGACAGTAATATATCAAAACAGCGTCCTGAGATGGTACAGACCGAGAGTTCATTGGTAGGATCCATAATAACTTCCTTGCATGTATCATCACATACTACACAAAGGAGAGGAAAAACCAACAATCTGTAAGTATCCTGCTCAAGTATTAAAGAATTCTCTTAAATGATTCTATTCAACAAAATCTATCACTGCTCTGCTCAAAACGAGGTTCTTCTTACCATGAACATTTCCAGTCTTCTCACACACAAATACATCCCCAATTTGATAGTATGTGCAACTTTCTCCAGAGCATGCATGATTCGGAACCACTGTGTCAGCCAGGCCTCTGCTAGTCTTCCACATGGAGACTTGATCAGCGAGTGTTTTGTCAAGAATTATACGGTCATCATTCACCTTAACATAGGAAAACCCTGAATCATCTATAGTCAATAGAAATACCTATTCACTAATTGGGTTTGGGGGGCCGACTTAAACGATCAGATACTTTCATAAAAGTCACTGTCTCTGTTATTTGAAACCAAAAAGAGGTAAGGGACAAGGTGTTCCACCATATTGCGGCTCGCCGGCTCCAATGCATAAAAATGGTAAATGGACTATAAAAGATAAAATGGCAAGTACAAGAAAAATAGACAACCATATAGCTAAAATAATCACTTGACCAAGTAGTATTTTGGACATAGCAATCAAAATAAGCTCTAACGTGAAACCAAGAAAATCAAGTGTTTATATATGCTGCTATCTTAACATGATTAATCAAATATATCAACAATTACCATGAATTTTCAATGAAAAATCAAATGTAATTAACAAAATAATACTAGCAGATTACCTGATATAGTTGAACAAAGAAGAAACTGAAATGAAGATAAAAGAATCTGTGTTCTTCTAATTTGTTTTTCCCCCCTTCCCCAAATTCCAGGGCCCATGTTCTACAGATACAACTTGTGTCAACAGGACACTGTCCTTTCACCACACTTGGAGGAAGAGGGATGCAACTGGAGGTGTATATATATGTATGTCAACATGTACCATTCGAGAATAAAGCAATACTTATAACTAGATGTCAATTAATTCTCAATGTTGCCATGAGTCAAGATTATACATTCGTCAGTGAAGCACATTTGCAGACGAAAAACTTATTTGTTCACCTGAGAGGGATTGGGTGCTTGACTTCTCTTGGCCACCTGCATTTGGATATAATATTCTTTGAATTCAGAAGGGCAGCTCCGCACGAACTCAGCCATATCTTCTTCATCACGCTGCAAAGAAAATGTTAAATCTTAAAATGACATCATTTAAAGCACCCAATGGAAGTTGATAAATACTCATAACATGGTGTCAACATTAAGCTAGATCTTCATGGAAAGTAAGAAAGACAGATATACACACGCACAGAGAGGGGAGAGAGAGACAGTTCATTGATGCAAGACATTAATTCAACGACAAGAGTGTGACTTTCAATCCACCCATTACAAATTATTGAAACATTGGTTAACCATAATTCCAAATGTAAATTGCTTCTGCAAAAAATGACAGAAGTTAAAAGTTAAAATCCAAAACTACCTGGATGTAAAGTTTCTTCCAAGCACATTCTCGCAGCTTTTTTGGAGGCAGAAGACCCCAACGCATACAATATCTACAAAAAAGCACCAATCAAACTTCTTTCCTTATAACAGTAAATGAACGAAAATATGCAAGCTGATGATATTTCTGGCAGTAATAGAACGCAGTAAGCTTCTTCTGATCCAGTCATTAAATTTCCATAATCCCATTGGCGCTGAAGTTGCTGAGAGATCCCACTTTCTTTGGTCCAAACAGAACAAAGGAATCCTTTTCAGAAAAACAACAGAAACTTTTCTTATTTTTTGCAGATCTAAAATATGATTAATTATACATGACGAAAAAGCAGAATGTGTGCTTCTAATCAGAGTTTCAATAATATTGAAGTTCTCATCAAGATAAAAGGTCAAAACAACAAATAATTGAAGATAATGATCAGGAATATCAGATGTTACATCACAACAAACTGTGTCCAACCAAATATGAAGTAAAAGTATTAAGTCCCTGTATAGGGACGGCAGCTAGATGGTCACGTTGTTCATGTTGTGAGGGGGGACTGGAGATACGGGAAAGAATACTAACAGGCGGCGCCACAATGACTCATCTGAAGAAGCAAAATTTAGGAATCTACAAACCAATGAGCATGAAACAAGATCCTGCAGTTCAATTATCAGAAAACTAGCTAGTCAATAACAAGGAACTAATAGAAATGCAATTATAGGACAAATCTCCTAACCTCAGAAGAGAGAAATTTGAGGATGTGATACAACAATTCAGCAGGGATCTGACTGAAAATCCCAGTATCAATCCTTCTGGGGATTGGTCTCCTTTCAGTAGTAAGCCTCCCGTCATTGCTATGGTTGCCAAAGACGGTATCACTTTTTTTTAAAGGCGACAATGAAGTTTCAACTTCAGCTTCCGCCTCAACAGATGACAGTGAAGGCAAGGACGATCTCAATACTCTAGACAATCCCTCATCACTAATTACACGATCCTCAATTCTAATTTTCTTTGCTTGTCGTTCCTTCTCTTCCTGCTCGCTTAGTTCACCCTCCTCATCACGTGATCTCTTTGCATCTCTCTCTTCCTCTTCCACTCTCTCCGAATTTTCCTGCACCGCATGTCCAACAGACCCAAGTAATGCTTGCATGGACATAGATAAAATTTTGTATTCAAGAACGTCGCAATTTTCTCACTAGTTTAGGTTGTAGATGATGCTGACAAACACAGATATTCACAAGCACAATTTACTAAGTAGAAGAACAATTTGGAAAGGATATGAATCTTTTCTTGAGAAAATTTAAAACATGGCAACATATTGCATTTTGTGTATAATGTAAAGCTGAAGACTCATGCGCTCTGGCAGAGGGTCATAACTACTTTTGGTACAATACATACATTTTGAGTACATCTATTTCCAATGCGTTCTTTTATCAACCTTAAAATATGATAAAAAAGAAACATTAATCATAAGGACTTAGCAAAAAATACCTCCGACTACCATGAAGAACAAATGCTCATCAAACAATTTTAAATATAAGGGCACATAAATAAGGACACATTTAAATGCTAAAAGAAAATGAAGCATCCATATTTGATGTTTGGCTTTAGTACATCAAAGTTCAAACTGAGGCACATTGAAAACTACAGACGTCTTTTTCCTGAAAAGTTATACAACTTATACTGGAACAGCTAAATCCAACACCATCCAACCGAACTCAAACTATAGCAAACATCTCCATAGTCCCCAAATAGACCACCTTCATATGTGAAATTCAATACAAGGAAAAACAATACAAAAAGAAAATTCAGAAAAGATCACACGACATGTATACCTGATCGGAGAGTTCAGCGAATACTTCAGATTCGAGGAAATAAGCGAGGCTTTCATCTTCGTCATCAGAAGCCATAACAACTACGGAAATTTAATAACTTCCAAAGAGAACAAGGTAAATCAAAGCATATGATACAAGAATTCTGTATTCATAAATGAATTTTGAGTGGTGGCCGGCGATGATCGCCGGCGAATTAAGGTAGGGTGCGTCGGTGAATCAGCACCGTTGATTAGATTGCGGAGAAGATCCGGGAAAGGAGAGAAGGTGCGGGATAGGATTTAAGGATGGGTCGCGTGATAAGTGCTTTCGGGTCGGGTTATCCGTTATGAACTTACTATGCAACTTGTCGGGTTACCCGGAAAAACGGGTCCCGAAAAGTAACTATAAAAATTATTTTATATTACTATTATATAAAAATATTATTTTATCGTATTAATTTTGCATATTTAAATTTATTCTATTGAATGAATTAAAAGAAATTCAAAAATATAACAATAATTTTAATATTTTTAATAAATTTATTGAAAAACCCCACAACCTTACACACCTCAACTTTTGGCACACTTTATGTTTTGAAACCAATATTAATAAAAAAATTAATTTTTAGATATTTTTACACACGAATCGAATGTGTTGTACATCTATAGTACTATTATAAAAGACAACAATGATGTCATATCAATTTTTAAAATATTCAAATTAATCTTTTAATTCAATTTTTCTCTTCAAAAATTTGATCATAATAATAATTTAAATATTCTTTAATAAACTCACATTCACATTTTTTTTCTTTTAATCTCAAATTACAATTTTTCAATATGTTCATAGGGATCACGTGCAATGAAGGCTAGTAACAGCAAAATGATAGTTAAGTTAGTTGTAATTGTCAATTGTGTGACGAGTAGTTGTACAAGAAGGCATTAACAAGGGTTCAATAGTAATTTTCACCTCATCGTTCATTATATTCTATTTGAGAAGAATATTTGTAATATTTCAAACAATAAGAAAGTATTCATAATTATACAAAATCTCAAGAAATGTAATTATAAGTCACGCTTGTATTTACCTAAATAGTTAAAAGGTACATGAAATATCATCGTACAAGAATATCCACCATAGAAATTGAAGAATTGAAGTGATCACACACAATTCCCATCTTCAGTTCATTTCTGGCCAAATGGGGAAAGCAGGGGCTATATCCACTGGAACCTGCATTTCATAGCAATTAGCGTTCTGGATGTAAAATGCTGACGCTAGCAACAATATAAGTGAACTTTCAATTTTGTTCCACACGGGACGGTTGTTATATTTTAATTTTATGTATAGTTAAAAGAGGGATAAATGTAATAAAATAGTATTATTTGTCCTTTTTTAATGATGTTTTAATGACTTAGGAAAAATACATACATGCTTGAGGTTGTTACCTGAAGCATTTCCAGTTTCTTCAGTGCCCCCCTCAGTGGTTGAGAGATGACGCTGTATTTGTCAAGCAGTGACTTGGCTGCTGCTTTGTCTCCTCTTCCCTGTACTGTCAGAATTTCTCGACTCAAGCTCTCGACGCCATTCTCGACCTTGGGATCAGTTAACACAAACTCTGAATTAGTCATCTGAACACAACTACAAGTCCAGACACAGGAGGTATTGGTAATGCAAACCTTGTCGAAATCGACATAGAATGTTTCATCAGGGAGTAAAACAATGCCACCTTTCTCAGACAAATAGTTGAACAGGAGAGCCTGTGCTTGTCTGGTTTATCATTTTTAGCACAACAGAAGTTGTTAGTGAGGTCAACAAATGTGAATTAGAAAGCTTTTGGGTGAACTTATAAGGAAATCAGATCTAAAATGAGCTACAAGATCTTTGAAATAAGTTCAACCAAACACCTTCTTTGTTGATTCGTACGTTAACTAGATAGCTTACATATGAGCCTTCTTTAATCCGAAACGTAGTGAATGGAAGCAGCCCGTGAGGAACGACACGTACATTGGCTTGATTAGTTTCTCGGGAAGCAAATCCTGTTCAATGTAATAGTTGCATCAGACTAGAGAAAGATCAGTTTCCTTAATCCTGTGCTAACAGAATTACTGGACTATTGCACGAGTGTAGCGACATCGCCGTGCAGACAATGCTGGAGGAAGATGGTAATGAAGCTGGCTACTTACCTTGTCAGTCAGAAATCTTATGGCCCAAAGGCCAACAATGCTGGCCTTTGCCTCTTCCAGGGCTGAATGAAGTTCTTGCATCTCCTGTATCACAGAACAGAAGGAAAACTCAATGTTGTCTCAAACAGAAACTGTAGACTCCACATTAGGATAAAGGTAATCAAGTGAGTGGGATAAGCAACTAACCATTCTGACAGAAGATTTCTGCCCGTTGCCGAGGGTTATGGCGTGAGGTCCAAGAGCACGACAGTACTCACGGCAAATTACATGCGTGTATAAGGACTCGAAATCTAGGAGTCCCCTCTGTTCCTCTGAGACACAAACATTGGTTATAGGCTGAAAAAGAAGCTTGAACCTGTTCAGTATAAGCACTTCGTTCAGAGCTCCTGGCAACAATAAGCCGACAAAATAGAACTTGTCTGTTGAAAAAGGAAGCAGGAGAGAAAAAGTGATGGAAAGAGAAGACTCTTACTTTGCCTTGGCAACATTCTTGAGCAACAATGTTAATCGTTGATCGTTTGGGAGATCAAATGAAACAGATGTTGTTCCTTTGAGATCCTGGCAGAAGAGTGAAGTCACATGCTTTTTCGGAGTCTTGACATGGATATGTTCGGTAGGTTCCGACTCCGAAGTTTAGATGAGAGTTGGTCAACATTTAACGGTGTCAAATCAATACTTAAGTAAAAGGATACTTTTACAAATGAACTTTCCATTTTAAGAAATGATCTTATTTTAGGACATTCCGAAAGGGAAATAAGAGCTCACCCCTGCTCTGTAAACAAGGTTGACAACTCGGATGGTAGCAGCATTGGTAACATTGGACTTGTAAGCTTCATCAATCGGAAGGTTCTTGTCCAAAACCTAAACCATTACTCAATCTCAACAAATAATAGTGACAAGGGACAAAATCAAGAAACGAGAATAAAGCATCTAACCTGAAAATTGTCAGCAAAGAGTTTAACTTTACATGCTGCTTCATCGTCACGAATTCCAATAATTGCCTTGAATGTTGCCTGCAAATGTAGAGCTAAAAATTTTCACTCGTACAACCTCCAAACAGACAGCAAGGAAGATGAGTAGCAGGCTGATAGTGTAAGCTTAGGATATGAAGAGTTGGTGAAAGAGGAAGTTTCACATTTAAGCAATACCTTGTACTGAGGAGGTGTGTCTCTGTGAGTCTCGTATGGCCCAATGGTAATGTCCAACTTAGAATCCTTATGAAGAAAACATCATCAGTAGACATGAAAAGATTATCGCACTGATGAAGAAAAATACTTCAAAACTGTGATAACATGGTGATACCACCAATCCATGATCATAGATGTCAAAGTGACATATACTGACCAACTCCGTCCAGGCAATATGGGATTCGTGGTAATCATTTGACTCAAAGGCATCAGCGTTGCTATGTAGGAATCTTGTCAAGCTAAAATTTAAAACAGGAATCTTGAGTACAAATTTTTTAGGTGGTCTGTGATTTCACTGCAGGTCAGAATATACATACCTAGGAGAGCTGCTCAAATTTCCTGCCTTGTACAATAAATCAGCGGCTTCAGCAAGCAAAGATTGGTATTCTTGAGAGTAAGGATTGCTGTAAAGATCATGAACATAACTATTGGTAATGTCGTTGCTTAGGAAGACAGCATCATCCAACATGCCCTCACTTTGCCTTCTTACAGTGTGGAAAGAGCCAGTTGCTTGCATCTTCTGATCATCTGATAGGCTGTCATTCCACAATTCAAATTCCTACAGGGAACAACATGCAGCCATCAATCAGATATGTTAACATCAAAAAATGTTCCAGTTCAGCCTGGGATGAGTCTTGTCTTGTACCCTTTTCTCCATGTCTCTTGGGTAGAAATTAGCACCATGTGGTCTTGAAAGAGGAAATGCTGCTCTGTATTCAAGACCCTTCCACCCATTTACGGGCTTTGTTGCGTCGGGGAGGAGCTTGATAGCTGAATCTGCAGTGGATAAGAATGGCTCGTTTTCATCAAGAGCCGACCTGACAATCCAAATTAGAAATATAGGTAAGCATACTGCGCATGAAACTATTGTCCCCAATAACAGATATTTGGAAGATACTAATGTTGGAGTGATAGAAAAACTATGTTTAGACATTGGTACATTGTTTTCTTTTTTATTTGGAGTACGGAGAAGTTGAGGTTTATCCAGTGAAAGAAAGAGAGGTGCTAAAAGGAAAGATGCAAGAAACCATTGCTGAAAGAAGTACCATGGAGTTCCATTTATTTGATAATACATCCACTTCAACTTGTCTAGTCGAGATTCATCAGCATGCTCCCTTAACCAATCTCTCAAACATGGATTGCTGCACCAGACCTGTTATTACAGTGAAAAAAACATTAAAATTCGGACAGAAATATGACTAAGAATAAGTTTAACCAGTCAGCAGCTTTTTGTTTTGTGCATAGACAGCAATAGTTCAACCACATTTCAAGCATAAACTGACAAAAATTCCTGAGATAAAAACTAAATCGAACAGATGGGTAACCAGCAGCAAGTTGCCGAGAAAAGTGAAGAAATTGATAAGAAAAGATTGAGCTCTATTTCTGAATTTCGGTCAGTTACTGTAATATATCTAATTATCAGAGGTCTCTATGACAACCTATTTTCTGTTGTTTCAGGAAATATAAATAAAAAGGCGGTGCAGCTGCTGAAAGAACGAATCTGATTAGTATAAATGACTGGGAACAAATAAAAAAGAAAGACTTTGATACTACCTGCTGTGAAAAAATTTCATCCATGATTTTTGCGGTTTTGATGAGAAGTCCTAGAGCTTCTTTGTCTGCATCAGCGAGCCCTGTCAACTACATCACAAATTCACAAGGTCCTCTCATTTCTAAAGCAGGTCATGAATTCTTTATGTTCTCTTGACTTCATTAAAAACATCATAAAATAACCCAAATTTATGTTAAGGTACAAGGAATTATGTAAAAGAAGTAACTGGAGGACCTCAGCGCTGAGAGAGACATGACAATAACGATTGAGCTGCTTTTCTAGCACCATGGCCCGTTCTTCCACGTTTCCTTTGTACCTATAACAACCAGAAATTTCATGAGGAAAGCTTTGAGGAACATGGCATCCATGCAAATCATACCAAGATTAGCAATGAGCAATAGTAGGTATTTGTAATTTTGTTACTTCTTAAATACATTATTCCTTGATGTCTTGCTACGTGAAAATCTTTCTTTTGGCCATGTTTTAATTTGATACATAAGTTCTATGAAAATGTAGTAAATAATAGTGCTGATTTTGTCTGAACATACCTCTCTGAAATAATCTCAAAGAGTGTGCCATACTGACCATTTACGTCATATGGCACAAAGCCAGGATCGCCTTCAGCAAGTAAGCGTCTATAATCCTCCCAGAAGAGGTATTTCATTCCTGAAACCTCTGATTCCTGCATAAAGAGCAAGCCAATTAAGACAAGCTTTCTGATTTTTCCTTTCTATTACAAAGTGCAGATGTAGATGTAATGGAAAAGCAGAATGGAAGAGAGAGCACTGCTGACCTGAAGAGTAAAGGCATCCAAAGGAATCGGATCTAATGTGGTTATGAGATAGACATCATTGTACTCATTATTAACGTACTTTCCGTCATTCGTGACACTGCAACGATATGCATGAAAACCTGATCATTCTTTCTGAAAAACGGACCAGAAACAAAACACATAATGCACACTCAAGAAATTTGATTTTTGAACCTCTGTTCAAGGTAAGAAAACATGAACTCAAATGCATCACTGGGTAGTTTTATGCCAATTTCTTCATGAAGCTCCCTCCTACAAACAACAAAGATCTTATTACCACAGTATAAGCATAAGTTAAAATCTGCAAGCAATGAGTTTACATGGCCACACCAATATATTGCAGAATACAGACAATGGCCCTAATTTATTACAACTTCCAAGAAATTTCTGATAATAAGTTTGATAAGATGTTTGAAAAGTATCATTAAAGCATCGGACAAAAACCTGTCCTCATGGCAGAGGCCAAGGTTGTCAGCCGAGTTATGACGCCCGCTGGTGGACATAAAATTTGAGTTGCACATTGGTATTAGCAATAACCTTTGGCACTGGGATGGATGCTCGCATCTATTCTTCAACATTTTTCTTTATTATGGAAAAATGGAAATTTAGAGCATCTCTACTTAATCTGGAAGCTTTCACCGCATGGATCAGTCATCAGGAGAAACTTATTACAGGAGAAAAAGAGGCAGGGGATGTCAGAATGACAAGAATTTGTCATACAAGACTACCTGGCGGTTGCAAGAGACGAACTGCCAGCTGATATGTGGCCAGAAGTAGATATATCCCACAATCCGGCCCATGCTTCCTTGCAGTCAGTACGTTTTTGGAGAAGCATTTGTTGTGTATTCTCAGCAAATATCAACACACGAACAGCACGATGGTAATCACCATCTCTATGGACATCTCCTCTACGCATATATGGGAAGAAGAGAACAGGAGAAAATCACAAGTATAAGCCATTAATCAAAGCGAAATAGACAAAGGAAGAGAGGTTACTATGGAAGCCAACATTCTATGAAGTCAACTAACTAATCCCACAAAAGCAATGAAATTGCAGGTCTGTTCTTGATCCTTAGTTCATGAAGGCAAAGAACGTACTCAGCTCGTGCCAAATTAAGTACCCCTGATCATTCGATGCCCTGAATATAATTTCCTGGTTCATAGATAGATTCTTGGAAGAAATTTTTTTAAAATGGAACATGGCAAACATTTGACAGTCTTACAACAGAAAAAAACTGACTTGTGGCAACATACTTAATCTACAACACCTCAAATTGTAGATGTCCGAACAAGAATTTAACTGAGCTGCAATGAGAACTAAAAACTAAAGATGATGTTCTAACCTGGGCTTAGAGATGCCAGTTTTCTGACCATCTTTGCTTAGGACATCAAGAAGCTCGGGTGAAGCCGCCATCACCTGGGATTTTTGTACTTGATGCATAAAGACTGGTGAATGCTATGGCTAGAATCAGCTCCCAAGTATAAGAAGACCAATGCAAGGTTGACAAATGTAGTCAATGTTCAATTAATATTCAAGAACAGGAATCTTGGCGGAAAGAGAGGATATTATACATAAAGAATGCTGAGGTTTGAACTGTACTAGAATGCAAGATACCTTTTCTCCGTCTCTTCCATAATAGTCAGTAATAGTTTATGCACCATTGAGAAAAACAAGCCGCCACTGGAATAAAGAATGATCATTTCCCCACCTGCCAAAATTGCTGCAGAGAACACCCAACGGCAAATGGTTCTTTCATAGCTATTTAAATACATCACTATGAATTTAAGTTGGTAGGGAATGTTTATTTTGTGAAATTTACAATACAAAGAAACAGCAGCATATGGTGCTGCATGGTCAACTTCTCTTTTGTTTGTATAACTATAGGAAAGTATGAGGAAATAGTACTCTGCAAAGTTGGAAATTTAGAGACGGAAACGATCTCTGTCTCAAATTTGTTATTAGATGGATTGTTTTTTAACTTAATTAAATTAGGGATAATTGCAATTTTGGTCCTCAAACATAGCCACATATATATATATGTTATATACCACATATATATATATATAGTACAAATCTGCATTTTGAATATTTCCCTGAACCGCATAAAACAATTTCCGATACAAACGTGTAATTCTCTACATTATGTGAAGTGGATTAAAGAGAACCACTGCCTGTATTTATTTTGTCAGAACTTGAAATAATTTGCTCCATCCTGTGAATTTTTATTACAACAACAGAATCAGAGAGATTGGCTCAAGAAGCAGTTCTAAGGCTTAAAACAGACAAATAGTTTCCCTTCGTCATCGTTGTCTTCTCCTCCTCCTTCAATCAACATCTAAGTCCTATACACGACCCTGTCGTCAGACGCTCTTGCGCAAAATTTCATCAGCAATCGGGAAATCAGGCAATATGTCCACCGGAACCTAGAGTGAGAAACCAGAAACTGAATCATAACTAAATCCACTTAAATAGTGAAGGATTTGTGTATATATCAAGCAAAGCCAGACTGATATCTGAAATGACATTGAATCATCATATGAAAAGGCATGTTCTTGATTCACCTATGAAATGGGATATAGTGGTAGTCCTAGTATTCTTACATTTACAGAATTTCAACATATGAAGACAGCAAACACGTGATGTGATGATACTGTAAGTATTATGTCAGCAAAAAGTGGATTACCTTAACAGCCTCCAGTTTTTCAAGCGCAGATTTCAGTGGTTGTGACATCACAGAATGGTTCGACAGAAGCGCCTTTGCAGCGTCTTTGTCGCCTCTTCCTTGTATTGTAAGAATCTCTCTACTTAAGCTCTCAACAGCATTTTCAACCTTCAGTGAGGGAAGGTAGGATGCAGAATTAGATCATTTAAAAGCAAGTCCAAGTGGAGTCGAGTGGATCATACCTTATCAAAGTCGACAGAAACTGTCTCATCAGGATGCAAAACGAAGGCGCCTTTCTGGAATAAATAGTTAAACTGTAAAGCTTGTCCCTTCCTACACATGTTTGACAAAAATACCAAGATCAGAACTTGGTGTCTCTGATTGTTGACGTAAATTATAGAGGTAAGCTGAAAAGGCATACCCGTGAGCTTCCTCTAAGCCAAAACGTACAGAACGGAAGCAACCAGCAAGGAAAGAAACGTACATGGATTTGATCAAGGTGTTTGGAAGTAAATTCTGTCCACATATGAGAAAATGCAGTTTTAAAACGTCTGCATGTAATCTCACTTGGGAAAAATACGCATTCTTGCTAATAAACACAGTACATTAATCCAAAACTGGAGCAAACAGCTGAAGCAGAGTCCCAAGGATAGTAAGCCAAAATGATCCAAATACAAATACATGTAAATGCAGTCCCTGTGTGTGTGTTTGTGCTTATGAACTAAAAAGAAAAGGTATGACATCTAGAGTATTATGTACTAAACCAAAAGATGCACATAGTGAACCAATGCTACTTGGCATGATAGACCAGAGAATGATGGGCAGGCAATTAAGATAGGAATAGTGGATCCGCAGTCAAATCTTTGAATTCTAGCGAAGATGAACGAGACTGTAGCATGTTCAGGAATTTATTGTTTTCATAAGGGAATCGGTCCCATATTCCAAAAATTAAGTAGTAACAACATGAGGTTGCTACTGGATGATAATCCGAATCATTGATACTATCTTTCAGGTTCGGATAACAGATTAAAGAAATTCTATCAGCAAAAGTTCAAAACGAAACAACAAATTCTCCAATGTATTAGCACAAATTCCCAATGGAGAAGTATCTCCAACACATAGGACCATCAGAAATATCATGAACAAAGTGCAAGGTAAAAGGATAATACAAGTCGGTTACCTTGTTAACAAGAAATCTTAGAGCCCAAAGGCCAACAATATCAGCTTTAGCTTCTTCCAGAGCTGAGTGAAGTTCTTGCAACTCCTGTTTCATAGAGATTCTTCGAACTGTCAGCAAAACGGGTAGTAAAAAAGACAAACTCTTACAAGGAAAATATTAAAGTATATCATTGGCTTTTTTAGTATATGACCCATTCCGCCACCCAAATTAATCTTTTAGCAGATGATTTTGACCATTTGCTTTCCAGAGCTGTAGAGCAAGGACGACAAGAAGTTCATACATATGATAACATAACTTGACAAAATGAATATGCATGCTCCAGTTTCACAGGTTCTTAAAGATTTTACATATTTTCTCTAATATAGTTAGTGCATGTGGTGAGCGCTCCCTTGTTACAAAGTGGAAGGTGAACAAGGGATTTAAGAATTCAATGGAGTTGCTCCCTGGTTTAGAAAAAAGTAAATGAACTCTTTATTTTAGTGCATATTGCTTCACAATCTAGTCACTCTTTTACCCGAAACCACAGATGTTTTCCTTTTAAGATGCTAAGGTAATAACACCACATTACGGTAAAAGCACCTATAAACAACCGAAGTATGCCTGGAGCCCATCTTAATAAAGCATGACATCCCTGATAACCATGTTGACAGTTAAACATGTTGAACTTGAAAAAACTAATGAAATTTTAAACTGTGGACAAACTAAATTAGTTGTAACATCGTTATCATCACACAAATGTACCAGTGATATACCATTAATAATTTCAGTAAATAGAGAACATATTTCTATATAAACAATTATAAGTGCATAGATTGAAAATTAGCAAATTCATGTCATCATGATCCACGACCTCCTTAACAAAAGAGAGAATTGATGGAATAGCACATGAAAGAGGACAGCAAAGAGTGATATTGTAACAATGAAACATACCAATCTCACAGTAGACTTTTGACCGTTCGGAAGGGTTATAGTATGAGGTCCAATACCATGGCAGCACTCATGACAAATTATGTGAGTGAAGAAAGAATCAAAGTCCACATATTTGCGTTGTTCCTCTCTTATGCATACAGCAGCTATAGGCTGAAGAATAAGTTTGAACCTGGTCAAGAGAAGCCGACAGAGAAATTAACAGCTGACCAAAAAGGCATAAATAAAGACATCTAATAACTTTAAGGGCCAACACTGGGATTTTGGTTCAAATTGTAAATATTCAACATCTCGAGGGAGGAAAAATATACTTTGCTTCTGAAACATTCTTGAGCATGACCATAGAGGTTCCTCTGTCCTTTACTATGCGTTCATCATTTGGAAGATTAAATGCCGCAGTTTGTGGACCCTTCACATCCTGCCAAAAAGATTCACCAATAATACTCAATTCTACCAAACATTAGTTAAAGTTCAGCTATGCAACAAAGATGTGTGTAACTTCTTTGGAGCGAACGCATGAAAAAAAAAAGTAAAAAAAAAAAAAAAAAACTCAAAAAGTTCAAGATTATAATTTTGTATTGAAGTATATTCAGATAACCAAAAAAGATTCCAGTTTGAGAAACTTGTGACCAGTTAGGAACCTGTTATGTTTATCAAAAACCTCCATTGATCGGCATCTGTTTTTATCATCATAACATCCGAGGCAATTCAACAAGCAAGAGTTAATTGGGCAGTAACGGAAGAACTCATAGAGCTTGTCAGAGGAATA
Organism: Sesamum indicum; assembly: GCF_026168435.1. Classification (NCBI taxonomy): domain Eukaryota; kingdom Viridiplantae; phylum Streptophyta; class Magnoliopsida; order Lamiales; family Pedaliaceae; genus Sesamum; species Sesamum indicum. The sequence continues at coordinate 510,831 of NC_142657.1, read as the reverse complement.
GCAAATGTAAGGGTTACAGCCAGTGAATGGAATAACAATAATTGCTTCCAGTTACATGAAAACACGTAGAAAATACAGTAGAAATGGAATATTGAAGTTGAAAGTTGGACTAGAATGTACTAAATTTGGATGATGGCATGGGCTCAGAGATATACACATTCAATAAGCTTGGTTTCCTGGGTGCATGTTAAGTTACAGAAAATTGGGATAGAAAATGAGCAGTCATTTGACATCCCTTCTTGATTCATGTGCACAGCTTGCTCTGACAAGGTAGTGAAGCAATGAGGACATTTCATGGGAGGGAGGGGGTCTGGAGAGACGGTGAAATAATTTTATGTGTTTCCCTTATGTGGCTAGGGGGAGAGCAAAACTGATCAATCCGCATAAACAGAAGTAAAAACTAAAATTTTGGCTTAAAACTGATGCATGTAAAACAAAGGCACCCGTATGGGGTTGGTTAATAAAATTCATCATACTTTAAGAACTAGATTCAAATTAGAAACAATTGCATGCAAAATGGTAGACATATTATGAACTGGAAAGCCACAATGAGAAAATAACTCTTTCCTCTTTAATTTCATACTAAATTGGTATAAGACTTAGCAAAGTATACATCAGCGCTCTTTTAACTAATAGATTTTGTTTCCAAGATATTTGTATAAACAAATACTCACCCCGGCATTATAAATAAGCCGGACGACCCGAATTGGGGCTGCAATCACATCTTCTGACTTATAAACATTGTCCATTGGGAGATTCTTCTCCAAGACCTAGCAGAGCAACCCTTTGATAAGAATGAAGGAATTACAAAATGACTAGCAACAAAAAGAACTTAATACAGCACCTGTAAATTGTCACCAAATAATTTAACTTGAGCTGTTGCCTCATCGTCCCGAACTCCAATGAATGCCTCAAAAGTGGCCTAGGGTGCAAATTATACACAAGGTAAAAAAATAAATAACAACAGAATCAATTTCATTTTGGTGTCTAAGCAATTTAATCATATTGCGTCGTCCACAAGCCATTCACAACCCCACAGTCGCATTGCCAAGCTGCAATTTTTGCATGTCCACTTTGAACCACAGTTTTTAAACAGTTTGCTTGCTTTCACTCACTTCAACATAAGTTTGTATGCAACCAAAACCAAAAGGCTAATTTGAATATCATAAAATGAAGCGAAAAAACGACGTATAAGTACCTTGTATCCAAAAATTGTGTCTTCGTAAGTCTCATATGGGCCGATAGTGATATCCAGCTTCGAATCCTTTGAAGAGAAACAAAAGATATATACAATTATTCAGCACATGAGCTTAAAATAATATTTCGATTTCCATACAATTAAGCACATCTATGGCAACTATATCAATAAAATAAGCAAAAATAAACAAGTAGTCCACAATGATGAGAGTCAACTTGCTCCATCTCTCCCCTTCTCAGCTCCTCAAATTGCAAGTTTTTGTTTCTTACTTTGTCACGAAAAGAACGAAATTATTGAACAGTCAGAATAGCAAACAGCAATTTTTACTACATTAAATAATTTTACACTCCTTTTGTCCTATTATCAAGTATCCACTTCCTTGGACTAAGTTTTGGATCAGAGTTGAAAAAGGGAAAAAAAATATGTATGTTCAAAATAATTATCTTCCAGAGTAGCGGCTTCACATCATTGCTTTAAATGAGAGGGTATTTTAAGGAAAAGGATGCATTTTAAGAATGGTTATCAAATGCCCCAAAAAGGAAACTGGTTTGATAGATTTTGTAGAAAGGAGGTTCATGTTAATGGTATAAAAGAAACCGTCTTAAAAGAAAGTAGGACATCACTTTTTGGTAAACTGAAACATCCTTCCAAACTCATTCGTCGCGACATAAGCCACATAATAAAATGTCCAAATGAAAATATCAAAATCTAGATTCCAAAGCGTTGTTGCCAACATAACTGTCAAAAACCCTAAACCATACACCATGGGACTTGTCTTTATCTCTACTGAAATCATTAGCAATTTTCACAAAGTGGGCAACTGCTTGCCTACTATTTGTAACTGGTCTTGAGTATTGAACAAATACAAGTCACGTCTTTGCATTGTTGTTAGAGCAGCTAATACGACAATTAGTGATTGGTACTCGCAAAAATAAGTAATTGGAAACATGCATACATAAGATAAAAGCAGAGTAAACTGAGTACGAATATCTAAAAGAAAACTGACTGCTACTAGCAACTTCAATTAGAGAAATAGGAGTATTGAGAATTGTGTGAACTAACCAGTTCCATCCAGGCAATATCTGAATCATAGTATTCATTTGATAGGAAGGCCGCAGCTTTGCTATGTAAAAGCTTCTTCAGACTGCACCAGTAAGATTCATGTACAGAATCAAAATCAGCTAATAATTCCCTTACTGGAAACTAAGTTTCTTCAGGCTGCTGTTTTTCACCCACTTAAATTTTGTGAAAAAGAAAATTTTACCTTGGAGAGCTGGTTAAGTCCCCAGCTTTGTGCAGTAGATCAGAAGCTTTTGTGAGGAAAGCCTTGTATTCTTCAGAGTAAGGGACAATATATAGATCATGAGCATCACTATTACCACTTTGTTGGGCAGGTGACAGTAACTCGTCCAATATTCTTTCACTTTTCCTTTTGATAACATTGAAAAAGCCTGTTGCTTCTTTCTTCTTATCTTCTGGAAGACTATTTTTCCATAATTCAAATTCCTAAGAAGAATAGAATTTAAATGCCCAGATGTAAACAATTAAGTTGGAGATTTCATTGAAGAGAGTAGGCAAAAGGTATATTCAGAAGATGGCAAGCAGGAGTCTTTTTTAAAATATAAGACAGGACAATATTCCATACCAATTTGTCCATGTCTGGGGGATAAAAATTTGCACCAGGTGGTTTCATAACAGGAAATGCTTTCTTATACTCAACTCCCTTCCACCCAGCAACTGGCTTTGTAGCTTCAGGAAGCAGCATGACGGCCGAGTCTGCAGTTGTCAAAAATGCCTCATTTTCATCCAAAGAGGACCTTCCAAGGGAAAAAGACAGAGTGAAACTTAGAGGCACTAAAATGCACACACAAAGAACAAAAGTTAACAGACGATATCCTAAAAAATTCAAGATCTTAACTGCTGAGTTTAACCTCCTAATAAAGGTAGGTTCCATGAGAAGTTTCAACAATGTCACAGCAGTAAAAACTGTAAATGATTATATCTTGTCAAATTCTTTACATGCTTTATATCAATAGAATGAGGAGGAAAGCAAACAAACAAAAACTACAGCATGCAGTTACATGCTCTGTACTTTTACCCATGTCTAGCAACTTGGATGTAAATCTTGACAGAAAATGCTTTAGAAGTCTACTAAGACACCAAATTTAAACCAATAGGTGGATGACTACCAAGTGAGAGAAAGCATATGGAAATGAGCATTGAGCTAAGCAAATATACCATGGACTTTTGTTGACTAGATAATATATCCATTTTAACTTGTTTAATTGGGATTCATCAGCATGCAGCTCCAGCCAATCTCTTAAAGATGGATTGCTGTACCAGACCTATTTATAAGAAGTAAAAATGAGAAAACACAAAAAGAAACTTATGAAGAATCATCCATCAAAAGAACAATAAGGAAGAATATTATTTTTAATCAAGCAGCACAGATGAAGAAGATTAAATTAGAACTCAGCTAAGGTAAAGGGTTTTGGAAGCTAAATTAGAAATCGGTCGTGGGCTCAACCAAAAATGTTAAAGCTATAGGCTTTGCAAGTGCTAGTATAGGAATTTTGATTGAAAGCAAAACCAAAAAGTTACAGAATACACATATGAAAGCCAAAACAGAAATTGGAAGTAAATAGTTAACATTTGATAGTATAACCTTACCATTTCCCATTATAAATAAATCAACACCAAAAAATGTATTTCTTAAGATATCCTGTAAAAATGGCAGGAAAACAACCTGCAGGAAGAAAATTTGGTCCATTATTCTTGCAGCTTTGACAACTAAAGTCAGAGCTTCCTTGTCTGCACTGCTGAACCCTGTTAACTGTGAGGCACGAGGGGAATGAAAAGTATTAAATAGCACATGGCATGCAATCCATGAGGTAGATACTTTCTCCACAGAAATAAATTCTATTGTCATGGATGTCAGTTGTTTGGACTGCACAGCCAAATTCCAAGGTGCTGGTGTACACACAACCAGAGAACAAGCAGTCAACTTAATGAATAATCATAATGGGGACAAGACCTCAGAGATGTTCCTTAGACCATCACGGAGGCAACAGAAGCAACTATAAGCAGATATACCATCACTAACCCTTTTGTACCGTCTACTCTCATAAACAAATAAAGACCTTCCAGATATATTTTATTTTCTGCCTACAAACAAGCAGTCATGGATTACACGATTTCTTTTCTGCCTCATGCCAAATCTTTTCTAAGTAACTAGGAAGTGGAGACTTGATGAACAAAGTTGGCATTCACCAAGATTCGACAGCGTGCTGACTTTGTTGCCGTGCACACTGAAATATGGTGCTCATTTGAATTTGGAACATATTTCCTCAGCAAGGCAATCATAGTAAGGGGAAAAAGTAAAGTAGAAAGACTTAAAACCTCCGCTTCAAGGGAAACACGAGCATAACGGTTCAGCTGTTTTTGTAGAGTCAAAGCGCGCACTTCATCATATTGTTTGTACCTAGAGATATAGAAGTCTAGCACATTAGCATGAATCATTATCCATGAACTTTTATGGGAAAACACACAAAAAGCAGGCTAATGCACAATTAAGGAATTAGCCGAATTCAATCCGGGCTATAGTAACAAGCAATAACCTGTAATCCACGAACATAAGAGGAAACAAGCCTCACAAATCCTAAATGTCTTGAAACTACTCTTCTCACGTCTATACTCTTACAATATGTACACAAACTGATTTTCAGTTCCTAAAACGTACCATAGGGATATACATGATAAAAGGAGAGATATTTTAATTAACAAACTGTTCGAGCAGGGAAGAAGAAAAGGTGAACTACTCAGCAGAGAAAATATAAGAAGAGAAATGGGGAATCAAAGCACTTCACGCCCTACCTTTTTGACAAAATTTCGAAGATCTGACCGTATTTCCCATTTACATCATAAGTCACATACTGAGGATCTTCTTTCGCAAGCAAGCATCTATACTCCTTTACAGATATGTACTTAACAGCTGAAACTTCAGATTCCTTCAAACAACAAAAACTCAATCTGAGATTTCAGCAAGTTCATGTCAGCTAGAACACATTATCAGAGATGAAGCTTAAGAAGGATGATGAGAAAATAACAGGGATAGCATTTTCACTGAAAAATGGATTCTCAGTTAAATTATAGCAAACGCTGTTTCTAATAACAAACTTGCTCATAACAAACGTCTATGAGATTTCCTTACAGAGTTGTTCTGCAACAACTCCAAATATAAATGATTTGAGAGAAAATTTTAAAGACACAAGTTGGAAAGAATAACTGCTTGTAGCAGTCTTCAAGAGGTTATCTTACCAGATTCAGCGAAATATTATGATGCAGTGCTGCGAGCAGATATTTTCTTAGCAGCTAAAGGAATTGTAAGCAAAATACAGGTGATCTAAGATCTGGTATGCTTATAATTAGTATGACAATAACTGTCAAAATGCTTGCACAGGGATAGCGACTCGTTATTAGAACGAACTGGAACTCACTTATAATGATAAAGTGCAGTTTGCAAGTGGAATAGGAAGAGTTTAGGAGAAGCTATCATGAGAGAAGTTTAATGTGAAATTGTCAACAGAATATCTACATTATAATCTATACTTTCAATAAAATGAACTAAAGGGCTCCTCAATAAAATATCTTATGGAAGTGGGTTTGATTTTTGTGAAAGGAGTAACATGAGACGTAACATGGCCTAGAATACGTTGTAAAATAATCCTTGATGGATGCTTCTAAGATCATATTACAAATTCAGGCCTACAGGTCAACTACCAGAACGAGCTCAGTCCTTCCCATTTCATAGTAAATATACCAGTAACAAGGAAAAAGATACAACAAGAAATTACTTTGTCGCAGCATGACAGCAAAAACATCAAAATTTTATTGAACAAGACCACATTTGTTAACAAAATAGAAGGCATTATTAGATAACTTAGAGTAAAGTGTAAAAAGTTCTTTTACTGATTACATAAACCTTCGTACCTGAAGAGTGAAGGCCTCCAATGGAATTGGATCTACTACCGTGACAAGATAGACATCATTGAATTCGTTATTAATGAATTTTCCATCATTTAAGACACTACAAGAAAAAGTATAAATTTATCATACATCAAAGACAGCTCTGGATGCAAAATACATGTCTCAAATTCGAATAAATAATTTGACCAGTGTAACAAGAACAAAATTACTTCAGAAAATTTGTTAATTCAAGGAGGTAATTTTGGCATGAAATTATGAAGCGATGATTCAACAAGGGACATGAACTTATTAGTTCCATAACCTGCAGAGATGAGAATCCATAAGTTAATTTATCTCTATCAAGTACAATACTTCAGTGATTGTTAAAGTCAACAAATTGAATGTGGCATACAAACATCATGTGCTAGAATCAAATAAGATATCAGAGGTCTAAAATCCTGGGGGAAATACTTAAATAAACTGCCTCATCCAAACTAAAGAGAAGCACCAGATAACGAACACGTACCAAAACACAGGACAAAGAACTCATGTGACTTTAGTAATCTAATGGGTTGTGAAAAATACTCAGACTGCTGTAAAAGATGAGTGTTACTCTTTTCTTCTCTTGAACTTTAGTGTTCCATCCTCTACCTCCTCCTACCACCATCTAAGTAGCTTCGTAAACCATATGCCTATGCTGTGCACGTATAACTTCACTACTCAAGTTCAGGGCTTCAATCCATTTCACAATATAGCTCTCCCACTTTAATCTAATTCGATAATTTCAATAATTGAGAGATGTTAAAGATTGAATGTCACTCAAGCGTGTAGGAAGGAGAAAATATGTTGTGCAACTCCTAGAGCTAAATCACAAGTAAAGAGGTCTGATTTATTTGGTAAACTACCATCAAACAAAATTTGCTTACAATTTTCATCTATGCTCCGAACAAACATTCTTTCATCAATTTCTTTTAATGTTCTCTCAGACTCTCTTCTGAATGAGATTTCCTGCTTAACTATTCGAGATATATTGGATAAATCAACTTTAGATTAAGTACAACAACCATGACTGCAGCAGGAAATGAAAATTATACTAACTTCTGGAAGTTTAAATTCTAATGACTATAATGAAAGAAAGACAAGCAAACTTCTGAAAGCAAAAATGTGTAGAGGTCCAGAGAAGGTCCCACTTCTTGAAGGCTGGTAATAACAACTGAACGCAAACAGGATGAAAAGTACAACCGAAAACTCAAATTGCAATTCTTTCACAAACCTCTCTTGAAGGAAAACAAATAGCAGTTCAAATGCATCCTTCGGAAGTAAAATACCAAGCTCTTCATGAAGCTCCCTCCTGTATGCATGAAAGTTTTCCTTCAAATATAAGTGGTCTTAACTCACGAAACAACTGGATCATCAAGAGTACTTGAATCGAGTTAAAAGACATTAAACAGCCCAGGAAATGCTAATTCTACTGTTAAAGACAAAGAGGAGATTTGATTTACTCATGCATCTAAAAAAGAGATAGAAATGCACCATCCCGATAATATTAAGATTGTCCAAGTACAAACATATAATAATTCCAGTATGCAATACATATTTCACGTTCAACCTTACAACATTATATGGTAATTTCAGGTAGAGTTCATGCGGAGTAGCATCCTTTTTTAAGGGAAGTATGCACGATATTTTACCATCCTTATGGTCGGGCTTTTCTTCAAAAGACAATTATGTAATATATCGAGAGCAAAGAAGGAAACGATTAACAAAATGAAAGAATGTTCAAACATATTTTAACATCTTACCTATCTACTACTGATGTGTGAACACAAAACAGAAGCTGCTCAAAGAAAAATTAATCAGCACCATTGAATTTGAACTTGTTATGTCTTCAAGTCAAGTATTAGAGTGCCAATCCAGTAACTTATAAATGGATTACATGCATTCTGATGTACGATTTCAAGACATGGCATCTCCATTATAGCTTCATGTCTATTCCAACAAGCAATATTTATATTTCACTTCATTTCTTGGCCAACCTTACACTGAATCTTTTTAATTCAATTAGCATAAGACATTTTACTATGAAGCAAGTAGGAATTTACTACAAGAAGAGAGAGAGAAAGAAAAAGAAGAATTGGGTTCCCTGTAAGATATTTCCAGTTTGAAATTTTCTATCTAAAAACCGTGTTTTAAGTATTGGACTACTTACTCAGACTGAGCTTCTCGAATTCTGAAATTTCAGTTAATAGTGTCGGTAGATTAGTCAGGAGTATTGTCATTTTAGACAGATAATGCGCACACTTGGCAATATTAACATTCATTCCTGATGCTTAGCTCATAGTTCAAAAAATCAAGGACGTGTTAGATGCCCATGCTTGCCACTATGATCAGCTAGTATCCATGAAACAATGCATGATGAAGATAGATGGCCTCTTCAATCAGTAGAGAGAGAATATGGACGAGAAATGTATAAGAATTTCCTGACACTGTAATAAGAAAGATGCTCATGGGTCAGGACCAAGAGGTTCCAAGCAGTAGAGATATGATGAAAAGCACAAGATTCAAAAGTCACAAACATTTGCACTGGCACATTTCATCTAAAACATTTCAATCAGTTAACCTATACAAATGTATGCACACCAGTACCTCGCTGAGACAAGAGATGAATCGCCAGCAGAGATATGACCAGCACTAGAAATGTCCCAAAACCCAGGCCAGGAATCTTTGCAGTCAGAACGTCTTTGAAGCAGGACTTCTTGTGTGCTCTCAACAAATAACCACACATGAACAGCTCGATGGTAATCACCATCTCTATGGACGTCTCTCCTATAAAAACAAAAGCACAGATAACTACCACCGAAACAAATTAATTATCATACCTTGGTGGTTCCACAAAACAAAGGCAGAACAAAAAGAATAAGGATAAAGTTTGAAACTACAAACAACCGATGATTAAGAAAGCATCCAACATATTGATAAACTTGTTCACTTTTCAAACATAGTAAAAAGTTGAGATAAAAATCAAGCATGGTTCAGATAAATCTAACAAAGTTCGCTAATAAAATGAATAAGCAGTCATTGTTTAACATTCTCAAGTTAGCAATACTTGCTGTTCTATAACACCATACCACCATCAAAAAGAAAAGAAAAGGTGGGCTGGAATAAACCATTCCAATTTCTGAAGCAAAATGCATCACAGTATGTGCTTTCCAATAACTCATTCATAAACTTCCAGTTCAAATTTTCTACTCCAAGAATCAATACAACCCTTTACGTCAAGGAATCATTAATCCAAATAACCAAAATCAGTAAAAACAGTTACTTTCACAACTCTGTTCAATTTCCAAGGAAACCAAGAAAAGGGAGAAAGAGAGAGAGATAAAACAAAAACAAAACTGATGTACGCTAAATCATCATCCCCAAGAAAAAAAGAAAAAAGCAAAACCACTAAGCCCATATACATAAGAGCAGAAGTGGACATCAATGAATCAAAACGATGATAAAAACCAGGACGCAAACTCATTCTCTTGTTCTTCTTGGTGTTCTTGTTTCTTCCTATGTTCAAGAACAAAGGTCTTACCTGGGCTTCGTCATACCAGTTCTCTCTCCAGTTTTCGTGAGAACATCAAAATACTCTTCTTGGATTGCTTGCCCATTCATGTGATCAGCCATTGCCTTGCCCTGTTTGCGAGCTACAGAGTACTGTAACAATTTCAAATTTTTTAGAATAGGGGAATAATATATAAAGGATGGTGAGAGGGTGTGTCTCCACTTCCATAATCCATTTAGAAAATCAACCGAAAAAACATTTGGCTTGGTGACGTCACACATAGCCGGAGTCTTTCTTTTTTATATTAACTAACGGACGCGTTCATCCTCAGTATATAATAAATAAGTTTTTATATTTTTTATAAATATATTATAAATAAAAAATATATATATTTTTTTTTAAACAAATTAATTGACGTGTCGTGTTTGTTATAGAAATATAATTATTAGTAATTGAATGTAGCACATTCAGTACATATGCACAAATTACAATAATTAAATATTATTTTTGAGCATTGGCGTGAGCTGCTAAGCTAAGGTCGGAAAGGAAGAATGGGTGGGCTTACAGGCTACCTATTTCCTCAGCCAATAAGAGATTATATCTTCAGCACAGAGCGAGGCTTGGAATATCTAAGGGCCACAACTCCACCCGTAACAAAAAGAGAATCCAGATATGGACGACCACAATCCCAACCTTACCAGCACCAGAGGTGTACTAATCAACGAACCCTAAAACCCTACTTTCTTTTCTGACAAAATCAACTGTGGCCACGACATCTTGTTAATATTGATTGAGTTTGATGGACTTTCATCCATAAACTTAGACCTCGGTAACCTTTGTTACCAAAGCGTCACGACAGCATCCAAAGGCCACCTTTGGATTCTTAAGTAGAGGGGAAAGGAGGTTAAAAAAATTTATTGTAGAAAAAATAATAATATAAAAATAATCATGACAAAAAAATAAATTATTATTTAAAAAATAATTTTTATCACTTGTAGATAATGGGAGATATGTGGAAATTTGTGAAAAAAAAAATATCAAAAATAACGGAGACACCAAAGAGGTGTTCCCCTTAATATATACTAGTATTTGTGGCACACATGTTTGTGCAAATTTTACAATACTAATTAAACGACCTCTAATTGGCTGAAGAAAACAAAGTTGGAATAATGGAAATATTATTATTTATTAGTTACGTATTATTACCATTTTTCTATTTTGAGTATTATTATTTTTTATATTATTTAAATATGATTCAAACAAATACACGTGGAATTATTAATTTGATAATTAGATAACTTTGTATTTTATTATATTTTTATTTTAATGCACCACCATATATTTAAATATTTTCTCAACAAATCATGTGAAGTTATTCGTTAACTGATAAGAACATCAATCATTGATCTTATAATATTATTAATATTTTTATTTTAATAGATTACAATCTATTTAAATTTTTACTCAAATAAATAACATGATTTACTATTATATATAAAACATTGACGACGTTGTTTATTTATTTATTCATTCGTTTATCAACGGGAATGATTAAATTAAATTTCTTCCGACAGATAGATCTAATTTTAAAATTTCAAACTCTTATTTATTAATACCCCAAATTTGTTTTAAAATTTAATTCATTTATCATTGGATCAACAATTTATTAGTCAGAAAGATTGCTAGGCATATTATCACATTGTTTTTATTTATTTTTTTCGAGTGCACGTGTCACACTGACACTCATGTTTTAGAATCTGAATTATAACTATCAAGAACCAAAATAAATTACACATTAGCAAAAAAAAATTACTATCTACAACTTTCATAGTTATGAATTAAAAATCATGGTAAATAATTTTTATTGATCACGATTAAAGAAAATTGATGCAAAAATATAGACTTTCCACCAAGAAAATGTTATTTGCCATGGTTAAGAGTCGTGGTAAAAATATTTGCAATGATTTTTAGCCACCTTCGCAGATATCATGGCTAACAACCGTTACCTAACCATGGTCAGTGAATATTTTGTTTTTAACCATAGCAATTAGGCATGGTTAAAGTTGTATTTTTTATAGTGAGAAAACTATACCCACAAATTCTTTCGTTTATAAATTTCATAATACTGGAATAAAATGTTGTCTTAGAGTTATGATTGTCAGGTTTAACGGTTGGTCATGACTCCATGATAAAAATTTTAATAGCTTTCAACAGTGTTCCATCGCATGTGTACGACCACGAAAAAACTAAGAATCAGGCCACAATTACGCTATCAAAACTCTAAAATACTTGCGAAAGTATCTCAACTCATAAAAAAAATCTATTAAATGTGCCAAATGAAAAGGATGATCGTCCTTTAAATAGTTTAAAGAATGACTATATTGAAAACTTAAGTGACGTATTAAATTCTAATAATCATCATAATAAAATTGATATTAGTTACGCCACATAAATATAAATTATAATGACCAAATTCTTAGTAAATCTCATAAAGTTATAATTAAATTATTATAATAATGAGGTCATAAATATTAAATTAAACCAACACATTAAGTTAAAATAAAGCGTTGAAAATCATTTAACAATTTGAAAAAATTTAAAATTTATTTCCAACAATCATAATTTCATGTATAATAATTTTTACAATACATATAGTTATATATAAAAAAAAAAAACTATATAAACTCAAATCACCCAATATCCAGTATGAATCTTTAATTTTAAAATAACTAAATAATCTTCGTATGATATTGCAAACGAATAAATTATCTTCTTATAAAAGAAAAATAACAATTTAGCTCTCTGTATTTTTTATATATCTTTTTTGTGTTTTTAAAATAATATAATTTACCTTCCTGCATTGCATCATTTTAAAAAATACAGCAAGTAAATTATTATTTTTTTATAAAAGAATAATTTACTTATTTGTAATATCATTACATTAAATCCTTTATTAATAGTATAGATTGTTGTACAAGTAGCCCACCATATCACCATTGATCTATAGCTAGAACCTCCCTCGTGAAGTACTCTTGGGTGCTGGTCCCTTTAGTTGAGTTCTCGACGACAACACCGAATGGGCGTGTGCCATTTCTTACAGCACTATGCTTTAGTACTGCTAATTATCATACAAGCTCTTGCATTATAATCCATTTAATAAATTTTTTTAGTAAAAATGAATAAGACAAATTTTATGTTTATCAATATAATATACATATATCTTATATAATGGTTGACATCTATAAAAAGTTTATATTTACTATTCATTGATGTATATGTTGACATCAAAATATTTTTGAAATAAATTTATCAATTAAAATCGAAATAAATTGTCTGATAATTTACCAAAAGCTTTCGCAATCATAAGATCTTGATACAACATTTCAAGGCAGCATGCTATAGCTTTCCACAAATCAAAAGGAGATTGCACATCTGATTCAAGAGCAAACTCCAAATTGGAATCTATATCCGTAGAGAAGAATTTTGAATTCAGATATTTTTAACTACGTATATTTAAATCAATAGATCACATTTGGTTCATATTATTTCTTGTCTTGTAATTATTGTTTGTAGGCATGAAGTTTGTGTGAACAAATTTTTGGCACTCTCAGTGGGATAATCTCTGCCCATCATCCCTTCCTTCTACATCAGAATTCAAGATATTCCTCCCAAGCGCTCAATGGCACCAAAGAGGATCCAAGTGTTGTAATTTGAATTAAAATTAAATGTGAAATCCATATATTTAAAAGGAAGGAATTGGAATAAGATCATATCCCATATAGAAATATGATGGGAATAAAGTGGCATTCATGTTATATAAGGTGAATGTGGGGGAAAGTGTTTTTAAACTCAAATGTATCCCACATGGAAAGTTTATTAAAAAAATAAACTCCTTAAATTAAGTTCAAGTCCAAATTGTATTTGAAATGTTATGTAGACTTGAATGAACATGGGGTTACTCCACGTGTGTGCATTGCCTTTGTTGCTCGCCTATTCAAGCGTTGTTGCAAGTGTTAGGGTGAATGTCTCAATCTCAAGATATACATCTTTTTGTAGCAAAAGCATTTGCATTTAACCGAATATGGACGAAAAAAGATATTTTTAGTCAAAATGGCTTTGAAATTGCATTTAAATACTTTGACCTACCGTTTCTTATTCGCCCGGTCGTTTCTAGCAGTTGCTGGAGGTTTTTGGCCATTTTCTGACTGTTTCAATTGGTGATTTAATGTCTGCTTTAAATGTGTGTTGATTGCCACTGTTTGGAGTGCCTATAAAAAGCTGAGCCTCCCTCATTTTACAAACACACCTCTAAAAAACTGAGCCAACTGAACTCGATCCCAAAACTGCGAAGATCGCGCAATGGACTGAGCGGGGTCAAATAGGCAGAGGAGTTATTTTGTCAGCATTGTCAAATACGCTTCTCGATATCTATTGTTCTGACACGTACACTGCAAAATCTCTATGGGGTGAGTTGGATAAGAAATATAATACTAAATATAGGCTCAAAAAGTATTCTGTTTCCAGTTCATGAGGTATCAGATAGTGGCGGGAAAGTATGTAGCTGAACAAAAGCATTTGCATTTAACCGGATATGGACATTTGCATTTAACCGAATATGGACGAAAAAAGATATTTTTAGTCAAAATGGCTTTGAAATTGCATTTAAATACTTTGACCTACCGTTTCTTATTCGCCCGGTCGTTTCTAGCAGTTGCTGGAGGTTTTTGGCCATTTTCTGACTGTTTCAATTGGTGATTTAATGTCTGCTTTAAATGTGTGTTGATTGCCACTGTTTGGAGTGCCTATAAAAAGCTGAGCCTCCCTCATTTTACAAACACACCTCTAAAAAACTGAGCCAACTGAACTCGATCCCAAAACTGCGAAGATCGCGCAATGGACTGAGCGGGGTCAAATAGGCAGAGGAGTTATTTTGTCAGCATTGTCAAATACGCTTCTCGATATCTATTGTTCTGACACGTACACTGCAAAATCTCTATGGGGTGAGTTGGATAAGAAATATAATACTAAATATAGGCTCAAAAAGTATTTAGTTTCCAGTTCATGAGGTATCAGATAGTGGCGGGAAAGTATGTAGCTGAACAAACTCATGAGATTATCAACCTTGAGCATGCTTTGTCTGATGCCGAGATGAAGCTTCTTGAGAAGTTTCTGGTCATGTCCATAGTGGATAAGTTTTCCAAATCTTGGGAAAGTTTTGGCATGACGCTCAAACATCAAGAAAGGGAAACTGTCTCTGGATGATCTCATGATCGCGATCAATATTGAGGAAGAACACAAAAATCAGACCCATAAGATGCTTGTTGAGCATCAACCTAGGGCAAATTTAATAATGAGAAATAAGAAAGTGAATAAAATGAACCCCAACTCAAAAACCATCAATAAAGACATAGCCGTCAAAAAGAAAAAATCAAAGGCAAACAAACCCTACTGGAACTGTGGGCAGGTTGGGTATTGGGCCAAGAATTGTCCTACTAAAAAGGTCAAGACTGCAGACAACCGTCAATATGGTTGTGTCTCACGAGGCGTCTTCCGCAATGCAGGGAGAGGGGCACCTTGTGGCTAGCAGTTCACAGCAAACGACTACTTCCGCCAATAGCAACACAACAACAAAACTCCAGCGACACTAGCACAGCACGTCGATAGGAATAGAAACAAAGATTGCAACGGCAACAATAACGATAAGTAATGTGCAATAAGAAAGTAGATAATTGAGCACGAGATTCAGAATGTGGATTTCATTAGATAGCAAATTGCATTACATTATACAAACGATGCTAGCGCAAGGGGATCGCCTTGAGGACTAGCACGCAACACTACACCAAGCTTTGAGAACTCATTTCCCCCTATAATAGGCTTAAAATGATTTTTCCTATTGACAGCAGTAGATACAAAAAAGGTTGAACATCACACCTCAGGAGGCATAACGTCCCACTGAGCAAACAAAAGCATTTACAAGCATACAAGATAAAAGACCTAAACCTAAAACTCTAAGACTGCGAAAGTCCAACGTTTGTCGGTGAAGGTTGTTGGTCGATCGGGTTGAGCGGCTGCTTGGTCGAATGTGCGTCAAGATTTCCGAGTGCGTGGGCAGCCCTTGGCATTCTCCCCTACCTGTGATAGATCCAACTAACCGGCAACACTTACCGGATTCGGAGAGAAAACAGGAGTTGTAGCAATGAAAATAGGAGAGAAAAATGAAATGGATTCGGAGTTGTTGCAAGTACAAAGCTCCGGTAATCCAAGAATAAGTTTGGTGTCGGCTCAACTGACCGGCAGCACTTACCTAGCGTGGAGTCTTTCTATTAAAATCGCACTTGGTCTGGAAATGAAACTAAAGTTCATTAATGGCAAAAGTGTTAAGCCGAGTGCTGATGCAAAGAAATTCGAGCAGTGGCAGAGAGCTAACTACCTAGTTACATCATGGATACTTAACTCAATTTCCAAGGAGATTGTCGAAGCCTTCTTGTACACGACTTCCGCTCAAGAATTGCTGTTAGAACTCGAAGCTTGCTTCGGAGAGTGTAATCGACTGCAGATATACCAACTGCAGCGTGAGATTTCATCTATGAAGTAAGGTGAGCTTTCACTAACATTGTATTACACTAAGTTGAAACGGCTTTGGGATGAGTTAGCTTGTGTAACTCCGATTTCTGAGTGCACGTGGTGCGGGAAAAACTATTGCTGATCTGAAATTTCGAATAGCATCTCTTCAATTTTTTTACATGGTCCACGCAAACTTTAAATATTTTTGCAAGAATACCTAGAAAGTTGCATTATTTTAAAAGTCCTCTAACTCTACACACCACCACCTCGGCATTCTCCATCGATCCTTTCTTCCGCGAGATCCATTGCCCCCTTCAGAACCCCCATTCCTCTCCCCACCATCACCACTTCCTCCGCCATGCCTGGCCTCTTTCCCCGCCCCCACATAAGTCCAAGCCCAGTTCTTCCTCCCCTGAACTGATTGTCGCCACCATCGCCTCCGTTATTGCTGCGGTTGCGGTTGTCTTCCTCTAACTCCTTAACTCTAGAACTTATTCAATTGATTTCAAGGATAATTGCAATCACATTCATATATCCAACAAATTGTCCCGCTGAGTAAACATAACACTACATCACATTTATCTATCTGTCATTTAACTAAAGAAAGTAAGCATTTGATCACGTTCAGACTCATTTATTAAAGCTTAACAAAAGCATTTGAAAATTGTTGGAATTATTTTATATTTATATACATACATATATATATAATATTCCAATTTGTCTTGCGAGTAATTTGATGTTTCATAATGTTATCTCAAATGAACGCCTTGTTAGTAAGCATAAGATAAAACTATCAGAAAATATTCAATACTTAATACACTAAAATAATCACATACAAAATCCTATCGCTACATCCCAAATTTTATCATGCCTTATCTTACCTTAATCAGCGTCACACAAAATAAATAAGGCCTTATTATCCTACAAATAATTCATTTGGGACATATCCACACATTATCGAATACCACAAAGTAAACAACCCATCAAGAACAAGCAGCAGCAGTACCTATGGTCCCCTGGAGGCTATGTCAATTGTCTAAAGAACCATAAAAACAGAACAGATTTCCACCAATGGATTTCTGCATCAAGAAACAAACTTGTACAGTAGCAAGAATTTGGCAATTCAGCATCATTTGGACACAGGCTTCAAATCATGCATCTTTAGCACCGAACTCAAATGCCTATCATCAAAAAACTTCAAGTTGAACCCCAACATTTGCAAACAAACATAGATGAGTACCAAAAATTTGACTCGACAACTAATCAATAATGATAGCTTAAAAATATCTGCCAACTGAAGCATCCAACCATAGGACCACCCGTTCACATCTCCCTTACCATTGTGAAATTAGTTGCCCGCAGAGATTCTATACGTGCACCACACTTGCATGTAGAAACCCAAAAAGAAATGCCAATGGCCGGAAGAGGCATAAAACACAAGAAACAGGGACAAAATGCTTCAATACAGAATATCATCAAGCTAGATCTATTGTACTAGGAAGCCTAGCTAAGCATATTTCACGTAGTCTTTGGGAAGTGGTTGGACAACAGTTTCGCTACACCCTGAAAATTAACCTTGTCGTTGCCATCAAAAATGGCCTTCAACTTGTCATCACAAAATATCTCCTTCTTGTTGGATGGGTTCTGCAAGACAACATAGAAATTATGACTGCCCTTAAATATACTTAGTATAGAAAGAAGAGATCCTCCCATGGCAACAACAAATGGATACACAATGTAATTGGTAATTTAAAATTTTGTGCAACCCAAACCTCCTTTCAAATATGTAAGACAGCTTAAGCAAATTCTTCTGGATTTCTATATTCCTTGTCATGGAAGCTCCCTTAATGATTACACATCGTGTATAAGACATTTTGACTAGCATTTATGACATTGTATGCAGTAACATATCAAACTCAAGGAAGTAGGGTCTTGTAGAAGCTACGTCTGATAGTTAGATGGTTGGGACATACCCCACTTTTTAGAAATAAGGAGCAAATGACAATCATCCATGCACTGGGTGTAGCATGAATTTAACCCAAAAGTAGTGACAAGCATCCAAGGCTCGTATTGCGACCTATATCAGTCTGTAGTATGCAACCATGAGTACAATGCAACATATAAGTAAACCCGGAAACTCTCAGACACAGTACATGGTTCATAAACAAATACAATATTAATGAAATGGAAAACAAGTAACAGCCTACTTCGTCATAAGCTAAATTATCCAATAGAGGGTAAATGCAGTTGTAAAAACTCATCTATTGACCCAAAAGGCTGAGACATCAAACAGTAGTAACGTTACAATGCGAAATCGGGCCTGCTTATCAGCTCAACTACTAACACTGCATGAGCCTCATTACATTGGGGTAAAATAAAGGACTGGGCCACAAAACATATACAACAAGAATTAAAAGTACAACCCCCATATTCATTCACTAAGCAGCGCCATGACGCTTACATACAGTCTAAAGGGAATTTTTTTTATATAAAAACATAAACGCAGCACAAAGAAAGATAAAGGAAGTATTAAGTGTATTATAGGATGAAGATTCGGACCTGAACAAGAATTAAAAGTACAACCCCCATATTCATTCACTAAGCAGCGCCATGACGCTTACATACAGTCTAAAGGGAATTTTTTTTATATAAAAACATAAACGCAGCACAAAGAAAGATAAAGGAAGTATTAAGTGTATTATAGGATGAAGATTCGGACCTGAAGATTGTGTGATTTGACGTACTCCCAGATTTTCTTTACGGCGCCAGATCGAGATGCTTCAGGAGACCCCAGAAACTTCGCCAGAGCAGGGGACACGGGCTGCACCTTCAGTATGCCGGTGACACGACCTGCGGTCTTGGGCTTCGCTGCGGCGGCCGTGGAGGCGGCGGACGACTTGGCTGCGGCCATCAGATTTCGGCAGCTGTGGCCAAAAACCCTAGCTGATGACGCCATTATTTGTTCGATTTTTCTTCTTTCTTGGAGAAAGCGAGGTTTACTTCCAAAAACCCTAGAGAGAGAAAATGCGGAGAACAGAAGAAAGGGTGCAAGGGTTTATGAGTTGTCCAACTCCGCAGGGTCGTCTGGGTTTAAAATATGGAATAGTGTCGAAATGTCGATTCGACTATTTAACGTATGATTTACAGAGCGTAAGGTACAACTTTTGTTAGACTGTAGCCATTGCTTGCAGGGTTAGAGATGTAAAATCAAATAAGGCGTACTTTATTTTCCCTCCTTCGAATATTTTTTTTTTCTTTTTCCTTTTGGGTTCCATCATGCTAACAAGAGGAAAAAAGAGAAGTATAGAGACAACAATGAAATAAAAACGAAAAATGACAAGAGAAGGAAAAAAAAAAAAAAAAAAAAAAGAGAGAGAGAGAGAATTACATTTACACCCTCTAATTTATACTTTGTTTACAGAAACTACCCCAATCTTTTGAATAATTATACATGGATCCACTAAAAACATCAATATTATTAATGCAAACAACCTTTATTTTATAAAAAGTTACAAATACACCCCTAATACGTCACCATCATTGCACAAATTATTCCTACTCTTTCACTGAGAATGATTTGTGAAAAGAGAACATAAATTAAGGCCGTAAATATAATTATCAAGAAAAAATAAACAATTGAAATAATCATACTCATCGTAATGAGGTTGCAAGAGATTTTGTTATTTTGACACTAAAGTACAGAATTTTGACAAATAGACTTTCCAAAAAAATCAGTTCTTATATTGGCATGAGAGTCAACATACATGATTTCACAAAGAGCTCCTCCGCAGCACCTAAAAACATGTGCACTTTGCTGATTTCTACTTCGCTGTAAAAGGTTGCTTAAATCAATCTGATGAAGAACCAGAACCAGGACGATGGTTATGGTGCCGGTGCTGATCCCTGTGCCTATGGGAATGTCGATGGCGACGATTGTGTCTACTTCTATGCAGATCATCAGAATCTGAAGCGTCAGAGGAACTTGAATGCCGATGCTTGTGTCTGTTTCTCCTCTTCTTGTGCCTGTTGTCGTCTGAGCTCTCGGATGAACTTGTTTCGGAATGCTTTCGCTTCTTTCTCTTGTGTCTCTTCTTTGACTTTGATTTTCTCCTATCATCACCTGAAGATGACCCACTTCCTTGATCATCTCTTCTCTCATCGCCTGCTGGAGAAGATTGTCTCCTCCTATGCTTGCTCTTACTAGACTTCTTCTTGGTCTTGCTTGAAGAAAAGTTGATTAGCAACTCTGGTATGTTGGCTTCACCAAGAAACCCTGCACGTTGTGGGCATTAGAATTTCACATTTTCAATAGGTACTTTCACACTGATTTTTAAACTGGTGATAAACGGTTTACCTCCATACTCATCAAATATGTCCTCGGCAACTATCTGTTGATTGGGGTCATCAGGGTCGAACCCTCCACGAGGAGGGCTCATTCCAGGCTTCTGTTTCAGCTCCCACTTCAAAGGCTGAACACGATGCCAGATACTCAGAAAACGGTAGAAGGTACAACCAGGATAAATCTCATTTGCATAAAGACAATTGCATTAGCATACTTGAAAATTTCCGAATTTCCAGCAGCTAAACATCATAAGAGAAAGGACAAGGCTATAATAAATACTGTAGGAGGCATTTCTTTTCATCATGAATTATCTACCTCACCATGTCTTTATCATGATTTACAATAAAAAGTTATTTTGCGTTTGTGAATAGGGATGTAAATGCTCTCAAACATAATTTTCTATCATTTCACTACTCTTCTTACAATTTGAGTGTATTCTCCTTTGAAATTAAAGAAGAAGACAGTTTCTCAATAGCTCGAACTCAAAAAAAAAAAAATCGTTATCCTCTAACTGCTTTACACCATCGACCGTTCTGTCAAATAGCATACCAATGTAGCATCTATGTTTAAGCAAATACTTAGCTTTGTTACTATGCATCCAACTCACTATTTTACATTACTACTAGACGCCTAACCACATAATTCAAGCCTTACACTACGAAGGGCTAAAGTAAAAAGAAACTAAGTATTCAATTACGAGAGAGAAACAAAGTAAAGCATGAAGGATATTCAACTCATTACCTCACTACCATCAGTTTGAGCTTGGATGGCTGTTAAAGGGTCATCCCGTTTCAATCGACTCTCCTCATTAGGCATAATAGCATCTTTTAATGGACATTCACGATCACCACTTTGGTGACCGTAGTTACCACATCGAAGACATTTCACATTACGAATCTCAATTCCAAATGGTTTTACCCTGCCAGGAACACCAGTCTCTAACCTGGAAAAAGAATGTCATTACTTTGCCAATTTTAAACTTATGATTATGAACCAGCATCAAATAATCTAACAGAATGGCATAAGTGAAGATTCTATTCCAACAGAATGGCACAAGTGAGAATTTTATTCAATAACTGAACATATTATTGGAAACTTAACTGCCAGAAACTTCTCTCATTCCCCTCAAGACCCCAACCCCATGGAAAGCTAAAACATCAAGAAGAAAATAGCCCCTTTCTTCCCCTCAAAAGGAGCATAAATTCTTCAGACAATGAACAAAATTTGGGATTGTGTCACTCACATAGCAATGCTCACCAAGAGAAACATTTGCTTACCTTGGAGCATTTTTTAGGACTTCAAATTGTTCTTCTGTCGGTAAAGGACGACCAAAAACATCTTTTGGCACTGGTTTCCTTTTCTCCGCTGTGGAGGTCATAGTTTCTTTCTTCCTAGAAAAACAGGAAGACAACTTGTAAGTGTGAAAAGATATATCAACTAAGAAATAGCTTGCTTCTAACAAGAACAAAAATTGCACACTAACTACATCTAATAAAATAGTTAACTGCACCATAGGCTACAAAATAAATGCTTCAGGTAAAAATTATTACATTGAAGATGAGGCCCCATCTACAGACGGCTCCTTCAAAATTTTCTCATCCTCTTGCTTTTTTTTCTCATCAGCCATCTCAGCAGCTTTAGCACTTTCCGCATTGTAACCAGGGGGTTTCACATACATAAAGCTTATAGCTTTCATCATCTCTAACTGAGCATCACAAGAAAAATGAAAAGTCCAGTCAAATTCACAAAATTGCGTGGTTCGACACATAAATGTAAGTCAGGTACTGGAATATAAGATTAGCAATCCTTCTCGGGCGAGCTACATGTCGCATTTCAGGCTCAAAACGCGACTCTTATTACTGACCCTACGATCAAGCGGACTTATCAGGGCCATTCGATCAAGGGCAAAATTGAATTTGGGGGAAATCTTAAAGAAGTCGAGCGGGACGACGTCGTTTTGGAGGGGCTAGGGCGCGATCAATTTGGGGAAAGAATTGGGGGTTTCTCACGCACTCCAGCTGCCTTATTTGATAAGACAGAAGGACACATGGACAGCCAGGAGAGCTCGACCTGAGCTGCAGGATGGTGGCTGTCCTCTACGTCTGAGGTTTTGTGCAGAAACAGTTCCACCAATGGCGAGCTTAGGGGAAGGACAAAGTTCCTTTTTTTGTCAGAAATTTTAATGTAATTCAGCTTTTTATTTTTGTTGTCTTTTGCTGCAATCTCATGTAAAAGGGGAAGACAATGTACACGGGGTATTTTCATGGATGAAATGAATTAGCAATTTCCCTTTCTCATCTAGCTTTCTTCTTCTTCTTCCCATCCTCTGCTTCTCTGTTATTTAATTTCAGCAGCAATTCATCTGTGTTCACTACACTACAACCACAAAAGAATAAGAGAATCATAAAGGTAACTTAGCACGTGATATGCCAAATTATACACTATGCTTCAGTTGTGTATCTCTGCACTACTGTATTCATCAAAACCACTTCTATATTAGCCTATGGGACCTTCCATGAATTTGTTTTCTGTTTCCATCATAAGTCATATAATTTAGGAAATCCCTACATAATTAGAGAATTACCTTTTCTTTCTCTTTCTTGGAAATAAGTGCAGTCTGCCTAAGAAACTCCTGCTCCTGGGCATACTGTAAAGAACAACAAATGAAAAGAATAATAAACAAAAAGTTCTAACTATTGCTGAAACAAAGATCAAAATCCGATACCATATGAATAAAGAGGTACAACTACAATATGTAACAACTGCAAAATCCCAATTGCCAAATCGTCTCCAATTCGAAAACCCCAATTTCATACGCAATCCAACACAATGAATGACAAAGAAACCCAAATGGGGAGTCAACAAATAACGAATTACTGCGCACCTCCCGAGCAACCTCCTCAGCACGACGTTGCTTCTGAGAGTGGGTCTGCTCAGCGATCCACTTGCGGCGCTGGTTCGGGTAGGAGAGTGGATGCCACGGCTTCTGGTTCAAGAAAGAATGCGACCACGCGGTGCCGGCCTTCGTTTTGTAATCGACTTCGCCGGCTTTGTCCGACGACTTCTTGCTGAGTCTAAACCCTCCACCTTCCTCCTCCATGATCATGATTACAGTATGACGAGCTCACAGTTAATCCTATCCTCCTCTTTCCCTAGGGCAGGAGTTGTCGCTGAAGAATGCCGCTAGAAATTTACGTGTTTCTTATTTTCATTTTTAATTATCAGAAAATTCAGAATAAAATGGAGTGATTAAATCAAAATAGTTATTGGTTTTCGTCTTGTTATTTTATAGTATTTAATCTTATAAATAATATATACTATTATCTATACTTTTATTTAAAAAAATATATATTTTATCGTACTAATACTCAAATTTACCCCTTAATTCATTTATTATTTTCAAACAAAAATCGATTAGAATAGTAATTTTAATATTTTTTAATAAATATTACAATTATAATTTGTTTAATATCACAATTATATTTATTTCCTCTTCCCACTATTCCATATTTATCTCATTTAACTTTTTCATATCTTTTTACAAACTTCTATATATATTTAATAAATTTATAATTATAATTTAGGGATAATTACACTCCCTCTCATGAGGTTTGGTGGAATTAGACGTAAATTCCTTGAAGTTTGATAAATAATATATAGCACTCATGATGTTGGCTTTCACCCCTATTAGTCAAAACCTCTCCTCAGGAGGATAGATGGGGCGATTCGGGTGAGATCCAATGTAGATCCAAGTCTTGGTTTTGATTTTCCAGATGTATCAGAACTTTTTTTTGATTTATTACGTACAATAAAATAGTGAAAATTCATCAAATTTGATGATAATAACAAAAAAATTAAAAAAATATATATTTACCTCCTATTGACGTATTACTATTTTATTACAGATTAAATAAATATTTTTATAACCAAATTATCCCCATACGTCTTCACAAGTTAATGCACGTGATGATGTATATTTTTACCACTACAGGGGTAGTTTAGTCAAAATAAGTCAATCGACGATAAATATCAATTTTCATTCAATATTTTTGTTAATATCAGCAAATTTAGTGAATTTTGACTAATAAATTGACTTATTTGTTAGACGAAACAAACCTCAGGGGTGTTAAGTATAATTTTTCAAAATCACAAAAAATTTATATATAATTAAACCAAATTTCAAGAAAGAGGAGTGTAATAATCCCTATAATTTATTTTTTCTCTATCACCTCACCTAACGTTTCTTTCTTCTCACGAATTTTATCCTCATTCCCATACCACAATTGTTTCTTTTCACAAAATATTTTTCTCTTTATCTTACACATCAGTTCTTTTTGTATAGTCTTGAACAACGTGTGCAGTGCAACTGGTTAAAAAAAAAATGAGTCATACCAATTTTTAAATACCAAATTTTATCTTTTAATTCATTTTTTCCTTAAAATTTTTTTGGTTAGAACAGCAATTTAAATATTTTGTTAATAATTTTATAATTATATGTTCTTTTTGTCTAGTTTCTCTCATTTCTTGATATTTCTTTCCCTACAAACTTCATATTTTTAATAATTTATACTTATAATTTATTTTTTTTGGCACGTTACCTACGTTTCTTTATTCTTTTTTAATCTTTTTTTTTTTCATCCTTGACACCAATAATTGTATTTTTTTTCTTCTCTATTTCACGTTATATTTATTTTTTATATACATGCATGGATGACTAATATTAATAAATTAAAATAGCGATATATGCATATTTTTACGTTTTTTTAATATATTTGTTTTTGTACTTTATATTAGCATAAAATAAATAAATATAATTTACAACATACTCATTTATTTATACATGCAAAATTATATTTATACCTCGTCTAAAATGTGAAATTATATTTTTTTTTCTTAAAAATTTTGAAATATTCTTATACTCTTTTTGAGGATTATTATTTTATAATTATTCCCATTTTAGGGTTTGAACGAAAAATACCAACAAAAAAATATTTGTATAAATTTGTAATTTTACCTATGTGATACCCCTCAATCATTTTTTTTTAAAGTCCGAAGCAAAGGCACTGGGCGCCACTAAGTAGGGGTGTTCAATTCAATCAATAGACCGAAATGTTTAGTCCCGTTAATTAATTGAAAATTGCACACCCTTACCACTAAGCAATCCATTAGGCCTGATCCTACTGACCCATGAATAAGATACCCAACCAATTATTTTTATACTAGTTCTAAATATTTGTTTGACTAATTTTCTTGTAAAAAGCTTATAAAATCTCAAAATAAAATATTTGAATCTTATAAGCTTTCTGAAAAAATTTATTTTTTTTAAAATTTTTTAATAAAATCTATAAGTTATATAATTTTAACAAAAGCTCAGCCAAATACCCTCTTAACACTAATTTGGCAGACCCAAAAACAAGTTGAACATAATAAGATGACTCATCAAATTAGGGATATTCCTAACATCTCGGAACACGTCATACTAAAAATCTCGATCCGCAATAGCTAATCTGTCAATAGCAAGTAAAACAAGTTCAACATAACTTTCAAATTCCGTTCCCCATCAGCTTATAAATGGGGATCATAATGCAACCATAATCGTAACTTGTATTACTCACTCCCACACACATTTTACTCTCAGTTAAACAACGAGCTCTTTGCTCGTTTTTGCACGCCACATACTTATTTTTTACTCAAATTTCAATATTTTTTTATTATCCTACGTCAATTATCACACCATTATTATTACGTTGCTTTAAGTTTTTAAAATTATTTATTCAGTTAATGAATTCTTGATTTAAGAATCAGAATGTTATTCTTGTTTACAAGTTAGAGGTATTTGGCTAAGCTTATAAGCTCCTCAAAATATTTTATAAGATGTTTGAGAGGTTATAAGATCTAAGTATTTGTTTAGCTATTTTTTTAAAGAGCTTATAAGATTTCAAAATAAAATATTTTTTGGATCTTATAATTCTTTAAAAAAAAAATTAGAAAATCTAACTTTTTTTATAACATCTAATAAGCTTAGTTAAATAAAAATGAAATTAGTATTGATATTATATTTATTGAAAAGTATAATTTAAAATATTATAAATTATACAACTAAATAATCATTGCATTAACAAAGAAAATATCAATTATATCTATATTAATATTTGACTAGCATGAATATATATATATATTATTTTTGTTCAAAACTTTAGGTAATAATTCATTATTATTTTATTGTAAAAAGATTATCTATTAATTTTGAAACTAAACTAATATGTACTATTTATAAAAGTATTTAAAAAATATTTAAAAAAAATATATCAAGAAATAACAACTTATTTGATTCGAATGGTATCATATCCATTCTAGTCATTTTACCAACAGAGGACCTTATTATGTCAAACACCCTAACATCTTATTAATCCAAACGTTTTAGAAACTTATTTTTAAACTAAAATCCAACATCTTATAAGTTCCTTAAAAAAATTTACCAAATACCCTCTTAGCCCTCTTTTGATTTTAGAATTTATGTGAAGATAGTTCGATCATTGTGGTGCTATTAAATTCCAATAAGTATTATTATTCAATATTTCGTATAATTTATTAATAAAATATATCTTAATATATTTTTTATATTTGTAAGAAATATAAAGAGTCAAAACGGTGTATTTTAAATTATTGTCTTCAATTAAAAAAGATGTTAATGAAAAATGATATAAAATCTTGATGAGGCGTAAAATAAAAAGATTACATATATATATATATATATATTTTTTTTTTTTTTCTTTTCTAACACCACTATTCTCTCATGCAAACCGCAAGGAAATGACAGAATTGTCAACGAGGGTGAAGAGTGCATTTGTAATTTTAATTTTGATTAAAATGCATTTAACTCCCTGCATTTTAAAAATCGGTTAAAAATTGTTATTTATTTTAAAAATAGTTTAAACCTCCTCTTGTATTTTTTTTAAATGTAGCTCTATATTCGTTAAATATTACTAACGACGCTAACCTTTTTACAAAATAACCGTTATATATTTATTTAGTATATATTATTTTTTATTTTAATAAGTGTTAGATTTGTATTGATCATATCAAAATCATTAGACTTAATTAATCTTAATCATTGAATTACAAATTTAAAAAAATCATATTTTACTAATTTTTAAATATAAATTATAAAAATTATTGAAAAAATAAATTAAATAAAATTAACCAATACCCACAACCTCCTGCCCTGCTCATAGTCCACCCCCAAATCCATCGCCACCCTCCCCACACCGCTCAACCCCCGCCACCTTCCCAGCCCCCATCCCCAATCGTCGTCCCCGAACCTGAGCTATGACAAGTCGCCCAAATTGGAGGTTCCGTCGCTGTCGTCGTTGCCTCCAATCGATCGCCTAGAACAACAGTTTTGGAAACGGTCTTCTTTTGAGCGACAACGGACGCTGTGGTCGTCCGCGTCCCCATTTCTTTATATATATATATTTTCTATTTGAAATTTAAATTAATTAAAAAAATTTATTAATTAAATTAAAAATAATTATTTTTTAAATCAAGTTTTAATTTTCAGTTTTAATAACTATCAAAATTATTTAAAATTAAATATAATTTATTTAAATATGTTTACCTAACGAATAATTTAAATTATTAATATTATATAATATTTAAAATTATTAACATTTATATTAATTAAGATATTTAAACTTAAAAATAAATTTACTATATTAATTTTTATATTGTAATGTTAATTTAAATTATAAAACTTAAAAAATTTATTTTTATATTTTTAGTTAAATATATTTAAAAAATATTTTATTTTTTAGATAGATGAAAATATAAAAAAGATCACTCAAAATAAAGTAAAAAATGTACATATGAAATATTTTAGTTATTTCAACAAAATACAGGGGTACAATGCATTTTAGACTTTAAATATTAGAAAAAAAAGTATAATTTTATATTTTTAAAATGGATAAATATCAATTTATCCCCATCTGATATTAAAAATAAGCAATTATCCTATTTTCTTTTATATATAAGGACTAAATTATTATATTTTAAAAAATATAAAAATAAATTACTATTTATTTTTTTATAAGGTGGTAAGCTTGCATTTTTTCCTTTTTAGAAGTGTTTAAAGCTTGTGTCAAAAAAAAAAAAAAAAGAGGGTTTTAAGTTGATTAAGCCTTTAGCACAATATGCAGGATGCTTTTGATTGTTTTCCAGATAATGAACACATGAAAACAATTTCAGAATTGATCCCCAGCCCCATGGGATCAAATCGAGCATTAGAATTGGGTGGTGGATTGCAGGTTGCAGGGTGAGGTCAAAGATGTTAATTAAATCAAACACTTCCGTGGCGCGAGAATGATTTGTCTGGTACAGTCGCCAGCCTATGCTCATTCTATGTAAATTCTGTTTTCACGATGTATTTTCCAGCTCTGGTTCGCATGTCATGGCTGCTGCTCTCTACTCTAGGCTGATGCATATGCATATTCGTGTGAAAGGAGCTCTCCGAGCAGGTCATTAGTTTCCAGAATTGATTTCGCCTGTTTATACGTTGTTCATTTGCGAATCGGTTTGTTTGTAGAGGGAAAACTTGTCTATGATGAGTTCCTATGCGACCGTCTTGTGAAATATAGCCGCCTGAAGAGATTAAAACAAGGATGAAAGAAGTTTGATTAAGATTAAGAAGCCTTTCGGTTTTATTTTCCTAGTAGAAATTGTTAGTGAATCAAAATTTAGTTTGAAAAAGATTGAGGGATGGCTTTTTGAACTTTTTTTTTTTTTCTTTTTTTTGTGGGGGTTTTGGTGGTGGAGGGGGGAGGATTCATCAACCATTAGCAAATAAAGTGTGCTTGATGAGATCATTGTTTAATGAACTGTACTGCAGCTTCCTGATTTGGTTGTCATTTCTGTTCAATAATTTCCTTTATCAGAATGGATATATCTAGAATCTGCATTGATGAGATGATAATACTAGGCGATATTTTCTTCTGTGATTGCACTAAATGGAAGTTCATGGCAGATATTTGTCATACAAGAGGCGAAAAGGATTTTCCTGATGCAGGTGTTGAAGTTGATGTGTAAAGCAGAGAACATATTCTTAAGTGTGTTCATGTCTCCTTGGTTTCCGATAATTCCTTTAAGATTGCCATAAAATATTGTTAGGCATTACTATTATAATGGTAGAACCAGCTCAATATTTGTCAAAACCTATATGTTGTTTGCTATGGCTTCCTTCTTGGCTCACAATCAGACTGTTCTGAACCAGCTCCACTAAAAGCTTCATTTAGAGGCTACTGGAAACTTGCTATGTTTCTGTCCTAAAAGTATATGGCTCGTACCCTGATACAAGAGCCGAATCCAAAGTTCTCAGAAAAACCATATTTGTGTGCTGCACACATGCTAGTCAATGAATGGAGGCAAACTTTGGTATTCCTTCAGAGGACCTGCTAATATAGGCATGCAGCTATCTGCAATTTCTGTCTTACAACATTCCAGGAACTATCCAGGACAATTTTTTCATCAGTTTGCCGCATCACGTCACTACTTGTAACTTATGAGAAGTCGAGATGGAGTGGACTTACTTTGCACTTGGATGCTGCACTTCGTGAATTAGCTTGCTCTGTTTCAGTTGATTTATGAAATCCATACTCGGCAATAAGTTCAGTCACAGAGCAGTAAAGTGGTTAGTGCTTTTGCAACAGAAATGAATGGGTTCAATTGTTTGCAGAAATTCATTGGGTCCAGAAAATGCACTTGAAACAGTATTATTTGTGGATTCAGGATTGATTACCAAATTGAATTTCGCCATTGCTTTTGCTACTTTCATGTTGGGCATGCTAGCCAGCATACTGTATCCAAGAGATCCTCTTGTTGTTCTTTCTTTCTGTTTCCTTTGTTAGGGGAAGAATAGTTCTTTACGCCATTGCTTTTGCTACTTTCATGTTGGGCATGCTAGCCAGCATACTGTATCCAAGAGATCCTCTTGTTGTTCTTTCTTTCTGTTTCCTTTGTTAGGGGAAGAATAGTTCTTTAGCTATTGCCTTCTTCCAGGGATCTTAGGATTCCGGTGGATTTAATTTTGTTTTGTCTTGGCTTTGTTTCATTTTATTTTGCTTTTGGTCCTTGGTCTATTAGCTTAATTTGTCTTTGTGCAGTAGCCCACTAACCATAAAGAAGTCCACTATCCTATGTTCTGGGGCCATGTAAAACAATATAAAAATAAATTAACCTGATAGGATATTAATTAATCCTGTATTTATTTATAGTAATTTAGGAATATGTTCTCTTTATGTCTACTGACTGCTAGGACTTGTATATATTTTGTTCTCAGAGCAAATTTGAGATGATTGTTCCTCAATCTTGATTAATGAACGAATTACAAGTATACTGTATACGTATGATCTCTCCTCTTATAGTAAATTGAGTTGAGATAAGACTGTGTTGCTTTGATGTTCACTCTATTAGTGCATTATGTCGTTGTGGAAATGATAAGGATCACTCCACGTTCTTTTTCTGGACTCTGGATCATCAAATTCAAGAGGAAGCTCTTCATGTATATACACAACTATTTATGCATGTGCATGCTATACAGAACTTTCCAAACAACCCAAAGCTTTAGATTTTGCTACTTTTTTCATAAAGAATCTTAAGATCTCCTGTTGCTGCTTCTCAAGCTGCAATATTCATACAGTTCTCTTT
The DNA here is from genome assembly GCF_026168435.1 of Sesamum indicum. Classification (NCBI taxonomy): domain Eukaryota; kingdom Viridiplantae; phylum Streptophyta; class Magnoliopsida; order Lamiales; family Pedaliaceae; genus Sesamum; species Sesamum indicum. The sequence goes on along the minus strand of NC_142657.1, from coordinate 479,514 downwards.
CAATCTGGACCTCACTCATAAATTTACTGTTCACTATCATGATCTGTCAACATTGTAACTTGTAGGAGATTGTGTACATGCCTTTTGTGAAGCTCACATTACAAACGGAAAGTTTCTTAATTGACCACGGTCTGAGAAGGTTACGGCTATCAAATACAAAGTTCAAGGATCTTTTTGGTATAAAAGTAATATATTTTGCATTGGATTGCTGAAATGATCAACATGACCATCCCTCCCTAGCTCAAGACCCAAATGATTTTCTTTTGATTCTAGCCATTTTTCACAAACTTATACTTTTTTCCGGCCATCCATTTTGTTTAACTATACTGAAACAGGTTCATCAATCTGCATCCACTGTTCAAACTAAGCTGAACCAGAATCCTGAGATTTGGTTCATGGCCTATTTCAAAGTAAAAATGCTACAGTTTAAAGCAAGGAATGTGCTTTCTTGAGTTAACCACCTCAATTCGGTTGTTGTTTTTTTTGTCCAGGTCCCACTGTGCAAAGATACAGCCAACTGAAGCACCCATTACTTTTTCCATCAATCAGATACCACAAGCCATCAGAAGCATGAAGGGACATTACTGCATGTGCTTGTCCTTTTCTACTGTTTCAGAAAGTGAGTGGCTTACACTGCACTATAAGAAGTAGAAAATGACAAGGATTTTGGATGTCACTACCCTTCTCATTCATGAGCCCTCCACTGACAGATGTACCACTATATGTTAAGGATCTTCTTCTGTTTGCTTCAGTTGGACAAATCCTTGCCATCTGAATATAAATTTTATTAAAAATGATATGAGATATCTGGACTTTTCTTGCTTAAGTTGGTACGCTTGTGTTAAGACTTCAGTTTCTCTTAAGCTTCAACATTTCTTCCTTTTCTTTTAATGAATTTTGCATTGAAGATTCCGTCACAGAAAACTACTTCTATTGCTAGTTATAATCTAATTTGATCTTTACATATATAGCAACAGTTGACTGAAATTTGTTCTTTGATTATTACCTCTAGAGTTCTGCCATTTTGTGGATCACGTGAGGACGAGATGATCTTTTGGTGGATGCTCATCTTTGTTCTCTGGAGGCCACAAGCTCCAAGCTGTTGATTAGAAGGTGGAACTCTTATCTTAAATTCAACTTTTAATGTTTCTTATGAAAAAATTTAACGCCAAGAACACAATGAGAAGCCGAAATCATAGGGAGGGAAGAAAATAATAGAGTGTAATTCTTGGATGGACCGTTTGAAGAGAATTTGATGTGCTCACTTGCTTCATCCAATAGCCATGATCAAGAGGAATCTGGTGATAAAACACCTTTGCCACCTCTGATCCAAGAGTTGCTAGTGGACCAGGAGCAATCCACTAGAGAATGACCCATAAATTTGGTACTGGATTATACAAATCTATACAAAATAGAATGTAGTGATTACTTTTCTCATATCACTATCATTTGCCTTCAAGATCCTTCGGTTTCATAAATCGTGCTCTCTTTTGTGGTCAATGCATTTGCAGGAGTCAGCTAATCAAAATTTTGTGGATTCAATGCCCCACATGGGCTGATAATCCTGTTCTGTAGAACGCGATTTTGCTTTAAGGTTTAGTCGCTTATTTACTCTTATTCTTATCATAACATGCGCACTTCTTGATGGATGTTCAAGTTTATTCCACAAGTATGAAAACCTGTCATGAATCAGATTTATACAAACCATCGCCAGAGGGTACAACGCTAATTTTATAGTTGTCTATGATCAAAACCTGGCAATGGGTGTTTGCCTAAACTATCATTATTTCTCGGTCGAAGAAATAAAAACTGTTGAACTTCTATAGGTCTTCCACTAAGCATCCTTCACCGTACCCGGTGTAAAGCTATGTATGCAATAAACCGATAGCCCACCAGCATCAGCACCATGATGGACATATCCATCCACAAATGGCTTAAACCTACTGACTTGATGGCAGGATAATCTGAAACTCGGCAATAGACTTCCTTTGCACATTCATAGTAGTCATCCTCGTTGTAGTGAACCCCAAGAAGGAGCTTGTAACAATAGTAGCTGTAACTCAGATATTTTAGCCAGACTATGAATGGGGGAATTTGTCGGACATAATATCCTCCGGCAATAAGGAAGACCAAAGTAGTTACTGAGGCTAAAGTTGCAGCTTGTTTGACGTCCATGAGTATGGCACCAAATGCCAAGCCAAGACTTTGGGAAACAAGGACGCTAAAAAGGACAACCAAAAGTGAGAGGACAAAGCTCGAAGGGTCAGGTTTAAGGCCACCCATCCAATAAAAAATGAATGTAAATGCTGTTGGCAGTGCAAGCTCCATGGGAAGATCTCCCACTGTTCTGGCTAGAAAGTAGGCAGAGAGGCGGTACATACCAGACGACCTTTCCTTGATTAGCATGTTTCTTTCTTGGGGAAAGGTGAAAACAGCATTGTACAGTGGGTAGAAGCCCCAAAACACTGAGAAAAAGAATAACATGGCAATCTGCAATTGGAAGTAACTCTTATTAGCATCTATTATAATTTAAATGTTAGCAACAGACAGTATTTTGGCTTATTTGTTGGCTTATGATTCATGGAATATTTGAAAAGCTGATCATAAGTGCGGTGTTTAACACTTGTCAGATAGTGTAACAGCAGCATTTGTTTGCTATGATGTCTGTTTGAGGGGAAGTATTATTCTGGTTGTGGAAAAGCTTACACGGTCATCAATGTGAGATGAAGGAGTGCGCCACCATAAAAGCCCGCCTAGTATTGCCACGCTTAAGACTTGGAAGATTCTTAACCTGTTGAAGGCTTCGAATCTTCGTTCCCGGAGTCCCCGTAAAAGCAGGATCTTGAATTGATGCCACCAAGTTGTGCACCATTTCTCAGATTTCACATCATTTCCTGCATTACCAGATTATGATCAGTCGCGAATTAGCAGAAGTGAAGGTATAGACATTAGAGCATGTGGGAATGGTTGTCTTCCTACTCAAGATTGGAAGAAACATAATGAGTTATCTTAATATAAGGAAGACAAGTGCAGACACTTACCTGTGGATGCTTCTTTGTAATTGTAGCTGCCGACATCTGAACTGCATAGCTCAATTTTCAGTCTTGTAGAAATGTTCTTGTCATAAGCAGAGATGAGAAATTCTCGCACAGATGTTGAGTCTTGTTGCGAGCTGTCACTCTGGTCAGTAGCATGCTGGAAATCAGGTCCAATTCCTGGAATTACATACGACATTCATATCTCTACAAATGATAACTAACAATTTGACGACTCTACTTTTTAACATTATCACTTTCTACCTATTCTCGGAGGGGGTTTCTATTAGCAACTGTTAAATTCCATTACTAAAAGGGATTACCATAAGCTGGAGTGATCCATATATTGCTGAATGTGAACATTATGAGGTGGGTCCATTTAATCTCCATTAAAGTTTTAATCATGATCACATGCTAAGTGGTATTAAGTGACATTCTATGTTGTGTGAGAAGGACATTTGAATTTGGAAAATGTTAAGATAGCCTTGACTTTCAAAACTATCAAATATGAAGCTCGTATAAAGTACATTGTACAGAAGGTAAGAAATTTTAATTACCATTAGCAAGATCAAGCAAGAGATCAGCAGGATTGACAGTGAGCGATGTTGAAAATCCAATGGAAGAGAAATACTCCAACGCAGATGATGCAAGGCCATAGTAGATTGGCGAACCTTCTGATAGCAAGACTACCTTGTCGAACATATAGTAAAGACGGCTAGAAGGCTGATGAATGGTGGTTATAATAGTTCGACCTCCACTAGCAAGCCCTTTGAGAGTCTTCAAGATCCGCTGAGCTGCCGTTGAATCAAGACCTGAAGTAGGCTCATCCAGCAGTAGCAAACTTGGGTTGATCAGCATTTCTTGACCTATGCTAACCCTCTTCTTCTCTCCACCTGATATTCCTCTGAACAGTGGCCCTCCTATCATGCTGTTCTGACACCTTGTTAACCCCAGCTCTGTTATAACATGCTCCACATGCTGTACTTTCTCTTCTTTGGTCAGGCTGTTGGGTAGCCTTAGTAGTGCAGTAAATACAAGAGTTTCAAATACCGTGAGATGTGGATATAGAACATCATCCTGTGCAACAAATCCAGTTCGACGTTTGATAGAACCTGAAAATGGCTGGCCGTTGTAAGTGATCTTTCCAGACAACCTCCCAGAAAGGCGGCCTCCAAGGGCTGTGAGGAGGGTTGTTTTTCCGCTGCCTGATGGACCAAGCATTGCCAGTATCTCTCCGGGACAAACCATGCCTGTTATCCCATTGAGTATTGTTTTCTCTTTAGTGCTTGATGTTCCTCCACAACATGTTCCTTTTCTTTCAGAATTTACCTTGTAAACAATCTCCTCAAACTGAAAGGTAAAAAGAATGTTCAGTAGGTTTGCATTGTAGTAACTGACGGATGTTACTGAAAACTATTTGAGTCTTGGTGTGGAAAAGCTTGTACTAATCATAGTCTTCATTTATACGAATCACTAGTTTTGTAGGTAAAACATATTTGTGTTTATCTGGAAACTGTATCTATTCTCTAGCATCTTTGAACATTTAAGCAGTCTGGTGACGATTGAAGGTCGGTGTCAGTAAGCATGCTTGTGTGCTTCTTTTTGAGTTGTGTGTGCGTGTGTATGTGTATGTATGTGTGCGTGTGAGAGAGAGAGAGAGAGAGAGAGAGAGACCTTTAAAGTTATGGGATATAAAATCCGTTGTAGAAAGGACTGTGAATTCCTCTGTATGGGGTAAGCCAGATAAGCGGTGTTACACGCCTCCGGCCTGTTCGGCAGACCTGTAACCAGTTCAGTGCCATTTTCCAGTTTTGGAGCCACGGAACAGACTGGCATGGTGAACTGATACTAGAACTGTTTATATGTCGTAGTATGCTGGTGAAAGGGGAAGTTAAAGAGCTGCTTTTAACTTTGGTTCGAAACTGAACTAGTTGCTACAAATATATAAGCAGAGACTTAGAAACAAGAATCTATTGCGTATTAAAGTGTCTCTGATGTAGGCCTCCCCTATCTTGTGGGATCCCACCTTTTTCTCTTAAAAAATTTCTATACTAGTCTAGATCAGTTATTTATACTAATTTCCCTCTGAGTACTATTTCTTTTATCAACTTGACATCCCATCTCTCTCTTATCATCTGATGCTTTGCTTTTCTAGCAATCTTTTTTTGGTGTTATCCTTCTTATGACCTACTCTGCTTGGATCTTCCTGCAGCTTGAACTTAGTTGGTGGGATATGAGAACCACCACTGAGCAGTGGACAATATAGTTTCATAAGCGTTTTGTGCTTGCAAGAAACTTGTTTATATTTTTACCTGTATAAAATTGGAGAACATAGGAAATACCAAATATAGTAGTATCCTAGAACAAAGGCCTTAAGCCTTGGTGGTGCTTAAAGCATTTCTTATATTTATATTTGTTGGTCATGTAAACATGAAGACTTGGAAGTGATTTTTTCGTCTACTTGGTAGACAATGATAGTGCTTCCCACCTTTCGCCTTATCTCTATTAATTAGTTCTGATTTGTTTATGGTTTTTCTGCAAATGGATTCTTACATTATATGCATGTCAGTTCTTGCCCTGAAGCACCACTTCCATATTTTCTTTTTTGTTTACTGTCGTATTTCATTTTCTTAGGGCTAATAGCGGTTTTTATTTGAGATGTCACTGTGAATATTGGAATGATGCATTATGCATAAATAAAGTATTGTACATCTTTTATGCTCCTTGACATCATTTAGCCATTGAATTCTCATAAATGTTTGACTGAATTTCTGCACTTTGCAGGAATCATTTACTGAAACTAAAAGAACAAATTGTGTATTAATTGGGATGATTAAGAAACTCGACCTATCTCGTCCTCCCGTCTCTTGAGAGGTAATTTTGCTGTCTGCATCCCTTTTCTTTCCTGTTGTTAAGAGAAGTAACTATGACGTCAGTGGTTGTTCGACCTTGATAATTTTTGCTATAGACTTTCCAAAATTTTGTACAATTAATACGACTGTGTAAAAGGTCTGAAAAAATGTACACATATTTTTCAGAGCTAGAGAATCCAAAGGTATATCTTCCGAATTGTGAGTTGGTAGTCCGTGAATGATAGTATTTTATTTCATTTCATCAAAGACAGTCAAACTAACATAGAAAAATTGAAGTCATCTGCAATAGTCTTGTATCTGTTAAAAGCTCATAGGATATCCATTTTCTCCAGTGGAAGCATTGATGCTCTTTATCAGTCCTCCACAAACAGAAGCTCAGGCATAAACTTATGACAGAGACCAAACTTCCAAAATCAACTGTACGAGATCAAGATCAGCAAATATAAAAGTTGAAAAGAAATGGTTCTTTTACTTGTAAAGCCCACTGATTCTCATTTCCCTTGTAAAATTCCTTCCTCTCCCAATTTCTTTAGCTACAGTTTTTCAACATTCGTATCGACAGAAATCATATCTGCCCTTGTGTCATTGAATGCCTAAGTTGTCTTTATTCATCAGAAAAGGTGTAGAAAATGTGAGATGAATGAAATTTGATGCTAGACAAAAAGCACCCCCCCCTCCCTCACCCGAGACACATAATATTCTCTCTGTTTACTTCCCATTCCTTCATTGTTTTCACTGGATGAGAAAAGAGAAATGATTAAAGGAGGAAGCAATCAATCTGATTCCAATTCCTGCCCATAGAAATTGTTTGTTTTTTTTTTCACAGAGCACTGAGATTTGAGGAATGGGGTCATGGTGGAGCCATTCTTCAATGTATTTTAGTCTCTTTTTTTAACTATCCTTGACACTGGATGCGCATTTATTATACATTATATATGATATGATGATGTGCACAATCACAATCCCTCCTTGAGGTTGAATTGAAGTCTTGCTTTTTGCTAATCCTCGTAATACCAACTTGTTTATTTAAGCTTCTTTGGAGCCACTTTCTTCCACTACTACCCTCACCTTTCCCACCTATTTACTTTTTACACAGATTCCTTTTCCTTGTCTTAGATCTTTCTTTAAATTTATAGCCTCATGTTGCATGCAGGATTGGATTCCCACCCTCGCATGTAGCTTGTAGCATCGGCTACCGATGTTGATTTAACAAAATTATGTTGTTATATCGTTGTGTGTGTAGGGTATATTTATCTGCTTTTTACGTATAATAGTTAATGATTCGAGCTTGAGTCGAGATTTTGAAAAATTTCAAACTTCACCTCACTTACAAAGAAAATATTTAAATTACTTTATAATCAGTTTAAATAATATCTTTACTTATTTGTCCTACTTATTATTGTTATTCTTCCAGTTTATCAATAAAAATAACATATGACTTGATAAAACGTTTGATTTTATGATAATACGTACTCATTATTATAAGTATTATTGTTATTTTATTTTAATATATATGCAAAGTTTTCAATAAATTCCAATTTGTGTTAATGAAAGCCCATGTGTTCTTTTCTTTACTCAATCCCCACCATCCAAACAGAACACTGTCCCAGCTATGGAAGTTCATGCAAGCGAATCGATTTATCTTCATTTGAATTTGTCTTTATTGTGATTTCTCCTCAAAATTAGGAATTATGCATGCAGCAAAATGCCAGTGAATCTGAGACCTCCTCTCAAATTCTCATCTAAACTATTATGCTTTGAATAACCACTGCCGCCTTCTTATCCACTCTCAGATTTTTTTGTTTGTTTAGTCAATTGATCAAAGATTCTTGCAACCTAATAAGTCAGCTTTTGATGTCGATACCCATTGTTAGTGAAACTTAACCGTTTACAAAACCCTAAATTGTAGTCGGGATATCAATACGTTTGAGTCTAACTCGTACCAAGACTTACATGTTTTGAACCTACATAGCAAGGGTCATCTTGAATTCGACTTTTGAATGACTATTGATACGAACTTATGTGTATATATATATACATAAATATGTATAAGTAGGAATATCAATGGGTATGAGTCGAGGTCGTAGTTGTAGATAGAGGTGGATCTGGTTTCCACTATGGAGACTTTCCCCTTGAGATTTAGGTTGAGGCAATCACTTTCAAGGAAAGGGAAATAACTTTCACCCCCATATTCATATAACAACAACAACTACTACTACCCTTTTATTTTCATTATCTTTGCATTATTCTTTCCAAACCACCATCCATTGTCTTTCCCCATTATTCTCCACTTACCTTTGCTCTTCTATATTTTCTTTTCAATCCAATAATTGCTTTCAATAACATCTCAAAACTTTTCCTTCTGCATACATTTAAAAATGTTTGTGATTTATTATTATTTTATTTCGATGGGCTGTTATATTCACATTATATGATTTTTACACTCATTGAAAATGATTTACCTAAATAATTACATACGATAATTTTAAATAAAAATATTTATAGAAGATGGAACAAGAAGAAATGTTTGTACATTTCTCTAATATTTTATTAAATAAAAAAGATTTTGATATTTTGATCTTGCCGATTAGCTGATATATATATATATATTTGAGAGAGAAAAACTTAAGAATTGTGATTAGGGAGATGGGTTAATAGAGAGTAAAGAGGAAAACAAAATCATGCATGTTTATGATATATATTCCAAGTCCAAGAAGATAATGAGGGCAATATGTATAATACGAAAAGAATGATGTCGTTTCTTGAGTTTATGTAATGGAGTTAGGAAGTCGACACGTGGCAAGCACTCCTAGTTTCTAGTGGGGGGTAAATGGTGAGATTTTTTATTTTTATTCTTTTTCCATTTTAAATATTATTATTCTAATAATCATGGTTTGAAAAACACGATTCTTGGTGGATTGTGGGCTGTCCCTACTCTCTACTCATTATTAAAATATTGAGTTATGAGATTTTGCACCTTTCTGGTACAATTTGTTTTAAAGTCGTCTTTGGCCTTTGAGCGTTCTCACTCTCACTGTCAGTTTTGGCCTAATTATTTGTCACTTAATTAACAACCTAATTAATGCACCTTCTTTAAAAGGAGATAAGATTTGGTGGGATGTTTTGGACATTAAATATAACCAAAAATTATTTAAGCTGCTGAGGTTATAGTGTTAGTTCCTTCTTTGCCATCTGATGCTACCTTACACTTTTCGACTTCTCATTGCTGTATTTTTTTTTTTTCTTTACCTTACACATGACATTATTTAGTGTTTTCTCTTTTTATTTTTGTTTTCAGATAGGTGATGTCGCTTTCAACTTGATCGGTGTCTCATTGTGTGAGGTATTATTCATTTTGGCTTTAGAGTTCATTTGCATTCTCAATTGGAATTGTGATTCTCATAGACATCGCTAAGTGATGTGGCTTGCGACTCGATCGGTATCCCATTGTGTGAGGTATTATTCATTTTCGCTTTAGAGTTCATTTGCATTCTCAATACTGGAACTGTGATTCCCACAGATATCGCTAAGTGATGTCTAACTTTGTATGAACCCCACGATTTTATCCTGAAAAGGTATATCACTAAAAGGATGAGGCTTTGAGGTCTATAAGTCACCCAAGTTCCTCGTCAGCAACCAACGTGGGACTTGCCAAATGATGTGTTTGCGACTTGATTAGGGTTCCGTTGCACAAGATATTGTCCGCTTTAGTTTTTGTATAGACCTCAGGATTTTGTCCTGAAAATACAACTTGCTAAAAAGATGAGTTGTTGATGTTTGTAAGTCGAGCAAGCTTCTCGTCTGCAACAAATATGGGATTTACCAAATAATATGGTTTGCGATTTGATCGGGTTTTATTTTGCAAGATATTATCCACTCTAATTTTATATGAACTCTACGATTTCTTAAAAGACGCCTTGCTAAGAAGAGAAGTCATTGGGACTTATAAACCTCTTAAATTCCTCCTTTGCAATCAACGTGAGACTTGCCAAATGATATGGTTACAATCAACATCTTTATATGTTTTATTGCGTGAGTTATTATCCGTTCTTATTTTATAAGAAGCCCAGAATTTTTTGAATGGATTTCAACCGTTGATTGTTGTGACTTGATCCCACGTAAAAAGAGGTCATAGAAAAGGAGGTATCCCACTAACAGTTAGTGCTTGTACTTGAAATATTTTTAAAATTAAAGAATGGAGGAAAATAAATCTACTCTTGTTCTTGCTTAAACAAAATGCAGTAGCAATTGGACTTGGAACTTATAGCGTGCATGCATGTGCATGCTAACTCCTCATTACTCCTTTCATCGATTATCGATCGTGTGGCTGCTATTTGTTTATTATATCATAATCATATTATATATTTCTAGATTTAAAATATTTATTTAATTTTAATACATATATATATTGACCTTTGGAGAAAAGGTAGTATATATATATATATATATATATATATATATATTTCTCTTTGGTATCACAAAGGTCATGTCTTTGCAATTACTAGCCAAAAAATATAATTAAAGTCTCCTATATATATATATATACTTTATTTAAAAGCTTTTTTGTCTCTCTCCTTACATATATAAATGGTAAATATATTATCTGATATAGATATCAAAAGGCTGATCGAATATATCAACAATTTTATATTAAAGCATATATCAAATTAAAGACAACAAATTTGAAATTATTATAAAAGAAAATAAATGTCCGGAAAATTGAAACCCGCACAAAGTTTTTAAAAAAGTTTTAACTTGAACAAGGCCGGTCTTAGGGACGGATTTTGAGATGGGTTGTGAATAAAATACACTCGGATTTACTGGCAAAAAAGTATTCAAAATGCTTGCTTCTTAGAGTTGGAATCATGGAGTGAATATTTACAGAATCAGAGACGGAAAGTTTTCGTCTCGAATATACCATTGAGCCTTCAACTACAAACGGAGCATTGGAATTTTCAGTATTTTAATCAAATATCTGCGATGAAAATGTTGCTTTTAGAGACGGAAAATCCGTCTCTAGAAACACAAAACTATATCCATTAAGCACCTGTTTTATGTAATTAGGATCCCAAAGCACAAAATTAACCTTCATATCTCCAGTGATTAGTTCATAATATTCTTCTGGGTATATCATATTAAAACCCCCTGAGTTTAGGTTCAAATACACAATCACCCAATGTCTTTTACAAAATTATAAGTACAGTACTTGAAGTTAATTGTAATTACAAATAATCTCTCTATTCGATAGAAAAGGTTTGCACAAACACCCTCTCAGAGGATTATACCTGTAATTTTTAAAAAATATGGGGTGTTTGTGTATTTAAATATAAATTAAAGGTGTCAATGTAATTCAAGCTATTCATTCAATACATTAATATGACTAAAAACAAAACAAATTACGATAATTCAATAACCCACATAAAGTTTATAAATATACAAACGTTTGGTGGGACTGAAATACATGATCTGGAACTTATCCGTGCGACTTTAACCTTAGCCTTAACACTAGGCTACAACATCATTGGTGATATTAATATTAAGGGATAATTACACTCTCCTCCCCTGAGGTTTGGTGTAATTACACATAGACCTCCTGTGGTTTGTTTCCATCTAACAAATAAGTCCATCCATTAGATAAAGTTAACCGAATTTGCTGATGTTAACAAAAAATTTGAAAAAAATCTATATTTACACCCGATTGACTTATTACTGACTTATACAGGTCAAAATAAATCTTTTTATAATCAAATTACCTTCATACGTCTTCACGCGTTAATGCATGTGAGAAGGTATATTTCACCGTTATAAGGATAGTTTAGTCCGAAAAAATTATTTGACCTATAATAAATCAGTAATAAGCCAATCGAGAGTAAATATCAATTTTTATTTAGTGTTTCTATTAATATCAGTAAATTTAGTGAATTTTGACTAACAATAGACTTATTTGTTAGACGGAAGCAAACCTTAAGATGCTAAATATAATTTTTCAAATCACAGAGGGTCTTACGTGTAATTACACCAAACCTCAAGGGAGGGGAGTGTACGTAGTATTGATAATTAAAATTGATGATATATTTATAACTAATTCACTTAAAAAAAACAATATTCAAGAACAGTGCAAACCAACTAATTTATGTTGATTTGAGAGAGGATTATGCTTCTAACTGACATTAGTTAAGTTATCTTTTCAACAATTAATGCCATCGTTTTTAGACAAAAGTAAGCATGATTAGTTAATTAAGTAGTCCTCATGATTGAGATTAGTAGTTGTTGTTTTATTTTGTATTTTAATTTAAATATATATTAATTTCTTTTTAATATAAAATAATATATAATTATTCTATTTGCCATCACCTATTTTTTTTTTTTAGTAAAAACGATGAATTTCATCATACCATACATGAAAATATTCAAAATCTTTCCAAGAAAAGGGAGATTAAATATTATATCAATATCAATAAACTGACAAAATACATCAATTCGATCACAGTACATACAAAAAATTTATATTAAGTGAGATAAATACCCATTACAATAAACTCATATTAAGTGAGACAAACGGTCATAAATTTAATAGAAATCGAACCATTACCTCAAACTTATTTAAAGAAGTCAACCTTAACTATTAGACTAAGACATTGTTGATCGGAAGTGCTACCTTTACCCACTCACTTACTGCACCAACCTTAAAGACTGCAAAGATCAATTTTTGGAGCATGATTAGGGTCCCGTTGCAACAAAATATAATATTACACATAAAATATTAAATGATAATCTTAAAATTTCAGCGTAAATATGTATTAAATGAATGATAATGATTTTAATTTTATCACAATTTAATTATTGTTATACTAAAATTTGTTTTAAATAATCCCACAAACAAATACATACTTGAAGGGAAAAATTTGAAGGAAAAAAAAACTTGAAAAAATATTATTTTTGGTAATGGTTAATTATTAAAATTAAAAGTGAAAAATCTGGTAATTAAGTACTAATTAACTACAACTACTAACCGTTGCTTCTACAACCATTAATTAAATCATAGCAAATATTTTGATAAATTACAATTAAAATCATGTTATATATTTATTACTTGTGATCAAACATATTTTTTTGTATTAATTTTTGTTTGACTGTGCGACTAATATTAATTTATTATAATTTTTGAACAAGGTAAAAAATAATTGAGTTTTTTGTAATGATTTATATCCAAACAATTACATGGAAAATATTTTGAGGTGCAGTGCAGACAAAATCTGGATATATATTATATGAGATGATTAGACAGCATTCAGAAAGAAGCAAATGCGATGCATATCCATCAAAGTGATTGCATTGATTTTGTACCATATCCCATGTGTTTTTCACTTCATTATTATTATTATTTTCCCATCTCTAGACCAAAAGAAATTTCATGCCACCCCCAAAAATCCTTACTTAAATGGAGAAATTATATTTTTAGTTTTATAAGATCTTTTTCATTTTTCATTTCACGAAATTCTGAAACTATTTTAAAAAAGTTCATAAAATAAAAGAGTAAACGGTTCGAAAATTGGGACACATTTAGTCCTTTGCTTTACAAACTCTCTTAAAATGGTCCAAAAATTGAGAAATCCGACACATTGCTTTACGGAATTTATCGGACTAATGTATTGATTTTTTTCGAAATTTTCGTAAAATTTTATCGGACAAATTTTATTGGTTTTAGAAAATCTATAAAAATACTGAACTCACGTCTTGTTTGACTAAAATATAATTTCACCCTTGTACTCATGTAGATATTTGAGTTGGATGTAATATTAGATCAGATTCCAAAAAAGAGAATGAGGTGGTTGGAGAAAGTGGAGGAAGAAGGGTAGCTAGGGTTTAAGATGTTGTGGACAAAGAAAATCTACACAATCACGCGTGTGTGCCTTGTCTGCTCCTAATATTCTTTTTTGGCTTCTACTACTCTATATATATATATATATTAGTTGTTATTGTACGCAATTTTTGTGAATATAAAAAATTATAATGTAAAATAAAGAGAAAAAAATTATAAAAAGACACAAAAAGTAATGAGGTAATAAAAAAGAAAGAAATGTGGAGTGAAGGAAGAAAGAAAAAAAATAATATAATTATGGGTTTATAAAATATAAAGTTTTACATGTCAAATTTAATCATCTATATTTTTAGTCAATTTTATTAAATAATATACAAAAATAGAAAATTTTATCCGGAGCCCATATCCATTCCTTAAAAATCGATTATTAAAGAAAAAAAATTTGATATCGATCATACTGCATACGACGATCCAACAACCCTCCTATCTTTCCGTAACTATTATCAATTCACACATACGTATCCTAATTGCGCAATGTCTACAACGTCGAGCTGGTCATACTTTAGACAGTACTATTTATATACTCAATTGCGTATTTTAAATATTAATAAAATTTTACTATGATCGACTCGGACAGTGGGCTTATATTTCATGGTGAGAAAATCAATTATTAAGGAGAAATAATACCATAGATTATGTAATAAGGGGATAATATTGGAGGTAGGGTGAGATTGGATAGTTATGATTGTTGCAATGATAAAAAAGATGAAAAATGAAAATATATAGAGGGAATAATGGTAAGAATGATGGGTGTAATGATGATAATTTATTGTAAAAAGGGGAGGGGGAAAATAAAAGCTAAAATGCAGCTCTTAGGTTGTTGGAAGTGGAGGAAATTAAATATAATAATTGGGATGAGAATGATTGTTGGTGTAGAATATCATAAGTGTATCTTCCAATTTTAATATGCTTAGAGAGCACGCGCACACCATATCTCTTTCTCTTTTACCCTACATATATATTCCACCTCCTCTTTCTTCCCCTACATATCCTTTTTTTTTTTTTTTTTTTCCTACTCAATTTTGATCCAAATTCAATTATTGGGAGAGATGATGGGGTTTACGATTCAATTGGTGTTCCGATGCACGAGGGTGTTGTCCGATCTGATTTTGTAAGAACGTTAAGGTTTTGTTTTGAAAAAGACATTTTGCTATGGAGAAGATGGTCTCAGAGCTTATATATAAGTGGCTCAAACTCTTCGTCTGCAACCAATGTGGAAATATTTATCTGTATCAATCGTATAATGTTGAAAGTCTGATTTCAACACTTTATCGAGAGAATTTCACAATCGGGTTTAAAAATATACGTAGTTTCGATTAATGCTTTTCTCCTCTATAAATGTATCATCAAATAAAAATATATAAATCGTATTTCTTGATATTTTCTGTATACATGTGAATGTGCTCGACCGCTAGTATAAATTATGAGCGGGGTTCAGTTGCAGACCTGTCATAGACGAACAATACTCAGACCCGAATGTATTAAAATAGCTAATACTCAGTTTCGAATGCATGACTTCATATATATTAGATCCAGACTTTGATCCATACTCATTGAGATAAGTATTTTAGTATGAGTAGGGTTAAACACTAACATAGTGTTTGGTTTCATTTTTGGCCCATCTCATGGTAAATATTTGCCGTGATTTGTTTTGATAGTTTTGGTGGTGTTTTGAAATAATTCCTCATTTGTTTTGGGTTAAAATAAGTCAACATTAATTATAGGCCTTACAATTAAAAAAAATATGTACATACTCATACATATATATAAAAAAAATATAATTTGATAATGGACAATAGTTTCTATCTTCCACTAAACAACATCAAACATACCATACTTATTTTATGTTATCTCCAAAAACAAATTCAAACATACACACTATCTCTAAAACATACTTATATATCTTTATTTTTTTCTCTCTGTCTCCACAAAACACACCAAAATAAGTTAAAAATCAAACCAAATATAGTGTAAATACCTGTGGGTATAATAAATACGGATCAAAATTCAATATTTGAAAATACATATTTATTTATAAATTTAAAATTATTAAATTCGTAAACTTTTGATCGAATTGTAAGCAATCTAGGCCTACAACACCTTGAAATTTGGGCCAAACCATCTTCAGAAAAGACATATCCATATAAATGATCCGGACATGTATATTGATTTAGTGGGCCTGACTCTTTCACATTTGGGCTTCACAAGTGTAAAAACAGACAGCAATATTGGGCTAGAATTTCTACATCAAGAATGTATGTATATATGACCAATGGCACGGGCCGTATATCAATACTAGCGTTCTAACATGCTCGATGTGTGTGTTTAATTTTTTATTTTTTAAAAAAATTAAAATATAAAATATTATTATAATTTTTTTTCTAAGAATTTGTAATGAGCAAACAACAAATAATATAACGAAAAGAAAGAAAAATAAATAGGAGAGAGAAGAAAAAATAAAAATCTTAAATAATAATGAATAAAACTTACTTGACATAAGTTTTTTCGAATGGGGTCAATTTAGTCATTATATTGAAAACGCGCGAGAAGTAGTTATTTAGGGTGCTCACAGTTTATTAATAATACGAATAGCATCGACGCACTTAATGTGTGTGCTTAATTTTATTTTATGTAATATTTAAAATAGCTAAGTGTTTTAATTTCTTTCTATGCTAAAAATGCTTTTCTCATTAATTATATAAAAAAGAAATGATTAAAGAAGTTTGAATGATAAAGTTGGAGAGAAGGAAAATAATTTGTTTTTTTGAGAAAAGTATGAAAATGTAAAAAAAAAAAATGATAAAAACTTCATTGTAATTTTTCTTTAGGAATGGGGTTAATTTAGTCAATACCAAGAGTAGTTATTTTACCCCATCCCCTTTAATTAATAGTATAGATAGATAAAATGTATACAGAAAAAGAAAATTAATTATTGGCAATAATTTTATCAGGTATGAACTAAAATTATGGTAAAT
Source organism: Sesamum indicum (assembly GCF_026168435.1). NCBI lineage: Eukaryota > Viridiplantae > Streptophyta > Magnoliopsida > Lamiales > Pedaliaceae > Sesamum > Sesamum indicum. The sequence goes on along the minus strand of NC_142657.1, from coordinate 462,749 downwards.
AATTATTATTAAATAAAATCGACGCTTAAATTTGGATTATTTACCTTGAAAAGTATCTTTGCTATGCCCATGGACCATAACAGATATTTTTGTCATGACTTTTAGCCATGATAAATGTACATTCACAAAAATCTGGTCGACAATCGCTGCATGTTCGTGGTCCATGACTATTTATATCATTATTTATTTTTAATCATGAAAATTATTTATAGTTAAATGTTAAATTTTTTTCTGTATTTTTATATTTGATTCATATGAGAAAAAAAAGAATTTAATTTTTAAAGGATTGGTAATTATAAACTTTATATATAAAAAAATCAAATTAAGCTTGAAAAGGAATCAAATCCTGATTTATTAAGAATATAAAAGAAATGAATAATATATATAAATGTGTCTGTATTTATGGCCTCACAAACATTATCAACAATAAATTTGAATTACCTTAAAAGAATCAAAACTAACCTAAATAATCAAACTCTACATTTGGAATAAAGTATTTGGATTTAAAATAAGGATTTCAAATGACTAATGTTAAGGGAGTATTTGTGAAAATTTCGATTTTTAAAGAAGTAATTTTTTGTAGAAAAAATTGAAAGTTGCAGCATAATAAGTAATAATATAGGAATAATATAAATATAGCAAATAAAATATAAAAAATTTAAAATATTAAATATATAAAAATCCCAATTTCAATTTTAAATAAATAAAAAACAATAAAATTGAATTAGAATTGTCATAATTAATGAGGGTAACATGGTAAAAAAATAAAATAAAATATATTTATACAACAAAAGTCAAAGTAGCTTTCTAATCCAAGTTGGCCTAAAATCACTTTTCTTAACATTTTTATAAATTTATAACACCTCAAAGTAATTTTTTAAAATCAAAAGTCAGAAAAGTATTTTGTTCAGAGCTGTTACAAACAATCACTAAATAGATTTAAAGTTGATGACAGTGTTAGAAAACAAAGTTTCAGAGGTTTCAAATTATTTGTTCTATGAAATCTTTACACAAATTTAATACAAATGAATCATTAATAACAAAATCCATTTAATTTGAAAATGAATAGTAACTAATAATTAATGTGTGTGTATACAAATATATATGTATATATATATGGATGGATGGGGTGGTCGGGATTGTATTTTTAAACAATCTTAATTTCATCTCTTTAACAGCAAGCTTTCGAACAACCACTGCCACAATCACACCAACCATTCCTCAATCTAAGTAAATATTTATTTGGACGCTGGGTGGGTGATTATGTTGGGGGAGTTGTAGTGGGGTGAGATTTCTTCTGTTTTGATCAAGAACACGGCGGATGCGATGTCAGCGGCGAGCGCAAATGAGGTTGATGTGTGGCGGGCCCACATGGGGATGGCGGCGGTGCAGCTGTTCTACGGCGGTTACCATGTTATCACCAAAGTCGCACTCAACGTCGGCGTTAACCAGCTCGTCTTCTGCGTTTTCCGGGACCTTATTGCGCTCTTGATTCTCGCCCCCGTCGCCTATTTTCGGGAAAAGTCTGTAATGCCCATCTCTCTTTGTTCTCCTCTGTTCTGGATTTTACTTGTCGGTATTGAGATAGATTACTTGGTTGATTTTCTTACTGGATATATGTGCGTGTGTGTGTATGAATAATGTGATTTAGTGTGAGTTGCATTGTGTTTCAAATGCGGGAACTGTGTGAGGAAGGTGGAAGAACTGAGCCGTTGTTCCTCCCAAAATGCTCACAGATCACGTGGTGAATTATGATCAAGAATTGTGTTTGACTTGCCATTTTGTGGTCCTAATTAAAGACGTGTAGTGACGGATTAAGATTTAAGATTATTAGCGGTCTGTTCATTGCAATATAGAGCCCTTAATATTTGCAACCTATGCAAACCATCCGAGTATAATAGTAGGGTGAATCCCATATCATGGAACTGAAATTGACTTGGACAATTAGTAAATACAGCCGAAAGTTTGCTGATTTGCACCTTCGTGTTTCTTGGCCGTTCAAGCCACGATCCAGCTGAATAGTGATAACATCTCTGTGATTAGTGTTTTCATGTTCTGTTTTTGCTGTTTCTGAAGTCTAGATTGTACTTGGAACCAGGATAAACATGTAATGATGAGAAATCTATTCTCCTTTGTGATAGAATCTTTTCTGTGGAGTTAAATCTTTTTATGTTTGCAGCTTCTGATGTGTAAGTGAAGTCAGCTGTCAAATGAAATTTTATGTATGGTCTACGGTATTTGTAAGTGCATGAAATTTCAAATTAATATCTTTAGTAAGTGAATCATCATATAATGTTACTGTTCAAATGTTTTCTTTAAGTTATTTTGTAGTGAATATGAATGGTGCAGCAGTTAATAATGGTTTACTTCCTGTTTTCCAGAGGGCAAAGGTTACCGATAAATAGACATTTGCTAATGACATTTTTCTTTCTTGGTTTAACTGGGTAAGTTGGAATCTCCGCATTTTCTGGCTTTTCCTCTGCTTAATGCTATGGTATTGACTCTCTCTCTCTCTCACACTCTCGGTTCTTGCTATTGGATTAGGGTCTTTGGAAACCAACTTTTGTTTCTCCTTGGTCTTGGTTACACAAGTCCAACTTATGCTGCAGCAATACAGCCTGCTATTCCAGTTTTTACATTCATATTGGCTGTGATGATGGGGTCAGTCTAATCTCTCCAAGCTGTTACTTTTGTAATCTCTCTCTCTCTTTCTGTCTCTCTCTCTCTCTCTCACACACACAACAGGCACAGAAACACAACATGCACAGAAACACAAACTAGGTTGTGTTTGCTTTGCCTCTATGTTGACTGGTTTTCATGTATGAGAATCAGATATCAGAATTGCATCAATTTCCACTGTTTTCTACTATGCCATATTGCTTTTCTATTTGCAGTACAGAAACAGTGGATTTACAGATTTAGGTTGTGCATGCTTTGCCTCTATGTTGACTGGTTTTCATGCATGAGATTCAGATATCAGAATTGAATCAGTTTCCACTGTGTTGTCTAATTTGCCGTGTCAATGGAGTTGTTTTTTAAATTCGGCTTTTCTATCTGCAGTACAGAAACAGTGAATTTACAAAAAACTGAAGGTCAAACTAAGTTGGGAGGTACCCTTGTTTGTGTTTCTGGTGCCATTCTTATGGCCATGTTCCGTGGTCCAGCTGTCTTTGGAAACAAGGAATCAGGTTTTGCCTTAAGCAGAGAGATTAGAGCTGAGGGTCAACCAGAGCCTGCTGCTTGGTTACTATCCAGTTTTCTGCAGTTAGGGATTGATAATTGGCACATTGGAGTTTTATGCTTAATTGGGAATTGCATGTGCATGGCAGCTTATCTGGTCATTCAGGTAATTATTTCATGATGCAAAGTTATTTTGTTGCTTGTTGAGATGATACAAATGATGAAAATACAGTTGAATCTATGCAATTTACAACAGCACTGTGGTTGCCCTGATTTCAGCAAATATGAGAGGTTATCCCAACAACATGTTACTCTTACCGGATATTTGTTAGCCAACTCTTGTCAGGAGAGCAAAACCGCAATTTGCCTCTTTCGTCTTCTGTAATGTGAATAGGATTTCGTGTGTCCATTTGCCGTTACTATTAGCATGACTTTGATAGCGCCCATGAGATTCTTATTGAGCTTTAATTATGCTTCTATATTGTGTTTCAGGCTCCACTTTTAGCCAAGTATCCTGCAAGTATCTCAGTGACCGCCTATTCATACTTTTTTGGAGCTCTGTGTATGGTAGTCACTGCATTCTTTATGACAAATGAGTCGACAGACTGGGATCTCAGACAGTCTGAGGTTTTTGCAGTATGCTATGCAGTGAGTTCTCTTTCTCTTTCTGGTTTTCTGTTTAGGCAAAGAATAATGAGGGACTTCATTAGAATATAAACATCTTATTCTAATTGTTCCACACCTGGTTCGTGTGTAATACAAAAATTTTCAAAAGCATCTGGCATCATGATGATGAGTTCAAATGATATATCATTCTCTTTTATCTGAGTTTCCTTCATCCTATAATCACTCTTCTCGTCTTTTGTCTATGTAGGGAGTGGTAGCATCCGCTTTGAACTATGGAATCGTGACATGGTCAAATAAGATCCTTGGCCCTGCCTTGGTTGCTTTGTATAATCCACTTCAACCTGCTGCCTCGGCTTTCCTGTCGAAAGTTTTCCTTGGAAGCCCGATTTACTTGGGAAGGTTATATATTATGTCTATTTCATACTTCCACTTTCAAGTTTCGGTTCAAAGATCCTTTTTGTTTAAGCACTATTTACATGCACTTTTACGGTCTCGCTGTTCTCATCTTGAACAATCCTAATTCTGTGTTGCCAACATACCTTACTAACAACCAATGAAATTTATGCATGTTACCCAAAAAAATCCGAAACTTTACCATATCTCATGCAGGCTTGTTTCATATTATAGATTTTTCTCCAGATGGCGAGAATCTGTAATGTGACGCATATCCATGTGGGGTTTCACATGATTCTCAAAGATGAAAGATCTCTTTTTTTCAATATGACGCAACATGAAAGTGTGTATATTCATTCCTTCATTTTGGAAGCTGAAGATCTACCCTGTCTCTACTATTACTTTGTAACAGCATTGTGGGAGGACTACTCATAATAGCCGGGCTTTATATGGTCACTTGGGCATCCTACAGAGAAAGACAGGCGAGCATAGGAATCCATCATGCCTCTCTGCAATCAGAACCGCTCATGAGCAGAGATCCGTCCATCGACAAGATTTCATAACAGATAGGGCCGATTCTCACTGGCCCTTCAAACTCAACAACGAAGATTGCTGGCTTAACTCAAAGCTGTAGCTAAGAGTTTACTTCCACAACTCATTTTGGTGGGATCTCGGATATCGAAAATTTGCAGTATTTTCTGGATTTCCTCATTATAATGTTCAGAATATAATGTATGTGCAATGTTGAACCTTCTTTTGAAATCAATGCAAATTACTTTATGGTCTCTCCACCTCTCCTTGATAGGAAATTACAGTTTCATATGGTATGTAGAGGCAATAGCCTGGAAAGTGTTTAAAGCCGGTCACCCTACAATCAGGTTATAGGCCAAGGACATATCCACTACTAGGAAGCAAACCATCCTAGTCTTCTTGGTAGGTTCCATACCTAGAGAAAGGGAGTGAGATTTGTCCTCGCAGCTGTATAACTTCTCCTACCAAGCCATATAACGACGTATCCACAGGGTCTAAGGGGATATCTCCTAAATCCATATGGTGATATACTCTATATAATAGGACATCCGCAGAGCTATCTAAATCCACAAAAATGCATTAAACAGTATAATTAGCCACTGTGGGAAAAATGATTAGAGGATCATTATGAGGTAAATGTACTCCTTGGGCATCAACAGGATCAAAATGGATCATTGGCCCTCCTAATGACGCTTTCTCATCTATTTCCATGATGGATCTGGCAGCCCTAGCGCGGGCACATCTAGCTTGTCCCGAGTCTCCATCAGTGGGCCCTCTTATTATCATATGAATTACTCCTTTAGCAGGAACATTCTATGGGCTTATCTCTCCATCTAGGGTTTCCTTCCTTTTAGGTACCTTTTTATGTGAATACTCATCATTAGGGGTGGGCGTCGGGTCGGGTACCCGACGCGTCGGGTAGTGTATAACACTACCCGACCCCGAACCCGAGTAGGGCGGGTACCCGGCTAGTCGGGTACCCGACAGTCGGGTTCGGGTAGTTTTGCCCGAGTTTAATTTTTTTTTTTAATTATGAAGTAATCAAATTTTATTCATAAAATAAATTGCAATGGCAAAGAGTCACAAGAGACATTCAATTTTTGCAAATATCAACATGAACAAAATAATCCATCAAGTCATTACATTCTAATAATCAATTTACAATAATGTGAATTGTGAAGTACCACATCCAAAATATTCCAAAGTCCAAACTCCAAAGTCCAAAGTAGTCCAGTCAAATATCAATTATGGTTGAATCGACTCCCAATTTTGTCAACTCTACAAGAAAACAAAAAAAAAAAAAAGAATTGAGATTAATATAAATAAAAGTATATATAATTTAATATAAAACAAAGCAAAAGAGAAAATAAAAAGTACCTTACTCAAACATTTTAATTTCACTTAAATCTTCTTCTATGCTTATTGGCTTGGAATCTTTACGGATCCAATCTTGAGCACAAATAATAACTTGAACAATTTTAGGAGATAGTGAGCTCCTAAATGCATCAAGAACACGTCTACCAGTGCTAAATGCGGCCTCTGAAGCAACAGTCGAGACAGGAACTGCCAATATATCTCGAGCCATCTTTGAGAGAATCGGAAACCTCTGAGTGTTCGCTTTCCACCATTTTAATATATCAAACTTTTCCCTATACTCTTCAACATCCTCACCGAGATACTTCTCTAACTCTGATTTCACGTGATCTTTTCCTCCTGTCATGTACATCATGTACTCTTGTTGTAAAGAAAACCTGCGAGTCTCGCTCTCTTCATCATGCATAAACATTTCTTTCGATGAGGAAGAAGATGAAGAAACACGACTAGACGATAAACCCGGGCTTTCTAAAGTTCCTTGAAGAGCGTGTCCATATCTTAACTTGTAATCATTGAACAACTCATGAAGACCATCTCGTACCCTCTCTTTCATTACATCACTTTGTCCAATACCACCATATAATTTATCAAAGGAAAATTCTACAAACCCCAATTTGTGACGTGGATCAAGTATCACACCATAATACAAAATCATATTCATCTTTTCAATTGATCCTCAATACTTGTCAAATTTTTCTTTCATTTTTCTTGCCATATCACTTAATTCAATATCATCACTATGCAACCATCGTCGGAGAAGCAAATCAACTTCACATATTTCATGAAACACAATATTAGATGTGACATATGAAGAACCGGAAATGCATAATGTGAGATTGTAAAAATGCTTCAAAAACTTCAATAGCATCTTTGCCCTATCCCAATCAGATTCAATAGGAACCCCATCAAATGGTTTCTTTGAAAGATCATTCTTATAAGCAAGATCAATATCTTCATAAGCATCAAATGCCCTTTTAAGACATGTCGCAGCTTCTAACATCAAATAGGTGGAATTCCATCTGGTAGGTACATCAAGAGACAATAACTTCTTTGTTTCCATAAATTCAGCGCATTCTTGAAATTTTTTGTACCTAGCCGGAGAGTTTCTCACGTACCTAACTGCCCCTCTAATACGAGATATTGCCTCATGCTCATTCTTCCCTTTCAAACCATCCTGAACCACAAGGTTGATTATATGTGCTATACACCTCATGTGCACATATTTTCCACCTAAAATATTTTGACCCCAGTTTTCAAGTTTCTTTTTCAAATAAACCATAGCTCCATCATTAGAAGATGCATTATCAACAGTAATCGTAAAAATCCTATCAATACCCCATTCAAGCAAACATTTCTCAACACCTCTACTAACTTCTTCACTTTTGTGTCCGATAATTGGACAAAAATTCAAAATTCTCTTATGTAAATTCCAATCATCATCAATAAAATGAGCAGTGAGACACATGTAATTGACTTTCTGAATAGATGTCCAAGTGTCTGTTGTAATGCAAACCCTTTGAGCATGATTTTTAATAAATGACTTCAATTTTGCTCTTTCATTGACATACATATAGAAAATATCTTTTGTTATTGTCCTTCTTGATGGAATAGCAAACATTGGACAAGCCACCGATATGAAATGTCTAAATCCAGAATTCTCAACTGTTTTAAATGGGAGCTCATCTACAACCAACATATAAGACAAAGCCTCTCTAATTTTCTCTTGATCAAATCTCCAATTGACAAGAGGGGCCTCTTTTTCGCCTAAACGAATTGATTGAAAAGACAATCTCGTCTGATTGGTGGAAACATCACGAGGTTTATTCTTGCAAGATTCAAAGTGGTTCTTTAGAGGCCTAGTTCCATGTACTTTTGGATCGGCTTTGATTTTCCTAGTACAATATTTGCATCTAGCCTTTTGCACTTTATCTTTTTCACAGTAAAATTTATGAAAATGGTCCCACCAAGGTAATCTAGAAGTCACTACCCTCTTTTTTCTTTTCTTAGAATCAAGTGGAATATCGTCCTCATCCTCTGACATATCCATACCCTTATCAACATCAAAGTCAACATGATCACCACTGACCTGATTATGAACCATGTTCATATTTATGCCTTGATCTTGAGCATCTGATAAGTCTACAGTAGGTGAAGATTGAGATTGAGAATTTGACATCTGCAAGATTAAAATATCCACATGTAAGATAGATAAGATCCCGTAATCAATGGACGAAAAGTATATTAAGGTAATATTTAAGGTAAAACATCCACAGCAATAATAATATTAAGGTAATATTTCAAATTAAAATACATTTACATAATCATTAAAAATAGAAAACAAATTGAGGACAAAAAACAATAGAAAACAAATTGAGGACAAAAAACAATAGAAAACAAATTGAGGACATTAACCCTAACAATTCATGAGAATCAATTTTAATATGAAGCACATTGATTATGCATGAGTTTTCACTGTTCAAATTATGAAACAAATTTTTAGGGCAAAAAGCTTATATGAAGGGAAATTTGATGTGATTAAATGTGAGAGCTCATGTTTATTAAATGTGATTAAATTTGATGTGATTAAATGTGAAGGGGGGTCATTTCCTTGAAGCTCCAGTATCAGGTAGCAAAAACAATTTCACTTAAACATTCATTCCCTTGAGCTAACTAGGCAGTGTCTGTAAAGTCCTATTACATTGAGATAGGAGATGAAAACAATTTCAGAGTCTATCGTCAAGTTATATGCCAGTTAAGCCATATTTAAATCGCAAGAATGGGCATCAACAGTGGAGTTGAAAAAATAGTAAGAAGCGCTTGTTTAAATAATAACAATATGAGGCGTTCTAAAATATACCCGAGACATTTTCAATATGATACACGGAGCACAAACCCTACAATTTGTTTCAGCGACTTCAATCAGGTAGAGTGATACTTCTTAGTTCGACCCTTTGGCACGGCAAGCTCGTGCCATAACACCATCCACACTAGTGGATAAACTGCTTATAAGAAAGCATTCCAAAAATACAGTCACCCCCAACAAATGTGTTGTCTTTCCTCAATCTCCTACTTCAATCTAGACACCTCAATCTCCTATTTTTTTCCTCAACAACGCAGCAGCTGCTCACTCAACCCCCAACCAAACATATTCATATCAGCTTGTTGCAGTTAAATATAAGAAACTCCTATCAGAATTACTTAACAATTTCAGCAGTAATCTAAAGGTTAAACGGAAAAAATAAAGGTTGGAATCAGCAGTCATTCCACGAAACAATTTCAGCAGTCATACGTGTAGAAGCAATTGAAAGAGAAGCAACTGTACATACAGATTACAGAGAAGCAATTGTACATACAGAGAAACAAACAGAGAAGCAAAAAGAGAAACAAAAAGAGAAGCAACTTCAGCAAACAGAGAAGCGAGGTAAGGAAGAAGAGGTTTACACCAAAATTGCAGAAATAGATGCCATTACCGTGTGTAGGGGTGGGCCGACGACAACAGGCAGGCGGCGGCGACGGCGACGGTGAGAGAGAGTCTCGTGCGACGGCGACGGTGAGAGAGAGGAAGAAATGAAATGAAACGCAGGAGTAGAGAGGAAGAAATGAACCGAAATGCAGAAGACATGAACCCTATTAATTTCCCCCCTTTTGACGTCGGGTACCCGATCGGGTAATCGGGTTGGGTTTTAAAACCCGAACCCGATCCGACTAACAATAGGCGGGTTTTGGATTATCCGAACCCGCCATAAAAATTCGAACAAACCGCCTTATTCTACCCGAACCCGATCGGGTCGGGTCGGGACCCGATGAACCCGACCCGATTGCCCACCCCTACTGATCATGCAGTTGGGGCCTGCGAGAGTTGTGATGCCGAGGGTGCTCTTCCTTCTGCTCCGTTTCTTCTCCTTATCCACGTAGTTTCTAAGATAGCTGGTTTGGATAAATCTTTCTATTTCTTGTCTTAGCTGACGATAACGGTTGGTGTCATGTCCATATTCTCTATGGTGCCTGCAAAAATACTTAGACTTTGGAAGTTGAGGACTTTCTTCGGAGCCCTTGGGCCACTACAGGGTAGGGAGTCGATCAATTGCCATAAGCATCCTAGCCGGACTAGTTATGGGAGGTGTGTAGTGATCATTTTTTAGGTCAGGGGGATTGAAACATCCTCGTAATTGTGATGCCCCAAAAATTATAATATATAATTGGGGGATTAATTAGTAAATTTTTATAAAACTTAGTTAATTAGTAAATAAATTATGTTCCCTAATTGGAATATAATAAAACTTGAACGAATTAAATTCAAGTTTGTTATAAAATTTGGGAGCAACTTATATTAATTAAGGAAATTCAGGAGGGACGTAATGGGTATTTTAAGAAAAGTCTAATTAAATAAATAATAATAATATTATTATTATTATTTATATATATGTATTAGTAAATAATATATATATATATTAATGAATAATATATATATACATATGAAAAGAGAGAGGGGATTGAGAGTGGGAGGTGGGCCATCCCCCACCGCCTCACTCTCCTCTCTTTACTCTCTCCTCTCTTTACTCATACACACATACATAATACACACACATGCACGGCGCGCACACACGTGAAATTGAGGGTTTCTCTCGCGGAAGAAAAACCAGAGGTACGAGAATTACAATTTTAATTTTTATTAATTTATATAATTATATTATTTAATTGGTTCATTTATTAAATGTTGTTTATACTAAGCGATGTACTATTTAATCGGAATATTTTACGAGTTTGGCTATTTAAAATAGTATCAGATTAAATATCAAATCGGATATAAAAATGATATCGTTGGTTAGTTAGATTATTAAATTTATTAGATTTGAATATTACTATAGCTTATTTATACAATTCCATCGGAATTGTCAACCAAATACACAATTCTACATATTGTATGTAATTAAAGTGTATAACAGCGAGAAATTGATAGAAAATTCATAGAAATATTTCGAGAATTATTTAATAAATGGTATGTTAATAAAGGGAAAAAACGAAAATTTGTACTTTGATAGAAATGGAATATTGAAAAATTATTACAAATTGTACGAATAATATTTAATATTGTATTTAAAAGAAATTATGATATTCTCGATATATTAACTGTATGTGGTATAACTCAATACGGGGTAGAGTGAAAAGACCGAACCACTACTTATTGGATAGATAAAAGCGTTGTAAAGTCGAGGTAAGTAAATGATTAGTATTATCTATATATGACCCTTTTATTTGTGGCTTTACTGTTATATAAATTTGTGGTTCATGCTAACATTGATTTACCTGAAGTATATGAGTGATGGATGATTTGATTTGATTAACGATATTGTGTACGTAGAATGAGGAAATGCGTTGAAATATTATGTTTGTTGTTTGATGTATTGTGGATGTTTGGAATGAGAATATGTTAATATATTGTTTTACGTTACTAGTTGCTTACAAGAATGGTGATATGTGGAAATGAGGGAGTGGTGGAAATTGAATATAATTGTGGTGTGAATATTCCTTGATGTGTTGAAAAGCTTATAAGGCAAAAATATGATATGAAAGAGCTATGTGCGAAATGAAAGAGTTATGTGCGATATGAAAGAGCTATGTGCGAAATAAGATTGATGAGCCGGCTGTCAAGGGGATTCACTTGAATTTATATAACGGTGAGATTGAGTTGATGGGAAAAACACAATATCACCTTCTAGTAAGCAAACTAGGAAAAATGGAGTTTGATTGATTGTCTTATTATGAGATAGTCATGTGGTGTAATAAAGCTGATTATGTTGGAATTAAATTGACTGTATATGATGTTGTGGGTTGATTATGTTGTTATGACGTTGGGCTTACGTATGCAAATTGATTAGATGATTATGTATAAATTTATATATATGAACACAAGAATTACTATAAATATGACGTTTAGGGTAGATATAGCCCTTGTAGCGAAGGAGGTGCTACAGTAGTTCTCCCCGTAGCCTGCGGTAGTATGCTTGGTTAGTGAAGAAGAATAGACAAGACCAGAGGAAGGAATGAGAGACACAACCTACCCATAGTTTGTCATAATTTTCATAATTTTATTATTTTATAATTAATTACTAACTTGATTATTGGAATGCTAATATTTTTTGCAGGTCATTCATTTTTTTAGACTTGCAAAAGATCCTATCCAAAGATTTTAAATTCCAAGACCCTGACGAGCACTTTTTGCTTGGATCATAACTAGTGACTAATTTATCAATAATCAGATCTGTATACTTTTCTGATTAAAACATTCTCTCTTTCCTTTTTTCGCCCCCATAGTAAAAATTATATTTAATAAACTCACTGATTATATAACATAAATAAATGAATTAACTAATAATTTGAATTAATAGCATGCACCTGTTTCTCCTCCGTGAGAGAAAAAGGGCTCCATTTAGAAAAGCATGAATTTCAGTGTTATGCACCCATTAATTAAATTCCATACGCACATATATATTTACATATTATATATATATATATATATATTATAACATATTAAATCTTGTGGGAATAATAAAAATAAGTTTAGAGTCTTGCATGGATGGCTGGTGGGACACGTGCCACCACAAATTTCAACTTCATCCATATTTATATTGTTTTTGGTTTTCTAATAACTTTGTTAAAAATATGTTTTGGCCCCTAATCTTCTAAATGTATATAATTAAACCTCAAGAACTTTATAAAGTTTCAATCATATGTCTAAAAATTATAATATATATGCAAATTTCGTTCTATATTTTATTTATTAATTAATTTATATATTTTTAATAATTATTAATTTATTCCACAATTATATATAAAAATTTATGAATGTTACATCGAGTCCGCACTCTTGCAGCAGAGAAAATCATGCATTGGTCCAGGTAAATCCATTTGATTTTATAGAAAAAATAAATCGAAATATTTCATGCCTTTGTTGACCTGACCAGGAAAGAAGTTATCCTGAAAAACAAGATAATTCTTAATTGAATGAAATTTGAATGGGGGTGGTGTGGATTGATGTAGATACAGTTAGTGGGCTACTCTTATTTTCGAAAGCAGAGGTTGAAACTATATATTTTGAAATCATTATTCGAATAGAAATCGATTTTCAATGAAAATGAAGCCACGATTCTCGCCAACGACCATTCCATCCACACTCAACTGGACAAAAAATTGAAAAATTTCAACTTGATAATTCATTTTACTTTTTAATAAAACGACTACATGACTATATCCCAACTTCAACATAGAAATTGGGTAAACTACATCCACCTTAGTTGAGATTTGATATAATTATATACGCGTTTTTGTTGTTTGAAAAATTACAAATAATCCTCCTGATGTTAACGCATGTTCAATAACGAGCTAATTCTATTAGTTTCATTGGATTTTTGTTCAATTTTTATGATCAGTGACCAAAATAATTTTAAATTATCAATTATAATATTATATACCTTTTAGAATTTCTTAAAATATCTTTATATATAGACTAATATTCTTTAAGGATTACTTAATTATATTTTTATTTTTAATACTTTTTGTTTTAAATTTCAGCATTAGTGAATGAGTAATGTCCATTTTATTGTTATAAATTACACAATTATTTTTTATTAAAAAGTATTTATAATTTTTAAAAATAATAAAATATTATTCGTAATTATATCCAATTTTTTTTAAAAAAAAAAATCAGAAACACGATTTGATTTTGCTTATCATCATATAATGCTTGCATGCGGGAGGTTTTAAGCACACACTTCAAGGGAAGATATTCGGACAAACGCAAATAATAAATTATTATTACTTATGATCAATCCTAGAAATAGAGCAAGAATTTAATTCTGTCGCCGATCTGCTGAGTATTAAAGGCAAACTTACAACCACACTGACAACACTTTAATGACTCTCCATCACAGTTACATCTCCCCTCCGAATTCTATATAGGGAAATTTTACTTCCGATTCGATTATATAGGGAATTTTCCAATTACAATGTATATCCCAATTTAAAAAGTCACATACTTGGTATGTGATTTTTTTTGGCAAATGACTCAATTTTCCAACTAAATTTTCGACTAAATTTGTACTCAACATTTTTTTTCTTGGACAATATTTTTCTGTAGCTTGCTCTCATGCTCAGAGCGATGGAAGCCCTGTCTTCCTCTTTCCTTGCAACTCCATTAATAATGTTTCCTCCTCGTCGCTCATCTCTTGATTATGATGTTTCCTCATCATTTAGGTTTAGTGCAAAGAGCTCTCATCATCACCCTAACTATTTCACTCCCAACTCCTCTAATAAGCTGATAATTCACACTGCTCAAACACTTGATCAAACTCTCAAGAACAAACCACGGCCTGTAGGCCGCAAGATCAAGAGAAAGCACTCCTCCTCACTTGCCATTATCTTCAAAACATTAGATGATCTCATATGCAACTTTCTTGACTTACCCCTTCGACATTCTATCGATCCCAAGCGTGTTCTCTCGGGCACGTTTGCACCGGTGGATGAACTCCCCCCGACCCCCTGTGAGGTGGTGGAGGGCTCCCTCCCTAGTTGCTTAGACGGTGCATACATTCGCAATGGCCCCAACCCTCACTTCATCCCTCGAGGTCCTTACCATCTCCTTGATGGTGATGGGATGCTTCACATGATTAGAATCTCCCGAGGTGAAGCCACGTTTTGCAGCCGCTATGTCCAGACTCACAAGTACATGATAGAGCAAGAGATCGGGTACCCAATTTTCCCCAGTGTTTTCTCATCCTTCAATGGTTTCGGAGCTTCCATCGCTCGTTCTTTCTTAACCCTCGCAAAAATGCTTACTGGGCAGTTCGATCCAATAAGACATGGCTTTGGCGTGGCGAATACTAGCCTTGCTCTCTTTGCTGGCCACCTTTTTGCTCTCTGCGAATCCGATATTCCCTATGCAATAAAAGTTACACCAGATGGAGATATAGTCACCATCGGCCGCCACGATTTCCAGAGAAGCAGCAGTGAGTGGTTCTTCAGGATGACGGCACATCCCAAAATCGACCGGGAGACGGGGGAAGCCTTTGCCTACCGGTTCCACCCTTTATGGCCGTTCCTGACGTTTTTCAGATTCGACTCAGAGGGAAAGAAACACAAGGATGTCCCAATGTACTCCGCGGATGGACCGACACTTACTCATGACTTTGCAGTTACCAAAAGCTACGCCATATTTCCTGATGTACAGATAGTCATGAACCTGTTGTGGATTCTGAGGGGAAGATCACCAGTCGGAGTTGATCCCTGTAAGGTGCCACGACTCGGAATTATCCCGAGATATGCAGAGGACGACAGCGAAATGCAGTGGATTAATGCGCCGGGATTCAACATGTTGCATTGTTTCAGTGCATGGGAAGAGGATGGGGGCGATATAATTGTGATAGTGGCTTCAAATGCTGTCAAAGTTGAGCAGGTCTTGGAGAGGATTGAACTGGCGCAATTGACGATAGAGAAGCTGACGATAAATGTGAAGAGCAAGAGCTTGCAGAGGCATCCCTTGTGCACCAGAGTTCTTGATTTTGCAGTCATAAATCCAGCTTATGCTGCAAGGAAGACCAGGTAGCATGATTTTATACGTATCTCATTTTCATCACATTTTGATATTTATAATTTTGCTATTGATGTCATGTACTATTTATGGAAGATGTTTATATTATAAATTCTTACTCAAATTAGATTCGCTCCAACTAAATCAATTAAAAAATAAGTGTAAATATACACATGTCAATATGATTGGTTTTTTTCTTAAAATATAGGGATAATTATACTCCCTGCCCCTAAGATTTGATGTAATTATATATAGAGCCCATGTAGTTTAGGATATCACATCTATCACTTATAAAGTTTGCTTTTATCTAATAAATAAATCCCTCGTTAGTCAAAATTAACTGAATTTATTGATCTTAAAAAAAATGTGAATAAAATTGATATTTACCATCGATTGACTTATTGCAGGTCAAATAAATTTTTTCGGACTACCCTTATAACAGTGAAGATATACTTCTTCATATGCATTAAAGCGTGAAGACATATGGGGATAATTTGGTTATAAAAAATTTATTTGACCTCCTATAAGTCAGTAATAAGTTAATCGTGGATAAATATATATTTTTTTTATTAATATCAGCAAATTCTGTGAATTTTAACTAATATATGGACTTATTTGTTAGACAGAAGTAAACCTCAAGAGTGCTAGATATAATTTTCTAAAACATAAGGGATCTACGTGATATTACATCAAATTTCAAAAGCAGAGAGTGTAAAATATACATATAATTATATCACACTTATCATATAATTGGTTCAAATTTGATGAAACCCAATTTAAATTAATTTTGTTTTCATGTAAATATATTGTATTTTATGCCCTTAAATATTCAAGAGTTGTTACATAGTTGATGTAGTGTTAGTGTAATTGTGCCAATACATAGTTAAAACTTTTCATGGTCATATATAGCTAGGTACATATATGACAAGTTTAATACATTTATCGTGTGATTGGTGTACTGTTTAAAGAAAATGACCAAGCACATAGTGTGATACACTTACTTTGTGACAGATTTAGTTGAACCAAACCTAATTCGGATAAGAATTTTCAATGATTAGATCTCATTTTCATCAGATTTTGGTATTTATAATTTTGCTGTTGATTTCATGTTCTATTTATGGTAGATATCATGAAAAACATTATTTATACTAAAATTTTTTGCGTCCAACCAAATCATTCACAGAGCAAGTATAATACATTTGTCATGTGATTAATTCTTTTTATTAACTATACACCAATCATATTGTAATTATATTGCATTTATCGTATAATTAATTCAAATTTGATCAAATCCAATTTAAATCACAAATTTTTCATTTATACCCTCTGTATAAGAGCTGTTATTTTGAGGAACTAAATTATAGGGGTGGCAATCTAAAGAAATCATAAAGGATGGGGCTTCCCTCCAAGTCATTATCCCATGTGTAGTTGTTGAGAAAATGCATAGTCAACAAAATACCCAATCCAAAATTTACCTACTCTACTTATAACATTTCTTACAATTGCCATAGACCATAGTTGAGGTAGTTTTAGTGTAACAGGTACATATATGCAAGTATAATCGAGTCAAAGTCGTTGGTTGGTGTGGTGAAACTAGACTTATCACTAACCATGGTTGATGGTGGCGACTGCACGGTGGCTAGCCGCTTCTATGAGCCAGGCTGGTGTGGTGGCGAACCGTTTTTCGTGGCCGGGGATCCGAACAATCCGACAGCCGAGGAGGATGATGGTTATTTATTAACTTATGTACACAATGAGAATGTTGGGGAGTCCAAGTTCCTGGTAATGGATGCTAAATCCCCTAAGCTTGACATAGTTGCCGTTGTTAAGCTGCCATGTTGGATTCCTAGTGGCTTCCATGGCATCTTTCTGTCTGAATCTGATCTCAACAAACTTTAAGAATTTATCGCATGTATTATTAAATAAGGATGTTTTGATAATTAGTAAGAGTGCATATCTTTCTTTATTTAGTTTACTTGAAGTTAAGGTAAGTAGTGGACCTGATCGGTTCAGGATGGCATGATCATCCTAGAAAAGTCCGTCTCAAAATCGTCCATTATTGTTCGTTGTTGGTCTTAGGGTGTTAAATGGACTGCAATTGAGCCCATTTTTTTTTACGTAGACCAAGCATATGGACAACCGATTATTGATGCTCAAACCAAACTCGATTTGGCTAAACAAATAAAATTATGATATTTTTTTAAATAATGATTATGAATATAGATAAATAATATATTAAAACAAACAAAATTTATATTTTATAACTAGAGAAAAGGTAGTTAAAATTACATTAAACTTAAATAATAATTTGACTAATTTAGAAGAATAAAAATAAACATTATAATATCTCTTTCATTATTAAAAAAAGATTGACCTAATTGGACTGATCCATTAGTTTTGATCGGCACGCCTGACCTAAGCCCTACCCACGCGGTCCTCTCCTATTGGTCTGGGCCAAATTGGCCTGTTTTCAATTAGGTCAATTCGGTCATCAGTCGGACCAGCCCAACTCAAGTCAGTATCTATCTTGAACTTGAACTTGACCTTGTTTAGTTGGGATTTAAAGTGAATGTATTTTTAAAATAAAAAGTAATAAAGAATATATAACAAACGTTCTTATACTTCACTTTAAATAATAAATAAAGTGAAAGTAAAATAAGATTTTCATATTAAAACTTATCTTGAGTTGATTTTGTTTTTCTTTCATTTAAGAAGAAACGAAAAAAACTGAAGTATAAAGATCAAACGACAGAATAGCTTATTTTAATTCTTATTTATTATATCATTCACATAAGCGATTTCGTGCAACTGTTTTCTTTTTTCTTTTTTCTTTTTCATTCGCATTCCTTTCTCCTGCTATTTTTGTGGAAAATAGAGCTTTTAATGAGAGGGATGTCTTTCTCGTGAAATCCCTATAAGAAGGCACATGTTAACATGTGAAGGGGATAAAATAATTCTCCGAAATTATGAAATTAAAATATGAAAAATACTGCTTTAGGGAAGCTGGTATGTGAATATTTATTCGTTGAGGGGCAAAGCTTATTCCGTGAGGGATGCTTGCTTGCGAGCAAGACTTATTTTCTGACAGGGATGCCCCTTTGCGGGTAGAGCTTATTTTAAGAAGGTGTCTAGGTGGAGTAGGTCCTCGTCCTCTTGTTCCTTGCGTTTTTTACCAATACAATATTTTTGTATTCTCTAGCCTCCTCCAAGTTAATGTATTCTTCAGCTGATGCTAGGAGGTTGTAAAAATTGAGAGGGGGCTTCTTAGTTAAGGACTTGAAGAAATCTCCATCTTGTAATCCCTGCATGAAAGCACAAATTAGTGTATTTGATGTTGCAGTAGAGATCTCTAGGGCCGCTAAATTAAAACATCGAAGGTACTCCCTCAGTGATTCTCATTCTCTTTGTTTTAAAGAGAAAAGGCTCATGATTTTTTTTTGATATCGTTTACTGCTGGCAAATTGATGGACAAATAGTGAGAGAAATTCTCCGAATGATTGGGCCGATCGTGTCAAAGTGGTGACAAAGACATGACACTTAACCCCAACGGTGTAATGGTGGAGGGACAACATTTTCAAAGTAGGAGCGGTGCTCCTGGGGATCCGTTGGTTCCGTCATACTTCGACGGGTTGGGCTTCTTCAATTTGAGGGGGAGTTCGTCTGTCATGATTTTTTCACTGAAGGGGATAGCCTATTGCTCCTTTGAGGGTGTTCCCATGATTTGGTACTGGACATCTTGGAGGCCTTTCTGCAGGCATTCCAAAAGTGCGAGCCACTGAGGAGGGATGTCCCGCTGGAAATGCGGGGGGGTCCTTGGTCTCTTGCAACCGGCAATGCAGGGGCAGGGGATACCCTTTGATTTTCTTCTTTAGGGGCATCCATGTCTAATAGAGTTACTGTGTGGCGTGGGACTAGTGTCGCCATTTGCTCCCGTATCGTTGCCGTGATCATCTGTTGTATGGTCCATAGGAGTTTTGCGGGGAGCCCTCCTAAGGAGGTGTTGGAGGAGGAATTGTGGTGTGGAGGCTCTGTTAGCGGGTCAGCAGGTCTGGGGGATCCTGGGACCATCACTCCATTGATAGGGGTTGCCCCACTGATAGGGGATACCCTACTGGTGCAGGCCAGGGGTGTTCTTGCAATAATTTGCAAAGCCTGGACATTGCCAGGTGTCTCCATAACTTTTTGCTTGTTTGGGAGTTACTGAAAATCTTCATTGTAATGCACGCCTTCAACTCTATGTTTCTACAGACGATGCCAATGATGCGATACACTTACTTTTTAATTAGTTCAATTGAATCAAATTTAACCTGAATAAACATTATCCGTCAAATGCCTCTTTATGGTGTACAAGATTTAGAAAGTGTGCCATTAACCTTAACTTAGAATGTAACAGTGGACACACAAGTGTATATCCAATGATCAATGCATCTGATCATAGGCCTTTTCTAGATCACTTTTGATTTTCATATGATATTGTTTATAGATTTTCGATTTCGTAATATGTAGCATCTCATGGACTATAAGTATATTCTCGGAAATAAGACGTTGCGGGGTGAATGCCTTTTGATATGGAGAAATTAATTGGTTAATAAATGGTTTCAAATTACATTACTAAAATGTTGATTTTATAAAGGTATAATTACACTACCTCTCCCTCAAATTTGATGTATTTACACATAATTTTTATATAGTTTAAAAATTTACATCTAATACTCCTGAAATTTACTTTCATATAATAACTAAATCCCTCCACTGGTCAAAGTTTATTGAATTTATTATCATTAACCAAAAAAATAAATAAAATTTGATATTTACCCTCGATTGTCTTATTCTGAATTATTACAGGTTAAATATTTTCTTTTACAAAATTGCTCTTATAGCAATGAAAACATACTCCCTCATGTGCATTAACATGTGAAGATGTATAAAGGTAATTTGGTCATAAAAAAAAATTATTTGACGTATAATAAATTAATTGGGGTAGATATGAATTTTTTTGTTAGCATCAACAAATTTGGTGAATTTTTTGACTTGTTAGACAAAGCAAACCCACAAATACTAAATCCACATACTACATAAAATTTACGTATAATTACATAAAATCTTATAGGAAGAATATGTAATTATATAAAAGGCATTACGCAAACTAATGGGCCAGTGTTGTGAAAGGTGCGAAGCATTGGGCCTTTTTGCAATAAGAAAAATAATTGTATGATTAAGAAAAGGTGGGAAACTACTCGTTTGAAAGTTTTTTAAGCAATGGCCACTAAGGGCTCATTTACACGTGGTTATTAAGCTTGATATCATAACTTATCATGCCCAATTTGATGTTTACTTTTAATTTGAGTGGCTCGTTACAAGATGCAAGGATCCGACACTAACCTAGATTCTGTTGCGATTTTACTCTCGAATATAGGGTTGGTATTGAATTAAGTTTTGTCGTCGAGTTATTTTTGTTGGTTCGAATTATTCTCGTCAACTTAATTATAGTCCCAAAAATACTCCATTATGTCAATTTATTTGCCCGACATCCTTGTCAGTTGAATTATATCAAAACAGACACTTTTTTGACCTTTTTTTCTTCTTTTTCACAGTATTGATATAACTCATCTACTATAGGCAAAAAATCTTACTCTAAACTCTCTCTGTTTCTCCACACACAGTTCAGAAAAATAGTGTGATGGAGTTTCTCTTCCGGAGTGGGCCGTAAGAATTCAAGTTTCTAGGCGTCAGGAAGGGAGGATAAGGGGCTATGAAAAACACAAGGAAGAAAGAAAGTCTACGTAAAAGTTGTGCATCAAAATACTGGAAATAATTCTTCAAGACAGATGCAATTTGATTAGTGTAATGTATCAATGTATTATTAGAATCTTTAGTACCATCATCAAAATTTAGGATAAGTGTTTCAGAAATTTTCGTGTGTTAAATAAATAGACAAAAATTTTCTGTGATTTTTTTCAAAATAATGCATACTCTCTCCTTTCATTAATTTTGATTAACGGCGTTAAAAGTTTTACTGAATTGCCTGTTATACCTTTTTTTATAATAGTCAATGATTTTCAATAGTTAAAAAGTAAATAGTCCGGATCTCAAATAATTTATAAATATTTTTTTGTTATATATATGTATAATTATATATACACCATATATTTTATATGTGATGCGAACAAAAAATATGGTGCTCCAGTGATATAAGTGCTAGAAAATGAAAACGTGAAAATGAGAGTGTTATTGTTTAATTTTTGTATACGAGGGAGATTGATATTGGATCAAAGCTCTGATTGCTAAATTACAATGTTGTTTTAAGTTAAAGTAGTAGAATAAAGTTGAAAATTATAGTAGGGAGGTTCAAAATGAAGAGCATATCAAAATATATAAACTTGTCTCTCCGCCGTTGGGCTAGCTCTCTATTTTTAGGCAACCACAAGTTGGTTGGAGTAGACCATGAACTTAAAGGAGCACGACTTCAAAGTTGTTATATAATGTTGAATCCCCCTCAAATTTGGTGGATAGTCCCCAGCAATTGGAGGATCACCCTCAGATTGGAGGAGGATCCCCCTCAGATTCGAGGGACTATTGGAGTCTGATGTGTATTTTTTGGTGGATAAGAATGTCTTCTCTTATTTTTTAGGACAAAATGCATAAAAACCTCTCTGTGTTTTAAAAAGTTTGCAAAAAAAAAAAAAACCCTCATGTTATGAGAATAAGTTAAAAACCTCCCTGTATTTTGTAAAACTCAGCAACAAACACCCATTTCATTAGTAATTAACGGAATGTGCATTACACGCGCTCTTTGTGCATGTGGGGATATTTTTAACTGCTTTTTTACCTTTTTCTTAGGTGTTTTTGTTTTATTTTTGTATTTTTTATAATTTAAATTAAAATATTAAATTATATTTGATTTATTTAATATCAAATTTTAAATTAAATTATATTTAAATTCAAATAATTTTAAAATTATTAATTATTAAATCTAAAATTAGTTTAAATTAATCTAAAATTAGTTTTAATTAATTAAAATATATATTTAATTACAATAATTATTATTATAATACAACCAGGATCATCATCAGGCAGGGATTGGATAATTTTACAAGATAATGAATAACTGACAACCTTTCATAAAATTTATATTCAAATATAATAATCCAAACTGCCCCTAAAAACGCCTTTAACACGGCTATGACCGGGGTCTTACCAGGAGCCATATATTTAGAACATAATTTTTATGTCAAGGCCAGTTATTATTATCCAACCTATAAATTTGATGAGTCATAATTATTAATGATGCCGAATTCATGCTAGTGTAATTAACAGTTAGGAATCAACACATGAATTGGTTAACCTATAAGGCTATCCATGAACAAAAAATAAGATTATAAATAAAATACAAAAATTAAAATAAAGCGAGTAAAACTTACAGTAGTCCTTATGTAGTTGCAAACTTCTTTTATTTCAATATATAGATTTACAATGAGAAGGGATTGCTCAACACATGAGCAAGAGAGAAAGAGAGAAAACAAAAGAGAGGTTTCTTCTAAGGTTCTGCCCTTAACGCCCTAAACATCTGCATTTATAGAATGCAGAGGAGCCTATTCTACAGGGTCTATCCCTACTTAGTACAGTAGAAACCGTGTATTACACAGTATAAGACCGATATTTCGGGAAAAAGTGCTACATTTACAATAATAATTGAACTAAAAGTCAAAAAATGAATAGTAGAAAAGCCAAGATTCCCGTCCTTCTGTCTGTTTTGACGTCATTGATTACGTTATCTTATTAATGACTTATTAATGCGTCATTTGACTGCTGATAATCATGCATTGATGCCTTCTTTAATCAAACTTTCTCCCAGTTCTTGCCTGGTTTGAGGAAGATTCTTCCATATTTTTTTTATGAATCTTTTCTACCAAGGTCTCCTTGATAGCTTCAAAAATATCCTCGAATTCAACGTCATTAGGATCTTGATCATCTTGCATGAATTCAGATGCCATAGTTGAGTCTGATTTGGTGGATTTATTATCCTCACCAAAATGTGCCATCAGGTCCTTTTTCATTTCTTCCACATATGCAGCAACCATCTGCTCTTTAGTCAGAAATTCTGACTTCATTTTGAATTTCCTTGAGATATGATCGAAAGGAGATGGGGTAGCAATATCTTCCTTCTGATTTTCATAGACGCTTATTTTCGTTTGAAGGAGATCCATTGTCTCTTTTCCAAATATTTTCTTTGTATTAGGATCAGTCTTCATCATTTTATCCCAAAATTTAATATGGGATATTCTGTATAAGCAAGGAATTCCAGCATCTGTCTGACCAATTTCTGGCGTCCATTTTCAGATCCAGGTTATTGAAAATTCAATGAAGAAGAAACATGAGGCTATTCCCTCTATGAATAGTTTAGCTTCTTGTTTCTTTATCAATTGTGGTGAAATATCCACCCATTTATCAAAAAAGAATTTTATTTTCTCAGGTAAAATATTTGGAGTGGGACCAAAATAGTAAAACCAGTGTATAAACCAGTGTGGGATATCAGTGTTATAAACATTGGCACAAACCTTTATAAACCATGAATGTTTGTGCTTATCATTTTCATAATCTAATACCTTCATAAAGGCATCGCAGTAATCCCAGTAATTATACTTTACCGCTGATTTATTAATCAAAATTTCTTTATCTTTCATAGGAGAAATTCCCCAATCTTCCAAAGGTATATCCTTTTTTATAATCATTTTGCTGAAATTATAAATTTCTTTATTGGTGCTCGTAAAATGTGATATTTCACATGAGCCATTTTGAACAAGTATTTGTTCATAAAAGAATCTAGACTTATAAGTCCTTGCTGGTAAGGATGAATTATCAAAATACCTTTGCATTAAAACCCATGGATCATTTTTCCATTTTAAATCTTTTTCTTCCAAAAGAAATATAATTTCTTTATGTTGGGTTTTTGAAAATCCAATATTATTGGATTTAGATTCTTCATCACCAATTATTTTGGCATATGAAGGACTATCATTCCCTTCAGTTTGAGATTGCTGACCTTTTTTATATTCCAAGAATGCCTGATATTCAGGATCTTGTGTTAAATCCATAGCTATAAGCTTTTGTTTTCCATTTTGAGATATAATCTCAGGTGCTTTGCCTCGACCACCTCTTCCTCTATAAGAGGAAGATCCCCGACCTCGGGAGTTCATGCCTGTCATTTATTAAAATATTCCCGAGTTATGAAATCTGGAAGACTATTATCTTCTCCCTTTTTATAAAGTATTTCAAAATCAAATGGGGCTAATTGAGCCTGCCATCTTGCAAACATTTGTTTAGAAACACCATGTTTAAAATCTTTTTGAAACATAAATTTGGCTGCTTTGCAGTCTGTCATAATAAAAAAATTTTGATCATATAAATCATCTTGAAATTTCAAAACACACTTGACTATAGCTAGGATCTCTTTTGCTATAGTTGCATAATTTTTTTGAGAATCATTCCATTTTCCTGAATGGAATCTAACAAGATATACTTGTTTTGTTTCAGGATTTATCTGGGTTAATATTCCTCCAAACCCTATATCAGATGCATTAGTTTCTATGATCTTTTTCCAATCTGGATTACTTAACATTAAACAAGGAAGTGTTTTAACTTTAAATTTTATTCTTTTAACAGCTTCTGTATGGGCAATTGTCCACGGCTTAGGATTCTTTTTCAGCCTATCATATAAGATAGCCGTATCTTCTATTAAATTTTTGTAATAGGGAGCAATATAATTTAGACTTCCTAAAAATCTTTGTAACTGAGTTTTTTCAGTTATTTCATTTGAAAATTTATCTGCAAAATCAATACTTCTATTAATAGGAATAATATTTCTTTTTTCAATGATATGACCTAGAAATCTTATTCTTGTCTAAAATAATTCCATTTTTGACTTAGAGATTACTAAACCATTTTGTATAATTAAACGTTTAAATATATTTAAATGTTTAAAATGCATTTCAGTAGTTTTTGAATAGACTAATATGTCATCAATATATACTATTATAAAAGTACTATAAGGAGTAAAAATATCATTCATAATTTTCTGGAATTCAGAAGGAGCATTTTTCAAACCAAATGGCATAATATTCCATTCGTAATGTCCAATAGGAACATTAAATGCAGTTTTATATCTATCAGATTTATTAATTTGTATTTGCCAATATCCTGATTTTAGGTTAAATTTAGAAGATACTAAACTATCATAAAGTCTATCAAGTAGATCTTTTTAATTAGGAATAGGATGCCTAATCCATTTTAATGCCTTATTAAGAGGTTTATAATTTATAACTAATCTTGGAATATCTCTTTCAATTTCAGAATGTTTATTAACATAAAAAGCAGTACATGACCATGAAGATTGAGAAGGACTTATTAATCCTTTTTGTAAAAGGGATTCAATTTCTTTTTTACATAATTCTAAGTATTCAGAATTCATTTGACAAGGCCTCGCCTTAGTAGTTATATTCTTTTCATCAAAAGAATCTTTATAAGGTAAAGAAACTATATGTTTCTTTCTATCCCAAAAAGCATTAGGATGATCATTACAAATTTCTAAAGAGAATTGATTTTTTAATAGACTAATTTTATCCTGTAATTTAGGATTCTTCAATTGCTCTTCAATTGTTATAATGTTTATTTCTTGTTTTAAGAAATTAATTTGATTCTGTTTTGCTTTAATATTATCATAAATATTATGCAACATTTTAACAAATGGTTCAATAATAAATTCAAGAAATATATCATCATTCTGGAAAGTTCCTATAATTCCTTTACTATCAATCTTTTTTATTGGATAAATATTATGTAAGAATGGAGTCCCAAGTATTACTTGGTTAGTAATATTACTTGATTTAATCAATCTTTTGTTTAAATCCGTCTCTAAAATAGTAATGATTAATAATTTATCATAATAAGGATTTCCATCTCTAAATCCGTCTCTGATAAAGACGGATTTTGTTCCGTCTCTAAATTTTGGTCTCTGATACCCTGTTTTCTTGGCATGCATGCCTATGAAAGGCCAAGGCATTTCTCACTTTACATACACCTCTCACAATTATCTTCTCTCTCTCTCGAGCTCTCTTTTTCTCGGCCCTCACTCATTTTCAAGATTTGTGCTCTTAAATTTTGTAACAAGCTATTGAGTGTTTGGTAAAGATATTTTTCAGTATAATCTTAAAATAGAAAAAAATACAACCGTCTTATCCTAAAAAAAGTTACGTTGTACCCCGTGCATTATTGATACAGGACGTATATTTTTTTAGGCCAAGCAGTAAATTCTGTAATTCGGTTGAATTCATGATTTCTATTGGATTGAGAATTGTTATGATACAACTCTCGTTGTAAGTTTACTATTTAATTTTCTCATCGTAAATAGCGCTTTTAATTGATATATTTTATTTGTTCCAATATAGCTCTAATTGCTTTTAATTTCTAAATTCAATTGTTATTTTCAAAATATTGTTTCAATTATACTCGAAACTTAAAATTTTTCAACAATCTTGACTAAAATATACCGATTTTGAAAAATCGAATTTTTGTTGGAACGTTAAATACTTTTGTCAAACCCTGTTTTTGGAAACTCGAACCTTTTCCTGAAAAATATTTGAACTCTACTTTCAGTTTGCTAAGTTATTAAAATGACTGAGCTTATTTCTATTGTTATTCCGATCGCACCCAAGGTCGACTTGACCGGTTTGCTGGACAATTTTTAGGGGCCAGTTTTTCAAATGCTAGAAACAACAAATGAAAATTTGGTTAATAATGAAAGGACTCTTGACAGTGATTCAGGTGACCAGATTTGAACTCACTGATATCGATCCTAAAATTGCTAAGATAACGCAGTGGATAGAGAAGGATCAAATAGGCCGAGGAGCGATTTTGTCAAATACGCTCTTCGACATCTATTGTTCCGACTCTTGTACTACTAAGTCTCTGTGGGATGAGTTGGACCAGGCATATAATACTAAAGAGCAAGTGCTCGAAAAGTATTCTGTTTCTAAGCTCATGCGGAATCAGATGGTTGAGGACAGATCTGTAGCTGAACAGACTCATGAGATTATCAACCTTGAGCATGCTCTGAATGATGTTGAGATGAAGCTTTCTGAAAAGTTCTAGTCATGTCCATAGTGGACAAATTTCCTAAATTCTGGGAAAGTTTTGGCATGACACTCAAAAATAAAAAAGGGAGACTGTCTCTGGATGATCTTATGATTGCTATCAACATTGAGGAAGAGTATAGAAATAAACTGAAACCTGACCGATCTGTCGATAAGTTTAAAGTTAGATTGGTGGCCAAGGGTTTTAAACAAAAGGAGGGAATAGATAATTTCGATACCTATTCTCCAGTAGCTCGATTGACAACCCGGGTGTTTATAACGCTTGCTTTGGTATACTCCCAATTCACCAGATGGATGTGAAAATAGCCTTCTTCTATGGTGAACTCGAGAAGGAAATATACATGGCTCAGCCTGAGGGATTTGTAGCTCATGGTAGCGAGCGCCAAGTTTGTAAACTTGTTAAGTTTCTTTATGGACTTAAACAAGCAGCCAAACAGTGTCATGAAAAATCTGATAAAACTATTCTTGCGTTTGGCTTCACCTTGAATGAGAATGACATGATCATGTAGATATTTTATTAATAGGATCATGTGTAGATATTATTACCTAAACTAAGTTATTTTTAAAGAATAAGTTTGAAATGAAAGATATGGATGAGGCTGATGCAATTCTTGGTATCAAGTTTATTCGTTCAACTGATAGCATAGTCACTTCTCAATCTCACTATGTTAAAAAGATAATTGAGAAATTTGGTTATCAAAACAGTAGAATTGTTAAGACACCATATGATTCTTCTGTAGCTCTATTTAAAAATGAAAGTGGTGATTCGATTGCACAATTAAGGTATTCCCAAATTATTGGGAGCTTACAGTATCTAGTAAATAACTCGAGACCATATAATCTTTTTCTGTCTCAAAACTGCCTAGATACACTAGTTGTCCTGATAGAATCCATTGGGGTGCTTTAGATAGGGTACTAAAGTACCTGAAGGGCACGTGTCAGTGACCATACATTATAGCAAATTTCCTATTGTACTTAAGGGATATAGTGATGCTAGTTGGATAGTCAAAAACTCCAGGAGTAATGGGTGTTCAGATATGTCTTTACCTTAGGTGGGAGCGAGTCTTCTAGAAGTCTGCAAAACAAATTTTGATAACCCGATTTACTTTTGAAGCCGAATTATGTGTGTTGGATATGCTTGGTACGAGGCAGAATAACTATTTGGATTATTATCACAACTTCTCATTGTAAGCCAGCCTCTTTCACCTATTGTTGTACATTGTGATAACCAAACCATAATTGCAAAGGTGAGGGAGTTGTAAATATAACCAAAAGAGCAAACGATACATCCAAGTTAGACTGAAGTCTATTAAAGGCATTAGTGTCAGACAGAGTAATTGGCATTGACTTTGTGGGAACAAAGGACAATGTGACTGATTCTTTGACGAAAGGATTGGATATGTCACAATTAAACAAATCTAGATTGGGGATGGGATTGAAAATCCATTAGTGATGTATCTATGATGACAACCCAACCTTATAAGTGGAGATCCCATAAAGAAGGTTCAATGTGGTATTAACAAGTCGTAGGGTCTGTCATAGCACTAAAATAAATTGATATTTTGTATCTGGAGTCTGTTCCCTGTAATTTTAGAAGGTGCTGGTACTGCAAGTATAGTAAGAGTTAAACTCTAAACGGGGTCAAGTCTTTTAGACGAGATGCTAGCAGTACATCCCTGGAGATGCCAACTAAGTAATACAGTTGTTTGGCTGCAAATAAGGAATTGAGTTATTCCTAAAAGCATTCATGAATAGGATCAAGATACATGGTTTATAGTGCCAACTCTAAAGATCAACACAAAGTCGGTGGCTTGTTGTTACTGACAGATGCTGTCACACTCACAGGCTCAAATTCAAGGCTTAATTCCATTTGACTTGCTGATGACTGATGTTAGATAACTTAGGCAGTGGTTCAAACCGGAAGGTACCATTGTTGAAAGCAAGTCACAGAAACTTGAGTTTAAATCTATGGATTTGTGGGGAATTGTTGTAGTTTTAATAAAAAATTACATGAAGAAATCCATTGATTAAGTTGAGAAAAAGAGGAGGGATATATCTTTTGCAGCAAAAATATTTGAATTTAATAACAATTGAAAATTTTGTTTTTAAAACAAATAGTTTTTTTTTTTTTTAAATCAAATTTGATTTTCTTAGAAGTTTCAGATTTCAATTTCAATGCCTGAAATTGAAGTCTGCTGTTTCATTTGTTAGTAGCCGTTAGTGGCTATTTCATTTGAGAATTCAAATGTCATTATGGCCACATGTAATTGCTGCATTAAGAGTGTGAGATCTGGCCATGCTTAGAAAGGCCAAGCATTTCTCACTTTACAATCACCTCTCACAATTATCTTCCCTCTCTCATTTTCAGGATTTGAGCTCTTAAGCTCTATAACGAGCTATTAAGTGTTATATCGATCTGTTTTTTGATACAGTGTTAAAATCGAAAAAATTGTAATCATTTTATTTTGAGAGAAATTACGTTGTATCAGATGCACTATTGATACGGGACGTATATTTTTTTCAAGGCAGATAGTGAATTCTGCGATACGGTTAAATTCACAATTTCTATTGGATAGAGATTGTTACGATATAATTCTCGTTGCAAGTTTACTATTTAATTTTCTCATTGTAAATAACGTTTATAACTGTTATATTTTAATATTTGTTCCGACGTGGCTCTAATTACTTTTGATTTCTAAAGTCGATTGTTATATTTCAAAATTTCGTTTCAATTACTCAAAATTGAAAATTTTCCAACACCTTAAACATAAATGAACTGTTGTTAATTGATGTAGATTTCTTCTTTTTTTGAAGAATTAATTGATGTAGATTTTTTTTAGACCACTTTTGTAAGAAATCTTAAATTATATAAATATCCATCTTCACATATTTAATTGAAATGGGAGTGGAAAACATATCCTACATTGGAATCTGTAATTAATGAAAATTTTAATAAAGTTCATTATGTCTCTTTAAAAAAATGCAACTAGTATTCATAAAAATTGTTTTATATCTATATTTTATTATTAAGTGAAGATATTGTCTTAATGTTTTATTTTTTTTTGTGGTCTATCAAATTTTATTTTTTAATACTACTTTATTATTTTTTTTCTCTCTCTTATCAACTTCCATATCCTTTTTTTTTCTATTATTTTTTTCAATGATTTCTCATAATATTTTTATATTTTTTATTTATCTAATTAATTATTTTTAAAGAATAATTGGTTTCCTAAATTTATAATTAATAGTGCACACATAATTGAGTATCCCACATATTCAATTTTTTTAAATTGTAAAAAAAAGTTGAAAGAAATCTAATGTTGTGCAGTGTCTCATCTAATGTGTGTATATTTTTTTTAAAAAAAAGTCATTTTAATCCTTAAAAATATTTTAAGAAATATACAAAAAATTATAATTCTAAATGTAAAAGCACATTTCAAACAATTCAATACAAAACTTGTTGTAACCCTAACAAAAGCTAAAATAATTGTCGAGTTTCGGACCAAAATCGATTTAGGAAAATCTCAATAATTTTTCAAACAAAATAGAATATCTATAATTATATCAAACATAATTTACGCTTTATACTTATTTAATTTTTCCAAAAAACTCCACCAATAATAAATAAATAAACCCCAACACCTCATCCAAAAGACAAAAGATAAAAAACACACACACTAATAATAGCAAAATACAAATGCATGTGAGAGCACGTCAAATGTGCATGTGCACATGTTACTGTACTTCTGGACCAACTTCTGATTAAACATGAACGATCATACTATTGCCTGCTTCAGATTTTTTATTTTTATTTTCTTAATCATAATTCAATTTTATATATTACCATAAGACAAAAAGTTGAATACAAAATCTTGGCCTAAAAGGGCTTCTCATTTATGGCATGTGGTGATGCACATGCTTTCTGATTTATGCCAATACAAAGCACCTGCTTTGGTCTATGCTTCTCACAGTATATTAAAGTGTCCAATTATTTCTTGTTCATGGATGAAATTATTACACCAAAAAGTTCTTGAAGCCCGGCACAACTGTCTGAATATCATGTCTTAATTAAATGTTGATGAAAAGTTTAGCTTAATTAGTTGATAAAATTGAAACTTCACGACGACAAGATCATGGGTTTGTGAATGAGTTTAATTCAGTTGGCGAGATTGAGATCTAATGATTTTAAAGGTTATTAGGATGTTGTTTTACTGTAATAGTATGTATTTCTTATATTTTAGTTATTCGATATTGTTGATAATGTGGTATGATTTTTGTAACTGTGTTTGTTAGGTATTGATATTTTACAATGTAATCGAATTATTTCAATTAATATAGTTTGTTACTTTAAATATATATATATATATACATATATATATATAAAAGGATCCTGGGATCGAATTTCGCAAATATGTTGGTTGTTCTTTTATTCTAGCTAGGCAAAATCATATTTTTAGCCCTGAAATTTATGTTGGTAGCACTTTAGGTCCCGTAACTTATTCTATTAGTACTTTTGATTTTGAACATCACACATTTGATCATTTTTTTTTTTTTTTTTGGGTAGATGTCCGTCCTGTGCTGATAATTTTGATGCCAACAACCTATTATTACAAGAAAAAAATAAAATCTACTCTAATGTGAAAGAAATTAAAATTATCAATACAAGAATAAATTTACTGAAAAAAGACCAAAGATGAAATATTCATGAAATGACTAAACGTAGAAATGAAGTAAAGATTAGATCTCACTAGCAATCAAAGACATAGCTATTGGGGTTGGATAGAGCAGTCATCCTTCCCATTTTTTTCTGTAAATCCAATTCTTTTATTTTTTTTATTTAATAAAATTTAATTTATTATATTCAAATTCAAATATTAATTTCAATATAAATAAATATATTCAAAGTAAATAAAAAATAAAATAGTATTATAAAAAGTAGATTATAGAACTACAGTATTCATAAAACCCGAACCTATAACCTCCTGATAATTCCAATTCTTACATCGTCCAAAGTTTTTCTCCTTGATAATTTTAAATTTCTTTTATATGTGAATCAATATATATATATATATATATTTCCATGGATTATATATATAACTTCAGTCCTCATTGCCACACTTCATCAGATATATGTCAGTAAATCCATCAGAATTCTGTTGTATTATGATTTTATTTAATTATTTACTTCAATCTATTTACTTGTTACTTTCAGTGAGCTATGAGAGCACAAAATATTATAATTAATTACAAAAAAAATGATGAATGAGGTGTAATTCAATTAACGAAGTTGAGGTTCATAATTATAAGATTATGGATTTGAACCTCACTAATGCTTGTGATGTTATTATACTTTAATAGTATCTGTCGATCCACTTTAATTAAGAGTAGCTGTTGATTAGATATAATTGTTCGATATTGATGATTAGTATATTGGCAAGGACGTAAGGTTGGGCCTTGAGTTGGAGTTACACGAATGTGGATGTATGTCTATTTTTATAGTAGATTGTTGTTTTTTGCCTCGTTTGAACGTACTATTCCTTTGAATTATAAATATCTTGAATTAATTTTTTTATTTGAATGTATTAAATGATGTAATGCATCGTATATAATAATAATAATAATAAAAAGATTATAATATATAAAGGAAAATAAAAATGAAAAAATTCATTTTCAATGACAAAAAACTAATTGTAATTATATTTTAAAGAATCAAAATTAATTATATATACTATGGTTCTTTTGGTTCAAGTTAGAGGGAAATAAAGGTGAAAGTGTGAGGGACAGGGAAGTGATAATAGTTTTTCTTCAAGTCATTTAGTATGATTTATAGTGGAGTAAATTTCAAATAGTTCTACTTGTTTGGTACGAGAAAATAAATTGAGAAAAAAAAATATTTTTTATAATTTTACTAAATAACTATTCTGTTCATTTTGTATTAGAATATAAACAAATTAATTTTATACTAATGTAATTTTAGTATATCCAAAATTTCAAAATCTTATTAATAAAAATACTTATCAAACAAGAATAAGAATATGTTTTATTAATAAAATATTCGTCATTGACTTCAATGGAGTAGGTTTTCAGCGATTCTGTTATATCTTTTTGCTGGCGACTATAGACGACGGGAAGAAAAAAAGAATTAGAGGAAAACTTTATATATATAGGCAATAGAATATATAAAACTAAAATATATACTTTTTGTCTTTTTGACCTCATACTTTGATTTTTTTTCCAATTTTGTAAGGAAATAAAATTAGGGAATTTCATAATTTTACTTCCCCTTAACTAAACACCAAAGTATGTATTACACATTTATTCTTCCTTATACTTTTGTTATACTCTCATTTACCCTCCAACCAAATATACTGTCATATTATTTAATATGGCGAGTGGCCAAAGAAATGCAGTAACATTCCTCATCACATAATTAATCACACCATCACAAATCTCTCCTGTACAAAAATTTTCTTTAAATTCAAACGACAAATTTCCCAAAGTCCACCGACCGATTTTTCAAAATTTTCTTATTCCATTATTATTCAATACTCTCTCTCCCTCTCTCCCTCTCTCTCTCTCCACTCTATAAAATGGCCATCGTTTGCAGAATTGCTCTTCACTATCCAAACGAACCATGCAAAAAATGGCTTTTCCAGGTCGCCATGCATTGCACGAGCCATCCCACAGTCACATCCCATCTTCCTACGCTCCATTGCTCGACCCCGCCACCACCTCCGCCTTTGAAGCTCCCGATAGGCAATGCCGGCGCCGCCGCTCCTCCGTCGTGGCCCTCCCCCTGATGGCAGTCCTTTTGGTCGTCGCCCTGTTCTCGGTGGTGGCTTTGGTCACAAATGGCAACAAACCTAATCCAATGGTCTCCACACCGCCGGAGTCACAGCAGCCGGAGAACATGATACCGTCCCGACGTGGCGAGACGGAGGGAGTGTCGTTGAAATCGTTCCGTCCGCTGCTCGGAGCTCCTAAGTACTCATGGACCAAGAAATTGTTGGCTTGGCAGAAAACTGGATTCCATTTCCAGCCCAAAAAGAATTGGATGAACGGTCAGTTCTAACTTTTTTTTCACATAAATCACATTATTATATAAATATTTCAATAATATAATAATTCATTAATTCGATCAATACATTAATATAATTAAAAATTATAAAATAAGTTAATACAATTATTATGTTTTCTTGCATGATTTCAATCATGTTCCAAGGCTAACGCATGTTTCTTTGCTCGTTTGAT
Source organism: Sesamum indicum (assembly GCF_026168435.1). Classification (NCBI taxonomy): domain Eukaryota; kingdom Viridiplantae; phylum Streptophyta; class Magnoliopsida; order Lamiales; family Pedaliaceae; genus Sesamum; species Sesamum indicum. The sequence continues at coordinate 427,658 of NC_142657.1, read as the reverse complement.
TGGGAAATTTGGCGCTCTTGACGTTTTCAGATCCTAATGGTAAGTCCTCGGATTCTGTTCCCTTCATTTTCCTCTTTTTTTTTTTTCTTTTAAATATTAAATTGCTCATGGGATTGAATGCACAATGTTCAATGCTGTTCTTGCTGTAAAATACTATTGCATTGGCTGATTTCACCTGTCTGCAGCTGTTATTTTATTTTGAAATTGTGGGTTGGGGGGGGGGGGGGGGTGGGGAATTTAGACAAACGATTACTGGGCACTTATAAAAGGACAGCTGCAAATGGACTCAATCAATCTAGTGATTAGTCACAACTGTAATAATAAAATGATTTCATCCCTCAATTAATGCACTGCCACAGAAAATGTGGCTGGCAAGATATGAACTACTATCAATCTTAAAATTAATGTATTCGGCACATATTTGTACCATCGCTGCAACAAAATGGTTTAATAGTTATGAAAAAAAATATATTAAAATTAACATAGTGCTAACTAATAAATAAAATTTTTATTGGTAATCTACATTTTTAATAATTTATTATTAATTTCGTTAGCAAGTAAATTTCTTATATTACTAATTAGCTTGATCTTGATTTTTTATTTCGTAATTATTGAGTCACTTTCTCTTAGTATATTTTATTAATTGTGAGGGGTTAATTAATTTATTTTTATTGATAAATTATATGTTACTTAAATATACTTAATTATTATTATACAAAATGACAATCTCTTTAAATTATTTTAACAATACCCTGTTTATTATTATTCTACATTTAAAATATTTAAGATGTCATCAGTTTTTCTATTTTCTTTCATATAATTAAATAAGTATAGTGAAAATTTAAATTGCTGCATATAATTTGAGTATGTTCCAGTTAATTCTCATCTTATCGGATAATATAAAGAAAAAAAAAAAAAGTTATTGCTATTTATTAATGTGAACTGAATAGCATATTGTTAACATGTAACTTAATATTCCCGGACTGCTCTTGAATAACCTTCTCGTAGAAATTTTCCAACGTACATAACTGTTATTTATTCGTACATGTATTAATTTTAGCAATGGAATTTTATATGGTTTCCAAATTATCTAACTCATATACACATTTGAAACATCATAGGTCCAGTATTTTACAAGGGATGGTACCACTTTTTCTACCAATACAATCCATATGGTGCAGTATGGGGCAACATTGCTTGGGGACATGCAGTTTCAAGAGACCTCATCCACTGGCGCCACCTCCCCATGGCCATGGTTCCCGATGATTGGTACGATATCAACGGTGTCTGGACTGGTTCCGCCACCATCCTTGAGGATGGTCGACTTGTCATGCTCTACACAGGATCCACCAATGAGTCCGTGCAGGTTCAAAATCTTGCATACCCTGCCGACCCATTGGATCCTCTCCTTGTTGATTGGGTCAAGTACCCTGGTAACCCGGTATTGGTCCCACCACCAGGCATCGGGTCTAAAGACTTTCGTGATCCCACCACGGCTTGGTTGACTCCACAAGGCAAGTGGCGCTTCATCATTGGCTCCAAACTTAACAAGACTGGCATTTCATTGGTGTACGACACCAAGGACTTTAAAACTTACGAGCTTCTTAATGGATTGCTGCATAGTGTCCCGGGCACGGGCATGTGGGAGTGTGTCGATATCTTCCCCGTTTCCAAGATTGTGGAAAATGGGTTGGACACGGGAGAAAACGGGCCTGGAGTGAAACATGTCGTCAAGACTAGTCTTGATGATGACAGAAATGACTATTATGCTCTCGGAACTTATGATGGTGAGACAGGAAAATGGATCCCTGATGATCCAATAAATGATGTTGGTATCGGATTGAGATATGATTATGGTATTTTCTATGCATCAAAGACATTCTATGATCAAGAAAAGAAGAGGAGAGTCTTGTGGGGATGGATCAAGGAGACCGACAGTGAAAATGCTGATATACAAAAGGGTTGGGCATCAGTTCAGGTACGCAAGAGTCTCATACTAGGTTGTAATCATCAATGTACATTATCTCCACTAATATTACAACTTGTGACCATTCTCTTGCAAAATAGGCTATTCCAAGAACAATATTGTTCGACAAGAAAACCGGTACGAATATCCTGCAATGGCCGGTAGAGGAGGTGGAGAGATTGAGAATGAGCAAGAAGGTTTTCGACAAAGTGGAGGCTAAACCTGGCTCAATTGTGCCCCTTCATGTCGGCTTTGCGACTTCTCAGGTTTGCACCTTATATGCTTAGGTCTCTAAAAAATCAACGAAAAATGTATCCTTATCGAACGATTCACGTGAAATTCCACAGCTTGATATTGTGGCTGAGTTTGAAGTAGATAAAGTGGCATTGGAGAGCATAAATGATACAGATCACACGACCTATAGTTGCCCGACTAGCCATGGTGCTGCTCAGAGAGGGGCGTTGGGACCTTTCGGTCTATTGGTTCACACAGATAACCACCAAACCGAGCAGACCCCAGTTTACTTCTACATTTCCAAGGACACAGAAGGAAATTTCAAGACATTCTTCTGTGCTGATCACTCAAGGTGAAATTTCTTTCTAGCCACACATATCTACTATTTCAATGAATAATTCACTCCCTCAGCATTAATTTTTCCTGTTAAAATGCTGTGTGTTTAGGTCATCTGAAGCAATTGATGTCGACAAAGCGATCTACGGTAGCACAGTGCCAGTACTAGAAGGCGAAAAACTATCCATGAGAATACTAGTAAGTCTCAAGTCCTTTGTGATTATACTGATTGAACGTCCACATTGGAAATAAAATCCCGAAAAAGCTAATCATAACAATAATACTTGTACTCGAATCCAGGTGGATCACTCGATCATCGAGAGCTTTGCTCAGGGCGGGAGGACGTGCATAACGTCGCGTATATATCCGATGAGAGCAGTCTATGAAAATGCAGGAATTTTCTTGTTCAACAATGCTACTGATGCAACCATCACTGCCTCGCTGCACATATGGCAAATGAGTTCTGCCTATGCACACTCGTAATGTTAGATGTTTGATCAATGAAGCCCTTTATATAGTTGGAAGATGTGTTCTTACATTCTTTGTCCGTGTTGTAATCTTGATACCGGACACTGATTTGTTTTTAGTTTGGTTCCTATTCATGTATTTTTATCCTTGTTGTATGTACTCTATTGATTGTCGATAACGAGTTATATTCAATTTTGTTTTGATTTTTGTCTTCCATCATTGAATTGAGAAGATTTATATCTGTCTAATTTTAATGTAGGTCTCATCTATGTATAATAAAATATAAAATTGAGATTTGTCAAGTGATAAGTGTATACTTAGATGCCTTCTATACATTATATTTTGCCACATAATTAAGAAATCAAGCTTATTTTTCTAATTTACTTTAGATGAATTAATGTAAAATGTTTAACTTTAACCAAAATAAAATTAGGGTAGATTAGGACGAGGCCCCCTAAAATTTGATAAAATTACAATAGTGATCCTTTTATTATTTAGGAAATTATCAATACCCCTGATTTTAAGGATTGTCCAACAAATAGCTCAATCCGTTTGTCTTCGTTAAGTTTACAACTCCGAATTGAGATTGGGTGCAACCGTTCCACAATGCTGCTCGGCAGCATGCACTACATCATGAAACCGATCTGCCAGCTCAGATACATATTCATGGGGCCCCCACCGTAATATGAATTAGGCCCTGCATCAGTAGGACACGACCTCGTACCATCATTAGACACATCATCCTAGTTATAATTAGAAGACTAGACAACCTACTCGGCGGCATAAAAAACCATCCTTTGCGTCAAATCCATCTGCGCCGTATCACCTCAAGGCGTACTGGTACCCTCCATAATATGAAAAATACGAGTTTACTCCTCCTGCAATAGGGCCGCGGTGACAACCTCAAAATACTCTTGTACCCTCTCATCACCTCAATGTGTACTCGTACCCTCCAAAACATGGGAAACGCGAGTTTGCTCTTCCTGCAACGGGGCCACGGTGATGGCCTCAAAGTAGCCGTTGTATTTGATTTGGAACGGTCTTAGTAATACTAAAGAAATAACAAAAAGACCGTTCCAATGTGTACTGGGTTTTGCAACGGTTTTGGAAACATTGACTTCTTAAATAAAACTAACAGTATGGGACTATTTTTTGCATAATTGATTAAGGTGTTCCAAAATCTCTAATTGTGCCTAATTTTGGAATATATTTTCAAACTGTCATTCTTTGGACATCCATTGCAACACATATAGGAACAATTGGCTCAAGACCGTTCCTAAATTCTACTATAGTATTCTAAACAGAGTTTCAATCATTTATCGTTATGACTTTGGAACGGTATTTGGAGCGGATTCAGTAACTGTTCATTTGGAACTCATTTTGGAACGGTGCAGCCGTTCCAAAATTATAACCCAAAAAAAAGTTTACATGACGTCATATTTCAATATCCGTTCCTGATGTGCTCTAAAGACCGTTTCAAGATGGAACGGGTTTTGGAACGGTTGCCCTGACTATACCAAATCTCGTCTTTTTTTGTAGTGTATTCCGATTTTTTAAATCTTTTAGAAAGAAAAAATTTATAGCCAGTGCAAAGTTAAAAATCTAGAGCTCTACCCAAAAATTATATAATTTCATCAAATATCAGATGATATTGATTAATTTTCAAATAATAAGAGGATATTTGTAATTTGGTCAAATTTCAGGGAAGCTTGCTATAATTTACCCAAAAATTTATCATTCTTTTATTTTTATTTTAATAGATAAGCATATAATATAGTTAATTATCTTTATTTAAAAAATAATTACATATAGGAAAAAGACAACTAAAATCTTTTGTATTTTAGTGACTTAGTCATAAATATAACATGCCTAAAACTGTGCAACTTTATTTTGATTAATTTTTGTATTTATACCAACTTTTATATTATTGAAATATGGTTTACGTAAGAGCAATCGTATTTTCTTAATAGGGATGACTATTTTCACGACTGCTGAGGTTAATTTTTCGGTCAAAACTTTTTATTGACACTAACATTTGCTCTTAGTTAATTAGTGATAATTTAAATGTTGTCACCATTTTAAAATGTAATAGTGACAACTAACTTCATCACTAGTATTATTTACCTTTTAGTCACAACTTGTTGACAGTAAACGTTTTTCTTAGTGATTAGTGATAATTGGACTATTGTCACTATTTCATTTAGTAATTGTGACTACCCTTTTTCCCGCCAAATTTGAAAAATGGCAGTAAACTATCGTGACAAGAATTAGTGACAATAATAAAAGTTATCACTTTCGACATTTAGTGATATTCACAAAAGTTGACACTAAATCATAGTTTCTAGTGATTATTTTATCACTGTCACTAAAACTTTTGCCGCAAAAATGGTTATTTGTAGTGCAATAAGTTCCATATAAATACAAAATTCATCTGAATTTACTTTGTAAATTATGTGATGCTTCTTTTGGTTCAATTCTTTGGTTGACTCTATCAATTCCTTCGATTTTGAATCCATCGTATAGGCTGAGATTAGAGTCTTGGTACATGATTCTTTAAATAGATTTGTTTGACATTGCCGTTCATGAAAAGAATCATGACAGGCTTTCAGTAGCTTGAAGCCTATCTCCTTTGTTGCAGTTATTTTCACTCGGTTGAAGATCCATCCAAATAAGTCTCTATTTCTTCCTCATAGACGCTTTCATTTGAAGGAAGGTCTTTGAATTGGTATATAGGTCCTAAATCGCCATAGTAAATTGTATCTAGGATGTCGTCCATAGCTTCGAATTTTTCGTAATTCACCATGCTTTTGCAGACAGTTTCGAGATATATGTCCTTAACTCCCGCATGCGCAAAGTTGTAATCCTTAAAACTTTATTTATTAGCCCTGGTATGTGCTCATCTGAAAGTTTTTTTTGTAGGGATTGTTCCCGTGGATCTTGTATCTGTTTGTCTAGATTCTTAAGATGGTTAGTCCTATTTTTTATCTAGATTTGTATGATCTTGCCTTTGATTTAGACCACCATATTCTCCTTCGGAAAGAGGATTTTTTGGAACTCCTAGGGTAGGAGTCACTGCTCTACTTCTTCCTCTTCCTTGGCTCGTTTGTTTCTCCTATAATTGTGAAAAATTATTATTATCGCAACAGAGAGGAGTTCTTTTAATCTTATGTCTCAGTCTTTTCATATTCTATTGGATTGATGCTTGGTAACTCCAATCTTTTAGTTTGTTTTTTAGAAAAGACATTCTCCTTGCTACAGAATTCAGTTGTCCTTGGGTACTTCGTATAATTAGATAATATTTTCCTCCATGGACTGCAGATTTTTGCAAAGAACATGGGAGCTACTACTTCTGTTGCTAGTTCACTTTAGAACAATTATTTGCGAAACTAATAGATATATTTATCTACTGTAAAAATACTTCTTAATTCAAGGCCAAAGAGAGCTTGTGTATGTTCTCTAGCCTTTTAAGTTATACCTTCTTCAAAGTATCTATCTCCAATTAAATGTATCTTGATAAGTCTTCCCAACCTTTCGGCCATTGGCTTTATATCCTTTGGGATATTATCCTATCCGATCTTCACAGAACCCTCCAAGCTTAACTCCAATAGTCTTAATTATAAAATTTTCTTTGTCAAGTTTTGGGGTAGTTGTTGCTATCTTCATATAATATCCAGATTAAGTATAGTGTCGTATGGATGCAAGGGCTGGAGTATTGTCCTTGCCCAATATGTATTTTCAAGCACTCTTCTTGGTTTCAATCTCAGATTCTCTCCAAGTTTGGTTTCCACAAATGTTGGTGCCGTGTTGGTGTGGAAATCTGCACTTTCCTTCATCCTGTGGAGAATAATTTGAATCTGTACTTTTCTTTCGGTGGTAGTGCTGGAGTGATTTTATTGGTTTAGATGTTGATTAAATACACAATCTCAAGTTGGGAATAAATTCAACCAATTCCTATAAATCTGATAAATCTGCCTTCGTAACCTCCATTATCTTATGGATATGATGGCTTCAAGGATTATATCATCTCTAGTCTTAGGCTTTGAAATCTTCATCGTCTTTCTCTTCTGATGTAGAAGCGGCATTGGTCCAAAGGCATTCCTAATTCATTCTTATCGAGATTTGGATGTTTTAGAGGTATTTCTCTAGTTTTTCTTTAGATTTGTGACTTTAGTCTTCAAATCTACGAGATCTTCGTATAGTTCCGAGAAGATCTTAAGGATCTCGTTCATCTCCTGGCACAAGATTTATATTTTCATAGGTATATGAATTAACTTATATCCATAGTTTTGAACGATTTTTTGGATCTTTTTTAAATTTTTAAAAAATTTTATAGGTATCTAACTCGAATTCTTTTTAATAAATTTCTTTAATTATAATTTTTAGAATTGTAATGGTGAAGCAACAATTATATTTGTTTCATCAGATATAATAATGATATCATTTATATTTCAATATGGCCTGCTTCATACAAATATATATTTTAAATTTGGTTATTTCTTGTAATTAGTATACACTCTTTTTCAACATCTCACTTTTGGGCCGGGCTTTCATTTATACTATGTCACTTTTTTCCTTTCAGTTTCAGATTTGTATTTCATATTTTAATTTTCACGATATAAGAAAAAAATGCAAAACATATATGAAAAAAAAAATGCCTAATATTAAAATACAGTCGATTTCTTAGAAATCCTACTTTTTCAATTTTTTTTCAAATTTAATAAGATTGACGACGTTCATTTTTAATTTAATAATATTTTTATTTTTTTTAGAATAAAATACACTTTGCCCCTAACTATTTGTCAGGTAATATTTACCCCCTAAACTAACAAATGTAATATTTACCCACTTAGTTAGACAAAAATGTCCTTCATGCCTTGAACAATTATATTATTTTTAATATATTTTAAAATTTTCCACAGTAAATTATCACCAAATTATTTTTAATTAATTTTTTTTATAAGTGAAGAATTTAACTAACTCATATATACTTTTTAAAAGAATTTGACAAATATATATATATATATGCTTATAAATGTTTTTAGAAAAAAAATGAATAAATATATTTTAACATATTTTTTAAACAAAATTTGTGAAAAAAAACATCGATATTTAATTACACATTTTTATCTAAAAGAATAAATAGTTAGTAACTTAATTTTATCACCAAATTAACATAATCTTTTCATGAATTTTTTTTGTGGATTTATTTTACTCACTTATTAGTTAACCTTGAGTCTGTTAAAAAATAAGATTTGAACTATTTAACTCACTAATTATATTTTACTTTATTATAAATAAAATATATTTTTTATAATTAAGAAAATTTTAATTAAACTTAAAATGCAAAGTTACTAAAAAAAGAAATTCTTTTGAATTAAATATATATAATATAAGAGCAATATTGTCAAAAAATTTAATTGTGGTGAGTAAATATTACATTTGTTAGTTTAAGGGGATAATTGTTACATGACGAATAGTTCACTGGCCAAAGCGTATATCACCCCTTTTTTTTTGTTTTTTTATCTAGGTCATTTAATTTTAATATGTTTATATCCAGGTAATTTGGAGAATTGAAACTATATTTGGATAGTTTCCCTCTCTCAATAAACCTTTTCTCTTTCTTAACTAATTCTTTTTTAATATTTAGAAGAGTATTTATATATATACACACACTTGTAAAAATTGAAGCACTCAAAAAAAAAAAAAAAAAATGAAACAAAAAAGTACCATGCTTGATTGGAAGCTTTAATGGAAGCTATGTATGCCCAGTGTTGAAAAATCAACAGTGACTAAAGAAATGGGATTTAATGCAATTTATTTACTGTGATATTATAAATGAGTAAATTATCCCCATATGAAAAGAAAATAGTAATTTATTTCTTTATATTTTTTAAAATGAAGCAATTTACCCCTTTTCTAGAGAAGTAAATTTCTTAATTTTAAAATAAACAGGGGATAAATCGTGGCATTTAAAAAATACAGTGAGATAAACTGCTTCTTTTTTTTTTTATGAAAAGGTAATTTGTACATTTACAATATCACATGTTACTAAATTGCATTTTTTCAGTAAAGAAATAACTCAAATTGCTTCAGTCTTACTCCTTTTCCCTCTGCAAGTGGATCAGAACATGAAATGTGGAATGAGAGAGTGTGAGACCAAAAATCATTGAAAATAAAACCTTTTCAGCATCACTTTTCAACATTGTCCATCAGGAAATGTACCCTCGTCCCCCGTCAACTGTTTTTCTTCATCATTATTTCTTGATCAATAACCTTTTAATTTCTACATGAAATGAATTAATGCATTCACTATTTAGATGAAAGGATTTTAAATCGGGTTTAATGTAATTTATATTTTTATGATATTAGAAATGAGTAAATTGTCTATCAATAAAAAAATACAATAGTAAATTATCTCTCTGTATTTTTTAGGGAGGTAAATTGCTTCATTTTAAAAAGTATTGGGAGATAAATTATTGCTTCTTTTTTTTTTAAAAAAAAAATGGGATAATTCACTTATTTGCAATATCACATGGTATTTGTTTGTAATTTTTTCTTTTTAAATCGTTCAATAATATAATTGGTGTAATTGTTTTCAAAAGAAGATCGATTATTTAGTTTCTATGACTTGCCACATCACCCGCTGACATGGAAAATGTGGCAAGTCGTGCCACCTTGGGTTTTTGTTTTTTTAAGAAAAATCGAAAGAATTTGTCAAGTCAGCTTCAAATAGCTAATAATATTTCACCCCTAATTTATAAGTACACATGGACTCAAGTTGGGTAAAACTCTGGGGAATATTGTCTCAAAATTGAGCAATTAAAAAAGTCAGAGGACCATTTTACAACTCCAGAACATTCAAAGACTAAAATGAAAAACGAGCATAATTAGAGGACCAAAATTACCTTTAATCTAAATAATTAATGAAAATCCGGTTATTAATAGGACAAATGGTGTATCTATCCTAAAACATGGGATAAAAAATGCTATTAATTTGTTCCATATTCAATCTCGATCAAACATTCCTCCATGCCTGTTTTCATGAGAAGTCTTGCAAAGAATGAGTCTGCAGGGACATCAGGATGCTGTACAAGATCAGTATGTGTAGTGTGTGTTTGCAGAAATGGGAACACCATTCGGAACCCATGAGAGCACGCCTAATGATTGTGTCCCTTATGTAATTGTCATTGCCTGAAAGGGACACACATGCCTTGAACTCAACGTACCCATGGCCCCCCCACCTCTATAACGGCTGAACCACACAATCATTCGTTGTTCCTCATTCTGATCGCACCAATTATGATAAAAAACCTGAAGATATTAGGACCCTAGTTTTCTCAGTTATAGGAACCAACTGAAATTCGAAGATATATATGCATCTGATCATCAGCTCCCGCCCCCGCCTGTTAATTTCTTACACAAATCCTCTTGAAATTCCGACAGTTACTCTTCTTCTACAAATGAGGAAGACAGCCAGTTTGTCCCATGCTACTTCAGCAGCGAAAACCCTTGAGAAGGCTGGAATACGCCTGCATTTTGCATGTATAAGATGTGTTTGCAGGTACGAAATCTATGTTTTTGGTGGTTTCAAATTTTATTGCATCTTCGGATATATACATGGATAACGTAATTTTAAATATTGTTGTCTTGGCGTTTGACTTCATCAAGGATAATGGCTGTCTCTTCAGTTAATAAGCGCTATACATCATCGTACGTGTTATGTATTCGTAGCTTCCTTCGGTTGGTCTTGGTTAAGCCATTGCGTCAGGGAACAAACAAGTGTTTTATTCAGTTATATAGGAGGTTTGATCAGAGTTTATTTATATATATTTATTTAATTATAGCTAATTGTCATAATTAAACTAACTAATCGTAGTAGATATTCATTGACCACGACCATAGCCGTGACTTTTACGAAACATTTGTCATAGTTAAAAATTATGGCAAAAATATTTATTATGGCTCATAGCAATAGCAATAACAATTTTCATGATGAATAAGTTAAATTTTATCATCGATTTTTTTTATAATTAATAATAGCTATTTTCCACGTTTTTAATATATATCCACTAAAACAATTGGCAATTGTAAATTTTCTTCTAATGATGGCATTGTAGAACACGTTATTAAAAACTCTAGTTGTTAGAAAAAAGAAAAAAGGGACTTTCCAAATATATTTATAATTTTTAATACATTCTATCAGGAAAAATTGCATTTCCCAACTACAAATTAGCCCATTTGTAATTATGGTCCTATTACTTTTGAATTTATCATATTGTAACCCTTAACTTACCATATCATATTACATTTAATTGACCAGCTCTTCAGCTCCTACATCTATCTTGTATAAGCCTGTACAACCTTATCTTTTCTCTTTTAATAAATGGAAAGCTTCCGATGATGTTTTTTCAGCTTGCAACATATATATTAATGTAATGGGACTTGGAATTAGGTCACCCTTACATGTTTTGACACTATATAAGAAATATTACTGAGGTAAGGCCTAATTTACTATAGTTAAAAGTGATAATTATGATTGTGCAATAGTTATTAGCAGTTGTTTTCTGTAAGTGCGATTAAAATATACAGTTAAAATCATGGTAAATATTCATTGACTATATTTTTAGTATCATAAGCTAGGAGGTTTATACATTTAGTCTCTTGTTTTATGGGATTTTTAAAATACTCCAAAAATTAAAATATTCGACATATTTGGTCATTTGCTTTACAAGATTTTTAAAATAATCTCAAAATTGAGGAAACTCGACAAGTTTGGTCCTCTACTCTATGAGATTTATGGGACTAAATGTGTCCAGCTCTTTCAATTTTGGAACCATTTTTAAATTTCCGTAAACCATAGGATTAAATGTAGAGTTTTCCCAATATTTATGTAACTTTTCATGACCTAATGGTAAGTAACTATTTTATTTTAGGCTTAAATATATTATTTGTCTCGCAACTTAGATTATTTGACCTTTCTCTCCTTTAACTTTAAGGTAGCATTTTGTTCCTAAATTTTTTTAATTTACGCGATTTCGCTCTTTTTTCTCTTAAAATTCACCCTAGCTATTTGCCAGAAAAATTCATTTGATCTCACGTGATTTTTTTAAAATTGGAGCTATTGTATCTATTGACTCATTTTTATCGATATTTTTGTCCTTTAACATTCTAGGAATGCATTTTGATTTTATATCTTTTTAATTCTCATAATTTCAGTCCTTTTCTTTCATAGAAGTTTACAATTCTTGTTGATGAAGGTGAAATTCGGCAAAAAAAGGAACGATAAATGGCCTATTCTATAGGACCAAAATGCATTTAACCTTTTTATTTTATATAATCCTAAGAAAATTGCATTTTATGTCCTACAAGTTAACTTGTATTGCATTTGAATCCATTATTTTTAACTTACCACATTGCATCCATAACTTGAGAAAATATGCAATTTTAGTCTAATGCTTTAATTTTGTTAAATTTTTTAGAAGAACAATCTTAATTCCCCTAAAAACTTCACAGAATTTATGTCATGCACAAGTTTTCATAAAAAAATGAATTGAATTATCATTTTGGGACTAAAATTACGAATTTTGCGGAAGGGTGAGGTGCAATTTAATAAGTTCAAAAATAATAAAACAAACGTATTAATAAAAAACTAACTAATAAGAGGTAAAATGCAATTTTTCCTCCTAAGTAACATGGACAACAAAAGATCAATGCTCTCTCTCTATAACTCAGGTTGTACAAATGCATGTTCATTAATGAAATACATGATTCAACATGAGTACACGGTCCGAAGCTCGCTTTACAACATTAATCTGCATATACATACTTATTAGTAGCTTCTCAGTATATATACTATAAATGTCTGAGGATGATGAGACCATAATCACCACTTCAATTTTTACAATATACATCAGTTAAGACAGTATATATATATAATATTAATTCTTTCTCCTAGTTATATATTTAAAGGGTAAAAGCAATTTACCATTCTGTAATATTAGAAATGAGCAAATTACCTCCTATGAAAAATAAATAGTAATTTACCCTCATGTGTTTTAAAAACTGAAGCAATTTACCTATGCTTCATTTTTTAAAACATAGAGGGGGGTAAATTGCTACATTTTGAAAAACACGGGGAGAAAAATTGCTATGTTATTTTTTATAAAGGGGTTGTTTGCCTAGTTTGCATAATACACATAGATAAATTGCAATTTACCATATATTTAAATCTCATAATTAATTAGTATATAGTTACCCAATTTTATTCTCTACTTCATGTCTCTTACTTCCACAGGTAGAATTGGGAAGTCGTGGTGGTCGATATCGACGTAAGTTCTGTTTTCATCTCATTCTCCATCATTCCGATTGATTCAGAAACTTGAACACAACCCTCGTTTGAGTCATTACCATCATCTTGGCTGAGCTGAGAGGCCACAAATTTGTCGAGCACCCGCCAGTCAGTGACTTGATCCGATGCTGCTTGCTCGTTGTTCACGTTGATGTAGAGCGTGTTACAGTGCATTTGGTCACTTTCTTGGATACAGTCGACGTCTTGTAAGCGGTAAGGGACGATGGAGTGGCAACTGATCACACTGCTGCCGGATTGTTGTAGTTTGGGGCTTTCTAAATTGGGAAGCTGGAGAAATGCATCGACATTGTTGGGCATTTTGTATTGCATCTCGAGCTCTTGTTTGCAGGTGTGACTGTGAGGAGGGTAGGAAGCGAACAGTGGGGATATACGCCTCGCTGGATCGAAATCCGACATGGAGGAGGGTTGGTCGTCGTACCAATAGGGTGAATCGTGCTCGCCCTCTTTTCTTGTTGTGGCCATTCTCTTCTTGAATACCCTGCAAACTACCCATCCTTCTTCCTGGTACAATGATTTAAATTTGATCAGATACTATGTTAGATTGAAGAAATATTTGCATTCAAAAGAAGTAGTTAAATAATACCATATATATATATATGTATATATATATATAGTTCATCATGCATGCATAATTGACATGAAATAACTCGTTTAATTTCTTTGTTTGATAGGTAAATTCAAGGAAGGGTTGCAGTTTTGGGGGATGTTTATAAGTTTCTATAAGCTTTTGAAAATTGTTTGGTAATTATTTTAGAAAAATGCTTGATTATAAAATTCTAAAATAAGATGTTTTAAATTTTATAAAATCTTTGAAAAAGAAAAAATTCATTTTATCTATCTTCTTTTAAAACATCTTGCTGTGTATGGTTAATACTTCAAAACACAAATGAAAAAATTGTAATTTTAGTCCTGTAACTTAGAAGGAGTAGCAGTTTTAGTCCTATACAAATTGATTTTAGTTTAATTGTATAACTTTATAGTTTTGGTATTTTAATCTTTTTTCGGCCTATTTGATCGAAAATTCAATTTTAATCTTGTACGTAAATAAATTCATGAAGGGCCAAAAATGCCAACTCTCCCAAGTTATAGGACTAAAAATGCCAACGTCCCCTAACTTACAAGATTAAAATAGCTCGAAAAATTTTTAAAATATGATCATGTGCATGTCACATGACTTTTTCCGTCCATCTTTGTCGGAATAGGACCAAAATCGTGAAAATCGCATACTTACTGGACCAAAATGCAAAAATAGAAACATACAGGATAAAAATGTCAAATTCTTATACTTAAAGGATGAAAATTGCAATTTTTCCTACAGAAATATGCCTTTATTATTTTGGCTATATTTAATTTTAATTTATACATATTTTACACTATTTTTTGAATGACCGAGGATTTCCTCTCTCACTCTCCCCAACTTTATGACATCTAACATTGATTATCTGTTAAAATTTTATTTGGAGTTCAAATAATATTTATGAAAGTATTTTAAAATGATTAGCTACAAATTATATCAAGAAATAGCTACTTGATCTTCATGGTATGATATATATATATATATATATATAAATATTCTTTGATCATTTTATAGCTTATTAGTGTTTGTGCGAGCTTTATAAAAGCACTTTTTCAGTTTCTGACTTAAAAAAAGTACTTTTGAGATATTTGGGATGTCAACTTGTACTTTTAAAACTGCTAAAAAAAGTGTTTTTAGGTTAAAAGTTAGAAGTAACTCGGGAGGTGCTTAGCTGCTTTGGCTTTTCTGTAAATAAATTCAACTTCAATTGTTACTATTTTACCCATATAATTAATACCCTTAATTTCAAGGTTACTGTTTTTTGATTTATCTTAAAATTTTCATATTTAAAGTTGATATTGAAAATTTTAAATAATTGAAATAACTAACAATAATCAAATTTACACGTTCACACATTAAATATTTTATAATTTTTACATTTTATTTTCTATATTGTCTAATTTTATTATTTATTTATCATAAAAAATATAAATTAAATAGCTATGATTAATTAATAAAATATTTTTTTCATTAATGAAAATTTAATTTTTGCGTATGAATCAATAATTATATTACTTAGTGGAAGCATTATTAAATCAAAATTTTATTTTTCTATTAATATTTCAGAAAAATTGAATATGATATATATTAAGCAAATAAAATTTATTAATTTTTATGAAAAAATAATCATTACAGACAAATGGCAGATGCAAATATAACAAAAAAATATTATCTTTTTAACATATGGGGATAAAATAGTCTTTAATCAATTAAATTTATTTTAGAAGTGATTTTTTCCCAAACACTATCTAATTCAGCTTTTGTTTAATTTTTACTTTTTTTACAAACACTACTTACTTTTGGATCGGAGTTCTTCTTGAACGAATCTATTTCTATGTAAAAATAGAACGTCTTGTGAACGTCTTTGTTAAGGTTAAGGATTTTCAGGCGAACCTAT
The DNA here is from genome assembly GCF_026168435.1 of Sesamum indicum. Taxonomy (NCBI): domain Eukaryota; kingdom Viridiplantae; phylum Streptophyta; class Magnoliopsida; order Lamiales; family Pedaliaceae; genus Sesamum; species Sesamum indicum. Next base: position 411,811 of record NC_142657.1, on the reverse strand, counting down.
GGTTGGTCAAGGAACCTTGCATGCATTATATTAGGTATCAAAGAAAATCCATTCTGGCTTCAAAAGGGACGTCTCTTTTCATGAATAAATGAAAATGTTACCTTGTCACTTTTTGGCAATGGCATTTTTCGCTGTGGTTGCATCCAAGAAGGATTTATATAAACCAATTATCCAATCATTCCTTTGAGTTTTTGGGCTATCTTTCAAGCGTGCGAATGAACCCTTCAGTGGTACGGAGTCAAATTCTAGAAAATTCATTTCTAACTTTCAACTTTCTCTATAAAAATCACTTTTTTAAAAGCAGAAGTTTTGGCAAAAACCCTGCCAAACATCCTATAAAATATGAAAATATTTTATAAGCTTTAATATTTTAATGGTTTACAAGCTTATTTTTACGATAAGATCTAGCATCTTATAAGCTCATAAAACATTTTATAAGATGTATTGGCTCATAAGTATAAGATGTATTGGCTCATAAGTATAAGATGTCTTACATAAACTTCGAGGTTGTTTGGCAAATTTTTTTTTTAAAGAACTTCTAAGATCTTAAAATATGATGTTTTAGATCTTATAATCTCTTCAAAAAAGAAAAGTTAAGTTCACCCATCTTTTTCTAAAATATCTTATAACTTCTTTAATTTTAATATCGAGCAGATAAAACAACACATAATTTTATTAGTATTTCACTTTTACCCTTCATATAATTTGCATTTTAATTTACTCCGAGAGCAAAATTATCTATTTGTATAGTTTTTTTATATAATAATAGTTTGATAGCTTTTTCAATAATTATTATAATATGAGAGTTATTATGCGAGATCTTCAACATTTTATGAACTCTAACATTTTATTTATCCAAATACTTAAAGAGTTTATCATTAAAATAGATCCAATATTCCATCCACGTTAATCAATATTGGAATTATTTTAGATATGGTCAAAATATTTTTTATATAATTTTTAACTACAATTAATATTTTGAAAATAATTAGATATGGTCAGAACATTTGTTATATAATTTTTAACTACAATTAATATTTTAATTTTATTTTCAGAAATAATGACTAACAGTTGTACATAATCATAATTAATTAATATTTGTCACTATCTTTACTTTTGATATTACTTAATAATGAATCATGATAAAAAATTATATTTGTCTAGTAATCAAAAGGATAAATCAAATACTGTCTCCAGGATAAATTTGGAAACTCCAATAAGACTAAATTGTGTGCTTCATACATTCTTAACACACACACACACATATATATATATATATGAGTCTCATTATTGTTTTCCTGATAATTTCTATTTCAGTTGCTAATATCAAACTATACATTAGCAACAGTCTATATCTAGTATTATTAGATATTACTGAAAATGTGCATTATGGTAAAATTATATTTTACATCTCATAAGTTAGTCTTTTATTTTTGAACTCATCACAAAGCATCCCATGTAAAAAACTTACGATTTTAGTCTTAATTTGTAATTCTGTTAAATTTTTATGAAAACAACCTTAATTCCCCCTCAAAGTTAACGGGGCTCGTGCCACGCACTTGCTTTTTTCGTTAGAAATTTAATAAAATTAAAGTTTGAGATTAAATTAAATTGCAACTTTTAAATTATGGGATGTGTGAACTTAAAAATAAAGAAATCAAAATCCTAAAGAAAAGAAATATGATTTCCTTGCCTATACATAATTAAGCTCAAATAATAATAGCTATAATCTTTTTTTTTTTTTTTTTTCAATTACACGGCAAGTGTTGTTTAGATGAAACCTACGTTTTATACTCATGGCCAAAAAGAGTTTGACGGTGAATAAACTAAGTTTTTGTGTCGATTTTTATTTAATTATATGTAATAATAATTATTTATCATGATTTTAGTTTATAGTCAATAAAACTGTGAGCGATATTAAATTTTCTTCTAGTGTACTAATTAACCACAATAAACAATAGTCTTAAATAGTTTTTTGGTCTCGTAACTTAGATCATTTAGCGTTTTAGTCCTGTAACTTTCTAAGGTAACATTTTGGTCTTACATTTTTCTAACTTTTACAATCTTAATCCATCTTTTGCCGGCTCTTCTAACCGGTAAAATGCATGTGCATCTCAGATTAACTCATTTCCGACAGTATTTTTGTTTACTACTTTTAAAGTAGTATTTTGGTCTTACAACTTTATAAATTTTTTTATTTTTGTTCTTTTTTCCGTCGGAGTTCACCCTTATCACTGATGGAGGTGAACTCTGGTGAAAAATAGATTGAAATCAAAAAAATTAAAAGACGTAGAAGTAAAATGCTACCCTAAACCTAACTTACGGGATGAAAATGAATTGAATCCATAAACAATAATTAATATGATGAATACCTAAGGTATATACTTGCCTGGGGAGCTGCATTTTCATTTGATTCGAGCCGGTACTCGTGCATTATCCAGTCTGATTTCTGTCCATTGGGGGCTCGACCTTGATAAAACACCAAAGTCTTTCTCATCCCAATCAAACTGTGCTTCAGATAAATAGCCTTATCTCTTCCGGTGGCTTTCCAGAATCCCGCTTTCGTTGCTCTATTCGTGCGCGTTCCGGTCGGATACTTCTTGTCTTTATGACTAAAGAAGTACCACTCATTCTGCTCCTCAGCCCCTATCCTGCAAAGTTCTGTATAGTTTCGCTCAAACGTTAGAATGAAAAACGAGACGAGAACATATAAATTCAAGGATATCTAGGTTAGTTTGTACATACCTTGAAGATCCCATGGCTCGATTTTGTAAAGATCGATGTCTTTGATGACGTCTAGGTCGATTCTTTTCGAGGCAATCTTTTTCCGGAGATAGTAATCGACCAGTTCTTCGTCTGTCGGGTGGAATCTAAATCCGGGAGGAACATGTGTAAACGAATTCATGTTCTTGCAGTTGTCTGTAGTTTAATTAACACCTGTAATTTGCATCAAGAACAGCAGTGTGAGCTGCATTTAGGACATAAACTAAGGAAAGTTTCAGAAACAAATGAATGTTTGCAGCTACCTTAACAACAATCAACTTGCAAATTATCGTTATGGGTGATACAAGTGAAGACAGTCCCACATAATTAATGAATTTTCATGTCAATTAATTCATATGCCATTTTGTTCTAGCTATTTCAAAGGTATTTCAACTACATTTGAAATGATGATCTAATGAGGAAGAATTTGCAAAAACGACTTTAAATGACCGCATTTGGAAACCAGTTAAATCTATCAACGTTCAATAAAATATAGTTAAATATTAGCATCGAAGATCAATTTGAAATTCATGGAATTTAGAATTATTCAAATAAATCCAATACAAAATCCATATTTTTAAATCTATCAGTCCAAATACATCCTCCGACACCCGAATGTCCGTTTCTAGTAAGAAAAAACATAATAAAAAGATAAAATTACAGAATAGGTCCAGTGTAGATATGCAAATTGTGAAGCTTGATAATGTTTATATATACATATGCAATGTTATTCTAGAAATATACCAAGAGTTTTCTATTTATTTACTTAATTTTTTGTCTAATTCCTTTTATATAAATGTGCCTATATATATATGTAGAATAAAAATTAACTATAGGTATAATAATTAATCCATTGATCATCTTTGTCATTCATATGACCAAAAAGCACTGAACCTTTAATATAACTTGATGAAGATGGATTCATGTATATTTATATATATATATATTATATGTAGGTAAAACTACTCAAGTTTGCTTTTGCTTGAGGGCATGAAACGTGAACGAAATACTTATTACAACAAAAAGAGATGGTTCCTCCACTCACAAAAGTGAATGCTGGAGAGAAAAAAAGGAATATCTATCTCCAACATATATATAATTAATTCATCTCTTTTTACCCTAATGAAACACCAAAAGTGGGACTGAATTATTAAATAACATACTTAACCGAATAAAAAAAACAAATTACATAATGCTAAACCTGGATGGAAGAATTTGTAAAAATGAATTCAAATGGCTCAATATTAGATAAATTTTTTAAACTCGTTATAATGTCATGACACGATATACTTCAAAATACGACTTCAAGAATTTAAAATTCGTTGTAATGTGTAATTTGCAAAACAAGGTTAAAAAGATTTGTTATCATGAATTGAAATTCTTAATTTCAAATCATTCAATTCAAACACAGTTTAAAAGAAAATATCATTGCATATATATATATATTGATTTTTTCTTATGAAAAGGGTGCAAACTTAGTACAATTTTTTTTTTCTTTGGGAGAATCCAACGGTGCCGTGGCGAGAGTTTGACCTGACCCCTACCTGTTTATTAATTTCAAAACAATACTCAAATACATTTTTAAGAAATCATAAACAAGAGAGATCTACCCAGACTATATGAATTGCCCAGAAAATCATGTCATCCTTAATTTGCATAAAAAGTAATAGTCAAACTAACAAAACACACACACACATACACAATATATATGCCAGATTACTTTGACACAAGATAAGTCAGTCTGAAGAAATGTGTAAAATTATGAGTAGAGTATCAATGTAAGAGAGAGAGAGAGAGAGAGAGAGAGAGAGAGAGAGAGAGAGAGAGATTTAAACTAGCAGAAAACTTGAATTTTCAGTGTAAATTTTGTCCCATGTCAAAAAATATCTATATACAGAAATATATTTTATATATATATTATCAAGTCTTGAAATTAGTATAGAGAGTTTAATTAACAGTACATGAAAAGGAGAAAGATAACCTCTGAATCAAAGTTCTTGTGGATCTGACTTAATCCCAACCCTAATATTCACTCAGGAAAAGGTAAAGGAAACCCCCTTTTCTCCTAAGCTCGATCAGTCAACAAATTACTGCTGGAGAGGAAAAGCAAAGCAAAAGCCTTTTACTCGGGAATTGAACCGACCCTGAAAACTTTGTCCCCCGATTGTCAAAGAATGATCGGATCCCGAGAAAAGAGGAAAGGAAAAGTAAAAGCAGAGGGGAAATGAAAGGTTTTTCCCTTCTGGGCAAATGGTAAAACAAGAAGAAAAGGATTCATATATAGGGTTTTGTGGTGCGAGGAATATGACGAGCATGTACAGCATCAATGGCTGTCATGCAAACCCTCACTGTGTGTGTTTATGTATCTATATGTGTATGTAAATGTTTACATGTATGTGATGATGACAGTCACCTTGGCTTGAACTGGGAGGAAACTTGATTGTGGGAAAAAAGGGGCGGCGGAATAACTGGTGGCAGTGAAGTACTCCACCACCCTCCCACCAGCAACTGATGTAGACCACAGCGGTGCGGTTTAGCTTGCTCGCTCTCTTCTGTCTGTGTGCGTGTGTATATATCGATGATGGTAAGCTTAATTAAGAGAGAGAAAGAGGTGGGAGAGAGAGAGAGAACTCAAAAGCTGACGGCATGAACCACCAGACCTTCTTAAAAGAAGACCTCATACCCGACCAAAAAGAATGTCTTGATTTAAAAATATTTGTAATAAAACTCGATTCCTATGTTTGTTTTTCCCTAGATCAAGACAATTAAATAGGGAAAAATGCAAACAATTCCTTTTAAAAAATAAATAGTAATTTATCTCTCTATATTTTTTAAAATACAATAATTTAGCCCTTTATGATTTTTAAAATGAGGCAATTTACCTCTCTTGGAGTTAAATTGCTTCATTTTAAAAAATATAGGAGAATAAATTACTATATTTTTTTCATAAGGGGATAATGTGCTCATTTCCAATATCATATGGAGATAAATTACTATTCACCCTAATTAAATATAATAAAACTCCCTAATAAAAAAATGTAGCTGAATAAAATGTAGTCGAATCTGGCTACAGATAATTTGCGTTTGACTGAAGGATTTGAATTTAATTAGGGGAAATGTTTTGGGATGTAGGGTTCAAAGTGACTTTAATATGGAGTTAATTTGAAATGCATTCTCAAGGTGAAAGAATAACACAAAATGGTTTTAAAAAATTCGTTTACATACAAAGAATTTAATTTATTTTCAGGAATATATGGATCCACGTAATTAACTTGGCAAACTAGTGTTTGAAGCAAATGATTTGAAGGTGAAATTTCAAAGGAATTATAAATTTTGATTTAGGAGGAATCACAGGACGATCAATTTCTGCACACGTTCGGCATTTCTTTTATGACTATTAGTAAGAGGGATCGTCGTTCATTGCAAAATTCCATTGATTGTTAGGGATATTTTCTTGTTAATTTTTTCATCTTTTAATAGACTTTGTTCAATTTTCATATTTTCTATAGTTTTGTCTGAGACTAATATATTTGTCATGTTATAAATATGTTATGATATTTTTAGACCTAGTTCCATAATTTTATGAGTTAGATGGAACAAACTAAGGTAATTTCATCAGTTTGAGTATTTAAAGATTTGAACTTGTGAGAAAAATCTTGGATTTAGGTGAAAACAAACAACGAATAATTAAACAATAAATTTATATAAATACCCATACTACGTACTAATTATGGAATTCAAACCAAGATCTCATATATATTTCTTCACTGTAAATTAAATTTTGGAATTAAGAAATCAAAATGGCTTAGTTTTGATTTAATTCGAGTTCCAATAATATTCCAACAATTGAAAAACTTCAATATATATATATATATATATATATATATAGAGAGAGAGAGAGAGAGAGAGAGAGAGAGAGAGATTACTAATTGCTAATTAATGAAGCTGTAAGTATGAAGAATTTACTGTTACGAATTTAAAACAATAAGCATCAAACAATCTAATTGAAAAGGTCGTACTAACTATTTATGCATTTTTTCTTTGGATTATAAAGAATATTATCTTTAACAATTAAGAATATTGTATATATATATAGGAAGTAGCAAATTATTATAAGGAAAAAGTATTATTTTAGTTCGCTAAGTATGCCTAATTTTAATTTTAGTCCGATAATTATGTCCATTTTTGTTTAGGTCCAGTAACTTACGAAATTGCTTACTTTTAGTCCTTTGGCAGATTTTCGGACAATTTTACCCCTATGAGTGCATATGAACTAAAACTGTCTTTCAAAAGTTGCATATGGGTAAAATTGCCCGAAAATCTGTCAGAGAACTAAAAGTAAACAATTTCGTAAGTTATTGGATCTAAATAAAAATGGACATAGTTATCGGACTAAAATTAAAATTAGGCATATTTAGCGGATTAAAATAATACTTTTCCCTTATTATAATACACTATAAAAAATTGAATTATTTTGTATATTATATATCACTTCACCTTAAAATTAATGTCAAAATTTAAATTTTGGCAATAATTAATCCGATTTTACGTAGCTATATATGGCCAAAGCAGTTGTCATAGTTTTTAATTATAGTTATCAATTTGAGATCACTTGAAAAAGCAACGATTAACAATTATTGCATAGCCATGATTCATTAATATTCAGCATAATTTTTAATTTTTAATCATGATAATTAATCACAATAAAATTCATATTTATTCTAATGATATGGTGCAATGCTCTCATATTATTTTGCTTGTCCAATTTAAGAATATAGTTGTTTTATTTTAAAGTATATCCAAGAACCAAAAGAACACTCCTCTTCCTAATGTTACCAAACAGGTCAAAAATCAACCATATACAAAAACGTCAGATGAAAAGCTTCCACTAACTTGACATTCATTTTAAATTTAGAATTAATTAATTAAAATACGTGGAATTTATGTTTTTTTTCAGTTCGCAGCAGCACTGGTAATATTGCCTGTAGATATGAATACTTTTGTAAGGAACTTACAATTGATCAGTAAAAATATTAATGTATTTTAGGTATTTAAAATAACTTGCGATTAATGATGTTTTAGTTTAGTGGACGTTAAGCTTAAATTTAAAATTATAAATTTAATTTTATCAATCGTATAGATATTTATCTGACACTACAAGAAAATTTCTCAATAACTGAAGCTAATTAGCAAGAAGAATTATTATTGTATCTACGTTATTTAATTATTACGATAAATTTACTTGCTAATGAATTTAGCAACGAAATATTTTTTTGTTATTTGTATTATTTACTACAAGAAATTCACTTTCTATGATTTATATTAATGTAATTATGAATTTAACACTTAAAAAAAACAATTAATTAGGTGTAGCCCACACAAACCGACTCAATCAACTATGATGGCGACTGCCCTCCAAATGTTCAATGCATAACATCTATTCAAAGTTAAACATAACGAAAATAAGCCACTCTATATACAAGAATTTGAGAATTCATTGGGATAGAAAATGATAAAAAGGTGTAAGACTTTATTTTTAATTTTAAAAATAAAAAATTTAAAGAATTCATCAAATTCTCTTATTTTATATAATTATTAGCAGTTATGCCACGCCGTCTCTGCATGCATACAATAAATAATTGTTTATACTTTAAAATATATTATAAATAAGAATGAAATATATAAACCAACACATCACATTTAAAAATAAATAAATAATTAAAACTAATGTAGTGATATTTGGTGTCTATATGTCTATATATCTATACCCTATGTATACGTACTAATATGAAAATTTCACTCACAAACCGTTTTTGAGTGAAATTTTCATATTAATATACATAGATAGTATAGATATATAGATTAAAAGAAGAATTTAAATAAGGGTGGTGGAAAATATATAAAAATATTTTTGATAATTTTAAAAATTGGTTTCGCGATGTAATTAATTATTATTTATGAGTGAAAATAGAATTTATTTTTTTATATAGTATAAATTACAGATGATTAAGACGAAAACAGATGGAGTTAATAGGATGCTACCTCCTATAAAAATACTAATAGACACAAAAGGGGGAGAAAGACAACTTTCTCATTGAAAAACCATATGTTTTTTTGTCATGCAATGGTTAATTGAGGGGCGTTTAAGTCAATTTTTCTTAAATCCCAAATATATACAATACAATGGAGTGAAATGGGATTGCATCAAATTAAATTTCCACATGCCTTGAGGAAAAAATGATAAAAAGAATGAAAAGGGTAAAAAAAGCTAGATTGTAAATAAATTGAGTCGAATCCAATATTTTATGGTTCAAATTTATTAATTAGAATTTGATTTGGTTATTCACCTTATTAATTCCGCTCGAACAAGTTTTCGTTGAATCGAATTCGAGCAGCTTGATATTTTTTTAATATATTTTGCTATTCTTTACTAATCAAATCAAATTTGAGCAGAGTTCCAAGTGTTGCTGAACGAAAAACTTTATTAGAACTTGATTTAGTAAGTTTCACGAATCGGGCTCAAACAAATTCTATCAGTTAATAAAATAATTTGGTTTATCTTTCAACTTTAAAGAAAGGGATAATTACATTGATATACCCTAATGTTTGTATATTTCTACGTAAACTCCCTATAATTTTAAAAATTACATATATTACTCTTAACATTTGTTTTCGCCTAACAAAATAGATTCCTTTGTTAGTTAAAATTTACGAATTTACTATATTAACAATTGAATAAAAATTTATATTTACTGTCAATTGACTTAAATATAAATACTAATTGTACGAAAATAAATATCAAATAATTACTAAAAGATTAAATTATGAGAGATTTCATGTAATTATTATAAATAAAAAAGAAAAAAGAAAGAAAACCTTCGAAAAGATTCCTATGCTGATGTGGTCCCATTACGACAAACAACTGTGTCTTACGTGTCTAATTTCAATCCGGCGTGGGCTTAACACTGATTACTACGTTAAAACAGGCAGAGGCCGACAGTATTTTTCTAACTTTTACACGTGGGCCAACTCCGTTATCCCAGAAAATGGGCCCCGACCCGTTACTCGATAACGACACGTGCATCGAACTCTGTTTAGATATATCTGAGTACCTTGTGCGTGCCGATTAGTTAATCCATCTCTTCGCTTTTGCTTTGTACACCCCCCCGCCCCCCCCGTTCCTCGCCTCCCCCGTTGAGCCCAAAAAGAAAGTGTTAATTAAATAATAATTTAGAAATAATTATATTATTTTTTTTAAATTTAGTATAATTATACATAAATATAATATTAAAAAATGAAAGTGAAGCAAACAGCACACACGTTATACAATTGTCGGGTGGACCCCATGGCCATGCCACGTGCGATCACTTTTTTCGATGGGACGTTTTAGAACACTTTTGAAATTTTTACTAAATTTTTACTATTATGAAATTTTGAAATTTTTACTATTATGAAATTTTGAAATTTTTACTATTATGGTCAAAATATTTATAATCATTCTTAGTTATGCATTGTTATGGTTATTTTTGGCCTTATTGTTGAATAATGATTTATAGTCATTGCATTGGTATGGTCATTTATTATGTAACATTGATTTTTTATATTTTGTTGTAATAATTAACTATGATAAAAGATTATATTTTATTATTGTTGTGAGAATTATATAAGAAAAAGTATAAAAACACTTGACCTTATTGACAAAATATTTGATCCGTTTTTAATTATATATCGATTTTTCTTTATAAAATATGTACCGTATCTATCTGGTTATATGTGCGCAAGTATTGTATGCAACGATGGACAATTAACATATCTATATTAATATAGAAAAGAAAGACATTCTACACTAACTAATATCAGTTAATGACACATTCGCACCAAATTCTAAATATAAAAATTATATACCTAATTAAATAATTCTAAAAGAATTAATTATAACTACCGCATGCCCTCTATCACTACTACACCAATTTTTTTTGGTGTGTCGATAATACCTTAAATTAGTTCTTCTTTCTTTTTTTTTTTTTTAATTTTTTAAGTGTGATTTGTAGGTTTATACATTTTAGTTATATTTATAATATATTTTAAAATATAAAAAAATATTTATTATATGTACATAGAAACATATCATGATCATTAATTTTTTTTATATATATATAATGTAGGTAAATATCCCATATTGATTGTAAATGAGGAGTTTGATCAGTGGCTCCAAGATCTCCTCTCTGTAACGAGGCACCTTTAAAGACAGAACCGTGAGACTTATACAAAATCAAAACAGACAATACTTCATGTAACGGAATACCAATCGAATCACAACCATCATTAATATATATATATATATATAAAATGTAAATCTTGACTAAGGTATAGTACGATATTAGTGGAGGTAGCCAACACTAATGATTTCTGATGTAGACTCATTATTGTTCCTGTTCCCCACGTTTCAACTAAGAAAGGGTGGACTAAAATTCTTTCCGAAAAGGTCCACAAAATTTTTGCAAGAAAAAACGAATAGTGAGTAATTGGACTTTCTGCTTCACATTCACTCTCTTTGACATTGGACAAAAAGGTTGTCTTATCCAAGACATTAATTAATTTAAATTATTGGAAAATGGGACCTCTTAATGTCCAGTTCCTATTGGTCACCAAACACTTAAATTGATTTACATGAAGAAAGTTAAAACTGTGGTGTTCAAATAAAGGATTCTTCAAAGTTACCACATCAGTCAAAAGCTGTAGAGTTTTTTCACCTTCACAATGATTGACTTTGATGTGTGAATAGGTTTGAGAAGAATAGATCCCATATCCAACTTATGCTTACTTTTAACTTTAGCAATGAAGCCATTATAAGCACTGTAATTAAAAACAATATCAGTGATAAAAATATTAAAATATAAGAAATAAAGTATCATTGGTTAGATTTAATTATACAAATATTTTCTAATTTTTTTGAAATTTCATATAGGAAAAATTATACTTTTGGTCTTATATTTTTATAGTTTAATCCCATTTATTATGACTTTTTCATATTGCATGTGCTCCAAAAATTGAACTTCTTTTAAGAGGAAAAAAAATCGATCCTCGATTCATTTTGGTCCACTATGTATTACCATTATCAATATTTTATCAGTAATTTACAAAAAGATGTAAATTTAGTCCGATTTAGAGGTTTTTCTCAATTTTTTTGCCGGAATTTGCGACGCGTATGCTGAAATTGATGATGTGATAATAAAAAACTTTTATTGCTCACGGGGTTAATTTGAACTCCATCACTTAAAACAAAATTTGATCTTTTAATTTCTTATACTGCATTTTATAAGCTCAACTATACTATATAACATATATGGTTACAAGTATTTCATTATAAATTGATAATAACATTACAATGTATTACTTTTAATGCTAATATTTATATATTTGATATAATTATTTATATTAACATAATACATTAGTTATTTAACAATATTTAATACATTGTAATATATTATCAATTTATATTGAAATACTTTTAGATATATAGATTATACTGGATAGTTGAGCTTACAAAGCACAAATTGATTGTAGCACAAGTGGTGAAAGGTTTAGGTATTGTTCTAGTTTAACTAGGGTTCAATTTTACATATTTTTAGCAAAAGCTACTGGAAAATTGAGCAAAATTCTTAAATTAAACCAAATTTACATATTTTTATAAATTCATGGTAAAAAATTAATAATGGTAATACTTAATGGACCAAAATGAATCGAGGACAAAATTAAAGGACCAAATTGTGTTTTTTTTTCTTTTTTCAATATTAGTTCTCACATGTATTTTTCATCCAATAATTAATTGAGCCTTTAGCATTTTTATATTTTTTTATTAATTATTGAATGAAAAATGCACGTGACGACTAACATTGAGAACTTTTTTTGCTTATGGAATGCAATGTGAGAAAATCGTAACAAATAGGACTTAATTGAAAAAGGCCCTAATAATGCTTTTTTTTCCTTACATGTACATTTCCTGAAGGGGTGTTTTTGTAATGAATTTTATGGGGTATTTGTGTAATCGTTACTAAAAATAGAAAATATACTTGTAATTACAATTATTACAACCTTAGAAATTGTAATTATAATTTTTTGAAAAATAGTAAGTATTCGTGTAATGAAAGCTAAGATCAGGATGTGAATGTAACTTATCATTATGATTTTTGAATTAAATTTTTTTGGTCATAATAGTGATCCTCTCTAATTAATGGTGAATATAATTATCACCTATATTGACTATGATGGCGAGTAGAAATAAAAAATATTATTGGCAACACAAATATCAATATATATTGAATGATATGAAACCTTTTTCAAGGTAAAAATATAATGAATAATTTTACAGTTATAGATATACGTATATTGTTATAATTAAATACGAAAATTGTTGACTCGTGGGAATTTTTTACATTGATATTTGATTTTATTTAACTAATATACCATATTCTTATGTACAAATTAATATCATATATATATATATATCATTTATCTTATTTAGAGAAAGATTTTGCACACGTAACTCACATTTATGTTAAATGCAATAAAACTATAATACGATTTGCAATAGAAAAGAAAAGGTAAATAGGTGATTTTGGATATTGTTCAATCAATATAGTAGTTTTTTTTTTTAAATAAAAAAAATCAAAATTGATTCTCTAATTCTCTCCTCGACTAGAATTTCATGACCTATTTTTTTTTTTTTTTTTAACAGAAATAAGATATCACTATCAGAGCACGATCGACCCTCTAAGATAACAGGAGCTGTGGGAGTACTGCAATTAATTAATTTTTTACAGAAATAAAGTATCACCATTGCTACCAACTATATGTATATAGTTGTAAAGTTTACCATGAATGCTTGAATTTTATTATTCACTCAAATATTTTACGTAATTGATTTTTCAAAATATGACAAAATACACAAAATATAGCATCAAACACTACAAAAATTAAGTTTTCGCTATACTATATAAATAACCATGATTTAAAAATTGTGGTAAATCAATGCTATTAACCATAGCTAAATAAAGTCAAAACAAAAATTTAATTATTTACCATGATAAATTAATTTTCACCAGGATTTTTAGCCATAGCCAAAACATTTGCTATGATTATGGTTTTGATCATGGCAAATATTTTGACTATACTTGTGAAACAACGGCCAATAATCGTTGAGAAGCTGTAGTTAATTTGTATTTGTCACAATTTTTTTAATTTAATAATTAACCATAACAAAAAATTATATATTTTTCCAATGATATTAGGAATTCTAACTTGGATTTTATCTTTTCATTTAAACTCGAGAAATGAACATGGGGAACTACTGATCATAGAGAAGGAAATCATGAATTATGTGGTAGACAAGCTGGCGGATAATGTTAGAAAATTTCGTTTACTGACATGGCCTTTCCGAGTGTAGATTGGCTATACCTGCAAAAGGCATTGAGTAAAGCTTTGGCAAACTCGAAAGCAGTAGTAGGCCATACGTTTTGTGACCAAATACTATAAATTTTACATTGTACAGACGTCAATGTTAGTTTTGTCGATGTACATCAAGATAGGGGACTCTTCACATTTAAGGGCTGCTATTTGTTTTTTAATTATTACAGGCAGTAATATAAAGTTTAGAAATAGAAATTAAAAAATGATTAAAAATGGATCAAATGAATAACAAGAGTGATTCGTATAACAAGAGTGGTTTGCAGTGCCACAAACCATCAATTGTGAGTGATGTACAATATATATAAATATATACATATTCGTATAAATATTTGTTTTCCTTTTGAGTAATAGGGCTATAATAATTTTAATAATGCATGTAAAGTGTTAATTTCGCTTCACTTGAAATGGAGAGCTTCAGAAATAATGTTCGCTAATAATTTACTACGAGTAATGATTTTAAGCAGTACAGGATATATCACGCAAAATACAAGCACAATGTTTCAATTCATATACTCCTTTATCAAATGTATATGTTAGAAAAATAGAAAACGATATTGTGTCAAAATGAGAAGTGTTTGAGGGGCTTAAAAGATCGAGTGTGACAACTTCTGCATGGCTGGACGTCGAAACGCCTCTCACAAGTAGGGAGACCGATGCTCATCTGGTCTGCTGTCCAAGCTATTCCTGCCTATGTCATGAGTTGCTTCTGAATACCAAAATCAGTATTCGTACAGATTGAATGTATGGCGGCGAACTTTTTCTGGGATCAAAATTGCAATCGGAAAATTAATTGGATCTCTTGGTCCTCACTATGTCAGAGTAAGATGGACGGTGGCTTTGGGCACAAAACCTAACTTTGTGTCGAAGTAAGCTTGGTGTATTGTTACCTCATCGTATATCTTGGCTACCCAGACTCCTTCATGCTAAATATTTCCCTCATGGTAATTTTTTCAATGTGAAGGCTGAGGGCCATCGTTGGAGAGAGGTGTCGACTGGGGAGGAGTTTGCCTCTATTGATGGTAAGTGTATCATTCAAACTCCAGTGGGAAAAGTTCTGATAGACTGATTTGGCATTATCACCCTAAAGGAGTGTTCATGGTCTAAAGTGTGTATGATTTGGCGGTCTCACGGGCTATTGTAGCCAATACTCTAGCTTCAGGTAGTAGATTTAGCCCTTTGGGGGATTGGGTTTTCATCTGGGCTGCTAAAGTGCCACTGAAGGTCCAAATGTTAGCTTGGTGCAGTTGCAAGAATGCACTTCCAACCCAATTGAACCTCATCTCTAGTGGGATCCACTAGATGGAGTGTATTACTGCTACTGTTGCCCGGAGGATGGATTAGGCCACGTTCTTCATGCTATTCTTTTGCAAGATTAGTATGGGTGCTTTCTAATCTGCCATGGGGATTCCTCTGTTGAGATGATTTATCTATAAAGGATTGGATTAGCTTCCTCCATCATGGCCTTTTTCGGGGTGGTTTCGCACCTTTTCATATCTCGTCTTGGCTCTTGTGGAATAACCGCGACAATAGGATATTTTAGGAGCGTCCATTTTATGCAAAAATCCTAGTAGATCAGGCGACCAAAACCCTGCGCTTGATTAGTTTTTAGTCTTGTTTGGTGTTTTTTATTATTGTTGTGGATATGTTGTGTGGTCGTACTTTTTGTTCTATTGGAAATAAAATCTTATCATTTCTTCTTGAAAAGAAAAAAGAATTAATTCTTCTCCGTACGGAATTCTATTTTTAGAATTATGATACTATATTTTTTTTGTTTTTATTGAGCCAAACCGTTGTTAGGAAATGGATCGGGTTAAGATGGATAACAGGTGGAATATGAAGGCGATAAAAGACACACGAATTTGTTAACCCAGTTTGGATATAAATCCTACGTCTGGGGGCGATACCAAGCCAGGAGAAAACACTCAAAGAGGAGGAAAATTGAGGAGTACAACACACACACACTTGTATGCAAGTCTTCACCACACGTGAAAGACAACACTCACCCTCGTCTCAACTCTTTCTTTTCTCTCTACTCTATTCTACTTTGCTCTATGAAACAATGCTAATAAGAGTAGTATATATAGCCATGACTTATCCTTTTTCCAACTCAACTTGGGAATTCTAAGTTGAATCAGGTTATCCTTTTCTTCTTCAAATCAATCTTCACAACTTAACAATCTCCCACTTGAAGATTGATTAGCTTTTCTCCACTTCTTTCTTGGTACCGCCGGGTTTGTCCACTCTAGTCATCAAGGCCAGTCGAAGCCGTACACAGCTTCAACTTCTCCATCGCAACCGCCTTGGTCAGCATGTCCGCAGGATTCTTTTCTCCTTGGATCTTCTCCAGCTGCAGTGCCTTCTTCTCCAGAAGTTGTCGGATGAAATGGTACTTGATCTCGATGTGCTTTGTCCGCGAATGGAACGCGGGATTCTTTGCCAGATGGATCGCACTCTGGCTATCGCTATGAAGAATCACATCTGCCTGAGGTTTCCCTAATTCACCCAACAAGTGTTGCAGCCAAATGAGCTCCTTAGCTGCCTCAGTAACTGCCACGTACTCAGCTTCCGTCGTGGACAGTGTGACAACCTTCTGCAACTTTGAGACCCAGGATACGGCTGTACCGCCATATGTGAACACGTACCCTGTAGTGCTCCTCCTTTTGTCATAGTCACTCCCTGCAAAATCAGCGTCAACAAACCCAAACAAGGTAAGCTTGCCCTTACCAAACACCAATGCTCGGTCCTTAGTACCCCTTAGGTACCTAAGAATCCATTTCACAGCTTCCCAGTGCATCACTCCTGGATTGCTCATAAAACGGCTAACTACTCCCACTGCATGTGCTATATCCGGTCGAGTACAGATCATAGCATACATCAGGCTCCCAATTGCTGAGGCATACGGTGTGACTCTCATCTTTGCACGTTCGGAGTCAGTCTGGGGCGAATCACTGTTGGATAGTTTGAACTGATTTCCCAATGGCGTTCCAACCGGTTTTGCATTTTCCATCTTGAATCTGCATAATACCTTCTCAATATAATCAGATTGAGATAACCATAATTTACCAATACCTTTGTTCCTTGTGATTTTCATGCCCAATATCTGTCTTGCTTCGCCAAGATCTTTCATGTCAAACTTCCTCGATAACTGATCCTTGAGCCTATTGATCTCCTTGACATTTGATCCTGCTATCAACATGTCATCAACATACAGGAGTAGAATGATAAAAAACTCATCGAACCTCTTCACGTAGCAGCAATGATCAGCATTGCATCTAGAGAAACCTATCTCTAGCATGAAGTTGTCAAACTTCCTGTACCACTGCCGCGGAGCCTGTTTCAATCCATACAGGCTTTTCTTCAGGCGACACACCTGCTGATCATCTCCATTATACCCCTCTGGTTGTACCATGTATATCTCCTCCTCAAGATCCCCGTGTAGGAAGGCTGTCTTTACATCCATCTGTTGTAACTCCAAGTTCTCTGCCGCTACCATGCTCAACACAAGACGAATAGTAGTTAACTTGACAACAGGTGTAAAAACATCAGTAAAGTCAATACCGTATCTTTGTTGGAATCCCTTTACTACGAGTCTTGCCTTGTACCGCTTCTTCCCGTCTGATTCTTCCTTAACCCGATAGACCCATCTGTTCTGTAGGGCCTTCTTTCCTTTTGGGAGCTGACACAATTCCCATGTGTTGTTTTTCTTCAACGAGTTCATCTCGTCGTTCATCGCAAGCTCCCACTTGCTCTTGTGGACATCATTGACTGCCTCTGCGTAACATTCGGGTTCTCCACAATCAGACAAAAGCAAGTAATAAAGAGAGGGGGAGTACCTATCTGGGGCCCTTCTCAGCCTCGGTTCTCGACCTAGTGCCAAGGGTGTGCTGCTTTCAGTAATCGGTTCCTCCGATACTGGTTCTGGCTCTATCTCCGTTTGTTCGGTTTCGTCCGTCTGAACTCCCACTGAATCCGTATCTGCTGGTCTCATGATCCCGGAATTTGAAATATCGAGATCAACAAATTCCCTTTCCTTCTTGTCATCGTCCGGGCTTACCTTCCTGTCGTTGTACATTACATCCTCATTGAATATAACATTCCTGCTACGAATTATTTTCCGGTTTTGATCATCCCAGAATCTATACCCAAATTCGTCAGTCCCATACCCAATGAATGTACATTTAATCGACTTAGCATCCAGCTTAGTCCGATCATCGTTCAAAATATAGGCTGAACAACCAAACGTACGTAAGAAAGAAAGATCCACTTTCTTACCACTCCATACCTCTTCTGGTATCCTGTTGTTCAACGGGACAGAAGGCCCTCGATTGATCAAGAAAGCAGCCGTGTTGACTGCATCTGCCCAAAACATCTTTGGTAGTCCGCTCTTCAATCGCATGCATCTCGCACGCTCATTCAGTGTTCTGTTCATCCTCTCAGCAACGCCATTTTGCTGAGGTGTCCCCGGGATTGTTTTCTGCATTCGGATTCCATGGTCGGCGCAGTAATTCTTGATACCTTCACTGTTGTACTCGCCACCGTTATCCGATCTGAGACATTTCACTTGTAGACCTGTCTCATTTTCTACTAGTGCCCTCCATCTCCTGAATGTATCAAAGGCATCAGATTTTCTTTTTAAGAAATACACCCATACCTTTCTAGTGGAGTCATCGACGAATGTCATGTAGTACGTTGATCCACCAAGAGATGACACTGGTGCTGGTCCCCACAAATCAGTGTGAACAAGCTCCAACTTTTCTTTCCTCGGAGTTCTTCCTGTGGTCAAGAAGCTCACCCGCTTCTGCTTTCCGAACACGCAGTGTTCACAATGACCCACCTCCACCGATTTTAACTCGGGCAACCGTCCTTTCGACTTCAGCACGTTCATTCCTTTCTCGCTCATGTGGCCCAAGCGATTGTGCCACAGGTTAGCCTGCGATACAGTTCCTGCAAAGGGGATGTTTGAACTGGATCCTCCCGCCATGTAGAGCGTTCCCGACTTTAGTCCTCGAGCCAAAGTCATTGCTCCCCGACTGATCTTCCACTTCGCGTCTCCAAACGTCGTGTGGAATCCATCACTATCCAGCTGTCCGACTGAGATCAAGTTCCTTTTCAGTCCTGGTATGTGTCTCACATCATGTAGGGTCCAGCATGACCCATTCGTTGATTTGATCCGCACATCTCCCTTTCCTACAATCTTGAGGGGTTTGTTATCTGCAAGATAAACTAAGCCAAAATCACCTGAGGTGTATGGCTCCATGATGTCTTTGTTGCTGCATGAGTGGAATGAGGCCCCTGAATCCACAACCCAATCATCGGAAGAACTGCTCACACTCAACAAGAGTGCATCCGTGATCTCCTCCGTCGCGGCATTCGCTGTCCGGCCCTCCTTTTCCTTCTTTGGCGCCCGACATTCGCTTTTCATGTGTCCGGGCTTCTCGCAGTTCCAGCACACCATCTCCTTCTTGCCCTTGTTCTTCCCCCTGGACCTTGACCTTGACCTTCCACGGTATTTACCCCGTGTGTCAGGTCTCCCTCTGGACTCTGTATGTAGTGCAGAGCCAGATGATCCACCCGTTTGCTTTCTACGGGTTTCCTCGTTCAACATCATGTCTCTGATGTTGTCGAACTTCATCTTTTCCTTCCCAGACGAAGTGCTCACTGAAGTAACAACCACATCCCAACTGTCAGGTAAAGATGAAAGCAAAATTAACGCTTTTACCTCATCGTCAAACACGATATCCACAGACGCCAGCTGTGTCGTGAGTTGGTTGAAGTCATTGAGGTGATCGGCCACCGACTTCCTCTCCTCCATCTGCAACCTGAATAGTTTTTTCATCAGCATAACCTTGTTCATTGCTGAGGGTTTCTCGTACATATCGGCAAGAGTCTGTAGAACTTCCTTCGTGCTCTTTGCTCCCTTCACATGATAGGCGACATTCCGAGAGAGCGACAGGATTATTGCGCTCATCGCCTTTCGATCGAGCACCTTCCATTCTTCATCACTCGTCTTCTCGGACTTCTCTGCAAGTGGTTCGTACAGGTCCTTCCCGTACAGGTAGGCCTCCATCTGCATACGCCAAAACCCAAAGTCGGAACCATTGAACCGTTCGACTGGAAACTTTCCCTCCATCTTAACTCCTTGAACCAGGCTCTGATACCAGTTGTTAGGAAATGGATCGGGTTAAGATGGATAACAGGTGGAATATGAAGGCGATAAAAGACACACGAATTTGTTAACCCAGTTTGGATATAAATCCTACGTCTGGGGGCGATACCAAGCCAGGAGAAAACACTCAAAGAGGAGGAAAATTGAGGAGTACAACACACACACACTTGTATGCAAGTCTTCACCACACGTGAAAGACAACACTCACCCTCGTCTCAACTCTTTCTTTTCTCTCTACTCTATTCTACTTTGCTCTATGAAACAATGCTAATAAGAGTAGTATATATAGCCATGACTTATCCTTTTTCCAACTCAACTTGGGAATTCTAAGTTGAATCAGGTTATCCTTTTCTTCTTCAAATCAATCTTCACAACTTAACAACCGTAAACTTTCATAAATTAAGACAAAAGAACATATCCAAATTTGCAAGATTAACCATAAGCAAAAACCAAGATATCAAACCAGAAACAGAAAAACCAAATCAGCCTATGCCAGAAGGGTTAAAACGAGACCCCTTAAGAACCTAAGTCCGACTCTCCAACTCCCGTCATTTTGCAATGTTTCTGCAGCAGACTAATCTCCATGTTCCAGACACGCTGTAGAAGCTCCTCTGATGAAAGCGACATTTTCTAAAACAACAACCTATTTCGCGTCCCCCACAAGAATCAACAAAGAAGAAGGGTGCATACGAAATCGATTCCATCTAGGTTCCGAT
Organism: Sesamum indicum; assembly: GCF_026168435.1. Classification (NCBI taxonomy): domain Eukaryota; kingdom Viridiplantae; phylum Streptophyta; class Magnoliopsida; order Lamiales; family Pedaliaceae; genus Sesamum; species Sesamum indicum. The sequence goes on along the minus strand of NC_142657.1, from coordinate 390,697 downwards.
ACATCCAACAAAACCAGGCTCTGGATTAGTATGATCGCAGGAAATGGATGTCTAAGGAAGATGTGAAAGTGCCCAAGCTAGGCGCGCAGAATGACAACAAAAAACAGTGTTGATTTAGATCGAAATATGCGACCCTCCTTGTGGATGCTCAAGATCGCGATGTTTCCCCCCAGATATCGAATGGGCCTTGAAAAGGAAACAAGAACGTCAGGCTAGTTGGGTCGCCTCGACTAATACCCTTCCAAACTCAAGTTAGTTCGAGTTCGAGGTCGAAATACACTATCTAGAGATATAAATGAGGTACAAAACAATAAATGCGTCATGCCATAAATGCTCTGAAATGGCGGTATTTGTAGGCCTAAATGTACTGCATCAAGTGGGCCACATGGCATCTAAGAGGGTCCATTATAAAAGATCGTGTGGTAATGCTGCAGACAAGTCATCCGGGTTTATGCCGGGTTTCGAGGTCGGTAGGGACTAACGACCTGACCCGAAGCTTTCTATGCGGATCCTGCGACATTTCTCATAGTTTTAACCTAAGTAAATGCATACTTGTCCTTTTCTTTGATAAATGAGTAGTACCCCCATTATTACTCTTCCACTTCTTCTAGTGTAAGAATATATATTAGAAGTTGAAAAGTCGCTATCCTTGGTCCGAGCAATCGTGTCCGTTGTTTCTAATACACGTGTTGTCATCTACATCATCTGTATTTATCTCGCCTTTTTATGTTCCTCGCCTATAAGTATGGGCCATTTTCAAAATTTTAGAGTCGCCATCCAAGCTCTCTGCTAGAGTTCGCCCTCATAAATGCCACGATCTTGAACAACCTTCCTAAGGTACTCATATCTTCCTCTAACTACTCTAGCTCCGATTCTTCTTCTGGGTTGTCAGCAAACTGTGGGTGGCAAAGTAAGAACATGTGGTGGGGCATTTTCCTAGGATTACCCCAGAGAAAAATCAACTCATTGCAAAAAGTATCGTCGAATCGTATCTCCCCAATCTGGGCATGTGTCCATACATGACGAACTTCAACCTGTTAGTATAGCAGGTCCGAGGGTTAATAAGTCAAAGCTTCCCTTAGAAGTATCAACTCGCGAAGAAATTCCTATGCATGTTAAATATCAAGAAATGTTAAATAAGAGTTCTTGGGCCAACATCACTAGTACTATAAAAGTTCCTATCCACCACATCAAAGAAAGGTACTCTATTCCCCATGATTAAGAAATCACAATCTCTAAGTCTTTTGATCGCATGCATCGCCCTCCTCGAGGGTTATGTTCATTCTCTCTTCTGCATTTTTAGGCTGCTTTCCATTTTTCTTTAGCTATTCCTGTATACTCCGTGATTTAGATCTCTGTCCCATGAATTATCCCCCATTTCCGTCATCCATATCTTTCAAACATCATAATAATGTGTGCTCGTAACTATAAGCCTAGCTTCGACAATATTTGGTCGCTATATTCTTTCACAACCTCGAAGAGGTCCGACGATAGGGTTTTTTTCTACTTATCTGCCCGTAAAGATTGTAGCTATTTAGATACGTTGAAATCTAATGTCCACCCCTGGAGAGAAAGGTTCATCTTTGTTCGACCCCCTCCAGATCAAGAGTGGCCCTTTCGCTACTATTGGAGTATTGATAAACCGAAACCAATAACAGAAAGAGGGGGGGGGGGGCTAAAAGATGATTTAACAAATAATGTTACCATTTGTTGGTACAACCCTAAAAATCTTCTCGAATAAGAAATATTGTGGTTCGTCGGTCTCACTCCAACACCCTTCCGAATTAGGGGTTCCAAGTGAATATATTACGCTCATCCATCCTTCATTTCTCTTCCCTTTGGATATTTCATAAGCGGTCACGACTTTTTGTAGAGACCATTGTGATGAATTCTCGGATCGCTAATCAGCTTCGTGCCCGCCGGGGAACTCTCCAAGCTAGGGTCACTCCAATCGCTTCGGAGGTTGATAGTTATGCGGCCCCTAATTGCGAGCTTCCTCTTCAACCTTTACCTATTGCAAGATCTCCAAATATTCAGGTGCCCATTAAGGTCGCTAGTGGCGACTCTTGTGCCCGGGTTCAGTAGTATTTTGGGAAAACCTTTTTATCAGTATTGGGGTGGGTGACTCTACCAAAGATGGTTCCCCAGAGGCTGCGGATGTTAATGCGAGGCCTAGAGACCTGAAGAAAAGTAATAGGAAGCACAAGCATAAAAGCAAAAGCAAGGGTTCGTGCTCTACTAAGTCCAGCAAGTGGAGCAAATCCCAATTTGAGAGGAGATTGTCCAGAGAAGCAGAGGAGGAGGAGAATCTTGCCTTTCTGCAGGAGGTAACCGCCTGGTGGAAAGAGGCATGCAAGGAATTAAAAACCCCTACTAGCCAGATCACTGAAATGGAGGGTGAAAGGCTAGCTCTTGTTTGAGTTATTTCAAATAATAGTTCAGTATTTTGCTCTAATGCAGGCTAGGATTCTTGTAAGTTATATAAAGCCTATTGTTTACGTCGCGATCAGGCCTCCCTTCTACAGACTCCCCATCCCCGACTCGAAGAACTACATGCCCATGTCCTCATGCAGGTAAATTTTTTATTTCGTTCTGTGCGTTTTATTGTTCTCTTCTCACCTTTTCCATTTACAGGCTGCTATCTTCAATCATAGACTTTCCTTGAAATGCATTGACTTTTGACGAAATTAGATCCTAGCTGATCACAAAATTCAAGACCTGAAAAAAAATATTGACTCTTCCATCATGAGAAAGAACTACAAGATCATCGCTCCTCCCTAGAGGCTAAGATTTTGGATATAGAGAATCAACTCAGATAGGCCAAAGTTTACACTACGAAAGTGATGGATGATGCCTTCGAAAAGGGAAAGGATGAAGGATTCTGTGGGGTGGGAAGCAGGTAAACTCGAGGAGAACACCTAGGGCCGGCAAGGATGTGTTCATTCTGAGAAATTTAAAACCTGCATTTCAGGTGTCTATTGAAATCAAGGCAGCCAACTTCGTGTACATTGGGTTCGAGAAGTGCAAGTCTCAGGCGGCCAAACTACATGGCTTTGCCGAGGGTTTCGACCAGAATCGCCTCGACCCCTCTCTTGATGGTAACTTCTAGCCCTATCCCGAAAAAGAAACCCCTGTTGTACAAGCAGAGGACGAATTTGCTACACTAGTTGAGGAAGTCGAGAACATGGGCTGATTTTAGAGCCCCCATCCTTGTAATTTTAGGGATAATTCTTGTAATTCCTTTTATGAGTTCGAACGGCCCTCCATGATAGGTTCAAAGTGTATGCTAGGTAAATGGCTCTTTGATCTTTCTATGTGATTTTTATGGAAGTATAAAAATGTTAGATTTCCGCCTTCATTCTCTCTATTTGATCGGCGTATTTGTACTTCGATTCATCTCACGTAAACAAATCTTTAATTAGTGCAACCTTCAAATAACGACCTTTCAATTTGAATTAAGCGAGTCTTTTGTAAATTGACACATGAAGTCTACAATATTTTTCAGACCATATTCTGGTAAAATGCGATCTTTTTCAAATCAAATCCTTGACTTTATGTGATCTCTTTCAGACACAATTTTTCTGATTGGGTGCGATCTTTTTCAGATCAAAACCTGGATTTTATGCAATCTTTTTCAGATGCAATTCTTCTTATTGAGTGCGATTTTTTTCAGATCAAAACTTTGATTTTATGTGATCTTTTTTAGATCAAAATCTTGATTTTATGCGATCTTTTTTAGATGCAATTCTTTTATTTAAATGCAATCTTTTTCAGATCAAAACCTTGATTTAATGCCGTCTTTTTCAGATACAATTCTTCTGATCGAATGCGATCTTTTTAGATCAAAACCTTGATTTAATGCGATCTTTTTCAGATCAAGATATCCCACTAATATCAACTATTATAGCAATTCTTGCGATCTTTTCCAGATTGTGATATTCCATGAAGACTATTCAACAATTTCTTGCGATCTTTCCCAAATTGAAAATATAGTTGAAATTGTGTCCTTTATGAATAAATGTAATTGTTCTTGCTATCTCTCCCGAATTGAAATAAGTATCACCAGAAGTAAGTATTTGAGATTGCTAAACTGCCTTTTTCAGGCTATCTTTTATATACTTACATGGATAAGTATATACCTTTTCCAGGCTCGCAAAAACTAGAATATGCCATTCTCAGGCTTAGAAATTCAAAAAGAAATTTCAAAAATGCCGACCAAGATCCTCCCCCTTGTGAATGGTCAAGCTTGCAATATTTCCCTCCAAATATTGAGATGGGCCCTAAGAAGAAAACAAGAACGTTAGGCTACTTTGGTTGTCCCGACTAAGATCCTCCAATGCTCAAGTTAGTTCGAGTTCGAGGTCAAAATACACGATCTAGAAATATAAATGAGGTAGAAAACAATAAATGTGCCATCCATAAATGCTCTGAAATGGAAGTATTTATAGGCCTAAATGTATTGCATCAAGTAGGCCACGTGGCATCATCTTAGAGGGTCCATTGTAAAAGATCGTGTGATAATGAAACGGACGAGTCATCTAGGTCTGTGTCGGGTTATCGGGGTCGGTCGGGTGTAGCGACCCAACCCAAAGCTATGTGCGCGAATCCTGTGGTATTTCTCATATTTCTACCCTAAATAAGGGCATTTTTGTCCTTTTTTTTTATAAATAAGTAGTACCCTCATCAAGTGTGGAGCAGATCATCTACCTCAAGCCCGCACCAAGGACATGATCCACCATTTATCATACTATTTTAGTCTACATTACTTGGTTCGTGCGTCTACCACATCTGGAGGGAGCAGAACTTGCGACACTTTGAGAATGAAGAGAGACCGTCGAGTATGGTAGCTAATTTAATTGTGGAGGATGTTTGATTACGTATAGCCAGTATTAGGTTAGCTAGCTCTGTGAGTACATATGCATTGTATAGACTGTGGCGTATCCCTTGGCCTATTGAGGGATATGCCTGATAAGGGATGCAGTGTTGTACTATACTTTATTTCATTAATGAAACTTAGATTTACCAAAAAAAAAAAATTATATATTATTTGTTTAGGTTTATCTTAATTATCATTATCATTTATTTTTTATTTAAACCATATACATTTTAATCCCTTAGTTAGTAAAATTATTATCTTTTAACAAATATATTTTCTAATTAATATATTTTTGAAGTTCTTGGCCATCAACTTTAGAATTTTCACATGTTTTAATTACTATAAAATGTATTTGCTTACCTCCTTTGTTATCAACCCTTCTTCATATGTAGTGAAAATTCATGTTTCAAGTATCTCTACCTTACTCTGAATATCTCAAAAAGGTGGACATCGCCAGCCACTAAAACATTTGAGATGGCAATTGGCCCAGTTTTTCGGGCCCCGATTCGGATTCTCGCCCATTTGGGGCGGGTTTGGTATTAAATTTGGTGGCTTCCGAACGGTTTTAAATCCTTAGGATTGGATTTTGATTTTGGTCCGGAATGGGGTACGAATTTTGTACCGAACCCAACCTGCCCCGTCCTAGATTTTATATACTTTTTATTATTTGTATGTAATACATTAATAACAAAAATATTATAGTATTGTATGTAAATCTTAACAATTTTACATATATTCAACTCTATATAAAAAATATAAAGAATAAAAATTAGTTGATGAGAAAATTAAAAATTTAGATGAATGTATGTTAAGGTATTTAAATTTAACTTAATATTATTAATTAAAAAATAAAATATTAGTTGAATGTATTATTTGTAATATATAATTCGTTGTAAATCGTAAAATGATATTACTTGATGAGAAAATTAATAATTTAGATGAATGTATACTTTGTCTTATATCATTCATAAAATAATTTTAATGTATTTAAATCTAAACTGCATTATTTATTAAAAAAATAAAATATTACTTGAATATATTCTTTTTATTATATAATTCAAAGTAGATCGTAAAATGATATTACTTTATCAGAAAATTAAAAAATTTAGATGAACATATACATTTTCTTATACAATTTATTTTAAATTGAAAACTATGTTGATGTATTTAAATCTAAATTGATATTAATTATTAATAAAATAAAATATTATTTGAATGATTCCTTATATTATATAATTTATTGTAGATTGTACGTAAAATGATATGACTTGATGACAAAATTAATAATATAAATGAACATTTACTTTGCCTTATACCATTCATTTTAAATTGAAAACTATGTCTTATCAAAATTATCTACATCTAAAATGATTGTTGTTTTTAATACATAATTTGAGACACTTATATAAATACAAAATTAAGAGTAAAATGAAAAAAATATTTTTTTCTAATTTGATCTTCAATTTCACCATTTATTTGATTAGTTCATTTAAAATTTATTTTTGGTGGGATGGGACGCGGTGCGGCGGGCGAACACAGGGTGTGCTACAAAAAAATACGAGATTTACACCAGTTTTTGAAATGATTTTTTTGCCTTTTGGAATGATTTGAATTGAAGAAATTAATTTGAATTAATCTCTAGAATAGTTTACATTCCGTCGTTACAGACGACGTTCCTGAAATTTAGAAATGGTTAGTAGAGGACCGTTCCCAACGTGGAACGGTTATTATACTACATTGTTTTTTACTGCTCCTAATAGTATATTTGAATACCAAAATTTTATTTGTTTGATTGGAACGCATTGAATAAATTTTAAAATAGTTTTGTAAATTAATTCGGTTTATTTTTGGAAAGGTTGTTGTAGTACTGTTGGTGTAATTTTGGAACTGTAGTTATTTATATATAATAGTGATATATTTAGGAATGGTCATTGAAATTATATAGTGTTTAATTTTTGAAATAGCATTAGGTCGAGGTCGAGGTCGATCTCGATCCCGAAGCACATATAAAGAATTCAAGCTCAAGCTCATGTGCTCGTTTCGTATCCAGTCAAACTCAAACCTATTAGTGCTTTTTATTTATAATAAAAATTTATTATTATAAACATATAATATCAAATACTTTTATATTTATTATAAAAAGTATTAAAAAGCATATGGTGCAATATCTTAATCTAATATTATGAATATATGACTTCACAATATCTTTATTATATGTCTTCTATTAGTTCAATAGTAATATAATTAGTAAAAATATAAAATATACATATACATCAAATTATATAAATACTTGCACATGATTTGCATTGTATTAAAAAAAAAATAAACATACTTTCTTAAAGTAAATGAGAATGGTCATAAACATACATGTGGTAATTTAAATTGTGTTTCTTTCAATTATGCAAACATAACAGATTTTTCTTTAAAGAAATCAAGAAGCTATTAGTTTTCTGTATAAATATGATACAAACAAATGAAAATAATAAAAATTATTCAACCATCTGTTATGTTATTATTATTCTTAGAAACCATCATATTAGGACATAAGTTTATAAGCAGTACAATAGATTACATAGTATTTTAGTGTAAATATACTCATTAATAAATATAAAATATTATAAGTTATTTGTTAGAACTTGTTAATTTACAAAAGTATAAAAATTAAAAATTGCTATTGAAATATGACATAAAATTCATATACATTTATATAAATAACTATTTAAAAAGAATTATCAAAACATACTATATTATCGGTATCTATATATTGATTAGATAGTATAAATAACGATACGATACTTTATTATAATCTAAATAATAGGCAGTAGTAAATAAATATGGTATTTTTATTTATATTATAAATATGATATTACTTTGATCAATTACCATTTATTACAATTATTTACTCTTAACCGCATGTCTATAATTATGACTAAATATTAAATTTGTTTGTAATGATTTGTGATATATATATATATGTATATGCATATAATTAATTGTTATAATTTTTATTGTTACTAGATTTTGCCACATATTGTCATCTTCTGTTGATAGAGGAGGAGATGGAGAGACAATGCGTTTGAGTGTGTGTGAGAGAATTTCTGTTTCTTGCTCATAAATCTTATCAGTATTTCTCATTTTCAATATTTTCCACGTGGCATTAATCCGTGGATGTAATAGGAGATGAAACACTTCATGGAATAGAGGATACCAACCCCTTAGATTATCCACCATAAATTATTTTTGCCATGAATATACATAAGTTATTTATCATTATTTATGGTGCAAATGACTTGAGCGTGCATGGAGAGTTGTGGCAGGATTTTGATCGCTTAGTCTAAGGAATTGATGAGTCTCCCTGGCTGGTTGGTGGCGACTTTAACACTGTCCTCGATATAAGTGAATTGTGTAGCAATTTAGGTGACATAAGGTTAGGCATGACAGATTTCCTTGAGTGCCTTCACGACACGGGTCTTCTCAGTCTTCCTATGCAGGGGGAGAGATTCACATGGTACAACTGTAGCATTGACAGTCGCAGTCTCTGGAAGAGATTAGAATGGTTTCTAGTCAATGATCGATGGTTGGGGCAGTGGCCATCTGCGCACTATGAATGTCTTACACCACGTACATCTGACCATTCTCCATTGGTTATACGTGGTACTCCTGCTCAATCTATTGTACGTATGTTCCGGTTTAATAATTATCTAGCTCTATCTTCGAAATTCACCCCTTTTGTGTGGAATGTGCAGCGGCACAACATTATGGGAAGTGCTATGTATGCGGTAACTCGAAAATTGAAGGCCCTTAAACCTATCTTCCGGAAGCAACGAAGGAACAAGGGGGATTTGGCGGCTAACGTCCATATGGCAAAAGCTTTTCTCCACATAGCCCAATCTCTCTTGCAGCTAGACCGTCATAATTCGCAGCTACTTAAATTGGAGCACTGTTGTAAGTTGATCTTACTGTTGGCTACTCGACTTGAACAACATATGCTACAACAACGTGCAAAGATGGGTTGGCTGAAAGGTGGTGATCAATGCTCTCGAATTTTCTTGTGAAAAGTGGCAGCACGTAGATCTGCCAAACATATCCTCCAAGTTACGAGCCATGGGGGTACACTATTGACGGATCAAACAACAGTTATGAATGAATTTGTTCATTTCTACCAGCGGCTTTTGGGAGGGGCTAGACGGAACCGAGCTCTTGACTTACGGCACTTACGTTCCTAGGCTCGACGCTTGTTGTCGGATGCGGAAGGCCGTGACTTGATGTGGCTAGTCACACCGCATGAGGTCAAAGGCGATTTTTGATATTGTAGAAGACAAAGCGCCTGGCCCGGATGGCTATATTTTTGGATTCTTTAAAGCGGCTTGGCCTGTAGTGGGGCAGGAGATCACCAGTGCAGTTATGGAGTTCTTTCGCACCGGAAAACTTCTCAAATAAGTGAATGCAACGTTGCTCGCACTTATTCTTAAGGTACGCAATCCCAACAATTTTGAAGAATTTCAGCCTATCTCTTGTTGCAATGTGCTATATAAGGTGATTACAAAGATTATAGTACAACGTCTGCGTGGCATCCTGGATGATTTGATCAGTCCCTCACAGAACACGTTCGTTCCAGGCAGGTCGATGAGTGACAATATTCTGCTAGCCCAGAAACTTTTTTCTAGCTATAAGCAACAATGCCTTCCACCAAGATGTGCACTGAAAGTGGACTTACGAAAGGCATACGATACAGTAGAATGGGACTTCTTACTGGTTGTGTTGCATCTGTTTGGATTTTCGAGGACCTTTATCAGTTGGATAGAGGAGTGTGTCACCACGCCTGCTTATTCAGTCTTTCTCAATGGCACAGCACACGGCTACTTCAAAGGGGCATGAGGGTTGCGCTAAGGGGACCCTATGTCCCCTTATTTATTTGTCCTTGTTATGGAGGTATTATAGATGATCGTACAACAACTTATCGATCAGGATGACGATTTCTTGTTTCATTAGGAAGTGTGAGGCGATGGGTCTATTTTCACTTTGCTTTGCTGATGACCTTATTCTCTTTTGTAGGGCAGATGAACCGTCTATCGGGCTATTTAAAAAGGGTCTAGATAGGTTTGCGATGCTTTTCGGGTTATGTGTCAACCCACATAAGATCCACATTATTATCTCCAAGGCGACACATGGACTCCGCAACAGGTTACTCTTCCTTCTATCGTTCCAAGAGGGAGAGCTCCCTCTTCGTTACCTCGGCCTCCCCCTTATTTCCCCTCGTATCATGATCAAGGACTACACTCCACTCTTGAAAAAAATTGATAACCGAATTCAAGGATGGGAAAGAATTCGGTTAACATTTGCTGGTAGGTTGCAACTTATCAAATTCATACTGATGTCGTTTCACACCTATTGGGCAGCGACATTTATCTTACCAATACGGTGATTCGTTAGATTGAGAAACGCTTGCGTACCTTTGTTTGGAAGGGTACCAAAGAACGGGCTTTCTGAAGATTTATGGACACTTATTTGTAGGCCAGTGGAGGAGGGAGGCCTCGACCTTATAGATATATTAGCCCTAAGTCGAGCTCTCATGTGCAAGCATTTATGGAAGATTATTGGGCGACAACAGGAATCTATCTGGGTTGATTGGTTATTCCATACCCGACTTGGAGCTAACACTATCTCGATAATCAGTGACAGAAGGGGGCTATGGGGGTGGCGGCAGATTCTTGCTCTACGACCATGACTATTACCTTATATCGACTTTCGGGTTGGTAATGGGGATTTATTTTCTCTTTGGCAGGACCCTTGGCATCAATTGGGGCCATTGATACATTACTTCCCCACTGGCCCCACCGTTACGAACATCCCCTCGGCTGCACTCTCTACACTCAGTCATTGCGAATGGGGAATGGAGCTGGCTGCCAATCACTAATGAATTCGTAGCGATCATTCACCTTCTGCCTGTTATCTATGGTGGGGAGGATCGTATCATTTGGCGCTTGAATGACGGTACTTTTACAACGGCGGCAACGTACCACCTCTTTTGTCCTCAAGGATCCAAGGTAGGTTGGATTTCACTATTCTTGGGTCCTTTCAAGATTCCCTGCAACCAATTTATCTTATGGCTTGCTATTTTAGGGAAGTTATTTACTCTTGTCAAACCATGGCTGCACCACACTGGTGGGGCATGTGTCCTTTGCCAAGACGGAATCTCTGAGACACATGAGCATTTATTTTTTCAATGCCATTATGTTCGTTAGTTCATTGCAGATATTCGGGGGATTGTATGGGTCCGATGATCTATTCGACCGTGGAATATTGCCGTAGAGTGGATGTCGCTTAAATGGAGGGGGAAACACGTCATCAACACCTCATACCGCGCACTGTTGACGTTGTTAGTGTATCACTTGTGGCAAGAACGGAATCAACAGATGTTTTAGCATACTAGCCGTACATATGACACACTTGTTAGGATTATAGTTGAGGAGATTAGACATATCATATTTAGTCATACTCTCCCCTCAGTAGTTAGTACACGTGCTCTTTACCGACTTTGAAGGATCCCTTGGTTTGACGGGGTCTCGACTGCTTGAACCGTGTTGTTGTATTTTTTTTTTATCTATTTATGCAATTTACATTTATCGGAATTATTTTTGCCATAATTATAAGCCACAGTAAATATTCCTTCTATAGTTTTTAGTCATAATAAATGTATAAATCACAATAGCAAAAATCACATCCAACAATTATTACGTGGTCGTGACTAATAATTATTTATTATAGTATTTATTTTTAATAATGATAATTAACTATGATTAAATATTAAATTTCTTTTCATGACATTTTATCAAGTAAATAATTTATAAATGTTTTTATTTTCTTCCAAAATTTATATGTATACATTTAACGTGGATCTTATTTATGAAGTTGATGTTACTTAATATATTGTGAGCTTTACAATCTTATTATTGGAACACCTACTCTAAATATAGGAAGAATCCAAATAAAAACCAATATTAAACAAATAATTTTTTCTGAAAAAAAAAAAATCAAATTTCCTTAGAAGATCCACATTTTCCTCCTCATTGTTCTCCTTCTAACAAAACAAATTTTTTATTTTTTGAGTTTCTACTATTTTTTCCCCCATATCCTTCTCCATTTTTCTTCTTCCCTCTCCATTACGATGGAGGATCAAGTGTCAGCATCCCCTGATAAATCCACCAGCAACAAACCCCGGATCACCTGGTCGGATTCCTACTCCAAAGCCCACGTCGCCATCGAGGCCCTCGCCGCCATCCTCCCCGGCCTCCCGCTGGCCCTCTCCTCATCGGAAACCCCCGCTGCCTCCCTCCTCCAAGACCCCGAAGTCGCCGTTCAAATCTCCCAACTCTTCCGTCGGCCCGATTCCGGCGCCGTCAATGACAACCTCTGCGCTTGGCTCTACGACACCTTCCGCTCCTCCGAGCCTGACCTCCAAATCGTCGTTCTCCGCTTTCTCCCCACCCTCGCTGGCGTCTACCTCTCCCGTGCCGGACTTCACAAGCCGCTCCCCGGATTCGAGTCTGTCCTCCTCGCCATCTATGCCCACGAAACGGCCGCCCGCAATGGCCAGGCCATCACCGTCAGCATCCCCGACCTCGCCCACTCTAGCATCTACCACGAAACCAAACAAACCGCCAAAAACAGCGCCACGGAGCTCCACCTCGGCGTGGTCTCCCCCAGCCTGGAGCCCTACGGCACAGTTCGGTCCACCAGGCGGGCGAGAATCGTCGGCGTGGCCCTGGAATTATACTACAGCAAAATCTCTCAAATCCCTGTGGGATCCAAGATCGAGTTCTGCGAATTCTGCAAGATTTGGTCCGGACAAGAGGACGAAAACAAGGGGGATGGGGCTTCTACAACCGATGATTCCCAGAAAGTCGAAAAGAAGGAGGGTAGAGGAGGGAGAATAATTCTGCCATGGGAGATTCTTCAGCCAATACTGAGGATTCTGGGGCACTGTTTGATGGCCCCGCAAAAGAATGAGGAGCTTTTCCAGGCAGCGTTTTCTGCGTGCAGGTGTCTGCATGCTAGGGCTCTGCATGATATAAATGCAAAGATAATTCTGGCAACGGGGAGTCTTGTGAAGCTTGCGGAAATGGCGACTGATCCAAGTGTTGCTGCTGTTGATCATACTGAGATAAGTATGAGTAATGTAATAACAATTTGAGTCTAGGGTTCTTAATTCTTTTATATTTCTTGTAAGTTCTTTTTTGCTTGTAATATATGCTTTGTTGATTTAAGAATGTTGTTGAGGGTTCAGGAATCAGAAAATGGGGAAGTATATATGGATGAGATAGAGATAGTGCTGCTGGTTTTTCATCTGTAGGTCAAACTGTGGTTTCTTCTTTTCCTTTTTTCCAGTATTTGATTTGATACTTCTTTTGAGTATATTTACAGTTGATTAATGAAGGAAAATTGACAATGGTAATCAGGAAAAATATTGGAAACTGAATTTAATCGTATTTTAACTGCTTTTTGAACAAGATTTTGGTGACTGTTTTAGATGCGCGAAATCCCCCTATATCATATTTATAGATTAAAAACCCTTCGTATTATCTAAAATACAACAAAATACCCCCTTTTCGTTAGAAGCGAAGAATGAACCATATGTGCCGTTTTGTACGAGCTGTCATTGTTTTTTGCTGCTTTTGAGATTCTCTTAAGTGGATAAATGTCCAATTTGCCTCTTTTGTTTCATAAACTCTTGTAATTTTAAAAAACTCTACTAAATTTCTGTAATTTTAAAGATTTTCTATAATTTTAAAAAAAATAATCATTTTCTGTAATTTTATTATTTTTATATTTTTTATTTTTTAAAAATATTTTCTGTAAATTATCAATGATTTAAAAAATATTCTGTAAAAAAAATTATGTTATGTAATTTCTTGAAATTATAAATTTTTGTCATTTCTGCAATTATAAATTTCTGTAATTTCTGCGATTACATTAAAAAAATGAACCTTAATGTAATTTTAGGCAAATTTGGGCCTTATGCAATTTTTAGGAAAAAATTGAACATGAATGTAATTTTTAGAAAAATTATGGATTTTAGGAAAAAAATGGACCTTAATGTAATATAGGCAATATTTGCACCTTTATGCCATTTTTAGGAAAAAAATTGGACCCTTAATGTAATTTTAGGAAAAATTTGGACATTAATATAAGTTCTAGAAAAATTATGCATTTTAGGAAAAAATGGGTCTTAATGTTATTTTAGGCAATATTTGAACCTTTATGCCATTTTTAGGAAAAAAAAAATTGTACATTAAAGTAATTTTAGGCAAAAGTTTGGACCTTAATGCAATTTCTAAGAAATTATGCATTTTTGGAAAAAAATTGGATCTTAATATAATTTTAGGTAAAATTTGGACCTTAATGCTTTTTTTAGAAAGTATTTTAACCTTTATCAAGATTTTTAGGAAAATAAAATGGACCTTAATACAATTTTAGAAAAATTACGAAGTTTAGGACAATCATCAAATTTAATTAATGAAATTTTAGGAACTTTCATTAAAATTTAAAAGTTTAGGATAATTTTATATTTCTAGGAATTTGGAGGGGATTTTAAATTTGATGCAACTTTTAAGTAATTTTCAACAATTCGTGACTCTTTAATATTTTTTTATACATTTCAGATCCATGACTATCGGTATTCCACTTCCTTCAGAACGAGATCGTGGCTGAGGCTGTGGTCGTGCACTCGGCCGTAGCCCTCCCAATCCTCCCTAGGCTGTCGGTACAGATGCACCCCCACTACCGGAGTTTACGTCCCAAGACCTATCGATTCCCCCACAATAGGGTCAGATGCGGCGGGGCCCAGCAGTACACAGATCCCGGCCAGGCTGTGGGATGCACCACCACCAGCTTCCTGGAAACATTATATCTACTTTCGGGATGCGAGGTATGCACGAAAATTTATTGAATTATTTTATAAAATTTTATTTGGGGGAACATATCGTAGATCCCACAAGAGCACCCGTTATTCTGGTTTCAAAATTTAAAGGGAAGAATAATATTTAAGTTTAAGTAATACTTATATTTTTTTATCTAATATTTATTTTTTTTAATAGTGAAATATGCAGTTGTCCTACTTGTGGGACTGCGACGACGAGTCAATGTTCAAGGTTGTCAAGTCGTAGGGGGGTAAGTTCCTACAGAAGCGGTTCGCCGATGCCCAAAACTAGTTAGCCCGACCGTTGTGGTAGGCCGAGGAGATCTGGCGCTAAATTTTGGAGTACTGGGCGAGCCCAAAATTTCAGACACAATCAGCGAAGAATAAGGTCAACCTGAACGCAGCTGCTACCATTTACCACGGGGGTCGTCCTCCATTTTGGTCACAAGCGTAAGAAGTAAGTATTTTAACCTCTAATATTAATTTGATTTAAATTTTAAAATTTCTAAAACTTTCTTTAAATGATTTTTGAATAGGAGGCACAATTCGGACGCCCCGTCAAACAAATGGAGTTGTTCGAGAAGTGCTATGAGAAGAAGGATGGCGACCAATGGAGCGGCCCGAGGACAGTGGAGGTCGCGGTTAGTATATAAAGTAATTTAATTTTTTAATTTAAAATTAGTTTTTTTCAAATCTAATCATTTAATCTATTCGCAGGAACTGTTCCTAAGGATGATGGAGGAACGCCAAAACCAGCAAAATAGTGATCAAGACCCTCCATTATTCTCTCAAGGCTCGATTGAATGAGCAAAAAGCGTGGTTGTTAGCAGCAGGTGGCCGGAAGAGGGGCCGAGTATTCAATCTTTACTTCGAGGCCTACCACACAGTTGTTGGACCATCAAAGCCCAACATTACTGCTCCATCACCCTCGGCACCACAACCGTTGCGCCCCAACCTTGATGATTAGGTAGCCAGGCTCGAGGAGTGGATTTTGTGGATGGAGTTACAAAGTCTGTTATAAAAACTGTTGAAAAAGGAAATACAAGCTCGATACAATAACCATTACAACATAATGCATGGCGGTTACAAAGAGTGTTCCAAAAACCGTGTCAAAATTCAAGCACAACATACTTATATGTGTTATAAAGGCCGTTCCAATAACAATCAAATCAAAATTAAATTGGTCGTTCCAAAAGTGGGTCGAAATGCATTTTTTTTGCAATTCGACTACTATGGTAACGGTCTCTCATAGCCATTAATAAGCTCGTTACAAATTATAACACCTTCCAAGCAAGCCATTATAAATATTTTGTAACGCCCAAAAAACCCACAATAAGGGTACCGTTACAAAGACCGTTACAATTTTCAAGTTCGAAATAATTAACTTAGTCATTACAAAAGTCATTACCATAAAATAATATTTTTTGTAGCGGAAGGACAAAAAAGCTATCCCTCCTGCATTTTGGCCGTGAGAAGCTTTTATTCTAGGTTAGTTTTTTATTTTATTTGTTCTGAAAATTTATTTTTCCGTCGCAATGATGATGATGATGTTTTGTTAGTATTTGATGAAAATTGTCAATGGTGATAGTGATATTGAAGTTCATTAGTATTTGATGAAATTATTGATGATGATGTTGAAGTTATGTTAAAAATCTGTTTTTAATTTTTCAGAATTTTTCTTTCATGTTTCTATTTCATTTGTGATTTTAAATTAAAAACTATTTTTAAATATTTTTTATTCATTTTTCTGTAATAATAAAAATCAGAAAATTATTAAAACTGTTTGAGTGTTTTTTTTTTTTGAAATTTTTGATGCAAAATACTGATGGAAATTATTAAAAACTGTTTTAATAAATTTTCTGATTTTCTGAAAATATTCAGATTTTTTTTATTTTTCTGATTTTTTCCCAATAAGTTTCTGTAATTTTTTATGTAAGTTTTTATAATTATTCTGAAATTTTCTGGGATCCTTTGAAATTTTTGGCATGTATTGTTAAGTTTCTGCATTTTTATGTCATTTTAGGAAAGTTTAGAAAAGTATAAAATTCATAAAGTGAAATTTTTATATTGTGAAAAATGAAGTTTTCTGTAATTACATATTACATAATTTTCTGTATTACTTACAATTAATTGTTACTAGACAATTTTCTGAATTACTTATAATGAAAACAAATGTAATTTTTGTACTATGAAAAATGCATTTTTTCTGTAATTATGTGAGTTTTCTATAATTTTCTGATTTTTTTTTTAAATTTTATGTAGATTTTGTGTAATTCTAATATAAATTTTATGTAATTTTAGTGATTACTCACTACTAATAATTTTTTATATCTTTTTTGTTAGCTTAAGTGAGTACGATTACCGCATAATTTGGATTATTTGGGATTTGGCACTATTATTATTACTTTATTTGAGATTTTTTTAACTAAAAACTATTTGTGCAATTTTGTGTAATTTTTTCTGTTTATTAAAAATTTATTTTGTTTTTCGTGTAACTTATTAAATCATTTTTACTATTTTTCTAGTAGTGTCCCATGCACCTATTCCAGCACGTGCTCTGGGAGCTTGAAGCTAATGTTTTAAGACAATTTTATATTATTTTATAATTTTTTTTTGATATTGTTAATAATATTTACTTTTGGTGATATTGTAAATAACGTACTGGTGGAACTTTAATAATGAGTCCATGTTCCGAATCTTTCATATGTGTACAGGCACGTTCTTATGGAAGCGATTCACCTTCACCAAGGCTCAGTTGATCAGACCGGTGTGGATGGCCAACGAGGTCTGGTGCCAACTACAACAATACTTGGGTGTAGATTAGGACTATTTTTATTTTATATGTTTATATACTCTAAAATTTTTCAAAATTTATTTAATTAATCAAATTAAGATAAAATAATTAATTTTTTTATTATACAATTATTATTTCAAAATTAAAAAAATATTTAGGAACCATTCAAAAATGTGTTTAAATAAAATATTTCAAAATTATAACTTAGGAATGGGCTTTTCCAGGGTTTGTGAGTGTGTTTAAATAAAATAAATACCATTCAGAAATTAACATTACAAAAAAGGCAGATTGTGAATTTTTTTTCTTTTTGGTCTTTGGAACGATTTTCAGGACACATAACTTATTTGGAGTGAATTTTAGAACGAATAAAAATCTGTCCTTAAAAGCGGGGTTACAAAATTTAGGCATAGTTATAAAAAAAACCCTTCCTGATTGGGACGATAATTGTAACTCTCATTGAAAATCGTTCCGAATGTTGCATTCGTTCAAAAAATATTTTTTCGAATTGGAATGGTTAAGGGCGGGTTCTGGAATGGCTAAATTAATTTTCTGGTGGAGCTTTTGAAATGAACTTAATACTCGTGTTTGAATTTTGGAACTATTTTTATTTGTAATGATGATAAATTTAGGAACAGGTTATGGAACTATAGTCTGACATGGTTTTAGGTACAGTTTGGCTGAATTAGGAACACGTTTGTAGAACTATTTTAGTAATGGTATTAGGAACGATTTTTATTTTTTAATTTGGAACACATTAGAAACTAGAATACAAATGTTATTTGGAATGATTATCCACTAATTTGGAACACCTGTTTGAAATGATTGTAGCAAAAGTATTTGGTCAGTCCAGTTTAGTAACGGTATTTGGAATTTTTTTACTTAAATTTTAACAATTTCTTTATCATTACTAAAATCGATCCTAATTTTTAAATTTTATAATTTTTTTTATAATTTATTAATACATTTAATAAGTTTGAATAAATAAATAAATTATATATTTTAATAAATTTTCATATAGAATTTTAAATTAATTTAATATAAATTTTTAATCAATTGAATAAATATAAAATAGTAAAATATAATAAACATTATGATAGATGAATAATTAAGAAAAAATATTATATTAATATAAAAATTATTTAATTCCAAAAATGAAAAACAAAATATAAAATCAAATCTAATCCCTCCTCATCAGCGACGTCCATATCGGCCTAATCCGAGGCTGGGGATCTGTCGGAAGCGGTGCTGCAGTCGAAAAGGAAATCCTCATCTCCCTCATCATGACCATCATGTCGGCCATCATGAGCTCGAGGCAACCGATGCAGTCCTCCTTGGTGGCGATGGCGGTGGCAGTGGTGGTGTCGATGGGGGTGGCGATGGTGATGTGAATGTTCGGTTGGAGACGTGGGCCTCAAAACCAAGGCCTACTCGGCCCTTGTTCTTGCTCCCAACTGCAGCCAACCACATTTGTTGCTCGTTATCGTCACCGAAGCCCCCGATTCGAGGGGGGGGGGGCATCATGGTCTTCGGCAGTGGGTGAGGCTGACGATCCTCTAGCATTTTCTGAAACATCTCATGCAAAACAAACAAAATTGTTAGTACTTTAATGAAGAATTAATTATAACAAAAATAATATTAATAATTTAGGTACTTACCACCACCTCCGTCGCCCTTGGCCTGCTCCAATTGCCTTCCTCTTTTTTCTTGTAGCATCACTCGAATAATTCCATCTGCTTGGGTGATCGACCGAGTTCTGTCTTCTATAGAAGAAAAAAACAGTCAACATCGATTTTAAAAAATAATGATAAAGTATCGTATTTACTGACCAACTTTCTCTTGTGCATGCCGACTGAGGAAGACCCCCCCCCCCCCCCATACCTAGTCGAGGACGTTATGGGATCATAATCCGGTTCGCCTTATTCTTCGAGAACTCCTGTTGGAAGTCCTCGTTGGCCAAATACGTCTGAAGCTGGAGCCACACCTCATTGGCCAGTTAGAGTGGCCTGACCAGGCTGGATCGGGCAATGAAAAAAGTCTTCTAGATGTACTTGTTGGCCCACATTGGAAGATCCAAAATATAGACTCATCGTCATAGTCCCACCAGTAGGTCATATGCAGTAATAAAATTAAACAAAACATCAGTAAAATTTATTAAATAATTAGATTATTGGATAAAATCAAATTAATTTAAAATTAATTATTTTCATGCTCTTGTACCAGAAATGCTGGTGCTTTGGCTACACTTGCCTCAAACACAGTCATGGGTGGGGGAAATGTCCCCGCACGACTGCATTGATGAGCTCGTAGAACGGGCAGTCGGACCTGAAAGAACATATTATATTAAACATTTTTAAGATAAAATAATACTAAAACATTAGGCAATAAATTTACATTGCGTCATCGAGACTGATGTACTGGCGTGATGATGGTGGTGGTGGTGGTGGAGCAGCCGTCGGGTGGCAGACTGTTGTAACATGTCATCAGCAGCCTGTGTAGCTCTAGATGTTCCAGCATCATCTGAAGTTTGAGGGGCGGGGGACGGTGCGGTCGTGTTAGGTGGTGTGGGTTGTCGAAGGACTGTTTTCCTAACTTGGGAAGCAGACATTAGCCATACTCAAAGAGAGAATTGAGAGAGCATTTGGGAGAATATACGTAGTATGAATTGTGTTCCCTTAGATCCATAAAAATACCTTATTGTATAGGTGTGTACAACAGAAGTCCTAATCCCAAATAATCTTTGATAACTACAAACACTGTATCAAAACCAAAAGGAGTCCTCCCAACCAGAACATTGGAAGATTACAAAATTATATCAAATATGGATATATACCCAATAAGTTACAAAGTAAGAAAATTACATTTGAGTTCAACTATTACCATTATGTCGCAATATAAAAAAGCAAACAAAACAAATTACTTAAAAACTTTAAATCTACTCAAAGACTTTCTCTTGAATAAAAAGAATAATGAAAACTACATAATTAATTAGCTTCTAACATAAACACTGTACATATGGATGTATCTGGTTGGACTAAGATGAAATTCTAACCAAACTTTTAATATACCAAATTAATAATACATAATTACACATTTTCTAGCCGCCAAATTCAAAAGAAGGATATAATTGAAATTTTTTAGTAAAAAAAAAAACCACATTGTTATATTGGGATAAGATACAGACGGGAGAATTGTATTTTTAGTCCCTCGATAATACCACTTTTTTAATTTTAGTTCCTAAACAATCACCATTTGCACTTTTAGTCTCTCTTTGTTCTCTTTATATATATTGTTTTGATCATTTATGTCAATACACCAGTAAATCAAATGAAAAAAATCACAGGCCGAGCACGTGAGGCTGAAAATTGAAAGGAGTTACGAAAAACATAATTACATTTGAGTTAGCATTTAATTAAGTGAAATGACAAAATCATAAAAAAAATGTCAATTTAGGGATAAAAAATGGTGATTATTTAAAAGCTGAAATTGAATAAATGGTATTTCTTAGAGACAAAAGTATTATCCTGTCAAGACAAAACCAAGGGGAAAAATGCAAGCAACCCCTTGTGATATCGCAAATGAGCAAATTACCCCCTTGTGAAAAAATAAATAGCGATTTATCTCCCTATATTTTTTAACATACAACAATTTACCCCCTTATGATTTTTAAAATGAAGCAATCTACCTCCCTATATAAGGAGGTAAATTGCTTCATTTTAAAAAGTATAGGGAGGTAAATTGCTATATTTTTTTCATAGGGGATAATGTGCTCATTTTTAATATCACAGGGGAATAAATTGCTATTCACCCCAAAACCAAGAGACGAATGCAAACTTACCTTGTGGAACCAAAGAAGCGTCATATTTATTTATAACATGTTCAACATTGTGCTGTGTAATAAAGATTATGCATACGCTAATTACCAGACCAACATAATTAGAATATGAAATTACACATACAGATTCTTATCAAACAACCTAGGACTAGGGATAGCAACCAACGGAGTCTTTCTCTTTGTCACCATCCCAAATATTTCTTGTCTGTCCATTATTTCACCCTTTGGCAGCTGCCAATCAAATGAATGCAGAAGTGAAGCCAACACATACCTCAACATTCTCTCTGCTAGTGGTATTCCAGCACAAATTCTTCTTCCCGATCCGAACGGAATATAATTAAAATTATTCCCACTAAAATTCCATTTTGCAGAGTTGTCTAAAAACCTCTCTGGCATGAATTCTAACGGGTTATCCCAAGCAAGAGGGTCCCTTTGAGTAGACCAGATGTTTAGAATGACTGTTGAATCCTTAGGAATAGAGTATCCTCCCACAATGCAGGATTGGCTGGAAATTCTTGGTAATAAGGATCCTACTGGGTGTTTGCGTAGCGTCTCTTTTATGACAGCCTCCAAATAGACTAATTTTGAGATGTGGAACTCTTCCACTAAATTGTTCAGTCCTACGACTTCATTTAGTTCGTTGTATGCCTTTTCCATCACTTTCGGATTGCGCATAAACTCATCCATTGCCCACTCGATCGTGGCTGCTAAAGTGTCTATCCCGCCTAGTATGATATTCTATTAAGAGAAATTTGGTCACTAGACATAGCATGTGTAGCTGAAAATAAAAATCGCTATTAATTAAACTATTATATGTTGTTTGATAGTAAACCAAGGTTTAAATATTAAGAAATATAATAAAAAATTTGGTCACTAGACATAGCACCTGTCTCGCATATGACTTAGTTTATTTTAGACTTTTTAAATTTTCAGCCATTTTTCCTAATGGACATGAGGAATGCAAGTGATTATTGCAATTCCTCCAAATTAATATCACTAGAGCAAAATATCATATCAACAAAATTGATGGGAATTCCCAAATTAAAAGAGTATCCATGGGACAAGCATGTGCTAATTTTTATTTAATTGTATTCCTCAATTGAAAATTTAATTATACAGAGAGAATTTAAACTGTCACCCCTAATAGTAGTAGGACCAAAATTATGTTTTTTTTTCTTATTAAAAATATCATGATAAATATTAAGGTAAAAAATTTGGTTTACATAATAATAATCAAATGATTAGGAATAGTTAAAAGATTAGAAATCCTTAGCAATTACTTTTGATAGGCATGGAGTACTTGTTAACTCTTTCATACATATATTTTATATATATTCCATTACAATTATATAAATGAATAAACTTTATACACCTAAGATGCATATGGACAAATTTGGAGTTATTTGCATTAAAAAATTGGAATTGATCATTAGCAAATCTCAATAATAGAGAACTTACTGTAACCATGGCTTTGATCTGTGTCTTGCCAAATTCCGTCTTAACATCTTGTTTCTCGCTGAACTCCATAAGCATTTGCAGCAAATCCACTCTCCCACCGTTCTTGTTGCCTCCTCCTCCGACCTTGCCCGAAGAAATCTTCGTGCGCTCGTTAATGATATCTTCGACAATCTCGCCGAACCTTTGTGTTAAGTTGCTCATTTCTTTCTCCACTCCTTGAATATCAAACCTGGCAAGAGCCGGAACATAATCGGACACGTTTAGCACTCCCAACAAATCAACAGATCTTACCACCAGCGGCGTGACTGCTGCCCCAATCTTGTCCTTCCTCTCCCCTTCAATGGTGCTTCCCCAGACCATGTTCATCATAGCATTCAGACTAATACCAGAAGCTAGTTCCAAGATTTTAACAGGGGTATTGATCTTGGTATAGATGTTTCTAATGGCTTTCCTGACCTCATCTTTCCGAAGATTAAAAGTAGCATCAAGGCTCCTATTGCTTAGCATATCGTGTACAAAGAGTTTTCTTCTCATGCGCCAGCTAGAGTCGTAAGGACAGAAGGCTATGTCATTTCCGTTGTAGCTGCCAATGCGTCCAGCAACAGTCCCGTCACGGTTGGCGAAAATGGTGTCATGATCGCGGACGATTTCTTTTATGAGGGACGGCGAGCTGATCACGGTGCAGAGTTTGGTCCCCAGCCTCAGCCTGTAGATTGGACCGTATTGGCGGGCTAGTTCATTGAACTGAATATGCATATCAGGGCGAAGGAAAGGCAAGAAGCCCACAATTGGCAAGCCCCATGGTCCTGGCGGCGTGGGGGCTGTATTGTTGCCGGACTTGGTAAATAGGATGAACAGGCACCATAAGATGGGCAGTGAAATTAGTATCAGAAGTGGTGCTGAAAGAGATGAAGAATCACTTAGAGAAATCATGTTTCTTGAGTAGACTCCAATTCAATTGATGTGTATACAAATTTGCACCAAGTTGGTCGTATATATAAAGCACATATAGCCAAAAACAAAAATATATAGTCAAGGTTTACGTATTAAGAAATATAATAGAAAATGGTGAATAACAATTTATCCCTATGATATTAAAAATGAGCTTATTATTTCTTTATAAAAAAAATTTAGTAATTTTTCCTCTTGTACTTTTTAAAATGAAAGAATTTACCTTCTTCATTTTAAAAAAATATAGGGAGATAAATTGTTATATTTTAAATAATATAGGAGGATACATCGCTATTTGTTTTTTCCATAAGGATTAATTTGCTCGTTTGCGATATCATAAGGGATTATAGTTGCAATTTTTCCCTAATAGAAAAGGAAGATCAGGAGGGAGGAAGAGATCGAGACAGAAATTCGAAAGATAAGGACGGATCTACTAGAACTAACAAAGGAACACAAGGTAGTATAGTTAGTAGCCGGGGAGCTTGATAAAATGATCGAGTTTGGGTCACGCATGAATGAAAGGTTGGAAACAATGATGATCAAATTCTTGAGAAAAAATGTAGATATGTTTACGTGGAGTCCGTCAGATTTTAAAGGGATAGACCCTGAGGTGATCGTGCATAAATTGAATATGGAACCAATGGCCTGACTCCTTAAACAAAAAAAGAGATCGTTTGGTGCTGAACAAAATCGTATCATTGGAGAAGAGGTGAGCAAATGTTTGAAGGCAGAATATGTATCAGAAGTGCAGTACAAAGAGTGGTTGTCGAATGTGGTGGTCGTACGTAAGGCATCTAGAAAATGGCGAATGTGCAAAGACTTTACAGATCTTAATAAGGTTTGCCCGAAGGACCCGTACCCACTGCCTTGCATCAATGTGCTACTCGACTGGCGAAAGAGGAATAGAGGCAAATTCTACGAAGATAGAGATAATAATTGAGCTAAAGTCACCACAACGATCAAAGAAGTGCAGAAACTCACGAGTAAGATCGCATCTCTTATTCACTTTATTTCTCGATCTGCTAATCGAAATTTATTGTTCTTTAAAACATCGAGAAAAACCAAAATGTTTTAGTAGAATGAAGAGTGCGAACAAACTCTGCATGATTTGAAAAAGTACTTGACTTCGCCAACATTATTGCTGAATTTGAAATAAAATGAACCATTATTCTTGTATTTAGCTACTTTTGTAGATGCAGTAAGCTCGGTCCTGGTACGCGAAGCTTCAAGGGTTCAAATTCCTGTATATTACATCAGCAAGATGCTACAAGGGGCGAAGAAGAGATATGCAGAGATAGTAAAATTAACCTTAGCATTGGTTGTAACTGCTCGTAAGCTACGACCTTACTTCCAATCGCAAAAAATAATCATGCTGACAAACCACCCTCTCAAACACATTATGGCCCGACTGGAGGCGTATGGAAGATTAATGAAGTGGCTGTGGAGCTAGGGGAACACAATATTCAATATCGAGCCAGAACAACAGAGAAAGCCCAAGTACTTGCAAACTTCATGATCGAGCTCGTAGGAGAACAAGCCCCGAAAGAATAAGAGAGTTGGATTTTGCATGCAGATGGTTTGTTTAATGCTAATAACTAGGGAGCAGGAATATTAATACAAGGTCCAAATGGGATCGAGATCAAGATCGCTACAAGGCTATCCTTCCCTACCACCAACAACGAAGTTAAGTATGAAGCTTTAATATTGGGGTTAGAGTTGGTTTATGAGGTACGAGCAAGGAATTTAGAAGTTTATACTAATTCCCAATTGGTGGCGATGCAAATTGAAAGAGAATAAGAAACTAGAGAGAAGTCCATGATTTTATATCAACAAAAAGCTAAACCTACAATGACAAAATTTAATAGATGTGCAATTCAACAGATTCCAAAATGTGAAAACAATAGAGCGAATGCATTGTCAAAGCTTGGGGCTATAATGTCGAGTATAAAGGATAGAAGGGTTACAATGATAATTAAGGAAAGGGTAGCGATCAAGGAAACTTCGGAGGTACAAATAGTAGAAGAGTTGAGGTAGTGGAAATATGAGATCGTCAGGTACTTAAAAGGTTGAGTCTTGCCTGAAGATCCCATAATAGCTAAGCGGATGAAGTTTAAAGTATTTAGATGATGAAAGGGCCAAGTATGTAATGGGAGAAATTTATGAAGAAGTTGTGGAGATCCCTTTGGAGGGAGGTTGCTGGCACAGAAGATTATGAGGCAAAGTTATTTTTGGCCAACTATGGCGAAATATATAATGGAGTTTTTGAAAAGATGTGAAAGTTTTCAATGCATCCTTAGTTAATCTACCAGCGATCCCAATGAAACCAATCAAGGTCGCATGCCCATTCGATCATTGGGGTATTAACATTGTAGGAACTTTACCTCCAGCACTGGCACAAAAGAAAATTCATAATTGTGGCGGTTGAGTATTTCTCAAACTGGGTCGAGGCCAAAGTGGTAGCAAAAATATTTGAGAAGGAGGTGATTAACTTTACATGGAGAAATATTATCTGCAAGTTTGGGATTCCTAGGGTGTTGATCTCGGACAATGATACCCAATTCCAAGAAAAGCAGATTGTGGCCTAGTTCAAAGAATTGAAGATACAACAGAACTTGACGGTTGTAGGAAATCCACAAGCGAATGGTCAAACAGAAGTCATGAACAGAACTATATTGCAACATTTGAAGACAAAACTGGGAGCCAAGGGGTCGTGGATCGAAGAATTACCTAGAGTGTTATGGGCATATCAAACGACCCCAAGAACAATGACATGTGAAACTCCTTTTTGTTTAGTTTATGATACTTAAGCAATTATTCTTGTAGAAATAGGGATAAGAATTCTAAAGAATAATGACTTACGACCCTACAGCCAATGGAGAGGAGCGGATTTTCGATCTCACTATGATTGAAGAAAAGAGAGATGTAGTCTATGCGAGGATATTACACCAGAAAGGAATGATGAAAAGCTACAATCTAAAGGTGAAACCAAGGGAATTCCAAGTTGGCGATCTGGTGCTGAAAAAAGTTGAAATATCCAAACAAATCTGTGAGTTAGACCCTAGATGAGAAGGATCATTCAAGGTGGTTAAAATCAAGAAGAAAGGAACTTAGAAGCTCCAAGACATGCAAGGAAATGACCTACCTTGACCTTGGAACGTCAATAACGTGAAGAAATTTTACGGCTAGGTAGGAGCCTGGAAAAGGCAATTAAATGTAATCTGGAGATCATTAAATTTTTTGAGCCTGGAAAAGGCGATCGGATGCAAATGGATCTATAAAAGATGTATTTCTTTAGCTTGGAAAAGGCGATCGAATGTAAATAGATTTGAAAAAGTTCAGTATTTTTTGAGTCTGGAAAAGGCAATCTAAGATGAATAAATCTAAAAAAGATCAGTCTTTTTTCAGCCTGAAAAAGCGATCAAATTTATTACCAGTCTTTTTTGTGAGTTTGACATTTTTGGCATTGTATGCATTAACTTATTCTTTGATGGGATCGCAAATTTACTCAATATCTTTTCGAAATAATGATTTGAGGAAGATCGTGCAATCCGAAAAATGATTGTAATCGATTTGGACAAGACATTTGAAAATAATCTGAAAAAGACTAATTTGACCTAGAAAGGGCGCTTATTGGGAGAATAGACTAGTGACCTGAAAAAGGTCGACTGTTAGAAGAATTCTTGATTTAAAAAAGATCATCAAATAAACCTGGAAGATCACTCATCTACGAAAGGAATATAAATTCCACCAGAATTGTTGATGTGAAGAAACGATAAAACCAAACATTGCGGTCAAAAGGTTACATTGAGAAATTGTTCGACAACAATATTCTTCCATTCTCCCATACAATGTCGAAAAACCATCTACTTAACAAATAGTTCAATCCTAATGCAGAGGGTTGTTCGATCTGACAAAATGGATGCTATCGACCTATAAAGAAATTAGTTCATGTTCCCTATCTCATCTATCTCATCCTCTTGGGATCCTTGGCCATCCTCTTATTCAGGGTAGGGATCGAGGTTACCATCCAACAAGGAATCGAGGAGGTTCTGATTTTGAAGCCATCAGCGAACCCTTTTAACTTGGTCAGTTGAGCCTTCAAATTCTCAAAGCCATCGCTGACGAGGTTTGCAGCTTTAATTTCCATGGCCACTTGGAAGGTAGGGGCCATAATGAAGTTGCAGACTCCTTGAACTCTTGTCTCACTAACTTTGGCGGCGAACTCGTCAGATTGAAGGTATTCCTCACCGCCCTCAGTCATTCCCTCGATCATCCTCTTTAGGCATTGCATTCTGTCTACGTTCATCCATCCTCAACTCAAATTTTTTAAAGTCAAGATGGTAAGTTGACACAAAAATGTTTAGTTGCCAAAGTGTAAAAGGATCATAGTTCGGACGGAAAAATGTAATTAACCTTTTTTTTTACCCATAAATAAAACCAAAGTCTAGTCTTAAAAAATCCAAAACTTTATTTTTTTCCTCCAACTTGTTCAATCGTAGAATTATTAACTTAGGTGTGATGACTGTAGCCCTTATTATACAGATTGGGTTGTCCTCCCAAAAAATGAAGTAAAATAAAATTCTACAACCACCATCTAATAGCATAAGCTTAATTGTATTTTTGGTCCTTAAAATAGGTCATTTGCCATTTTCATCCTTTAATATTTTAGGGTAGTATTTTGGTCTTACATCTTCTTAATTTTCAAAACTTCAATCATTTTTTATTGGGATTCACCCTTATTTATGAAAAAATGCATAAGCATTTCATGTGGCCTTTAAAAATTGGGATTCTTATTCCTATTGGGTTATTTTTGCTAGTATTTTTGTCCTTCAACATTCTTGAGTAATATTTTGGTTTTAGTATATTTTTAATTTTATGATTCCAGTCCTTTTTTCTAAGGAGTTCAGCCTTCCTGCCGATGGAGGTGAATTCTATGAAAAAAAGAATTGGAATTGCGAAAATTAAAAAGATGTACTGTAAAGCGCTAATTTTATCGTATCTGAAAACTAAAACACAAGAAAATTATCACAAATAAAAATATATATTTGATAGGTAAAAGTGAGTACAATCTCTATCTAATCCTTGATTCTTGTCTTCAAGAATGTATTTGACAATTTCGAAGGTAAAATCTCCTTGTAGATGTCCCTTTCGCTTCATTTTAATTTACATACCATTAATTCGAGGGCTCATGCTTGTAATCCCGAATTAAATGCTATAGTCTTGACTTGAGTTTTGAGGATTTAGAAGTGGATTTTGCACTTGGTTCTTCCAAAAAGTATATTTAGATATTTATAACGTTAATTTGAGGGCTTAGCGCCTGTAATCTCGAATTAAACACTATAATATATGGCGCACTTTCGATGAAATAATCGATCTCCACCTTGAATGCCTTTGAATATTTTTGAACTCAAGGAACTGCATATAGATAATTATTTAGCCTGCTTCGCTTTCTTGAGTTTTCGTTCTCTAGCTCTATGTGTTTTGAAAGAGTTCCAGGGACCCCATTATATAGGTGTTAAAGAAGTGTAGTTGCGATGCACTTGAACACCTTTTGTATTTTATCATTATAATTTAATGGAACAAAGATTATTTTGGTCCAATAAGTTTCCCCACGTTCAATTTTAGTCCATTATATTTACGCATTTTGAATTTAGTCCAATAACTTGCAAAATCGCTTAAATTAGGACCACAAATGGATTTTTGGTCAATTTTACCCTTGTGCAGATTTTAAAGAGTTATTGTAGTCCATTTACACTAACATTTCAATTTTTCTCCCATGCTTGCCTAGAATTGTATGGGAGCTTATAAAAAACCCCGATCCTCTACTGCGTGACAATTGCAACCTTGCCTAGTCCCGAAGCATAGCTCTTTGTAGGGGGTGACCTCTAAGTGTTTGGGAATAATCAATCGGTTCTCGATTAGCAAACTGATAGGTGCCTTCTATTGGGACACCCCAGTTACATGGGGCTGTGGGATAGAATGGTATCAAAGTCTAGGTTTATTGAAAAAATATATGTTTAAATAAAAATTCATTGGGCTTGTGATTTTAAAGGTAAAAATCGGCATAGCCTACTAATTTTTAGCCCATGAAAAATTCCATGGAAGGAAATAAATGGATAGCAAATTGTGATTCAGGAAAGTGCAATTCTAGCCATTTTGGGGGAACTCTTTATTTGGAATAAAGAGAAATATGCGTTGTAATTAATAGAATGTATTTAGAAACATTCTTAATTATCAAACAAGGTATATATATGTGTAATATAATTAGTTGAAAAATAATTATAATCATAATCACACAACATAAAAAAAAAAATTCCCCTCCTCTCTTCTACCTCTCTGCTGCCCCCTCTCTTATGCACTTAGGTGCGATTCTCTTCTCTCGTTTTCTTCTAGCAAAGAGGATGTAGAGTTCCCAACTCTGGTATGGTGTGACGAATTAGAGGGCTGCTATGTTAGAGCCTCAAGTGAAGCACATTTCAAGCAACCATGAAAAATCAAGCTACCATTTTTCACCCTCATAATTTCATTTTTATGGTTCATACATCAGCCCTATGTTTGAGCTTTATTTGAGTACATCGAACGCCCGAGAACTCTAAGGGTACACCCCTTGGATTCATTTTATTTTGCGTTTAATTTTCATTATTACGCATTTTTCTTTACCGTTTCCGCTAGCGCGTCCCGAGTCGTACGTAGCGAGCCTTCAAATTCAATACCTGTTACAATATGAACTAGTATACAAAAGCCATGGGTGGTAACACCTAAACAAGTTGCAGAGGACTTATCATTTTTTCTCTATAAGGGTTTCAAGACTACTTAGTTTAGTTCTCACTAACTTTGTGTAAGTTCAAATTGGGTTCTAACTGGACTAGGTAAAAGGATATTTTTTCACCTTTATAAATGATTGCAATGAATAATGTACTATTTTACTCATTAGAAACATAGATGAAACCTATAATTTATTTTCTCTTAAAATCAAACAGAAATCTTAGAACGGTAATAAACTTAAACTACAAAGGTCCGATAAGGGAGGACAATGTGACTTGAATTGTCTTAGTGAATAATACAAATCTCGCATTATTCATGAATAAACTCCCTAATATTCACCTTCGGCTAATAAAATAGCAAAACAGGCTATTGAATTCTAGGTTACCTAAGTATTTGTGGGAGAGGCATTTGAATACAGTCACTTGTATTCTGAACAAAGTCCCTCGAAAACACAATATGCATAATCCTATCGGTTCTGGAAATCAAGCCTAAAATACTTTCTAGTTTGGGGTGGTTAGTAAAAGGGCTAGTCCTTAAGAAAAAGAAATTAGGGTATATAATTCTTCGTCTATACAATGACAAATTAAGTCTTGAAAAGTTTTTATTTGTTTAAAATCAAAAGTCGAGGCATATAGTTTAACAAATAGTTGAATTTCGTAAATGGATTTTAGATGAAAACTGGAATTGTTCAAAGTGTTTCTTTAGATGATTCGCTTGACTTCATGTCTATTACATATCTTATGGAAAAGATGACGAATGTAGAGGTTAACCCTAATAGTATTGGTCTGACTCATGAGGAGTTAGATGGAACTAGATGAAATAAAAGAGCGTGAATATTAAGGATTTTGGAAGTGACTTTGTCACGTACAACATTGAAGACTACCCAATAACCTACAAAGATGCCATGGCTAACTCCACAGTCAAGTAGTGGAAGAAAGTTGTCGAAAGAGAGATGGACTCGATTGTCTCCAAAGCCTAAAATATTTACTACTATCATTGGTCTGAAAGATGGGCTTATAAACTGGATGCAAAAGAATTCAAGGCTTCACTGGAAGATAGAAGCCTTGAAGGGTGAACATGAAGATGAGTTAAATCAACTCAATCAAGGTCCATCAACTTGTCAACAAAGTAACCGAGCTCAGAGAGACTCTAGATCAACTTGTTGAGATGCATTCTGAGGAGCCAAAGGAAGATCCAGACGAGGACTAATGGAATATCTAATGAAGATGATGAGCTAACTGGTAAAAGCATAATTGACTGAGAGGTACACCTAGTGCCGAGTTGTTGCTATACAACTAGCATGAGCTAAGTATATTCGCATTAATAATTTCGTTGGTTATGAAATATATCTATACATATTTAATGAATGTGACTAAATAAATATGCAATCAATTTTCAATACATCATTTATTAAAGTCGCGTTAGTTTTTCCAACATAACATTGGCAGATTCAAATGACAATAAAGATGCTAACGATAATTTGTCGTATTCGTGCTTTTCGCAGAAATTTTCATTGAGTGTGTAATTGATATTTCATAGCAGATAATAGTATTTTTTAGAATTTAGCTATAGACAATCGTTGTTATAGCTTCAAAAATCGATATAAAGATTCGAATGGTTTCTAGATGAATGTACTACACAAGTTAGTTTTGAAAATGAAATTGCTATGAAGTCTCATTGGCAACGGAAGCAACAATAATCACGAAATTTTCATCACTATAGAGATGATATTGCTATAAAACTTTGACAGAAAAACTTGCTACGTAATTTGTGAAGCCATGTCACTCAAAATTTCCACTTCCATTGCAACAATACTGGCTCTAAGAGTTTTTTTTGCAATCAATATAAAAATAAAAAATTCGTAGTTTTAAGAAT
The DNA here is from genome assembly GCF_026168435.1 of Sesamum indicum. Lineage (NCBI taxonomy): Eukaryota > Viridiplantae > Streptophyta > Magnoliopsida > Lamiales > Pedaliaceae > Sesamum > Sesamum indicum. The sequence continues at coordinate 358,227 of NC_142657.1, read as the reverse complement.
ATGAAAATTATTATATGTTTTTAATGGATATTTCGTTATTATTGAAATAAATTATGTTACAAAATATACGTGTATTATATATCTACAGAACGGCTAAACAAATTTATAATCATATGATAGGTACAAAAATTAAAAAAATTATAACTAAAATTAACTACAGAGATATAGGTTGCAAAAATGATTCATGAAATTAAAATAACTATAATCAAAATTAGCTACAGAGGTATAAATTTTAAAAATAGCTACAACTATTTCTGTAGTTATAGATAGAAATATACGAGTATCTGCTATAGTTAGACTGAAGTGGATGTCATATTTTTTTATAGTACTAAAAGATAAGGTTTGTACTACATATAAATTAATTTCTATTTTTCTCAACTGTTTGATAACTAAGTATTAGTGAAGTTATTTTATACAAAAAAATAACTAAAGTTTTGTTTGTTTTCATATATTTATTTGATTAGGTGCATCTACTACAGGTTTATTATTTTCTTTCTTGTACGTACATATTAAATTAACGTTGTCAAATCAAACTATTAATTATATATCCAAGAAGACAAAGACCAGCTGTGCAAGGAAATTTTTATATGGGAATCAAATCCATTTTTCCGACCAAAAATATAATTTCTGGTATTTCACGCTTATATAATTTCAAATAAGAGAGCCTCTCTACATTATTAATTAGCTTCTAATATGAACAACGTATTTAAGGACTAGGATCAAATTTTAACCCAACATTTAATATACCAAATTAGAATATGAGATACACATATAGATTCTTACCGGACAACCTACGACTAGGGATAGCAACCAACGGAGTCCTTTTCCTCAACACAACCACAAATCTATCCTCTATGCCCACTATTTCACCCTTTGGCAGCTGCCAATCAAATGAATGCACAAGTGAAGCCAACACATACTTCAACGTTTTTTCTGCTAGTGGTAGTCCAGCAAAAATCCTTCTTCATAATACCAACAGAATATAATTAAAATTGTTTCCATTAAAATCCTATTTTTCATAATTATCTAGAAACTTCTCTGACGTAAATTCTGACGGATCATCCCAAGCAAGTGGGTCCCTTTGGATAGACCAGATGTTTACAAAAAACACGGAATCCTTTGGGATCCTCCCACAGTGCAGAATCTAGGAGCTCTTGTGGTTGAGAAGGGTCCTAATTAGGTGTATGGAAAGTGTTTCTGTTATGACATCGTCCAAATAGATTAGTTTTGGGATATGGAACTTCCACTACATTGTTCAATCTTACGACTTCATTTACTTACTTGTGTGCCTTTCCATCACGTCTGGATTGCGCATAAACTCAGCCATGATCCACTTGATCGTGGTTGATGAAGTATCTGTCCTGCCTACTATGCTATCTTATTAAGCGAAATTTGGTATAGCCAAAAACAAAATCAGTCATCAATTATACTATTATATCTGGTTTGATGCTAAATCATGGTTTACATATTAAGTAATATAATAAAAAGTAATGCATGCTATACATACTTTGAAATGGATTAGGATATTAATTAATGCCTTCCCTTAGCAAAAAAGGTTTGTTTGTTTTAATATACTTATTTGATTAGGTAATTTACTACATGTTAATTCTTTCATTTTCTACAGTGAAAAAGGAGTTAAATTCATTTTGACCTCTGTGATATAGAAAAATATCAAAAAGTCTCTTATGAAATATTAATATAAAAAATTACCCTTATGTTATAAATAATGAATCATCCAACTCTCTGATCAATTTGAATCTATTTTTTATAAGGACAATAACTAAAAAATACCCCTCCATATATATATGATGAAAACTTTTATATTTATATAGTATATTATATAAATTTTAATTAAAATGTACCTATAATATATAAAATTTATTATAGGTATGAGGTTCGGTGACCGCCATCGCCAGCAATAAGGAGGGCGGGTGAAGCCGTCGCCGCCATATTTTTAAAATTAATTTTAATTAATTTAAGGCAAAATATCATTTTTGCTCCCATTAGATAGGGCCCTTCTCACTTGCAGTCTCACGCTTTACGTGTTCAACACCTTTAGTCCAAAATCCTATGTTTTTAATATAAATGATCCTGTTCCGTTAACAACTAACGAAAACGGCACGTGACAAGTTAGTCAGCTGGCAGTTGGAGAAAAAGCATAAGACCATGCTTGTGTTCAATTTTTGGAAGGAAAAAAGGGCGCCAAAAATATTTTTTTGCTATTTATATATATAAATAACCCACAAACACCACACAACATTTTTATCTTTTTTTCATCACTTAATCTTGAGAGCAATAGGTCAAAAGATGTCACAAACATTTCAAAGTACTTCAAATATTGTGTGATGTTTTAAGGAACAAATGTTTTAACGTTGTCAAAATCAAACGATTAATAATCTCAAATCAAACTATTAATTATTTTCATTAAATATCCATTACCAAATTGCATATATATATATATATATACTCATTCAAACGTCAGCCTTCAAGTTCCAAGAGACAGAATATATTCTATTACCGAATCCCATATTTGCACATGTCATACATATAAAATATATTTCTATTTTGAAATATAAAAAATGATTTAAACTTTATACACCTTATTACATGCATCGACAAAATTGGAGTTATATTAAATAGTACTATTTTGCACCAAGTTGGTCATATATTGATCCAGGTCGAAATTAGCGACCTCCTGAGACGATCTCACTGCAGATGGTCTAATTCTTCCGAACCAGATTTTGGGTTCTCTGAGAATAAAACACGAACCGTGAGCTCGTCGGGCACGTCCTCGACAATGACCCTCCGACGCTCAAGTTAGGTTGATCGAGAGAAATGTATGCAATCTGAAAGTTCGAGCTCAATTAATACATAACAGTTACCTCATTTATGGTGCATCGGGGTCTATTTATAGGACACAGTTGTACGTCGAGTACTGGGCCACGTGGCCTTATCCTATCAGTGTGTGTTCTGATCGAACGGTTGTCATTGTCCGGGTCTTCGGTTAGTCTGTGCGATCCGGGTCGGGTCCTCTGCGACCCGCCCGCTATAAAACATGCGGATCCTGGTCGCGTAATGACTATAATACCCTTAATGAAGGATAAATCGATCTTTTTGCAGGGGCGACATGTGTATACCCATCATTACTCCCCCATTTTTTTAAAGTGCAAGTTCGTTGCATTTGAGGAAGTTGAACCGTTGCATCCGTCGATTGGCTGCCTCGGTGACATGTGGCGGCATCTTGTCGGTTGATCTTCGGCGCACATCTCCAGAGGGGTTGTCCTATAAATACCCCACCCATTTGAACCCTCATTCCTACCTCACGCATAGACTTCAAACGACCAAGACTCACAGCTTCAAGTTCGCATTCGATCTGCGGCTTCCAGAGCCATCCTACTTTAAGGTACGATGTCTTCCAGCTCTAGCTCGAATTCTAGATCGCGATCTGGTTCTAGGCCACGATCTGGCTCTAGGTCGTCTTCGTCTCACTCTGAGTCTGCTTCTGGGTCTTCTTCTAAGTCTGGGTCTAGTTCAGCATCAGAGTCCGTGTCTAGGTCTTCCCATGGGTCGTATTATACCTCTCCCAAGAGGAATAAGAAGTTTCCTGTGGCAAAACTCACTGATGAACATGCCGGCCCCTCGGCCCTTGCCAAATTCCAGGATAGGCTCGCCAAAAACCCTTGGGAGGCTGTAGTCAACAAGGTTAGGACACCCATTCTTAAGATTAGGGAAAAATACCATATACCTCCCGATTTCGACATTATCATCCCCGCTACCTTCGACCGCATGCATCGTCCTCCCGTGGGGTTTTGTGCTTTTTCCGTCAAACACCTCGATGCCGGTCTGCGATTTCCTTTGGCTCCTCCCGTGGCCGCAATTTTGAATAAACTGGGGCTGTGCCCCATGCAACTCTCCCTCAATTCTGTCACTCACATCATTCTCTTTGTCGTTATAATGCAATTCATAGGCTTAGAATCCAGTTTTGACAATTTTTGGAGTCTGTATTCTTTCACCACTTCAAAGCGATCTGGTAGTCGAGGTTTTTTTTTTTTCTTTCGGCCAAGCCCGACTGTGGGTATTTGAGCGCCCTAAAGTCGAATGTAGGGGCCTGGTTAGACCGCTACATTTTCATTCGACCTCCTAGAGGTGTCTGGCCCTTTAAGAACGAATGGACCAAATATAAACCGGTTCCGAAAACCAGTGGAGGTGGGCTGGAGGGCGATCAGATAAAGAGTTTAACGTCCTATAAGTACGATCCCAAGAAGCGTCTCACTAAGAAGATTTTGCAATTATCTGGGCTCTCTCCAGCATCCCTCCATATTGAAGAGTCTTTAGGTGATTTTCTTCTTTCGGTTTTATTGAGTTCGTTGCTGTTGTGTTCGCACATGCTCACTTCTCCTCTTTTGCAGATAGTATAATCATGAGCTCGCGCACTGCTATGCGGAGGATTGCCTCTCAGAACAAAGCGAAGAAGGGGACGGAGTTCGCAGGTTCTTCGGACCCGATGAAGAAGGGGAAAGGGGTCGCGGGTTCTTCGGATCTGCCTCCTAACCCGCCTCCCCCGGTTCCCTCTAAGGCACTTGCGGTCGCGACCCCCGCAAGTCGGCAGCCTATTCCCGTCGATAGTGAGGAGACGCCTTCGCCCATGGTGGTCATCTCGGCTATAACTCTTCCGAGTTAGAATTGAACTTAGACGAAGCCAGTGGCGACCATGGGGTGGAGCAAGGAAACCAAGGTCCTGGAGCGATCTAAGAAAAGGAAGCGATCCTCACCGAAGAAGGGTCACGGGCCTAAGTCCAAGTTGGGGCCTGGCGATAAAGGCAAGGGGAAGGAGACTGCGGAAACCTCTCACCCTCCTCCTCCCAAATCGCATAGCCCAAGCGTGCTGAGCAGGATGGCTAAGGAAGCCGCAGATAAGACTGGAGTAGACGACGATCGGGACAAATTTTTTAGAGTGGCACAGCTCGCCACGTACTGGGAAAAGAGCCGGGTGGCTCTTCGAGGTAATGTGCCCCCCCCCCAAATGGGAGGATATGTCGAGTTCGTCCCTTTATGGCGAAGCAGGAAACGACACTTTCGCTATCTACAACTCCTTCGTTTCCGTTCGCGATCAAGGGGCGCTGGTGACGAATATCCCCATTTGGCTTGAGGAGTTCGCGGCTCACTCCATGGTCCAGGTATTCTATCAGTTGACCACCTTCGATCTTCTTTCTGTTTTCTTATTCGCTGTATTCGATCTTGCAGGCCATGACCTTCCTCCGAAGTCTCAGTCTTAAATGCACCCATTATCGAAAGAGTTTTATCCAAACTGATCAGAAGGCGCAGAATCTTAGGGCTCAATTAGCAGAGCAAGACGAGGCAGAGCGCAAACAGGAGGACAATCTGCTGGCCCTAGGTGAAAAGGTCTAACAGCTGCAAGCCGAACTCGATGCTGCTAAGAAGGAGAGAGAGATTCTCCACTCTGAACAGGAGGTGGCCCTGGCGGAGGCCAAGAGGGAGGCGTTCGACTCCGGGCGTGAGGTCGGCCTCGTGGAGGGCCACAAGCACGGGGTGGAAGAAGGCCAAGACGGTCGCATTCCGATCGAAGAATATCAGCGAGCCTTGGCCGGCTCCAGGATGTCTGCGGTTCGTGACTTTTTGAAGACCGACACTTTCACGACAGCTCTCGAGATCAAATCTGCGGACACGTTCGCCAAGGGCTATGAGACCTGCCAGTCTCAGATCGAAAAGCTTGGCGGGTTTCACGAGTCTTTTGACCGCGGCCAATTGGACATCTCGCTTGATGGCAACCTCCAGCCCATGCCCCTGGACCCCGAGCTGAAAGATGATGAGTTTATGGTCCTAAGGGATGAGCTAGAAGCAGAAGCTGATGCCTAACCGATCCCGGTCTTCTGATTTTGTAATAGGATTTGAGCTAACCAGTCTTAAAACTGTAAATCCTAGGGATTCTTCAACTTGTAACTTTTTGCTGATAGAACATTGGGGTGTTGGTTTTTGATTGCCCCTGTAGACGACATTCGATCAATGAAAGAAATTTTTGAACTGTGAAATGTTCGCGTATTTCGTTTCTTTCCATATCCATATAACGTGTGCTTCCTTTTGTTCAAAGAATGCATGCCTTTTAGACTGCATCTGTGATGCGGTCGTGTCTTTTTCAGATCGCGACCTTTTTGGATGTCTCTCTTTCAGTCCGTGTGTGAAGTGCATCTTTTTCAGATTGCACTTTCAGTTGGATGCGCCTTTTTCAGATCGCATGATTGGACGCGTCTTTTTCGGATCGCATTTTTAGTTGGATGTGCCTTTTTCAGATCGCATTATTGGACGCGTCTTTTTCAGTTCGCGTTTTTTGTTGAATGCGTCTTTTTCAGATCGCACGATTGGACGCGTCTTTTTCAGTTCGCGTTTTTAGTTGGATCTATCTTTTTCAGATCGCACGATTGGACGTGTCCTTTTCAGTTTGCGTTTTTAGTTGGATGCGTCTTTTTCAGATCGCATTATTGGACGCGTCTTTTTCAGTTCGCGTTTTTAGTTGGATACGTCTTTTTCAGATCGCATGATTGGACGCGTCTTTTTCAGTTCACGTTTGGTGCTCAGAAGATTTATATAGTCGATGATAATAAAGCAGTTGGGAGATATACACGCGAAGATAAGCGTAAAAAGGTATATACAGTTTCATAAATCGTGTTGGATGAATTACAGCGGGTAGAAATACTTCAATCTTTGACATGCGTAATAATGATAATGCCTAATATGTGGGACACGATCTTCCTAACCTTAATACAGTTGGTAGCTTTCTAGGGGCCCTCGAGTGCGATTTCTTTGTTGATGACCCTTCACAGGTTCAGTGTTCGATCTCTTCGTTGATGGCCTTTCACAGGCTCCTTGCTCGATTTTCTTCGTTGATGGCCTTTCACAGGCTCCTTGTTCGATCTCTTCGTTGACGGCCTTTCACAGGCTCCTTGCTCGATCTCTTCGTTGACGGCCTTTCACAAGCACCTTGTTCGGTCTCTTTGTTGACGGCCTTTCACAGGCTCCTTGTTCGATCTTTTTGTTCACGACCTTTCACAGGCTCCTTGGTTCGAACTCTCGGATTCAGGCATAAAACTTCTTCAAGTTCTGTATGTTCCAAGGGCGCGGTAAATCTCGACCCTGCATGTCTTGCAGCCTATACGTACCCTTCTTTCTGATCTCGGTTACTTTATACGGTCCCTCCCAGGGGGGTTCTAGCTTTCCCACGTGCTTGGAGGCTTCTAACTTCTTCAACACAAGGTCTCCTACATGCAGTTGACGTGGTCGAATTTTGCGCTTATGGCTCTTCATCATCAGTCCTTTGTGATGCAAAATCCGAGCATATTCGACCTCTCTCTTCTCTTCGATAACTGTGAGGTCGAAGCTCCGCTCATTTCGATTCGTTCCGGGCTCGTACTGCATGACTCTTTGAGATTCCTCCCCAATTTCTGCTGGAATGATGGCCTCTGTCCCGTATGCTAGGCAGAGATATCCAGGCAGTTCGTCAACCCACGATCCCTTATTCTCGAGGCACGTTTTTAAGTGATGCAAGATCGTCCGGTTCGTCACCTCGGTCTGTCCATTCGCCTGAGGGTTCGCGACTGCTGTAAAGTGTTGCGCGATCTTTAGCTCCTTGCACCATTCCGTGATCTTTCTGCCCTGAAACTGTGTGCCATTATCAGATATCAATATTCGTGGTATACCGAATCTGCATATAATGTTTTTCCAGATGAAGTTGATGACTTCCTTCTCGGATATCTTGGCCACTGCTTCCGCTTCGACCCACTTGGAAAAATATTCGACTGCCACAATGATGAATTTCTTTTGAGCTTGCGCAGGCGGAAAGGGTCCTACGATGTCGATCCCCCACTGGTCGAACGGACACGCTATTTTTACCGGCTCCATCGGGGTCGCGAGCTGATGTATCAAGGAGGCATACTTCTGACAGCTTTCACACCTTCTCACTAAATTTTTGGAGTCTTCGACTAGGGTGGGCCAGAAATACCCTTGTCGTATGATTTTCTGAGCTAGCGATCTCGCACCTGAATGATTGCCACAACTCCCCTCATCACATAGAGGGCTCTCTCTTCGTCCAGGCATTTCAAAAGAGGACCGTCCACTGTCCGTTTGTAGAGTTGGCCGTCTAACAACGTAAATCGGGCAGCTCTAAATTTGACTCTTTTCGCCGCGACAGGATCGCTAGGCAGAGTACCGTCCTCGAGGTACTTCACGATTTCGTCTATCCAGGACCCTGCCTCTGAAACGACTTGCACCTCAATTTTACCCGCAAGGGCTGACTGCTCGCGTACTAGGGCCGTGATTTGCGATCTCGGATTCCATCCATCGCAGCTCCAAATTTCGACAGAGCGTCTGCCTTGTCATTCTCCGCCCTGGGGACCTACAAAATGGAGCATGTTTTAAATTTACCCATCAACCGCTGCACAATCTCTTTATACTGAGTCATTGTTCTCTCCCTTGTCTCATACGTTCACTCAATCTGCAGTGCGTTCAGTTGAGAGTCTGTGAAAACCTCCAGATCTCGAGCACCTGCTTCATGTGCGAGCTCTAGATCCAGTATTAGTGCCTCGTATTCCGCCTCATTATTCGTTACAGGGAATGACAGGCGAGCCGCAACTTCGATCTCAACTCCCTTTGGTCCTTGAATCAATATGCCTGCCCCTCCATTGTTCGCGTTAGAAGACCCATCGACATGCAGCATCCATTTTGAACAGGGCCGTTCGATTGCCTTGGGCTCCTTCTGATCGCTGGACAACTCTATCACGAAATCTGCTAACACCTGCGCTTTTTGGGCTGTCCTGGGTTGATATTCGATGTCGTATTGCCCCAATTCCACTGCCCATTTAATCAATCTCCCGGAAGCTTCGGGTCGCGACATCACGTGCTTGAGAGGGTGGTTTGTCAGAACTACCACTTTGTGCGATTGGAAGTATGGTCGCAATTTTCGAGCTGTCACGACTAAGGCAAGGACAAGTCTCTCCATCTCTGAATACCGCGATTCGGCTCCCTGGAGCATTTTGCTGACATAGTAGACCGCACTCTGATTGCCCCCCTCTTCCCTTACCAGCACAGAACTGACCGCATTCTCGGACACCCCAAGGTATAGCAACAATGTCTCCCCTTCTTTCGGGTTCGCGAGCAAGGGTGGTTTGGTCAGATATTCCTTCAACTCCTACAGTGCCTGGTCGCATTCCGGGGTCCACGTGAAGTTTTTTGCTTTTCTCAATACCTTAAAGAATGCTAGGCTTCTGTCTGCCCACCGGGATATGAATCTGCTCAGCGATGCGATCTTACCCGTAAGCTTTTGCACTTCTTTGATCGAAGTCGGCGACCTCAAGTTCATTACAGCTTGGATTTTTTCTGGGTTAGCCTCAATTCCTCGTTCACTGATCATATATCCCAGAAATTTTCCTCCTCTTACCCCGAAGGTGCACTTGTCCGGATTCAGCTTCATCCCGTACGTCCTCATAATGTCGAAGGCCTGTACGTGGTCCTGCAACCTCTTGCTCTTGACCAACATGTCATCGACGTACACTTCCATGGTCTTTCCCAGCAAGCTACCGAACATCTTGTTGACCAACCGCTGGTAGGTCGCACCCGCATTCTTCAGACCGAATGTCATCATGTTGTAGCAATAGATTCCCTTTTCAGTAATAAATGAGCTTTTGTCTCTATCTTCTTCTGCTATGCGAATTTGGTGGTACCCTTGATAAGCGTCCATCATTGAAAAGATCTCGAAACCAGCGGTCGAATCTACCATCATGTCGATCCGCGGCAACGGGTACGGGTCCTTTGGACAGGCTTTGTTTAAATTTTTAAAATCTACGCACATTCGCCACTTCCCGGAGGACTTTGAAACGAGCACCACGTTAGAAAGCCAATCCGTGTATTGGACCTCCGACACGTACCCTGCCTTGAGCAATTTTTCGACCTCTTGTCTGATGACCTCATTTTTGTCGTTACCGAATGACCTTTTCCTTTGCTGCACAGGTCGAACCGTCGGGTCGACATTCAACCGGTGTACAATGATCTCCGGATCAATCCTTGTAAAATCTGATGGGCTCCATGCGAACATATCTGCATTCTTCCGGAGAAATTCGATCATGGCCATCTCTCCCTCGTTCATGCTGGACCCTATTCGGGTCGTCTTACTGGGATCTTCTGGCACGAGCTGTATCGCCTTGTATTCTTCGTTAGGTTTTAAGTGCTCGGCCTCATATGGTCGGGGCTCTGCGTCCTCTCTGGTTTTTTGCTTCTTCGACCTCGGCTCCCCCTTCAGCGACAAATTGTAGCAGTTCCGAGCTTCTTTCTGGTCGCACGATACTTCTCCTATCCCATATTCGGTGGGGAACTTCATCTTCATGTGGTACGTGGATATGACCGCCCGGAATGAGTTCAGTCCTGGCCGACCCCAGATAACATTGTATGTGAACGGGGTATCCACTACCAAGAACCTGACCATCAAAGTTTTCCTTTTCGGTTCTTCCCCCATGGACATTGGCAGCTCGATTGTTCTTAATGGGGCCACTTTGCTACCCCCGAAGCCAACTAACGGGGTTTTTACAGGTTCGAGCCTTGCATTCTCCAGCCCCATCTTATCCACCACGTTCTTGAAAATGATGTCTGCTGAACTGCCACTGTCAATCAACACTTTGTGAACAGTGAAGTTTGCAATGTCTAGCTTAATGACCATCGGGTCGTTCTGTTCTCCACCATCTTTCAACCTGTCAGAACTATCGAACGAGATGGCCTCTTCGTCCTCGACCTTCAACACAAATTCCTTCTCTCGGTTTGAACCGGTTGTTCGAGCGCATCTCTTCCGTGTTCGGCTCGAATCTCCAGCGCTCGGTCCTCCTGCAATCGTGTATATGACTCCCTTAGTGGGTGCATTGTTTCCGCCAGTCAGGACCCTGCCAGTTTTCGATAGGCCCGGGTCAGTTTTCGATGGGCCCGGGTTTCTATCTCGATCGCGACTCCTTGACCTACTTCTTCTTCCTTCCCCGCTGATTTTGCAATTTGGGGGAACGCTATCTCGAAAATACCCCTCCTGACCAGCCTTTCGATCTCGTCCTTCAGTTGATAGCACTCCTCGGTATTGTGTCCCCTCTCCCGATTGAATCGGCAATATTTGTTGGAAGTTTTCTTGGAGGGGGTGTACCTCGTATGTCTTGGCCACTTTAGTACGTCTGCATTTTCTACCATCATCAGGGCCTTTTCTCGCGACATAGTCAATGGAGTGTAGTTGTGATATTTTGGGATGTATTTGGGCTCCTTCCGTTTCTCCGTTTTCGGCTTGCTGCTCCCTCCTTCTCTACTCTCTAGAGGTCGCCTAGGTACGTAATCGCGCTCTCTTCGTTCTGAATCTTTCATTGCGTTTATTTCCTCTTCGTCAATGTACTTTTGTGCTAACGCCATCAATTGTTCGACATCAGCGGGCGGGTTGCGCGCCATAGCAGATGTTAAAGAACCCTTCCGAGGCCCGTGGATGAGGATGCTCACGAGCATGTCGATCCTTAACTCTTGCACCTCTAGAGTTTCGTTGTTGAAACGGCCCATTAAGTTTTTCAAGGTCTCATCTTCTCTCTGTCGGATGTTAATAGATGGGTGGCTGATCTCTTCTGCTTCTTCTTGCTCGCGAAGTGAAAGTTAAATTTTTGCACGAGCTGCTCATAGGATTCAATGCTCCCTCGGGGCAGATTTGTAAACCACTCTTGAGCCTTCCCCGTGAGTGTAGCCGCAAATAACTTCGCCATGATCGGGGCTGATTGTCCATATAGATTCATCACCATTTCGAACGCTGCCACATGCTCCTGCGGATCTCTCATCCCATCATATCTCCTCAAGTCGGGCACCCTGAATCCGGGCTCAACCGTTTGAATGAGATGTCATTGTCGAAAGGAGAATTTTTGTTCTGCGAAACGATCTCCCCTCGTTTCTTCAGCTCATCAATCTGTTTGTTCAAACTGTGTATCTGCTTGCCCACGCTTTTGACCTCGGCCCGGGATATCACGGGCTCTCTTCTCTTCGCGCGACCGTGACTGCTGGAGCCTGCATCGGATGATGCTGGTCGCTTGCTGCGATGCTCCTGCTCGCCTTGTACCCTCGACTCCCTCAACGGCTCCACATTCTCGAATAACTGCCTCCTCGCCGTTTCCTTGACCAGAGGGGTCGCTGTTCTCCTCTCGTACTCCACAATCGCCTTTCGACTAGCCTCCTCTATCATTCTTTGCAGCTCCTCTTGGGTTACGTGAATGGTTGTTCCCGCTCCCTTTCTAGGTGTCTCATCCTCCCCGGCGTTTCTCCTCGATGAACCTTCCATTATGATAAGGAATTCTCAGAAGTTCCCACAGACGGCGCCAACTGATCCAGGTCGAAATTAGCGATCTCCTGAGACGATCTCACTGCAGATGGTCTAACTCTTCCGAACCAGATTTTGGGTTCCCTGAGAATAAAACACGAACTGTGAGCTCGTCGGGCACGTCCCCAACAATGACCCTCCGACGCTCAAGTTAGGTTGATCGAGAGAAATGTATACGATCTGAAAGTTCGAGCTCAATTAATACATAACAGTTACCACATTTATGGCATATCGGGGTCTATTTATAGGACACAGTTGTACGTCGAGTACTGGGCCACGTGGCCTTATCCTATCGGTGTGTGTTCTGATCGAACGGTTGTCATTGTTCGGGTCTTCGGTTAGTCTGTGCGATCCGGGTTGGGTCCTCTGCGACCCGCCTGCTATAAAACACGCGGATCCTGATCGCGTAATGCACTGTAATACCCTTAATGAAGGGTAAATCGGTCTTTTTGCAGGGGCGACATGTGTATACCCATCATATATATATATATATATATGGGAATCCTAACATTTCTAATTATTATTTTTTGGTAAATAAAAAAAAACTGACCGGAGACTTGTGTTTCTCCAAGCAAAATTAAAACGGTCCTATAGGATATGGCTATTTCATGTCCGTCTTGATTTTTATGAGTGATTAAAATATGATTTTTCGTGGCTAAAAATTATGACAAATATTTTTGTTATGACTTTTAGCTGTAGCAAACATATTTTTTTTATATAGTGAAAAATTTTATTTTTTTACATTAATTTTATTCAACTAGAATTAATAATAATTACCTATCATAATTTTTAATTATAATCACTAATATTGTAGCAATAGTAATTTTTTTTTCTAAGCTACCCATACAGAAAACCAAAGTCTAGTCTTCAAAAAATCCAAAATTTTATTTTCTTCCTCCAACTTGTTCAGTGGTAGAATTATTAATTTAGGTATGATGATTGAACCCCTTATTATACAGATTGCGTTGTCCTCCCAAAAAATGAAAAGTTAAAGTAAAACAAAATTATACAACCACCATCTAATAGCATATGCTTAACTGTATTTTTGTCCTGTAAGAAGGTCGTTCTGCGTTATTTTTTAACATTTTAGGATTCTAGTCTTCAAAAAATCTAAAATTTTATTTTCTTCCTCCAACTTGTTCAGTCGTAGAATTATTAAATTAGGTATGATGACTATAGCCCTTATTATACAAATTAAGTTGTCCTCCCAAAAAAATGAAAAAATAAAGTAAAATAAAATTATGCAACCACCATCTAATAGCATATGCTTAATTGTATTTTTATAAGGTAACAAGGTCGTTCAGCGTTATCTTTTAATATTTTAGGATAGTATTTTGGTACTATATCTTTTAATTTTCACATCTTCATCCTTTTTCATTGAAATTTACCCTTCTCCCTAAAATAATGCATGTGCATCTTATGTTATATTTAAAAACTGGGATTGTTGTCCCTATTGGATCATTTTTTTTGCTAGTACTTTTGTCCATTAACTTTCTTTAGTATTTTAGTTCTGCGTCTTTTAAATTTTATGATTCCAATCCTTTTTCCAGTAAAGTTCAGCCTTCCGGGAGATTGAGGTGAACTCCAACGGAAAAAATAATTGAAATTGCTAAAATTAAAAAGATATGCAATCAAAATGCTATCGTAAAAGTTAAAGGACGAAAAAATCAAATAACCTAAGTTATGGTAAAAATGCATTAACCTAATAGCACCAAAACTTCTAAGATTTTCATTTGTCCAAAACTTCCAAAGCCTCCCAGCTCTGCCACAAAAACAAGTTACACTTGTGATTTCAGATATTTGATATTATACGACCTGTCAATGAAAGGTAATATGTAGATTCAAACCCAATAATTTTATGTTAGGTCAAGACATGAATTTTCTAATTTTTTTATAAATCAATTGACTTGATTCACTTGTCGAAAATTCTAAAATTTTGTCGATATTTCATTGATTTTGTTTTTACTTATAGATATTCAAGACAAATTGGTCAAAATATTTTATCTTTATTTTGGTAGTGACAGCTCCTAACTTTTCTAATAAGATTAGTTTAACGTAATATAATAGTTGAGAAATAAAAATATACATAAGAAATTTAATTAGTAAACTCGACTAATATATTAAATTGATAACTTTTTTTAACAAAAAGTTGAATTGTAAAATCTCATCAAATGAAAATTGCACAATGCTTTTTTTAACAGTCATTGTGCTCAATGCAATTGAGTCAGCTGTGTAAAAAAGACAAAGTGAAAAGGAAATACAACATTTCCATTCTTAAGAACAATATGGAGAAAACTAGTGTTCATTCATCATCAAGCAATAATACAATGTGAAACTTGTATAAATACAACAAAAAAAAATCTAACTAACCGAATGCTAACTAACCAAAAACTGTACAATAACCGAAAAATCTAACAAATAACAGAAAAAGACAAAATAGCAAAACTGTACAAAATAGGTCGCAAGTGATGATCTGGTGGGATGGCAATGCGACCTGGAGAGCGACGCAACCTCGTCCGAACTAGCGACCTCGAGATCTTGCATATTCTTCACAGCCCCCCCCCCTCAAGATGGAGCCGAGGAAGAGAGGCCCAGCTTGGGAAAGAAGCGAGCAAAGTCTGCAGCAATGAGGAACTTAGTGAAAAGATCTGCGACCTGAATGGAACTCGGGATATGAGAGGGATCAATGAAGCCAAGTTTGTATTGATCACGAACAAGGTGGCAGTCGATCTCCAGATATTTGGTTTCTTCGTGGAATACAAGGTTACCAGTGATATGTAGAGCAGCCTTGTTGTCACACCAAAAAGGAATCGGGAGCAAAACAGGAACATGGAGGTCGCGGAGCAAGGAGATCCAATAGAGCTCACTAACCGCGGAAGCCATGCTACGATACTCTACATCTGCAGAGGACCTGGAGACCGTAGCCTGCTTCTTAGTTTTCCAGGAGATAAGTGACGAACTAAGGAAGATGCAAAAACCAGTGATGGAGCGCGAGAATCGAGGTAGGATGCCCAAGATGCGTCAGAGAAGCACAGAGTTTATCAGACCTAGAGGAAGGGAAGAAGAAGCCAGTGGAGGTCGTACCCTTAAGATACCGGAGAACATGAAGTGCAGCTGACCAATGGGAAGTACGAGGTGTCTGGAGGAACTGACTGAGGTGCTGAATAGCAAAGGAGATATCCGGGCGAGTGAATCCTAAATATAAGATGCGACCTACAAGCCGCCTGTAAGTCGTAGGGTCCGAAAGCAGCAACCCATCATCAGCGACCATCTTTACCCTAGAAGGCAAGGGAATGGGTGTGGTCTTGGCATCAAGCATTGACGAATCAGCCAAGATATCCTAAAGATATTTTTGTTGCGTCACATATATACCATGTGTGGAGCGAGCTAATTCAAGGCCATGGAAGTATTTAGCGTGACCAAGATCCTTAATGGTGAACTGCTCATCTAAATAGGTCCAAACAGAACGAAGAGCGACCTCTAAAGATCTAGTGAGTAGAATGGCATCAACGTAGATAAGAAGGGCAGTGAACTCAGACTCCGCGTGTTAGACGAAGAGGCAATGCTCGTGGCTGGACTTAGTGAAGCCAAAACTTATTAGTTTGCTGGTGAGCTCAAGATTCTATTGTCATGAAGCCTGTTTGAGCCCATACAGCGATCTCTACAATTTGCAGACATAGCCAGGGGGCACATTAAGTAAACCTTCAGGAGGATCTATATACACGTCCTCATCCAGGAATCCATGAAGGAAAGCATTATTTATATCCAGTTAGAACAGGGGCCAGGAGCGAGCAGCTGCCAAAGATAAGAAGATGCGAACCGTAATAGATTTAGCAACAGGTGAAAAAGAATCAAGAGAATCCACTTACTCTATCTGATTGTAACCTTTAGCGACAAGGCATGCGTTGTACTGGTCTATCAACCCGCCTGGGTTAAGCTTCAATTTGTACACCCAACACGACCCGATAGGTCAGTTCCCAGGAGGTAATGGGGTGAAAGTCCATGTGTCATTAGCTGCAAGGGCCCCAAGCCCCTGATTCATGGCGTCTACCCAATTTGCATCCTTGCATGCCTGGAGGTAAGATTTGGCTCCTGCAAAATAGATAAGTTGGCAACAAAATGTATATGTGTAGCACTGAAGGATATAGGAGTGCAAGTCGAATCAGACGGAAAACAGTTACACACATAGTCATTGAGCCAAGAGGGCTTAGAAGTAATTGTCTGTGACCTAAGAGGAGGGTTAGGAGCATATGGTGTTATCGCAGGATATTGTGAATCAGTGAAAGTAGATGAGGGAGGATGACCTAAGTTGCAACCCAATATAGGAGTAGAGGGGGAGTCTGAGTCCGAGAGGGGAAGAGGTAGGGAAACAGTAGGCGAGTTAGGTGGAATTTCTTGGTATGGGAAAGTGCGTTCATGGAAAATCATGATAGTATCATGGGAAATCATGGGAAAGAGAGCTCGCTTAGCGATGTCATAAAGTTTGTAAGCCTTTTTTGAATGATAGTATCCAAGGAAAACACATTTAGTGGCTTGTTCATCAAATTTGTGTTGTGTGGCCTAATGTTCGTGGCATAGCATAGGCACCCAAAAACCTTTAATTAGGAGAAACCAGGGGTTTTATTGTATAAGACCTCAAATGTAGATTTCCAACTAAGGACCGGGGCAGGCAGTCTGTTTATGAGGTACGCACAGTAAGGATGGATTCTCCGCAGAAACGTTGAGGGAGGTGTGATTGGAAAAGCAAAGCTCGAGCTACAGTAAGGGCGTGTTTGTGCTTACGCTCTACCACCCCATTTTGTTGGGGTGTGTATGGACAAGAAGTTCGGTGGATTATGCCCAGAGACTGAAAAAGAGACTAACACTGGGAGTTCACGAACTCAGTCTCATTGTCCGAACGGACGACCTGAACTTATTTTTGAAATTGGGTTCGCACCATGGTAAAGAAATTACATAAGGTTTGGGTCGTTTGTGACTTATATTTGAGGAGAAAAGTCCATGTAGCTCGACTAAAATCATCCACTAAGGTAAGGAGGTAATTGCAACCAGTGAGTGAGCTAATGTGGTAAGGTCCCCACATGTCGGTATGTAATAATTCATAGGTGGATAGCGACCTGGTGGTACTATGAGAGAAAGGTAGTCTTTGCTGTTTGGCTCGAGGACAGACATCACAATTTTGAGTAAGAGAAATGGAATTATGCTTTATTTCAGGAATACGAACATGTTTGATTACATCAGAAGAAGGATGACCCAATCTATTGTGCCATAAAACACTATCATTATAGTAAAGTACAGAACAAGTGACGTGTTCGTGAACTAGCTTGCGAATAACATCAGGATCAAATGAGGTCGCATCTAAGCAGTACAAATTTTTAACTTGCTTGCCAACTGCTATAATGATTTTATTCTTTCAGTCCTGAAAAAGGCAATGAGAAGGGTGAAAAATAAATTCAATCATCAAGGAAGAGCAGATTTTATAAACGGATAAGAGATTAAATTTAAATGAAGGGATAAACAACACATCAGTGAGAGGAAGATTTTTGTGAAGTAAGCACTCCCTATATGCGTTGAGGATTGTGAGGTCCCATCTGGCAGGTGAACAAGGGTGGTCGAATGTGAAAGAGGTGTGATATTGGTCAGTGTTAGTGCTGCCATATATATGGTTAGTTGCCCCCGTATCTATAATCCAATAAGATAAAACACTACCTCCAAAAATAGTGAGGGCTCTGTTCATACCTGCAAAATCATCAACGTGAGCCTGACTGCTTTGTGAAGGCGACTGTAAGGTAGTTCGCATCAGCTCGATCAACTCCTGAAGCAGTTTCTGTTTCATGCCAGTTTTCCCCAGGTCGGCCCTTTCAGTTGCGACCTAGGTCGCGAACCCCCTGTTGCTGCCTCCATCCTTTTTCCTTCTGTCAGCAAGCTCTTTGTACCAGTTAAGTGTCCCATGAAGCTTGAAACACGTGTTCTGACTGTGTCCGAGTCGCTGACAATATGTGCAATATAAGTATCGCTTATCAACATTGGTCTTCTTCCTCTCGGGTCGCGCTCCACTCCTCTAAGGTCACATGTTCTCTCCCCTTATATGTAAGGCTATGTTTTCAACCTCTACGATCTCGACTTGGACCCTCTACTGCTTCTCCACGTTCTGTATGATGGAGTAGGCCTTATCGATGGAAGGAACTGGTTCCATGACAAGTAACTGATCTCACACATTCTCAAAGACGTGTTTGAGTCACATTAGAAATTGCATCAGCGGTGTGAATGCGATCGAATCCTCCACTGCATTCCAGGCGCCGCAGGTGCACCCACTGCACGTGCATTGAGGTGTCGGCTTCAATTCTGCCATTTCGTCCCATAACCTCTTCATGTTTGTAAAGTAAGATGAGAAAGGAAGATTACCCTGTGTCATAGACTAGATTTCCCTCTGAATCTAATACAACTGCGGTCCATTGCACTCTCCATGTTGCTGCTCGAGATCTACCCAAAAGCTCCGGGAGGACTTCGTATACATGAAGGATTCCACAATATCTTTTGATATAGAGTTGAAGATCCAAGTTGTCACCATGCTATTAACCCGGATCCATTGTTCAAAGAAGGGATCAGTTGGAAGTGATTTTTTGGAGGTTCCGTCAATGAACCCTAGTTTCATTTTGGCACGAAGGGCGCGTTTGTTTCCAGTGAGTGGTGCACTCACCAATACCATTCCCAGGTGATCGGACCCATGAAGCTTCAGTTTCTCAGGCAAAGGCTCCGTTTTTGATGTTGAGAACTCAACAATCGTCGGCTGTCACCATCGCCGTAACGTATAGAAAATGTGTATAGAGACATTCAAAAGAAGGCTCTAATACCATGTAAAAAAGACAAAGTGAAAAAGAAATACAACATTTCCATTCTCAAGAACAATATGGAGAAAACTAGTGTTCATTCATCATGAAGCAACAATACAATGAGAAACTTGTATAAATTAAACAAAAAGGAATCTAACTAACCGAATACTAACTAACCAAAAATAGTACAATAATACAAAAATCTAACAAATTACAAAAAAAGACAAAATAGCAAAACTGTACAAAACAGGTTGCAGGTGATGATTTGGTGGGATGGCGACGCGACCTCTAGTCTGAACTAGCGACCTCGAGGTCTTGCATATTCTTCACAAGTTGTTTGTTATACCTCTATTTATACATTGTTCCATGCTGGTTGAGCAGGTTGGTCAACATCCTCCTATCATCAGCAAGGCAAATCGCCCTTTTAGCTGACCTGCTGTAGGGGCTCCTTTTGGGATTTGGATATAGACAGCTTTACTCAGCAGGAGTAAGGTATGACCTGTTACAATGTAAGTTAAGCTATTACTAGAGACAAACATGAGGATAATCCAAGCAGTGATTGAGATATACATGCCATCTGATAGAAGCTATATAGGTAAATAAATGTGCTTGGTGTAGGCAACTTATTGAGGTCCATAGCCTGCAAAGTGAACAAAGTGCACCTGCTAAGGATGATTGATTCGAGCTCGCAGTCAGCAAGTTGTTTGAGAATGCGCCATAGTGAGTGGCTTATCCGGGCTCGTAGCCAATAGGAGTTTGCCAGCATGGGCGGCTTATTAGGGGGATTAACAGTAGAATTTTGTGTTTTCATTTCCAATTTCTATAAATATATTTGAAAATTTCATTGATATACTTACAAACTATCTAATGTTTACCTGAAAACTCTTTCATATGAGTGAATGGTATTCACAAAAACCAAAGGCCTGTTGGAAGGTCCATAAGGCCCATAGAAGAAAAAGCCCAATGGCTTATTGAGAACTTGAAGATTTCGGTCCTAGAAAGGCCCAATTGGAGAGCCGGTCGAAATTCATAAGCCTTCACCCCACCTCAGTGGCAACTCACTTATGTCCATTAACATGGTTGCCAAATGGCAAGTACCCCTAAAGGCCATCTTAGCTAAAGCCTCCAACCACTGCTAGTTAGGCCACCTGCAATGTAGAGAGCTCTAGCCGAAGGAGTAAGCCCAAATCATCTCGCTTGGCACACAGGAGTAAATTTATCTGTTAGAGGAGTAACCATCCACTGGGGAAACACTTATCTGCAAGGGGTTTCTCTCTCGAAAGGAGGGGGATAGGGGTAAATTTGGGAGTAACCTCTCTCCTGAGTCTAGCGGAGTTACGTCTTCCCACTAGGTGGAAGAGTTGTCTATAAATATCAATGCATCTGTAAAAAGGACAAAGTGAAAACGAAATACAACATTTCCATTCTCAAGAAGAATATGGAGAAGATTGGTGTTCATTCATCATCATCAACAATACAATGAGAAACTTGTATAAATACAACAAAAAAAGAATCTAACTAATCGAATGCTAACTAACCAAAAACTGTACAATAACCAAAAATCTAACAGATTACAGAAAAAGACTAAATAGCAAAACTGTACAAAAAAACAGGTCGCAAGCGATGATCTGGTGGGATGGCGATGCGACCTCGAGGTCTTTTTATATTTTTCAAAGAGGCGATGTGACGAGATAGCGATCTTGAGGTCTCGCATAATCTTCACAGCCCCCCTTCAAGATGGAGCCGAGGAAGAAAGGCCCAGCTTGGGAAGCAAGCAAGCAAAGTCTGCAGCAGTGAGGGACTTAGTCAAGATATCTACGACCTGAACAGAACACGGGATGTGAGAGGGATCAATGAAGCCAAGTTTGTATTGATCACGAACGAGGTGGCAGTCGATCTCCAGATGTTTGGTTCGTTCGTGGAATACAGGGTTAGCAGTGATATGTAGAGCAGCCTTGTTGTCACACCAAAAAGGAATTGGGAGCAAAACAGGAACATGGAGGTCACGGAGCAGGAAGGAGATCCAGCGAAGCTCACTAACTGCGGAAGCCATGCTACGATACTCTGTCTCTGTAGAGGACCTGGAGAACGTGGCCTGCTTCTTAGTTTTCCAAGAGATAAGAGACGACCTAAGGAAGATGCAAATACCAGTGGTGGAGCGTCGAGAATCAAGGCAGGACGCCGATGGGTAATAGTAAGCACAGAGTTGATCAGGCCCAGAGAAAGGGAAGAAGAGGCCAATGGAGGTCTTACCCTTAAGATACCGGAGAACATGAAGAGCAGCTGACCGGTGGGAAGTACGAGGTGCTTGGAGGAACTGATTGAGTTACTGAACAGCAAAGGAGATATCCGGGCGAGTGAATCCCAAATATAAGAGACGACCTACAAGTCATCTGTAAGTCCCAAGGTCAGAAAGCAGCGGCCCATCTTCAGCGACCATCTTTACCCCAGAAGGCAGGGGAGTGGTTGTGGGCTTGGCATCAAGCATTGAGGAATCAGCCAAGATATCCTGAAGATATTTGTGTTGCGTCACATGAAAACCATGTGTGGAGCGAGCTAATTCAAGGCCAAGAAAATATTTAGCGTGACCCAGATCCTTAATGGTGAATTGCTCATCCAAATAAGTTTTAACTGAACGAAGAGCGTCCTCCAAAGACCCAGTGAGCAGAATGTGATCAACGTAGACAAGAAGGGCACTGAACTCAGACTTCATGTGTTTGACGAAGAGGCAAT
This sequence comes from Sesamum indicum, assembly GCF_026168435.1. Taxonomy (NCBI): domain Eukaryota; kingdom Viridiplantae; phylum Streptophyta; class Magnoliopsida; order Lamiales; family Pedaliaceae; genus Sesamum; species Sesamum indicum. Next base: position 336,279 of record NC_142657.1, on the reverse strand, counting down.
GCTCGTGGTTGGACTGAGTGAAACCAAAACGTATTAGCTTGCTGGTGAGCTCAAGGTTCCATTGTCGTGAAGCCTATTTGAGCCCATACAGCTACCTCTGTAATTTACAGACATAGCCGGGGGCACATTAAGTAAACCTTTGACAGGATCCATGTACACGTCCTCATCCAGGAATCCATGAAGGAAAGCATTATTTATGTTAAGTTGGAACAGGGGCCAGGAGCGAACAGCTGCCAAAAATAAGAAGATGCGAACCGTGACAGATTAAGCAACAGGTGAAAAAGAATCAAGATAGTCAACTCCCTCTATCTGATTGTAACCTTTAGCGACAAGGCGCGCCTTGTACCGGTCTATCGACCAGTCTGGGTTAAGCTTCAATTTATACACCCAACACGACCCGATAGGTCGCTTCCCAAGAGGTAATGGGGTGAGAGTCCATGTGCCATTAGCTATAAGGGCCCCAAGCTCCTGATTCATGGCGTCTACCCAGTTCGCATCCTTGCATGCCTGGAGATAAGATTTTGGCTCCTGCAAAATAGATAAGTTGGCAACAAAACGTATATGTGCAGCACTGACGTATGTAGGAGTGCAAGTGGAATGAGACGAAGAACAATTACACATATAGTCATTGAGCCAAGAGGGCTTAGAAGTAATTCTCTGCGACCTACAAGGAGGGTTAGGAGCAGATGGTGTTATCGTAGGACATTGTGAATTAGTGGAAGTAGATGAGGGAGGATGACCTAAGGTGCAACCCGATGTAGGAGCAAGGGAGGAATCGAAGCCTGGAGGATGACCTAAGTTGCGACCCAAACTAGGAGTAGAAGGAGAGTTTGAGTCCGAGAGGGGAAGAGGTAGTGAAACTGTGGGCGAGTCAGGTGGAATTTCTTTGTATGGGAAAGAGTGTTCGTGGAAAATCACGTCTCTGGAAGTATAGAGAGTTCGCTTAGCAATGTCATAAACTTTGTAAGCCTTTTTGAATGATAGTATCCAAGGAAAACACATTTAGTGTCTCATTCATCAAATTCGTGTTTGTGTGGCCTAATGTTCGTGGCATAGCACAGGCACCCAAAAACCTTTAATCGGGAGAAATCAGGGGTTTTATTGTAGAGGACTTCAAATGAGGATTTCCAACTAAGGACCGAGGTAGGCAGTCTGTTTATAAGGTAGGTCGCGGTAAGGACGGATTCTCCCCAAAAATGTTTAGGGAGGTGTGATTGGAAAAGAAAGGCTTGAGCTACAGTGAGGACGTATTTCTGCTTACGCTCTACAACCCCATTATGTTGGGGTATGTATGGACATGAAGTTTGATGGATTATACCCATAGACTAAAAAAGAGACTGACACTGGGAGTTCACAAACTCAGTCCCATTATCTGAATGGACAACCTGAACTTGTTTTTTAAATTGGTTCGAACCATGGTAAAGAAATTACATAAAGTTTGGGTCGTTTGTGACTTATATTTGAGAATAAAGGTCCATGTAGCTCGACTAAAATCATCCACTAAGGTAAGAAAGTAATTGCAACCAGCGAGCGAGCTAAATGTGGTAAGGTCCCCACAGGTCGATATGTAATAATTCGAAGGTGGATAGCGACCTGGTGGTACTATGAGAGAAAGGTAGTCTTTGTTGTTTGGCTCGAGGACAGACATTGCAATTTTGAGTAAGAGAAGGAATTATGCTTTGTTTCAGGAGTACGAACATGTTTGATTACATCAGAAGAAGGATGACCCAATCTATTGTGCCATAAAACACTATCATTATAGTAAAGTACAGAACAAGTGACATGTTCAAGAAATAGCTTGTGAATAACATTGGGATCAAATGAGGTCGCATCTAAGCAATACAAATTTTAACTTGCTTGCCAACTACTATAATGATTTTATTCTTTCGGTCCTGAAAAAGGCAATGAGAAGGGTGAACAATAAATTCAATCATCAAGGAAGAGCAGATTTTATGAACGGATAAGAGATTAAATTTAAATGAAGGGACAAACAACACATCAGTAAGACTAAGATTTTTGTGAAGGTAAGCACTCCATGTATGTGTTACGGACTGTGAGGTCCCATCAGGCAGGTGAACAAGGGTGGGATGTGAAAGAGGTGTGATACTGGTGAGTGTGTTAGTGCTGCCACATATATGGTTAGTTGCCCCCGTATCTATAATCCAAGAAGACAAAACACTACCTCCAGAAATAGTGAAGGCTCTGTTCATACCTGCAAAATCGTCAACATGAGCCTACTTGCTTTGTGAATGTGACTATATGGTAGTTCACATCAGCGCGATCAACTCCTGAAGCAGTTCCTCTTTCATGCCAATTTTCCCTAGGTCGGCCCTCTCAGTCGCGACCTGGGCCAAGAACGCCCTGTTGCTGCCTCCATCCTTTTTCCTTCTATCAGCGAGCTCTTTATACCAGTCAGGTGTCGCATGAAGCTTGAAGCATGTGTTCTGATTGTGTCTGGGTCCCTGACAATACGTGCAATGTAAGGATCGCTTATCAACATTGGTCTTCTTGCTCTGGGGTCGCGCTCCACTCCTCTCAGGTCGCATGTTTTCTCCCCTTATATATAGGGCTGTGTTTTCAGCCTCTGCGATCTCGACCTGGACCCTCTTCTGCTTCTCCATGATCTGTATGATGGAGTAGGCCATGTTGATAGAAGTAACCGGTTCCATGACCGGCAACTGATGTCGCACATTCTCAAAGACATCATTGAGACCCATCAGAAATTGCATCAACTGTGCGAATGCGACCGAATCCTCCACTGCCTTCCAGGTGCCGCTGGTGCACCCACGGCACATGTATTGAGGTGTCAGCTTCAATTCTGCCATTTCGTCCCATAGCCTTTTCATGTTTGTAAAGTAAGATGATAAAGGCAGATTCCCTGTGTCATGGAGCAGATTTCCCTCTGAATCTGATACAACTTTGGTCCATTGCACTCTCCACATCATTGCTCGAGATCTATCTAAAGGCTCTGGGAGGACTTCGTATACATGAAGGCTTACGCAATATCTTTAGACATAGAGTTCAAGATCCAGGTTGTCACCATGCTATCAACTCGGATCCACTGTTCAAAGAAGGGATCAGTCGGCAGTGGTTTTTCGGAGGTTCCATCAATGAACCCCAATTTCATTTTGGCGCGAAAGACGCGTTTGATTCCAAAACTCCAGTTCAAATAGTTGTTTCCGATTAGTGGTGCACTCACCAATACCATTCCCAGGTGATCGGACCCATGAAGCTGCAGTTTCTCGGGCAAAGGCTCCATTTTTTGCGTTGAAAACTCAAAAAATCGCTGGGTGTCGTCGTCGCCGTAATGTATAGAAAAACGTATACAGAGACCTTCAAAAGAAGGCTCTAATACCATGTAAAAAGGACAAAGTGAAAAGGAAATACAACATTTTCATTCTCAAGAACAATATGAAGATTGGTGTTCATTCATCATAATCAACAATACAATGAGAAACTTGTATAAATAAAAGAAAAAAGGAATTTAACTAACCGAATACTAACTAACCAAAAACTGTACAATAACCGAAAATCTAATAGATTACAAAAAAAAAGACAAAGTAGCAAGATTATACAAAAAAACAGGTCGCAAGTGATGATTTGGTGGGATGGCGATGTGACCTGGAGAGCGACGCGACCTCGAGTCTGAACTAGCGACCTCGAGGTCTTGTATATTTTTCACAGAGGCGATGTGATGAGATAGCGACCTCGAGGTCTCGCATATTCTTCAGAACATCCTTATTTTTAGGGGTAACTTTGAGTTTACACTCGCACATGAGAAACTAATACACGTAATGGAGCTCGACATTATTCTTGTGATCATTCTTATTTTCCGATTTTGCAATTTTAATATGCATGTTAAGTGTATATATATATATATATATATAATTAATTGAATTTCCATAACGATCATTCTTGAATAAATTATACCAACACCACCATTTGGACGATCCAATTATTAATCGACTTTTATCGACTGATTTCAAGAATTGGTTCAAATGACACGTAAGTTTATGTATTTTTTTATCCAATTAAAACTATATCTTCTGCTACATACAAAATTGTATACTATATGAACGTGTAGGTCTATCCCGAGTTGAACTACACAGCCAACGAGCTCCTAAAGTGTCATTATTAAGGTCCCAATGCAGAGGCAACAACGTTCCCTTTCTACTTTGTGAATGGTTATAATTTCCACACAGAAAATCACAACGTCGGTAAGTCAATCATGATTGTAGGGTGTGTGTGAAAAGTTCATCGTATACAAACGAGGATAACGACTTGTATGGGACAATCGAAGAGATCATTCACTTTACATACCCTCTTACTATGAACTTCCACATCGTTCTGTTCATATTGTTCAAATAAGGTCGATCCAATAAGAGCCATGAAGGTACGCCCACACTATCACCTCGTTGCTGTAAACTTCAACAAGATGTACCAAAAGAATGAACCGTTCATACTGGCACAAGAAGCAATACAAGTGTACTATATTTAGTACCCAAGTATGAAGAGAGACAAAGCGGATTGGATGGTTGTTTGCAAAATAAAGGCACGGAGAGTTGTTGATGAGTCTTGGTGGACTGATACTGCATATCAGCTAGAGGAGGTTATACCAGTCTCTAAAGTTGCTACGGACAATCAGAGTATGATCTCCATAATCGCAATGGTATACAAATCATTATTGATCTTTCAATTGCATACCAGTAGGGTGCAGGCACATTACGGAAGCAACATGTTCAAACTGATAATGCAGATGCGGATGATGAAGATAGCTTCGAGGACTATGAGACTGATGAATATGAGGCTACATAATCTAGAGTTTTGTAATGAAATATTTCAATTTTGCAATATTATACCTAAAATAAAAAAAAATTAATATTTTAAAAGAATTATTGATTTGGAACGGCCAAAAAATAAAACAACAGTTACAAAGGTTGTTACAATGTATAGAGACAAACTTTGGGATCTAACAGAAAAAATGGAGAAAAATAAAATTTTATAACAGCCACACCTTAACAAACCGTTACAAAAGTCGATCCATTTGAAATTAATGGTGGCAAAATAAAAAAGCTTTGGGGGGATTTTTCATTTCAATAGTCGTTACAAAAGCTGTCCCAACAATCAGTACAAAACTAAAATATACAAACCAAAAAGTCGTTACAAATATTGAAATACTTCAAAATTTCATGCTGGGACTTACGATATCTTAAAATTAAGGCACCTGATTCATATTAAATTTAAATATATACAAGTATGTGTCCATTAGATCAGATCAGATGGTATGATTTAAAATCACATGGCCTGATTCAATGATACACCATCCTGAATGATTATTGTTATGTTCCAGGTACATCCGTATTCCCAATAAGGCTAAAACTTTGTCGCATGTGTTCTTTTATAAGTGTGATCATATCTAACGGTTTGATCTGAATTTTGACGGCCCGATTAACCCATGCAGTTCAACAATATAAGATGATAGTTACATCAATGTAATACTAACATTTATGAATAAATAAATTTATTGCATACTACGAAAATGTGTCAATGTCAACTATAGTTTTTTTTATGTATTTCAATTATATTGTTCCACATAATGGATACGTTTTCACACTATTAAATTGTCCAATACAATTATTAAATATTTTAATAAAAAATAATTAATTATTCAGAATACCATTTGTAACGGCTTTTCGAATAAGGAGGAGCAAAATGACATCGTTTTGTTTTTTGGAATACATATTGTAACAACATTTGCATGGCCTCCAATATGATGTCGTTATGATAATACAAATATCATATGTCGTAACTCTATTTATAACGGCTTTCTAAATGATTCTATTATTTTAATTCCTTTAGAAATGACCACTCACTTATTGTAATACTCATTGTAACAATTTTTAGAACAGCAATACATAGAAGATTTTCTCCTACCTCCCTCAGTCTCTTCTCTCACTCTCAGTCTCTCTCCCTCCGTCTACCCCCACCACTGCACCCACCACCAGCCCCCTTCCACGCGCCTAGGGGTGGTAATGAGTCGAGCTCGAGTCGAGCTTGACCATTTTTGTCAAGCTCGAGCTCGAGCTCGACTCTACAACTTCAAGCTCGAGCTCGACTCTACAACTTCAAGCTCGAGCTCGACGAGCTCGCCCAGGTTAAGCTCGAGCTCGAGCTCGACACTGCATTCCCAAGCTCGAGCTCGAACTCGAGCTCGAGAAATTGAGCCCAAGCTCGAGCTCGAGCTCGTCAGCTCGACAGCGCCTGGGCCACGTGAACCACCCCAGGGTGCCTCTAGCGGACGAGTCGAGCCGCATTTGCCCGTATCACATCAAAAGAAAGAAGAAACGAGAAAAAGAGAGAGAAAGAGATGGGTTTGACTTTTGTTGTATTATTATTATTATTATTATTATTATTATTATTATTATTATTATTATTATTAGTATTAGTATTATTATTGTTATTATTATTATTATTATTATTGTTATTATTATTATTATTATTATTATTATTAGTATTAGTATTATTATTATTATTATTATTATTATTATTATTTTAAATTATGAGATCGAATCATTCTATTTTTACATAGATATAATTGAAATTAATATATGTTCACAATTTGCAAAATTTATATATTGATAAATGTTAGTATAACATTGATCTAACTATCATCTTACATTGTTGAACAACATAAATTAATCGGGCAATCAAAATTCAGATCAGACTGTTAGATATAATCAAACTTACATAAAAATACGTTTGGTAAAGTTTTAGACTTATTGGATATACGGATGTCGAGATATCGTACTCAAAACATAAGAGTAATCATTCAAGACGGTGTATCGTTAAATCAGGCCATGTGATTTTAAATCATACCGTCAGATATAATCTAATGGACACAGTCTTGTATATATTTAAATTTCGTATGAATTGGGTGCTCGAATTTTAAGATATGGTAATTATTGATTAAACTTTTTAATCTCATTATATATAAAATAAAATAATAATTAGAATTGTTCAACAATCAGCATCATCATCATTATTATTATTATTATTATATTGTTGTTGTTGTTATTATTATTACTAATATTGTTATTATTATTATGATTTTTAGATTAATTCAACGGAATTACTAATTTTGACATAAATTTATAAATAATAAAAAATCATAAGTGAATTATTTGTCAATTTAAAAAAGGCATAATGTAATACAAATATATATTAAAATATAACATAAATATATTATAATAATTTTAATTATAAAAAATATTATAATTTACTAAGTTGTTGATTATATTTTTATATAAAGATCAAATGTATAAATAAAAGTACTATAATTTATTATTATCCAAAATAAAATATATGATATTGATTAGTAATTATAATATATGATCAATTTACATTATAAAACTGATTAAATATTAAATATAAAATTAAATATATAAAGAATTCAAAAATAAAAATATATATAAAAAAATAAAAAAAATATTCACCAGCTCGCTCGCGAGCTGGTGAACACTTAAAACTGAGCTCGAGCTCGAGTCGAGCCGACTCGCCGAGCTCGCGAGCCGGCTCGACTCATCTGCCACCCCTACACGCGCCACCAGCATCAGCCCCCCAGGCCCCATCCTCGTCTACCACATCACCCCCTCCCCATTTTCCCTGGGTATTTTTTTTTTCTAATTTTATTGGATTTTATTTCTGTAATTAAATTTTTTTTGTGAAATTTTTCTCCCCATTTTTGTGATTTTTCCAATTTTCTATAATTTTCATAAAAATCCATATTTTCTGTAATTTTACAAAATTTTAGTTATTTTCTGTAAGTTTTAATTTTTTTCATTATCTTCTGTGACTTTTAAAAAAATTTAATTTTTTTTCATATACTTTGTACTATTTTCATAAATTTCTGTAATTTTAAAGATTTTTTGTAATTTTGAAAAAATTTAATCTTTTTCTGTAACTTTTAATTTTTTCATAATGTTCTGTTTTTTTTTAAGTTTCTGTAATTTTTACAATTTTTTTCATAAATTTCTAAATTTTAATAAATTCTAATACAATTTTGTATTTTAAAAAGTTTTCGGAATTTAAAATTTTTTAATCATTTTCTGTAATTTTTCAAAAATCTGTCAGAGGACTAAAAGTAAGCAATTACGTAAGTTACTAGACCTAAACAAAAATGAACATAGTTATCGGACTAAAATTAAAATTAGGCATACTTAGCGGACTAAAATAATACTTTTCCCGAACTTTTGGAAGGAGATGAAGAAGCTTGTGTATTATCCGTTCTTGAGCCGAGGGGATGAACCCCCTTTATAAGAGAAAATAATCGGTAGAAATGAAAGTCTACGGTGGCTTTCCAAAAGCCATTAAGTTGGCTTTGGAAAGCCACCACCATTTTCGATGGTGACAGAAGGAAAGATCACAGAATATCCATGACGGATGAAGGAGAAGAAGAGTGAGATACAGTTAGTCGGAGCAAGAAATGGGAGAGAGAGGAGACTGATGGATATTAGGGTTAGGATAGAATAAATAGGTAGTGAGATGGGTCGGGTCACCGGGTAGTGGGCCGGGTAGGTTAGTGGGCAGCTAAGTAGGTTGGGCTTCCGTCTGATGGGCCTACCTTATGTGGTCATTGGGCCATTTTTATAACACACTCCATCTTGGACCATGATCCACAAGGGAACTTGGTCCGGAGTTAGTTGGATCTGGCAATATCATCACAGCCTTTAGGCCTGCCTTCGTATACCTGCAATTCGAAAACTGTGTCTATCCTGCAGCAGAGTTGGTCAGGAGCAAGATTTAAAATATTCAAACAGTTAATGAATTATTCAACAAGTAAACACTTAGTACCCATATCAGCTGGGTTTTCATCCGTTTTAATCTTTTCCAATTTTATGACTTCTTTTCCTAGAGTGTTACGAATGAAGTGATATCTAACATCGATGTGTTTTGTTCTATCATGAAAAACAAAATTTTTGCATAATTGGATGGATGATTGACTGTCAGAAAAAAACTACAAGTTTTTCTTTTGAGAACCCTATTTCTTTGATTAAACCATCTAACCAAATGGCTTCTTTAAAAGCTTCGGTTGTAGCAATATACTCAGCCTCGGTTGTAGATAAAGCAACTATGTGTTGAAGTTGGCTTTTCCAACTGATGCATGAGCCATAAAAGGTAAACACGTAGGATGTAGTGGATTTCCAACTATCCCTATCATTCACATAATTAGAGTCTACATATCCAACAAGTTGAGTGCATTCAGAGTTATTAGAGAAAGTGATGCCAATATCATCAGATCCACGTAAATATCTAAGCAACCATTTTAAAGCTTCCCAGTGAGGGGGTTCGGGATTAGACATATGTCTACTAAAACAGCTAATGGCATATACAATGTCAGGCCTTGTGCACACCATAAGAAATATAATGGATCCAATAACATTTGAGTAAGGAACATTTTCCATTTTGGCTTTTTCACTATTTGTTTTAGGACTTTGGTCCTTGCAAAGTTGAAAATGCGCAGCTAAAGGCACTGAAGTAGGTTTGGCATTTTTCATAAAGAATCTTTTCAAAACAGACAAGATGTACGATTTTTTATTCAAAAGGATAGTAGTTTTTTCTCTATTTCTAGAAATGTTCATAACAAGAATTTTCTTTGCATTTTCAAAATCTTTCATTTCAAAAGCTTTACATAACTGCTTTTGTAAATCACAGATGAGTTGAAAACTAGGACTAGCAATTAGCATGTCATCAACATATAGAACAAGAAAGATAGAAATGTTATCCACATGCTTAAAATAAAGACAATGATCATAATGACTTCTACTGAAATTTAAAGAGTGCATGAATAGATCGAATTTCTTATCCACTGTCTAGGGGACTATTTTAACCCATATAAAATCTTTTTTAATAAACACACATAATCAGGTTTAGATTTATCAACAAATCCAACAGGTTGGTTCATATAAATATTTTTCATCCAAATCACCATGTAAAAAGGCAGTTTTTATATCCATTTGTTTTAATTCTCAATTGTAGCGTGCAGTGAGAGCAAGAATAATACGAACAGTAGTGTATTTAACAACAGGAGAAAATATTTTATTATAATCGATTCCTTCTTTTTGGGTAAACCCTTTAGCTACTAGCCTAGCCTTGTATTTAATGGGGTTTTCTTGTTTGATTTTGAAAATCCACTTGCAGTAAACTATGGAGATGTTTTTGGGCGTGGGAACTAAGATCCAAGTTTTGTTGTCTTTTAATGACTTCATTTCTTCATTCATGGCACTTAGCCATTGTTTTGATTTCATAGCCTCATCAGTATTTGGGTTCAGATAGTTCAGTATTAAGGGCAGTATCAAAATCCTTAAGTTTAGTAGGAACCCTAGTTTGTCTTCTATCTCTGTCTCTAGCAAGCTGATAGTGTTCTAGTGGATGTGGCTCAGTGTTTTCTATATTTTCTGCAATATTTTGTTCTTCTAATGTGTTTTCTAATCCTCCCGCCCTGTTGGTTATCCCCTAAGTTATCCTCCACCTTATTAAAGGTTGTCTCATTTGGCTTGGGTTGTGTTTTATCTAGGCATGGCATTTCATTTTCATTAAAAGTGACATCCCTACTAATTAATACTTTGAAGCTAGGTTGACTACGAACCCAAAGTCTATACCCCTTAACCCCTTTAGGATAACCAATACAAACACATTTTATGAATCTAGGTTCTATCTTATCTAAGTTTTGATGAACAAACGCGGAGCACCCAAAAGCACGTAAAGTAGATACATCAAGCTTTTTACTTGACCAAACAGATTTAGGGGTTTTACTAGACAGTGGCACAGATGGAGACATATTAATTAAATGTGCAGCAGTAAGAAAAGCTTCACCCCAAAAAACGTTTTAGGCAATCCAGAACTGATTAATAAACATCTAACTTTATCAAGCAATGTGCGATTCATAAGTTCAGCAACTCCATTTTGTTGAGGGATGTAAGGGTTGATTTTGTGCCTTTTTATGCCATACTTATCACATAGAGCAAAAAAGTTTTGATTACAGAAGTCAAGAACATTATCAGTACGAAGAGATTTTAACCTTTTTCCAGTTTGGTTTTCTACCAAAACTTTCCATTTTTCAAATTTTTCAAAAACTTCTGGTTTGTGTTTCATTAGAAAAATAAAAACCTTTCTTCAAAAATTATCAATGATGGATAGAAAGTAATGATTCCCACTATGAGTGAGTATATTAGAAGGACCCCAAACATCATCATGTACGTAATTCAGAATGCAAGTAGACATAGAAGGGTTTCGGGAAGGTGAGACAGGAAAATGTACCTTATGATGTTTACCAAGAGCACAATCATCATAGAAATCCAATTTGTCAAAGTTTTCATTCAGGATCCCTTCCCTTTTTAAGAATTCTAGTCCTTTTAGACTTATGTGACCAAATCGTTTATGTCATAGTGTAGTTTTATCGCATTCAAACACAAAAGCAACAATATTATCATAAGAAACAGTGCACATATAAAGATTACACTTCTTTCTGCCTTAAACACAATCATAGAACTTTTCATAATTTTCCTGAGGCCCTTGCCCCATCTTCCTTCTAAACCTTCTTCCTCGAGACCAGCACACGATATAAGCTTATGACTCAAATCAGGAACATATCTCATGTTCTTTAAAATTAACTTATAACCTTCTTTAAAACTTAATGAAATGTCACCCCGACCCTTAATTTCACATTTCTTATCATTAGCCATAGAGACAAAATCAGAATGTTCAATTTTAAAATTTGAAAAAATTTCCTTGAAAGGACTCATGTGAAAAGTGCAACCAGAATCAATCAACCATTCATGTTTGTTTAGAGAATAAGCAGAATTAGCTTCACAAACCACAAAGACTTCACCAGAGTTATCACCAGAAACAGAGTTAACCTTTTCTTTATCATCATAAAATTTATCTCTATTTTCCCTCTTAGACTTCTTACAGTCTTTTATATAATGTTCCTTAATTCCACAATTATAGCAACGTCTTTCTTTTGTTCTATCTTCCTTATAAGAGTTTTTCCTTGGTCTAGATTTACTCCTACTTCCACTTATGCTTTTACTCCTACTTCTGCTTCTACTATTATATCTGAAATTCGTATTTCTATTTAGGTCTTCCCCTAACAAAATTAACCTCATGTTAGTTTTGACTAGGTTTATTAGCCCTTAGGTCCATTTCTTTGTTTTTTAATCCATTTACTACTGTTTCAATATTCACACTATCCCTAGTATATTTAATAGCAGCTTTTACATCAGAGTAGGTTTCAGGGATAGCATTAAGCAAGACAATAGGAGAGTATTCGTCTATGTTCTTATCACCTGTGAGTTTTATATCTTGTATCAGCTTAGTAAAATCATCAATATTTTCATTAATGTTCTTAGACAAGTCAAGTTTATATCTGAAAAAAATTTCTAATAAAAATAATTTATTGGGTAGGGAGGTTTCAGTATAAAGCTCTTCTAATTTCTCCAACAATTCTTTCAAAGAATTTTGTTTGCCAACCTTTCTTAGGACAGTATCAGATAAGTTCAAAATAATGGAGGTGTAGGCATATTCGTCATTTTCTAGTTTCTTTTCTTCAGAAATATTTTTCAAATATTTTTCATCAATAGCCTTGAAAACTTTTTGTTATATCAAAATTTCCTTCATTTTTTATTGCCAGATTGAGAAATCACTTTTACCATCAAAAGATTGTAGGTTATAACTGGCCATTTAAAAAATTTTAGCCACAAAAAAAAGGTTTTGAGAAATTACAAGGAAGATATTTTAAAAAAAGATTTTAACAAGATTTCAGAAAAAGATTTTGCAGCGGATTATTAGCCAGAAAAATTATCACAAATCAGATTATGGGGTAAAAATTATAACAGATCGAGGAAAATACGACAAATTTCAGTAATAATCTAAAGAGAAAATTTCAGATCACCACAGAACGAAAAATAAAAGTAGTAATCTCAATGACAACAGATAGAATAACCAATGATAATCTCAAGTATCAACAGATATAATAAAAAGTAATATGATCGACAGAGGATAAACAGTAATAGACTCAGATCACAACAGATCAATAGAGATAATCACAGATCCGAGACCTTTCTAGCCTAACTCCCAACCAGATACCTGACAACCTCAAGGGTCCGGCCAGGTGGGATATCTGGGGGATAAACACCGCGGTAATAGAGTAATAAGACAGATAATAATCATTGATAGAAATAATCAATAGAAAAAATCAACAGAAAAATAAAGGAAGGGGTTTAGAGGTTACCACCACCAACAGCGAGATGAGGATCAGAGTTGTGGCTCTAACACCACTATAGGGTGGAAACCCTTTGTGGTATCTTCTTTCTCAAATGACCTAGCCAACTATTACAGTGATTTGGAATATAAAACTCCTTAATAATAATACAGGCCGAGATATAAACAAAATATATATAAAAAATATACAGAAATAATGAAAAGAATAAGATATTAAGAATAGGCTCAGATTTTTGCCAGATCCAAACCACAGATGTTCGAAATTCTTAATCACAAAGACTCAGCCACCATGAACGCCACACCCACAGTTACACCACTGAACCGTACCGAAAGGGATCACAGAGATCTCTCTTTTTAACCGGTCACGAAGACCCACTACAAAACTTAGGCTCACTTAGAACATATGAAAGGAGCTGAAGAAGCTTGTGTATTATCTGTTCTCGAGCCGAGGGGATGAACCCCCTTTTATAAGAGAAAATAATCCGTAGAAGTGGAAGTCTACGGTGGCTTTCCAAAAGCCATTAAGTTGGCTTTGGAAAGCCACCACCATTTCCTATGGTGAAGGAACGAAAAAAGATCACAGAATATCCATGGTGGATAAAGGAGAAGAAAAGAGAGATACAGTCGGTCGGCACAAGAAATGAGAGAGAGAGGAGATTGATGGATATTAAGGTTAGGATAGAATAAATAGGTAGTGAGATGGGTCGGGTCACTGGGTAGTGGGTCGCGTAGGTTAGTGGGCAGCCAAGTGGGTTGGGTTTCCCTCTGATGGGCCTACCTTATGTGGTCATTGGGCCATTTTTATAACAGAGTTGCTCATATAATATGCCTAACTTTTTCTAATTTTTATGTAGTTATTTTTTAATTTGATATTATTTCAATGTAGAAGAACAGTTTTGCAGCAAAATACCTGCACTTGTTTTGGTCCCTTAGCTCATTGAATAGTTGTGATCAATGTGATTTTTCAACACATTCAAACATTGAAATTTGATGAAGACATATAAATGTATTGTGATAATTATCAGCATTATTTATAATATACAAGTCACGAATCTTGGAAATAATGACGGATTTTATTACTATTAGAATTTTTTTAATTGACTTTTGAAATTATTGAATTGCTAGTTGGACGGGTAAGCTTCTTTTGGATCTTATACTCCAAATTTACAAGTATTTGTAATCAAAATTTTGAGTCTTCTATGTTGCTCATCTAGTTGTAAAAGAAATTGGAGTGTGTCTGAAGATGTAACTAATTAATATTTGATTTATGTTGTAGTTATGTATATTTTATCTAGAATTCGACAATTACAGCATCCTATTTTATGAACCACCGTACTAAAAGAAGAAATAAGTTGGAATAGAAGCATTTGAATGATCTGCTTTATATCAATTATACTAGAGCTTTTAGGCAACAGTATGACATTCGTAATACCATAGATCCAGGTTGCAAGGAAATTTTAATATCATTGGTGATGAAGATGAAGAAAATGCTCGTGTCTTTGAAGATGATAATTTAACGTGGGGTGATTGATATGGTTGTGATTTTAACAAAATGATGAAATCGAAATTTTATCTACGATAAAACTGCACACCAGGTGAAACACTATTGACGAGAGGATTTCTTGGTTTGTATGAGGGGTCAAATCAATGAATAGTAGTTGATGTTAAAAAATAATATTTTTGCACCAGCCGGTGTAATATTTTGTTTGAGAGTAAATAATCGAGAAAATGTACTAAGTCCAAAAAATGGGGATGGGTGGGCGGGGAGCTAGTAATTGTTCTTCCACCTACTCTCTTCCTTACATTTGCACTTCTAACTCCTAACCCCATTTCTTTCTCCATAATGGCAAGCAAAGGTAACTCTCTCCCTTAATTAATTTTTTTTTCGTTTGGTACTTTTGCATTGTATTTTTCATCTTCTTCAGTTGAAATATGGAGTGGAGAGGGTGATTGTGAAAATGGCCATGAGTTAGATAGCCAACAGACAATGGAGTACTCAACGGAAGGGAGGGTGCGAATGAGGTGGGGGGGGGGGGTTGCAAAGCATGGCTTCTACGTGCCCCCCCCCCCCCCCCGCCAACTCAAAGCGTGGCCTCAAGGTGGTGGGGGGGGGGGGGGGGGGTGGGGGCGGGAGCGAGGCCTCCCCCCAGTTCGAGGCCATGCCTCGTGTTGTGGGGGCGAGCCCTCCCTCCTAGCCTGAAGCCTGGGGGATGAGGCCCCCCCATCCGACTCGAGGTTGTGCCTTGAGCTGGGGGGCGCAGCTCCCCTCCCAACTCGTGGCAGCGCCTCAAGGGGTATCCTAAAAATATAAAGATATCTACAAGTGAGTGAAAGGGATTCGAAGGTATAAAAGTCAACTGTTTGTAAGATGGGGGTTTGTCACTAAGGATTTGTAAGATAAATAGACATTAGAGCCAGGCCGAAGGAGATTCCCTTGTGGATTTTCAATAATCAAGTCAGTAAGAATCCCGAAAGTATATAGTGAGTATATGAGTTAGATAGAGAGTTTGAACTTGATTATGAAGGTGGAGAGTAGTATTTATATATAAGGGTGAATTTGACGATGTTATATGATTTATTGGATCGTATTTTGATATGAAGGGTGGCCATGGATTGTACCAGGACAACTGATACATACAAGAGGTGGTCCAAGGGACCAACACTGTGTAGGCGGCTCTGGCAATACTTGTCTGACACTCTGTCCTTTTGTCTTTGGAGGTCTCCAATGACTTTTAGATATTTTCATTTCATAAGTCCTCTAAAATCTTATTTCTTGTTACGTATACCTTCAGTGATGTTGCTTGCCTTAACCTCTGTAGGTCTCAATTTATCCATTAAGGTCTCAATAAGGGATATAGAAAATATACCCACATCAGAAGTCCCCCTACTTACCAAGTATGTTTGTACTAAAGTTGGATAAGTGGAGTTACTAGACATTCGAATTTTCTATTTTTCAATCATCTTTTCCTGGCATATTCATTGCTCTAAGTTTTTGCTGTGAAATTCAAAATTTGGCAGCTTTGTCATTTACTTGAGTCTGCTAGCTAATTATTCATCAACAGGTGCCTCTGCAAAGGGTTGCTTTTTTCGCACGGTCGCGTCCAATAGGAATCATTATGGGTTTTTTGGTTTTTGGGCCCATTCCTTTTCTTTAAATGCTGCCTATTCTTTGTTAAGAAACCTTTCATCATTCCAACCCGAGATTAGCAATTCACTGACGCCAAACTCTTTTCCTTTTTTCTGATCAGGTCAGTATCCCTTCACCCTTCTCTTTGAATTTTTAGGTCGTCAATTTTCTATGTCGCAGTCTAGTTCTTCAAGTGAGAGAACTATCACTAGTGTTCCTGTAGTCTTATGTGGTCCTGATCCATTTAGGGACTCACTGTATGAATTTCCTACCATAAATTATGAGAACGTAGATTTGTTCCCTTCAGAATTCAAGAGTTCTGGCTATCCTTTCCTATCCTTGTCGCCTGCCTTGACCGGCGCAGACGTTGATCTTCTGCATTCTAAATTTAATATACTTGATGGTTATGAAATTATTCAACCCATTCCTGATAATTGTATACACCTTCCCCCTTTTGCGCGTAGGAATTATTTTTTTGCCGATTTTGCGGCTGACCTTCGTCCGCCCCTACATCCTTTAGTTTAGGGGATTCTAATCGTTGACATCTGTGTATAACCCAACTTACTCCTAGTTCTTTTGTGATCATTTCTAGTTTTGTAATTTTGATGGCTCATTTTAGGTATTGATCCTTTAGTTGATAATTGCACCATTCACCAATTGAACTTTAGCATAAGTGAGAAGGGTTTTTTCTACCTAAATAGTAGAGGGGGTTGAAGCTAGTGACCAATAATAAGAAATTGCATACAGACTGAAAATGTCATTATTTTCTATGTCTGTCTTCCCTCGAACAAGCCCTAGGTTAGTCTAAACCAGTGGCATATGTTGATTCGATCCACTTGTTCGCTGATTTCATGAAGTTCTTCATTCTGCGCTTCCGTGATAGTATTTATTCTACTATTGACTTCTTCTAATGGGGCCCTATGAGCTTGATCTTGCGCCCTGTGTGGTTGAAGGAGAGGTGGATGTGGTTTTTCCTTATTTCTTGCTGGAAAAAATTGTCTCCTCACCTGTGGAACTGGCTCTAGGACATACGGTTCTATAGAAGGTTCATGCTGCTCTATCACAGGAAGCAGTGCCGAAGGCGGAGGGGGTGGTGGAATCATACCCTTTTCCGTCGCCCACTCCTTAAACATTCGCCTGAGGTCGTCCCTGGATACAGTGATCATATATGTTGGTTCTTGGAGATTCATAGAGTGGTCGTGGCCCTGCCACTACTTGCTTTCCATGTCCCTGACTGGGATTCGTGGGAGTATTTACCATCTTCTTTTTGCTCAAGAAGAATTACGATTTCGCACATACGATGCCAAAATGTTGTATTCTGAAAATAGGTATCCACAGGGGAGTGGAAGGGCTCTTAAGGTATCAGAGTCAACCATTTGCAAGATGGGGGGTTGTCATTGAGGACCTGCAAGACAAACAGACGTTAAAGTAAGGCTGGAGGAGATTTCGACGATGGCTCTGCGATGGTCAAGTCACTAAGAATTTCCAAAATATGTAGTGAGTATGTAAGTTGGATAGAGTGTTGGAAGCTGTTTAGAGAGGTGGAGAGCTATATTTATGTAAGGGTGAATTTGTACGTTGTTATATGATTCATTGGATCGTATTTTGATCTGACGGGTGGCCATAGATCGTACAAGAAGAATTGATAAAAACAAGAAGTGGTCTAGGGGGCCAATATTGTGTAGGCAGAGTATTGCAAGCGACTCTCACTGTACTTTTTTAACACTTTGTCCTTTATCCCTAAAGGTCTCCAATGACCTTTAGATACTTTCATTGTATAAGTACTCTAAGGTTATACCTTCAATGATATTACTTATCTTGATCTCTCTAGGTCTCAATTTGTTCACAAAAATTTCAATAAAAAATATACCCACATCATAATTATTCATTTTTTCGAATATGTTATGGCCTTAAAGAAATAGTCAAAATTGATTAATTAAACATCATCTCACATTAGTGTTGATGATGGGGAAAGGGTGCGATTGTAATTTTGAAAACCGAGGGGCAACCTAAAATTGAGTCCACCGACAGCTAATTATTTTTGTCGGAGGAGAGCAACCGGCGAATACCGGTAACAACAGCTTGTTCACGGCAACGGGGCACTTTAGTGACGTGGAACATGGTGATGGTGTATTTAATACACATACAACCAACTGTAAACGTTTTTAATCTCCTACTTCCACTCCACACCACCGCACAGTAAGAAGTACTTGATTTGTTGTATGATGATATCTAGACATAAATTCCGTATTGGGTAAGGTGCACGCCGAAGTTCCAATGGTCGCACTTACTATAACAAAGCCCAAGACTCTAACATTAAGTATCAAGCCGACAGCTGAACACTGTCCACCGGTTTAGCTGGTAAAATATCCTATACGTTATCAATAAAAAAGCAAAATGTTTATTAAATTATTTCTTGAAGAAAAATGATAAGAAGACAAAGCATATATGTGTAAGTGAAGGAGAAGGGGGGAGAGAGAGAGAGAGAGAGAGAGAGTAGAGAAGAGATGGCCGATTGATTGAGGCTAAGAATCATAGCTCCAATGCCCTCTCCTCCTCACACTCTTGTTTCACTTCAATCTTTGGTGTTGGAGGTTTTGGTTCACTTAAAGTAAAGCCCATCATATAATAGAAATTTGTTGTTATACTGGTGATAATCAAGATAGAATGGAGGCAAATGCCGGAATGGTGGCTGGATCGCACAAGAGGAATGAGCTTGTTAGAATCCGGCATGATTCTGATAGTGGGGTATGCTGATCTTTTTCTTTCTTTGTGGGGTTTGGGTGAACGTGCATTTGGGTTTTAGTTGTTGAATTTGTTGTTTTGTTTTTCGGTTTCTGTGAAATGGTTGTTTGGGGTTGGATCTGATTGCTAATGTGTTGAAGTGTTTCTGGAGCTAAAGTTTGGATCTTGACATGGATTGGGAAATGGGTTGTCAATTTTGTTGAAGTTGTTTTGCTGCACTTTGTGTATTTTGTTTGCATGTCATTTTATATGATGCAATGTTCAGATCTGACTGTTGGTTAGAGTGACTATTGGAGTCAAATTTGTGTCTGTGTAGAAATCAGGAAGTGGACTGTCATTGCTATCGATGTATCACTCTTTAACTTCTTCTGCTCAGACTTTTATTTTATTTCTCCTCTTTCATCTCCTTTCGTCTTTTGTTGAACTCCAGATTCACTTGATTACTTCCTGCGTTTCTTACTTATATATGTTTCTTTTACGTTTGAGTTTGATGAGGATCAGCTGAAATTCTAAGTCTTCAGCTCGTTTTGCTATCAATTTTGATTGTTGATGTGAAGGAATTGGCATATTAATATGGGATCAGAGAAAAGAGACTACCTATTCACTAGTTTCAACTGAAAATCTGATATCTTATCGTTTACTTGACGAATGGTTTGATGGAATTGGATCCCTGCATTTGATTTATCTTGACTCTTCATGACTTGGCAAAGCACATTATTATTTTACCTCTTTTTGGATAATGTGCTGATTGCTCTGTGGCTTAGTACCCGGGTTTTGGAGGTTCTACCGCAACTTCTCTTGTGGACTAGACATTACATTTGAGCTTCTCTAGGATGTACTTTTCCATTACATGTTCAACTTTCTTTGCTTTAGATTTTGTTCAGCATTTTGTAATTTATCTGGATTAAATTGCATTGGAGCATGATGAGGGGACAATCTTGGAATCGATCAGTTTGTTTGTTTCATATGCAGCCGAAGCCCCTGAAGAATTTGAATGGTCAGATATGCCAAATATGTGGAGATACTGTTGGAGTGACTGCCAGTGGTGACTTGTTTGTTGCTTGCAATGAATGTGCTTTTCCAGTTTGCCGAGCCTGTTATGAGTATGAGCGGAAAGATGGAAATCAGTCATGCCCGCAGTGTAAGACTAGGTACAAGAGACAGAAAGGTTAGTCTGCTTCTCATAATTTGCTTTAGATTCGTCTATAATTTTTCTTCCCTCATTGTATGGAGGAGGAGCTTATAGTCCTACATTGTTTAGGGTGTCCAAGAGTTGACGGTGATGATGAAGAGGAAGATATTGATGATTTGGAGGATGAGTTTAATTATTCTCAGGGAAAAAGCAAGGCTAGATCTCAATGGCTTGGAGATGATGTTGAGCTATCTGCATCTTCTAGACGTGAATCACAGCAACCAATCCCTCTTCTTACCCATGGGCAGTCAGTAAGTCAGCAAAACTCACTCTTGGATGAATGTTTATTCACAATATACATAATATTCTCATGATGCATGTGTTTTTGCATTTTATTTACTTGATGTTTAGCAATTATATATGCTTTTCTCCCATCTCCTTGCACAAAATTAATAGGTCTCTGGTGAGATTCCTCCTTCTACACAAGACACGCACTCGGTCAGGAGTACTTCAGGACCTCTGGGCCCTGGAGACCGTGTTCAATCTCTTCCTTATGTTGATCCACGGCGGCCAGGTAGTTGCTTCTAAAATAAGTTCATCACCCAATATGTCCTAGATCTTTGTCGTATCCGAACAACTGACAAGATCATTAAATTTTGTGCAGTTCCTGTAAGAATTGTCGATCCTTCCAAAGACTTGAATTCTTATGGACTTGGAAATGTTGACTGGAAGGAGAGAGTGGAAGGTTGGAAGCTGAAACAGGAAAAGAATATGGTCCAGATGACCAACAAATACAGTGAAGGGAAAGGAGATATCGAAGGCACAGGGTCAAATGGAGAAGAACTTCAGACGTAAGCGTATTGGCATTGGTTATTTGCTTTGAGAATTATAAAGATAAATGTAAAATGATAAATTCAAACATTTCTTGCTGGCCTCAGGTCTAGAATTGTTGAAGAGTACAGAACTCTTCTTGAGTAGTCTATTATTTCTGCCAAAACAATCAAATAATCAGATTCGGTTTTCAGTTTGCATGATGCATTAATTACTATGAGCATAGAGGTCTCCTTTTGCTCTTTGTTGGATATAAATTTAATCTAGATGTCTAAGTGCTGCTAATAGTTTGTCGTGCTGTCAGGGCTGATGATGCTCGCCAACCATTGAGCCGGGTCGTGCCCATTCCTTCTTCACATCTTACTCCTTATCGTGTTGTGATCATTCTCCGATTGATAATCTTGGGCTTTTTCTTGCAATATCGTTGTACTCATCCGGTGAAGGATGCTTATCCTCTGTGGCTGACATCAGTCATCTGTGAGATCTGGTTTGCCTTATCCTGGCTTCTGGATCAGTTTCCAAAATGGTATCCTATTAACCGTGAGACATACCTTGAAAGACTTGCCTTGAGGTTAGTCAATTTTATTCCATCCTCAACAAGTTAAACCCTTTGTTGTATTGAAGCTTGGACAAGTTGGGTGAGTTCTGAGCTTACCCTATTCCTTTTTTGTTGTCAGGTATGACAGAGAGGGCGAGCCTTCACAGTTAGCACCTGTCGATGTGTTTGTGAGTACAGTGGATCCTATGAAAGAGCCTCCTCTTATAACTGCCAACACTGTGCTGTCCATTCTTGCTGTGGATTACCCTGTCGACAAAGTCTCCTGTTATGTTTCAGATGATGGTGCAGCAATGCTGACCTTTGAAGCCCTCTCTGAAACTGCAGAATTTGCCAGGAAATGGGTTCCTTTCTGCAAGAAGCACAATATTGAGCCCAGAGCCCCCGAGTTCTATTTTGCTCAGAAGATAGATTACCTGAAAGACAAGATTCAGCCTTCCTTTGTGAAAGAGCGCAGAGCAATGAAGGTAAGTGATAATTGATAACTAGTGATCTCCCTGAATTTGCTTTTCTGAGAGTTCATCCCACAGCAAGCATAGTGCAACTTCTGATCTTCCTACCTTATCTCCGTCGGTTCATCTAGTAAGGCAGGAAACAAGTGAGGGGGTAACTTTAATTGCAAACTTTTTTCCTGCAGAGAGAATATGAAGAATTTAAGGTACGGATCAATGCTCTTGTTGCAAAGGCTCAAAAGATGCCTGAAGAAGGATGGACAATGCAAGATGGAACTCCTTGGCCTGGAAATAATACCCGTGATCATCCAGGAATGATTCAGGTATTTTCTTTTAATTTAATGTTTATTAAGTGTTTGTTACTGTTCCTGCTCTATTTTCCTGGTCTAATCTTTTTATCCTGACCTTGCTAAACAGGTCTTTCTGGGGCACAGTGGTGGCCTTGATACAGATGGAAATGAGCTACCTCGGCTGGTTTATGTTTCTCGTGAGAAGCGCCCAGGATTCCAACATCACAAGAAAGCCGGAGCTATGAACGCTTTGGTAGGTGATTGATGATCCTGTGGCTATTTTTGTATCAGATTTGTGAGCTAAAGTTTTTGATAGCAGTGATTTGCTGTAGAATTGGTGGAGTTGCTAAAACTAATGAAGAAACTGATGAGTAACTAATTATATGATCTCTGGTTAACATAATATGACATGAATTGAATTCATTCCTCATATACTTCTCTAGACTTTTAACACCTAGTTCTTTGAAAGATAAGCTAAGTTGTTTTATGTTACTATATCTGAGAATACTGGTAGTCTACACTTGATGCTTAGTGGGCATAAGCTCGTACCTCAATGCTGTTATGTTCAAGATTCAAGAGTTGATTTGGTGTGTGGTTGAGAGGCCTGGCTCCAAACATACAGCATTTTTGCCAGCCATTTGCATCTTACTTCAATTTAGTTTTCATCAAGAAAGTATTTCAAGATATGAGTAGCATTCTGAGGGTCTTGAGCAAACAAGTTTCTTAGTCCACCCTTTGTTTTTCTCTTTTCTCTTTTCATATTTCTTTGTCTTATCATTTTGGCTTGTGATTTCTATATGACAGTCTTATTTTATGTGCTTCAGATTCGTGTCTCCGCTGTCCTCACAAATGGAGCATATCTTTTGAATGTTGATTGTGACCACTACTTCAACAACAGCAAAGCTCTTAAAGAAGCCATGTGCTTTATGATGGATCGTGTTCTTGGAAAGAAGACTTGCTATGTGCAATTCCCACAGCGTTTCGATGGCATTGATTTGCATGATCGATATGCTAACCGCAACATCGTCTTCTTTGATGTGGGTGTCACTTGATGTTTTACAGCTCTGAATATTTGGTATAAGTGTTATCTCCATGATCTGTGCAATAGTAATGCTAAATATTTGTCACTGCAGATCAACTTGAAGGGGTTGGATGGCCTTCAGGGCCCTGTTTATGTGGGAACTGGGTGTTGCTTTAATAGGCAAGCTCTTTATGGGTATGATCCAGTCCTAACAGAAGAAGATCTGCAACCAAACATTATTGTCAAAAGTTGTTGTGGTACAAGGAAGAAGGGAAGAAGTGCTAATAAGAAGTACATTGATAAGAAGCGAGAAATGAAAAGAACTGAATCGAACATTCCTATCTTCAACATAGAAGATATGGAAGAGGGTGTCGAAGGTACTTTTTACTGATAGATTCATTATTTTCTTTGATTTTCATAACTCAAGTCAATGAGGTCCCTTGTCATTTGTATTCACCATCTGACAATAATATAAGGTGATATTTACTGAGTTGTTCACCCCTTGGATAAAATTATTTAAAGGACATGTGTATCTGGATAGAAGTGAATCATTTCACCTGCTTTGCACATCACATTAGCAAAAAACAACCAAGCTTGAAAATCTTTGCAAATCTTTTAAAATCTTTTTACTAATTTAACCCTGCAAAAACTATTTCCTTGATTAATATTCTACACTGATGCCCTTTTTCCTCTCTGCTGTAGTTTGGATTATCTAGAATATTTGAGTGCTTTGCTCGAAATGCTAAAGTTTCTGTGTGTTTCACAAATTCAAGTATTACTGATTTCTTCATGATTCTCATATGGACTGGTTGATGCCAATTGCATTCCATGTTTTTGACAGGATATGACGATGAGAAGTCACTTCTTATGTCTCAGAAGAGCTTGGAGAAGCGTTTCGGTCAATCTCCAGTCTTCATTGCTGCTACTTTTATGGAAATGGGAGGCATCCCACCGACGACAAATCCGTCTACTCTCTTGAAAGAAGCAATTCATGTCATTAGCTGTGGATACGAGGATAAGACTGAGTGGGGCAAAGAGGTGCTTTTTTACAATAATAGTTCTATGATCTAGAGAATTTCCACTTTTTATATTAGGTCATTAGCTAATAGTTTTATTGTTTTAGATCGGGTGGATCTACGGTTCCGTCACAGAGGATATTTTAACTGGGTTTAAGATGCACGCGCGAGGATGGATTTCTATCTATTGTATGCCTCCTCGCCCTGCGTTCAAAGGGTCTGCTCCCATCAATCTGTCCGATCGTTTGAACCAGGTCCTTAGGTGGGCTCTTGGATCCATTGAAATTCTTCTAAGCAGGCATTGTCCCATATGGTATGGCTACAACGGGAGACTACAGCTCCTAGAGAGACTCGCATATATCAACACCATTGTTTATCCGCTCACCTCAATTCCGTTGCTTGCTTATTGTGTTCTTCCTGCTATCTGTCTTCTCACTAACAAATTTATCATTCCAGAGGTAAGCAACAAATTTTTCACTGTGATTACTAAAATGTTTATATGTTTTTTCTTTGTCCTTTACTTTGTACCTTTGGTTTACTTTACCAGAAGACATATATCTAGGTATCTCCATGTAGACTACAGATTCAGCATGACAATGGAATTTCTTCTTCTTTTCTATTTATTTTTATTCAATTTTCTGAACTCCATTTCCTATTCTTCTGCAGATAAGCAATTTTGCTAGCATGTGGTTCATTCTTCTCTTCGTCTCGATTTTTGCCACTGGGATACTGGAAATGAGGTGGGGTGGTGTTAGCGTTGAGGACTGGTGGAGAAACGAACAATTCTGGGTCATTGGTGGGACATCGGCTCATCTCTTTGCCGTCTTCCAGGGTCTCCTGAAAGTACTTGCTGGAATTGATACCAATTTCACTGTCACTTCAAAGGCATCAGACGATGATGGAGAGTTTGCTGAGCTTTACGTGTTCAAATGGACGTCCCTCCTCATTCCTCCCACCACCGTCCTCATTGTGAACTTGGTGGGAATTGTAGCCGGTGTTTCCTATGCTATTAACAGTGGATATCAGTCGTGGGGTCCTCTTTTTGGGAAATTGTTTTTCGCCATTTGGGTTATCGTCCACCTTTATCCTTTCCTCAAAGGTTTGTTGGGACGGCAAAATCGCACTCCTACAATCGTCATCGTCTGGTCTATTCTCCTTGCATCCATTTTCTCTCTGCTTTGGGTGCGGATCGACCCCTTCACATCAGAAGCCACAAGGAGGGCTGCAAATGGACAATGTGGGGTCAACTGCTAGCATATTTGAAGCTCATTTTGTAAGACCATGTTCCAGTCTCTCCGCCCGATGCTTGCATTTTGCATATAAGACGGACAAGAAACTAAGGTGAAAACTTATGTTTGCGGCCCCTAAAATTATGTTGTAGTATTTTACATTGTCAAAAATGGGTTGTGATGGATAAATTTGTCAGAAACTAAATTAAGTTTGGTAATGTGGGGTCACCGCTAGCATATTCGAAGCTCATTTTGTATATAAGACGGACAAGAAACTATTGGGGTGAAAACTTATGTTTGCGGTCCCCTAAAGTTATGTTATAGTATCCTACATTGTCGAAAATGAGTGTGATGGATAAATTTGTCAGACACTAAATTAAGTTATGGTAATTTAAACCAGTTCATACCTTTTGTATACAATGTCCCTCGGGCATTTTCAGGTCTAGGGACCCTGCAAGTATAGGTGTGTTAAGACAAGTTGTCAATTTCTCTGTAGTAACTTCGCGGATTGTTGCTGAAACTGTGTATTAGCAATTGAGATTGGTGGACTTTAAGTGAAAGTGAATTATTTATGCTTCAAAGTCAAGATCTTTGTTATTTTTTAGATTGATTTGCAAGAACTGATTCTATGTTGCCTCAACTTGTATGTATTCTTTATCCTCAGAGAATAAAAACCACAGTAGCGTCTTCCTAAGCACATACATCAGCTTCTCACCTCAGAATGCATGATATTCAAGCCAAACTTTCAACTCCGAGGAACATGATGAAATCTCTGTCAAGTCAATCTCAAAAACTCTGTATGTCTATGGGTTATGGGTGAAACCAGGTTTTGATTTATTCGCCTAAGAGTTCTTCCTATTCCTCATCTTCTTTCTCTACCAAAATCTTCTTGCATGCTTCGTAGCACATGAAAGATATCCCTGCAGCAGGCACCAACTTCAAACAACTCGGGCCAAGCCCTTTGTACAATCCCACAATTCCTTCATGTTCGAGTATGCTAGCAAGAGCATGAAGCACATTCTTGTATACCTGCCTCCCGCTGACGGCTCCAACCTGCATATGCTTATGAGCCACTTCAAGAGGAAAAGTAGCACTGCTACAGATGGCACCAGCTGCAGACTCAATCAAGAGGGTCTCTATATTGCCTATGTTTTCTTGTTTGAAGATCTTCCGGTAGGCTTTTCGCAAAGTGTCGTATGCACAATAGTTGGCGGCAACATATGGTATCACCCCAATAAGACTAGGAGTGAGGCCATGATAGAGCTCTCCCGGCCCACCCTCTTGCAATATTTTCACAAAAGCATCTAGCAAACCATTGTACACTCCTCTCTGTATTATGGGAATAGAGTAAAACGCATAAATTGCAAAAGAAATTGCAGGAACTGTTGGATATTACGTGATCTTACCTGTATGGATCGAGTCTTGAGTAACTCAAGGGGGTATGTGACGAGAGTTGAGCTGACTCCAGCACAGGCTCCCGCAACCAATAAAGGAGGAATAGGCAATCTGGGGTTTTCACCAGGTCTTGGAGACAAGTTTTTGTTCACAGTATCATAAACAAATAACTGCAAAACATGTGTAGCTTTCAGGAATGATAAAAACATTGGAAGAATCTATATAAAAAATGATGCTCCAAGTTGTACAATCTGAACTAGATATAGATATTTTGAAGAATGCTAATGAACAAAGGCCTGGTGATTAGATAGCCTAGTTATACTTGCATAAAATACTGACAGTGAGGATGAGGTAAATTATAGAAATTTATAGTAACAACTCAACTGCATGCAAAGTAGTATTTAACAGCAATACATGAGAGAAATGACTTTGTGGAGGAGAAAAGGGTGGGAGAGAAGAAGAAGAGCAACCTAGTTGCACAAACAGAATGATGGTCTCATCTAGCTAGGGCAATACAAAAGGAACTAGGGAAGAAATATATATCACTAACGGATGTAATCAACTGTCCCTGTCAGGTTAAAGACCTGAAGACAAAGTAGGACAAGGTAAGAAAAGAAAAGAATAGGTTGTACTAATTATCTATATCCTTCCTGTCTCCGCTTCTTGACCCTCCTCCTACTTCTTGTTGAGAATGCAGCACATGTTATGTGGGATCCAGGTTGAAGTGCAACAACAGACAGAAAAGTAACAGCCGACAGAGGCGATGCGAGGAGGAAGACGCATGCTTTGGAGGAATGTGTTTTTAAATACGATTGTATAAGTATGATGATATGTGTGCCATGTGTGGCTGACGTGTTTAAGTCAGTTGTGAGATGGTTAGTCAGTTAGGAGATATTTCTTTTGTTGCCTTTCTTCCTCTTCTGTATTTAAGCAAAAGCTCTATACATATTTTTGTCACTGAGAACTTCCACCCTTGAATAATGAAAGCTTCCACACAATTCTCCATGGCGTCCATCGATGAAAGCTCTGCTAATTTCCTTTTCAACATGGTATGAGAGCTTTCCTTGTGAAGGTCTCTGCATACTTCGTCCCCTGCCTACTGTTCCGTTAACTGTTGATATTAATGTTTTCACTTCCTTTCCGTCTTCTTCAGATAGTCCAGCTGTTGAGCTCAGTCCTCCTTCACCCGGTACTGATCCTATTAGGAATACTGAATCCTCTCTTCCTCTACGTCGGTCTTAGCGACCACACACTAAACCTTCTTGGCTCATAGATTTTGTTTGTCACTTGACTGATCATTCTAATTCACCTGCTCTCACCAACTTTAGCCCTGCTATTTGGGGTTTGTAGCTTCACTATCTCTTTTGAAAGAACCAAGATCTTATAGGCAAACTTCATCTAGTCCCCAATGGGTGGAGGCCATGAATCAAGAGTTGCAAGTTTTTAAACGTAATCAGACCTGAGTTGTTATTCCGCTGCCTTTTGGAAAACATGCCATTGGTTGTAAGTGGGTATATAAAATCAAGCTGAAGGATGACAGATCAATGGAATGGTACAAGGTGCGGTTAGTAGCCAAAGGGTACATGCAGGTAGAAGGGGTGTATTACAATGAGCATTTTTCCCCTGGTGCGAAAACTGTCACAATGCACTTGTTCTTAGCCATTGCTACAACTTTTAAATGGTCTATTCATCAGATTGATATTAACAACGCTTTCTTTAATGGGCATCTTAAAAGGAAGAAATTTTTATGCCTGCTCCAAAGGGTTATGTTGTTGCTCGTAGACATGTCTGCAAACTCAATCGTTCACTATATGGTTTGAAACAAGCCTTGCATCAACGAAATCAACAATTTACACAAAGTTTGGCTTCTTATGGTTTTAAACAATCTAAACATGATTACTGTCTTTTTCTTCAAGCAGGCAGATTGGGCTTCATTGGTCTCTTAGTGTATGTTGATGACGTCCTCATCATGGCACCTATAAAGGCCTTGATCTCGCAGGTGAAAGCTTATCTTGATAACCTCTTCACTATCAAGGATTTAGGTTGTGCTCGTTATTTTATGGGTTTACAAATTGCTCGTTCTGACCTTGGCACTTTCTTCACTCAGACTAAATATACCATGGATATCATCACTATCTGTAGGTTACTTCAGGGAAAACTGCTACTACCCCTCTGCCATAGGGATAGAAACTACATTCCAATAATGATGCTAGGCTTGCTGATCCTAAACCTTATCATAGCCTAGTGGGTCGCCTATTGTATCTCAGTTTTACACATCCTGATATCTCCTATGGTGTACAACACTTAAGTCAGTTTCTACAACATCCCTGTCAGGCACATTGGAATGCCGCGTTTCATATAGTGCGATATTTGAAGGGCTCTTCTGCGAAGGGTCTTTTGTTCCCTTCTCTTCTAACTCACTCCAGGTCCATGCTTTTTCTGTGATGCGGACTAAAGGTCTTGCCTTGATTCCAAACATTCCCTCACTGGGTTTCGTGTTTTTTCCTTGGGGATGCTTTGATTTCATGAAAGACCAAGAAATAGTGTACAGTGTCGCGCTCCCGTAGTATGGCCGCTATTGTTTATGAATTGAAATGGATTTCATATCTTCTTCATGATTTTGGTGTTTCTCCTACTGTTCCTATCCATTTGCATTGTGATAATCTGGCTGCATTGCCTATCATGGCTAATCCTGCTTTTCACGAGCGAATGAAGCATTTGGACATTGACATTGTGCGTAATTGCTATAAGGATGGTTTCATTGCTCCTGAGTTTGTTTGCAACAAGGAGCTTGCTGACTTGTTAACGAGAACTCTTTCTGGTGTTGTTTTTTCTGCTTTAGTGCGCAAGTTGGGCTTGTTGGCTGGTTCTCCAAGTCCAACTTGTGGAGGGATGTTGACAATGCAACATATGTTAATAGAGGCGATGCAAGGAAGAACATGCGTGCTTTGGAGAAATGCGTTTTTCTTTTCCTTTGTAAATATGATTCTTTAAGGATGATGGTGTGTCCATGTGTGGCTGACGTGTTTAAGTCAGTTGTGAGATGGTTAGTCAGTTAGGAGATATTTCTGCCTTTCATCTTCTTTTGTATTTAAGCATAGGCTCTGTACATATTTTTTAAACCAAGAATTTCCACCCTTGATTAATGGAAGATTCCACACAATTCTCCATGGCCTCCATTGATGAAAGCTCTGCTAATTTCCTTTCAACACTTCTAGCAGACAAGACAGGTTCAGAACCCATATAATCAGTCGAGTTTTACCCATTCATTTCCCTTCCCAAATCCCATTTTCAAACATGAGATAGCACTAGAAAAGATTAACTTTGTATGTATCAACTGTAGGATATCACTTTCCAGGAAAGTTCCAAGCCCCAATATAGAACCTATCAACTATTAGAAAATATCAAAGGGTCCAAAAAACCCCTACAACTATTTCGCAGAATAAAGAATTACAGATCTATACAATTAGAAAACTGAAATATACAGTAAATAATTAAACAAGGGTGGAAGAAGTAGATACCAAAACAGGTTTACAAAAATTAGGCTAAGAAGGCTAGATCCAGACACTGTGAATCCAAAAGCCACAAAGGTCTGCAACCCAAGCTCACGGTTACTTGGAGGCATAGAGCCACAAAGGTAAAAGTCCACACAAGATCAGTCAACCACAAAGGTTTGTTCACGAAGAACTTTAGGGTACAGAAAAGGAGATCAGAAAGAGGAGATAGTTTTTAGGTTCTCTTGCAAAACCAGAATGAAACCAATAATATAGAGAGATTACCCATTTATTACTGGATAGAAAGATTGAGGAAAATGGCAGTGAAGGGAGAAACGAGAAATAGCGGAGGAAAAACAAAACGAGAGAAATGGGGAGAGAGAAGACAAAGGGAATTGAGGCTCGGAAATAGGGTTAGGGTTTTGACTAAGAGAGAGGAAGAAATAACCTATTTAAAAAGACAAATCGAGTTGACGTAATGGACCGGGTAAAGGAATTGAGGTTGTGTAGATCCAACCATCCAATAAGATGGGCTGGGCCAAAAGTAGATTTGGGCCACAATTTATTTACATTAACATTAACAACTATAAGAATGGGGAGTTCCCGATTCAACAAATGTCTTCAAAACACAATCAATGGTGCAACAAGAGAGTCTCTAGCTAAGCACCATAATACATAACAAAAATGATCAAAGGCGTGCATAGCTCCGCAGGAAACACCATTTAGCAAAAAACAACTGAAATCTAAAATAATAAATAGATAGAACCAAGTCCGTTAAAACAAAAGAAAGAATGCTGAATCAGAGTATGAATGAGAGCAGCAACAAATGGATATAGTTCACTCATTTCTTGAACTTCTTTATACGTCTATGGCTTTGCTCGGTGCCACTCGAATCACATTAACAAAATTCCCTCTAAACAATCCCGTCCATTCATCTGTTTTCATGATGTCCTTGAACACCTCAGTGGTGGAATGCCCACTGCTTCTCACCATCAAATGAGTCATAATCATCTCCAGCGGAGCCACTGCAGTCCTTGAAACAGCTCCAACAATTCCACCGCTGATTAACCTTCTCAATGAAGGATTCGAGATCTTAATCTTAAGCCAAACCCCACTTTTCTTCCTCTTTTCTACCAATCTATTTTCCTCCTCTAGCATGCCAAAGATCTTAAACCTCTCAGGCAGCGTTACATACTTCATTCTACATACGTAATCTGAGACCACCATTTTCATTATTTTCCATTTGCCCCACAGAGGCAAACAAGCCACCAACAACGTAAAAGTTGCAATCTTTAAAGCTCAGTTGAAGCCCCAAACGAGAATCTGATGAGCATCCATTGTTCTTTAACTCCAAAGACTACATTTTTCCTCTGTTACCCATCATTCAAGACTTTGAGAGACCACAAAAGCAACTCCTTCTATCACTCACACTTATTTCCTATTATAAAATATGGCCCAATGACCCATTAAGTGGTAGGCCCATTTTCTGAAAGCCCACACCCAAAACCTGACCCATCACCCGAACCCGACCCATGTACCCCACCTATTTATACCTAACCCTAATTTCTTTCGCTCATTTTTCCCCTCTCTTCTATTTGTCCGCCTTCCTCTCTTTCCCTCTACCTTCCGTCTGCTTATCTATTCACCGCTATTAATGGCGGTGACTTTCCGAAGCCATACCAATGGCTTTTGGAAAGCCACCCTCACCTTTCCTTTTCCACCGATCCTTCATCCCTTTAAAAGGACTTGGCCTTCGGCCAAGAAAAAACAACAGTTCCATTTTCTTGAGTTTATTATCCTCTTTCCTTTCTTTCTCTTAAAGTTCTCTATGAACTAGTGGTGGGTCTTGGTGACCGATTGTTTGGATCTCTGTGATCTGAAAGTTGAGGTGTTGTTGAGGTATTGTAGTGGTGCAACCATGGGTCGGTTTCGATTGTTTTGGGTGCGGTGCCTTGTGACCGTGTTCCCTATTGTTTGGATCTGACTTTTTGGAGCCTCTTTTATCCACATACTGTTATTCCTTTATTCTTTTAGTTTATTATTATTATCATTCGTGATTTGTAATATTGGCCTCTAATTATTTAAGGAGTTTCGTACTCCATTTCTGTAATAGTTGATAGACTATTTTTGTCGAAGGAATTACCACAAAGGGGCTTCTTCCTCCCAACATCTCCCTCCCTCTCTCTCTCTCTCTGTTTCTCTATTTCTCTAGGCAAAATGATAAAGACAAAGGACCATAATACTCGAGTTTGAGCAAATGGGCAGGCAAAAACTCCATTGTTGACAACTGGGTAGGTGAAAATATTAGCTAAAGATTCTAGTCTTTTTTCCCCTTAAAATAAGAAGCTAGTAGGCCTGAGGAATAGGCAATTTGGGGTATGCAGATACATTAATAATGACATGTAGATGTGTGTGTGTTATGATTGCAGAATCTAAGAAAGGAAGGGATTTATGGTAGAATTATCTTAGCTGTGTTGTAAGCTTGATCAAGTGGCCTATATCATAAGCATCTTGGTTTGGTTCTAAGCCACGAAATCAACGAATCAGAACCCCAAGCACTATTTCTTTATGCGGAGAGTGGACTAAGAAAGAGGCCCCAACTCCACTGCATGTCCCAGTTATGTGAATTTGACTCAAAATTATTACATTGTGGGGATTTTGTGTTTCAAATTCCACTCAACGAAGTATAATACACTACAATCTCCTTCAATTGAAGAGTAGCTTATTGCAACGTACATTAATCTTATGGTTTGAATCTTAAATTATAATAGAGAAACAAGTGAAGGCAAAGAAACATGTAGCCAAAGTTACATCATTAAAAGCCGTGAAAGTATGTTTTTTTTCCAAGATTAAAATATCGGGTATGGTCTTCTGACTTCTGAGTGATGAAAGCTGGTGAAAATAAGATGATAGTAGATGCATGCTCTTGTTTTTTCTTTCCATTATGTAGTGTAACATCACCTTTATTTTTTCCTCCAATCTACCAATGAACTATGAAAATTTATTCAACAAATGGAATCAAGTCCCTTGAATACGATACTAAGCATGATGGCCTGTGAAGAAGTAACAGTGCTATGACTGATTTTCTGTTGGCTTCTCCTGGAAATAAGGATGAAGGTAACTAACGCCTTCAAGGTATAATGGTGTTTGCATTTCGATCAAGCGGGAAACCTGCACGCAAAGGCAAACATAATACATATTGAGTATATATAAACCTGAATTCACCTAATTACTTGCCTGCAGAAGCGGACTTTCCAGGTTAGTTATTTTAGTTTATGGACACTGGGAACAGCAAATATCTATCTGAAATAGTCTTATCATGGATGTGAGAAATTGAATTATGTTGAGTGGAACAAATAACACTCACAGCTCTTCTAAATGCAAACATCTCCTCTTGACCGGATAGAAGAGAAATAATTCCTGTGGTGGTTCCTCCTGAACTAACATTGCCTTCTGCCAGGACATCCCGTCGAAGCCTTGGGTTTTCTGTCTCTGTTTCAAACTGAAAGCTGTGAAAAGGATAGGACAGAGGTTCAGATACTAATTATACCAACCCCTGGATGAGATTGTTTTAGCTAACCTTAATTCTTAACTGACATATCCATGTTCTTGGCAAGAGAACGCCATTTGTATGTCCAACAAAGTTTCCATTGTGGGTAAAGTGATTAAGAGATGCAGTGAATAAAATATTTCACAGAATAAACAGTTGAATGTGACAGCTAGTACCATGTTATCAAGGAAGCAAGAACCAACAACATAAGACACTTGCCTCTCTAAATCAAACAATGTTCCCTCTTCAGTTCCTTGAAATAGATCATCAACAGAAGTAGCAGCAGAACAATATAGACGGCAATGATGATTGTATAATTCATCAACAAGGGTGATAAATCGCCTAGCCTGGCAAAGGAATAATCATTGGCTCATCACAAAAAACCATGTCCTGCGAAACTAACAAAATGCTGGAAGAATAACCGAAAGATGCAAAAAACATCTTCAGAGGCAAAGTTCTAACTCAAACAAACGTCATTTGCAGCAGAAGATCATAAAACTAGGAAAATGGATGCAGAGCTGCTCAAGCCTAGACTTGTGACCAGAACAAAGAGAGCACAAAATCAATTTCAATGCTCTGAAACACTATGTTTGAGCCAGTTCAAAAGGGTACATCAGAGATTAGTTATTTTTTCCAATAAAATGCACTTGATCATATCAAGTGTTACAATCTCCTGAGGAGCTCAGCTTTCACGATCAGTAGTGATTTAAGGACTATTTTTCAGGACATTGAACATATTTCAGAAGAGTCAGAAACATAAGTGACAGAAATTTAATTATATAATCTCAAAGGTAATAAGATGGGCGAAAACAATGTTACCTTGTCTCGGATACGCATACTCATAACTGGAATATCTCCTATGAAGACTGTGTGGTAGGTTTTAGCAATGGCAATGTAGTCAGCTGCCCCAATCTGCAAGCTTAATATCAGACTCCAGGGAAATAAGCAACTTCCTAACATTGATGTTCAAGACACAAAGAAAATATACTAAGAAAAATAATCATCAAAATGCAGCAGCCTGTGAAATAGTAAGAAAACTGACTAGGGGGCTTCCAGATTTAGATTTTTATTCTTATATATAGCTAAATTAATCTTTAAAGTAGTCCTGGATGCTTATTACAATTTTTTATTCTCTCAAATCTTCCTTCAACTGAAGGATTAAACATTCAAATATGCACTACGTGGTTCCTACTTGAGCAGCCTTTTTCTCATTGGAGTTGATTATTGATGCTTGTCTTAGATTGTTTAGCTCAAACTTCAATTCACACTCCAAGAGTCCTGTCACTACTAAATGTGGAACAAATATCTCTACAAAACTCATATTCCTATGTTATATCTGGGCTCCAAAAAAGAGGAATTTTAGACAAAGAAGTAATTAGTTAATGGCACACAGCGTTGACGTCAAACAGATAAAACATTTAAGAAAGATAAAGATCCACAGGGAAAACATACCGGTCGACCACATAGATATTCAAATGTGAAGCGCGCTGCCCCATTGCAGCTTTCAGGGACTTCCAATGTTCTGATCATAAGTGAGACAAATATATCATAAGGAGAAGTCAAAATATACATCCGCACAGGTTTTATGGTAGAATTACCGTCCGAACATCACAGGAAGCGTTTGAGAAGTGATCCTTCCTCCTGATTGGCTGACGACCAGGCTCCACATATTTTCATATTCCTTTATTTTGTTGCTATCTAGAGGCCAAAAGTAATGAGTCTGAAGATACACCAAGAAATTCCATGTTAAGGAGAAGCATATAACTTGCACTCAACTTTTCAAATGCCAAGCAAGACAGTAAGAAAATGGGAAAAAGAAGGAAACTAAAATGAATGATTTTGTCATCAACAACTCTCTCTAGCATACAGAGGTGATGTAAAATTATTGTAATTACATACCAATAACAAAGACATTTTATATAATATTTATTCATATATAACTATAGACATTCTACAAGAAGCAAAAAGATATATGAATTAAAGGCTGTGCTGCTGATGGAGGAATTTCAGCAAAAAGGGACCAGTGAAAATGTTAATTGGAAAACGAAAAGGGTAATACATTCTGTTGGAGTACCAAATTGGTTTCACACAAAAATACTCCATGAGTTCAACTTTAACTGCACACTTGATCTGGTTATGTTCATGTTCAACAAGTATCTGCCTTGAATAAGAAATAGGGAGTAAGTTATCAAGTGTCCCTCGGGCTTATATTTTGTTGACCACCGAAAGGCCAGATCGGTATTGAAGTTTTAAATACTTATCAACTGTATATACTGCACATATCCAGATGGTTTGTGACTAAAAGACAAGTGTTATAACTATACTTCAAAGTTTCTTGCCTGATCAATAGAACTTTCTGCTATATGACGACGGTAATCAATTTCACTTCCAATCAGAATAATTTCACAGTGCTCCTCCAGTCTGGCTATAAATTCTTGAAATATCTCTCTTTGCATGCCATCCTGAAAAAAGATTAAGAAAAATAAAGAAAAAGCAGATTGGGTTTGCTCCATTTAAAACCACTAAAAGGGAACAAAATCATGATCCGTTGCTGGAATAAATGAGTCTTTATCTGGAGATTTTACTTGAGACACACCTGATTTAAATCCCTTGGTGCGCGATTACTGGTGGCCACAAGAACCGTTCCTGTACTCAACAATCTGCTTACAATTCCAGATAAGGCCACAATAGCAAATACATCAACTGTCTGTAACAGAAAACCAAGATTGAGCTATTCATCTTAGAAGAATACCTCTGATCGAGCAGCATAAACACAAAGAAATAAGAATATGTGCCAGAACAGACAACTCATACATGATGAACTAACATTCATTTCTATAATCGCATGGACAGGCAATAGAATCACATGGATACACAGAATAAACCCAGTAACTACATAAGACATTGATAATTCAGTGAGACAATTATTCATGAAATCATATAGACCATATCTAAAGGTATAAATTAGTATATCCCTAAAGACTGTTAAATATAAATCATTGCTGGGAAGCTCAGCAGACATAGATAGTCGAACCTGTATTTCATCGAAGCAAAGAATACTAGATCCTCTTTGATATCCTTGCCTATCAACAAGAAACTTATCCGCGACAGCTGGAAGAATATTTTTCATTTTCATCTCTTGCTTATATCGTTCTTCTTCAGCTAGCCATTCCTTAATTTTTGTATCAAATGGAAGATTCATTACCCAGTTTGAAATGCTGGATTGAAGAGACTTTTCCATCTCTTGACTCTTCCATACTTTATGCATGAGATCGTGTATTTGAAGCATAGCCTGCCAATTATAGTTACAAAATTTTAGATTAGAAATAAGACATAGATGCTGAAAACATTATGATTTCTGATAAAATAAACCTTAGGAGATGAACAGTGATCATCTTTCTGTTATACCACACTTAATTCAACTTCTGCAATGTCTGTACACATACAAGGGGACTACTAAAGAAGGCCATCTCAGATTCAGACATGGAACAAGTTAAGACTTAGTCAGACATCAGTATTGTAAAATTTACTCCCTAATTATACTCGGTGAAAGAGTGATTCACCAGGCTTGACTATATTTGACGAACTTATTCATGGTTATAATGCTGTTAATAACAAATATAAAATCAAAGCTGTGTACTACTTTGGAAAATATAACAAACATGAAGTTAGAGATGTGTACTTCGTATGCCGCAACATGAGGCCACATTCCTCAAGTTCAGTAAGTAAACTAATAAAATGGTGAATTTCACAACTCAAAGTCATTTATTAGCTACCATTTTGGAGTAAATATTTCTCATCTTCCCTCATAAGTAGAAGCTGGAGTACATAAAACTCTCATTGTAATTGCTCAAATTACAAGTATGATATTCGTGTTGATGAACATAATTTACAGCAGACGTATGAAGGGATGCACAAACGAGAAATTTCACCATATCCCATGTTTAACAGTCTCATGCGGCAGTAAGGACACTCCAAGGCTGATTGATGCATAACTTTGCTCCAAGAGAAAGCCCCAATTCCAGAAAAAAATAGATTGTTTAATTTGTTTATTATATGTGTCTCCGACAGGAAGGGACAAAAGCTTGATGCTCTTCACTTTATAAGGATAGAACAAATAAAATGAAATCTTTCTTTTATATATCTGAAAGCAAAGATGATCAATATACACCATTTCAAATGATGACATAGTAGCGTACATTGCGGAAAGTGGAGGTGAGCACTTGCCTCATGAAAGTGAAGCCTTCTCCGATGTTGAACAATTCCTTCCGTGGCACTATAGAACATATCCATGAGCATTGTCTTCCCTAGATAAGGCGTATGAGCTATAAAAAGTTGCAAGAATGACTCCAGCATGAAACTTCTTTAAAATTGAGATATCAGGAATGTGGTGACATTATGGAGTAAATTAAATTTAGACAAAAATCAGCTGACATAATAACAGACAACAAAAGGATCAAGTAAGATGCAGCAACAAACCACTTCCAACATTTCCATAAATGTATAGGCCCTTGGGTGCTGGAGGAGCAGTAGGACGCTTGCCAACCAGTGAATCTAGTTTCTTTTCTCTGTTAAGATATGACACCCATTTCCCCACGCCTGGTTCAACATTATCAAATTTTCTGCAGAATCAAGAGAAAATCCATCAATAGAGGAATGGAAGTTTTAGATGAAGAAAGCAACAGCAAGTCTTAGAGGCGTCAATGGTTTAGAACGTCTAATTTCTTTTTCACCTTCAATATATAAAGTTACATTAGTTTACCAACATGGCTCTTCTATATCTGTTGAGGCACAAGAATAGGAAATTAACAACTTCCCTCACCACAAGTATGCTGGAGAGGCCAAGTATTACTCTGGAGGCCCCTCATGATGACAAAACCATGAGTTCTGCTTAATCATTTCTTGCTATACAAAAAGCTATAGCACCTAGCAAAAATCCTACCAGATGTTTCATTTGCACATAACCATGCATCGACTATGATTAGGTCTCAGACTCAGGCCTATGCCAAGAGGGAATTAATACCTCTCCCCAGTGGAAGCAAACCTGTAGACTAGGCTTTCCTTGAAACTGTTGCACTGGGCTCTTGCTTTGGTACTTAAAACTATTGCCTTGGCAAAAGTACTAATCAAAAGTTTAATCTTTTAGCAGCATAAGCACTGTGTTCTGGCTGTGAATTTGACCCACAAGCTTAACATTTCCCTCTTCGCCAGAGCAGTCAGTAGGCTAAAGTCCCATTGTTTATTGATTAGATTTTTAGCACACTCTAAACACTAGAAATGAGATTTTCATGACTCTCAGAATGCTTGGAGTTCTGGTGCATCAACAAACTGGAAATTTCTTGCTAAAAGAAAAGCTCCAGATGTATGACATGCACAGATGCAGGTGCAAGCAATCACAATAGGAAAACAATACAAAAAGAAGGCAAGATAAGATGGAATCTATTTGCCTCACCGTGACATCCACTTCTGAAACATATTCCTACGCTTGTTTATGGATGTTAAGGCATCTCCCTGTTGCTTTGACTTGGCTTCCTCCATCAAAAGCCTCCGCCGCTCATTTTCCCGGTTCTCTTCCCACTTGGCAAGATTTGCCTATGAAAAGCCAAGAAACATATATAAGAAATCATGGACATGATAATAGAGAAAAGGAAAGGCCCATCTTAACATAAGACCCACATGGTATTCCTCCATATCTTTCTCATATTGGTCCAGCCTTCCAAGCAAGCTATCCAGTTCCAAAGCAACCTTTTCCTGGTAAGGGTCGTGTTTCAATTTTCCTTGATTAACGAGACTCTTGTAATAAGCAAGCGGACCTGGAAGGGAGGGATCATGAGAATTCAAAGAAACCATAAGGAGGGTTCTTAGAGAAATTAACCACAGAAGAAACTGCATAAGTAATGTTATATTGGATGCTTAAAATTGGATCGCAGAATTGGAATTGGAGAAAATTCATTTGGAGAAACAAATATGCAAAGTCATAAGTTTTTCAGAATGACATTAGCTCAAATCAACAATTAACGAAAGGATTGATAGTTCTGGAGAACATAAATGCACTCCAAGTACATTTATCATCTTTCGAGTGACAAAATCAATCAGGTTTTATTTTCTTTGTTGAAGTAACATAATTTAAATTCTCGATACTCTTAATTTTTTTGTATTCTTTTATGAGTACAAGAACCTCACAATGATAAGGAATGTTAAACCCCACAAAACGTCCATAAACTAAGAAACTATAATTCTGATGATAAAACATTGTTACTGCACCGATTTTTATGAATCTACATTTAGGCAGTTGTTCTTCTGTTTCTAATCGATGCTATTTCATTTTGCAGAGTAGAAGTGAAATTCAAAAGTTCTGGGAAAGAATTTTCTTCTTAAAAGCTATGACGTGATATAATTGCTTGCACCAGTCAAGACATTCGGGATTGAAGCTTGCCATATATAACAGTGAAAACAGAGTTGATGATGTCCACCCCAAGAGAAAGCGTTAAAAATAAATAAAAAAGAATCATCAAACATAACCACAGATATCAATCAAGACAGATAACACTTCAAGAAACACCAGTAAACAAAATTTAAAATAAATTCAAAGAAAACCCACATTCAAGAATCACGACATGAATACGCACACACACGCACGTGCGTCTGTGTTTTCTTTTACAGAACATACACTAACCGGGACGCCTGGAGACAGAAGAATGTGCGCGATCACAGTAAAGCCGAAAATGGGTGAGGCGAAATTTAGAGGGTCGGTCAGAAAATCTAGAGGAAAGAAAAAACAAGATCCTTTTCATCTTTAAGGAAACTTATTCTCGTTTCTCTGGTTTCTTTTCGTTTTGGTCAGAAAAAAAGAGACTGGCAAGAAGAAGAAAGATGATATTGAGGAGGTGGTTTGATGGATTGATTGAGGTTAGTTAATTAAGATCCGATGCTAATCGTCATCGTCAGTATTATTTTTTGAAAAGGTCCGGAGAAGTAACGGGACATTTTAGAGTGACGTGGCCACGGCTTCAGCCAACCACTTGAGAACAGAGTATTTATTGGAAGTTTGGGTGTTCCCATGGCCATGAGCATTCACTGTATCATATTAGTTAGGCACTTTGGCATACATGAATTCTTGTCTATCTGCTGTGCTGCTTTCTTTACATATATATGTATTTCTCATTGAAAAATTGACATATTTATTGTCACAGGAAGAATTTTATTCTGTCGAATTTGATTATGCTTTTAAAATGTGAAAATCTTGGAGTGTAATATTAATTAATCAAAGATAACAAAAAAGAAACATTGAACCCCTCTCAACTCTTTGCTGCCAGGACAAACCTCCAAGCACGGAAACCATGGTGGATACAATGGTTTTCTTGATGAAGATCAGGTTTCAGTCGGCCCCTGCATTAGTTCATGCTCTTGGAACAAATCCCTTGCCTTCTAATGCCACCAGAATCAATGAATTCCATGCATAATAATCAGGTCTAATACTCTTTTCCACCATTTGCATAAACCACATTAGAGCTTGAATGGAAGTTCCCTTGCCTGCAAAAGGCTTTGATTATAAGGCCATAGCTTTCAGAATCAGGCAAGCAACCTCTCATCAAAAGGTCCTCCATTAGCCTCGCTGCCGTCCCAACTTTTCCCAGCCGACAGAACCCACTGATTAAAACATTAAAAGTTGAAGCAACTAAAAAATAACCATGGCCAATCATCTCATTCATTAGCTTGACTGCTTCATGAATCCATTTTTGGAAAATTCTTGAGTCAAACTTGCATATACAAGAGCACTTGGAAAGCCTCCTTCACTTATCTTATATAGAATTTGCTTTGCTTCCTCTATGCCACCCTCTTGACATAATTGCAGAATCCTCAAACTCCGACTCACAGCACGAGGGAAAAGGTTTCTTATATAGTGTAGAAACTCTAGCGCTTGATCAAGACAGTTGTCCTTGTATAAACCGTATAAAATGCTATAAGGACCAATATGGCCAGCACAACCACCCTTACCCTCAACCATTAATTCGAAGATCTTAAACCCATCCCCAGTCCTCCCACTTGAACAGAATCCATGTATTAGTGTCTCAAACGTGACAAAATTCCAATGTACACTGACCCTTTTCATTTCATCAAACATATCAAGAGCTGAATCCAACATTCCAGACTCACAGAAAACTGCAAACAGAACATTGGTTGTATCAGTGTTTGGTAGACATCCCTTTATCTCCATTTGCTTGACAAAGCCATATCCTGCTTCTACTTTTCCTGCTTCAACAAAACCCTTCAACAATGTGTTATAGGCCACTACATCAAGAGTCCGTCCATTGCGCTCCACTCTCTCTAATAACTCAACTCCTTCAGAGATACGCCCTGCATTCCATAGAATTTCTATCACCTTAGTCAAGGTAACATCTGGCACAAACCCATGACTAGAGCATTTCTCCATTATCACCAGAGCCTGCAATAGATTGTTGTCAGTACAATATGCTGATATCAAAATATTAAAAGTCACATCACTATATTCGTCCATTTCATTCATTAGGCTCCTCGCTCTACCAACCTTTCTATTCTTACAAAGAGTATGGATCAATGTATTGTACATAACAACATTCACCTATTCTATTTGTTAAGCAAAAGCCTTTAATCAAAATCCCGTAAGTGCAATCATCACCCTTCAGGCCATTCCCCATCATTTTCTTCCTCTAGAACTCCCTAGCAATATCAATACCTTCCTTCACCAGAACATCAAGAATTGTATTTAACAGCTTCAATGACGGGGCCCCTTTCCCAAACTTGGACACCAAATCAAACTCTCTAAATCACTTCCCTTGTCATTATAGCCCGCCCAAAGCCCCGGACAACAGTGATGAAAATGTCATCATCGGGGGATGAACCAATTTTCTTAGGCATTTCATCAAGCATTGTTCGACAACCTGAAATTGTCGAAAAGTACAGAGCTTGTTGATCAAAGCTCGGTAAGTGGACAGCGTGTGGGTAAAGTTGGGAATCTTCGAGGCCCATTCGAAGGTTTGGAGAGCTTCGTTTGCTGATTTCTGCTCCGAAATGAGATGGGCTATTTGCTGGTGGGTTGGTACTAAGAAAGATGTAGTTGAGGTGAATCTTGAATGTGAGTGTGAGAAAAGCGGCAGCTTCTGATTAGTTCTTCTAGTTAGTAGTTTTGAACTGTTGAAAATACTAGACATGGAGTTTGCAAAATCCAACCGAGCAGCGAGCGGCAACAAAGTAGCAAGTGAGGAGGAGCGCTCACGAGCATTTAGAGGTTCATAGTCATAAACACTTCTTCACGTAAAGTTGAACTTGTGAGCTTTAGAATGTATAAGAGAGCAGCAGAGCAGAACTGCCTCGCTCTCCTTCAGCTCTGCAACTCTTTGTTCAAACTCACTCAGATCCACGCAAAAATTCTCAAGCTTGGTCTCCAAAACAACCCTTTAGTCCTCACAAAATTCACCTCCATTTCTTCAGACCTTAGTGCTATCCACTATGCTTGTTCTTTTATTTTCTCCCCAGAATCAGACCTCCATTGCTACGATACCTTCCTTTTCAACAGTGTCATTAAAGCTTATGGAGAGACTACTCATTCTAAGACCACCGCTATATGTTACTACAAGGAAATGCTGAGTCATGGGGTTGAACCTAATAACTATACCTACCCTTTTGTGTTCAAGGCTTGTGCTGGCATTGGGGACTTGAATTTAGGCAAAATGGTTCATGGGTCGGTTTTGAAACTTGGGTTTTGTGGTGACACTCATGTCCTGAACGCTATGATTCATATGTACTGCAGTTGTGAAAGTGGAATTGAGGTCAGCGAAAAGCTGTTTGATGAAATGTCTAAGAGGAATTCGGTTTCTTGGAGTACGATGATGGGTGGGTATGTGAAGTGGGGCATGTCAAGTGAAGCTGTCAGATTGTTTAGAAGAATGCAGATTCTTGGAGTGAAGCCTGATGAGATTAGTATGGTGATGTTGCTGT
Source organism: Sesamum indicum (assembly GCF_026168435.1). Classification (NCBI taxonomy): domain Eukaryota; kingdom Viridiplantae; phylum Streptophyta; class Magnoliopsida; order Lamiales; family Pedaliaceae; genus Sesamum; species Sesamum indicum. The sequence continues at coordinate 292,185 of NC_142657.1, read as the reverse complement.
CTGCATGTGCTGATTTGGGCGCCCTCGAGCTTGGGAGGTGGGTGGAGTCTTACATCGAGAGGGAGAAGATTGAGATGAGATCAGAGTTATGCAACGCGCTAATAGACATGTTTGCAAAGTGTGGTGATGTTAACAACGCGTTGGAGGTGTTTAGAGACATGCCTGAGAGTAAGAGGACTGTTGTTTCTTGGACTTCTGTTATTTTTGGTATGGCACTGCATGGTCGTGGTGTGGAGGCCGTTTCACTGTTTGAGGAGATGAAGGGAGCTGGGGTGGTTCCAGATGATGTTGCATTCATCGGATTGCTCACTGCTTGCAGCCATTCTGGTTTAGCAGCCAAAGGAAAACAGTATTTTGAGTCAATGGTCAATGATTATGGAATTGCACCGAGGATAGAGCATTATGGATGCATGGTGGATATGTTAAGCAGGGCTGGATCAGTGAAAGAGGCTATAGAGTTCATAGATAGAATGCCTGTCGCGCCAAATCCTGTTATCTGGAGAACTTTAATAGCTGCCTGTCATGCTCATGGCGAGCTGAATCTTGGTGAAAGAATAACAAAGGATCTCATTACAAATGAACCGTTGCAAGAATCCAACTATGTCCTACTCTCTAGCATTTATGCCAAAATGTCGGATTGGGAAAAGAAAACCACAGTTAGGGAAGCAATGGGGAAGAAGGGGATCAAAAAGGTCCCTGGAAGCACTATGATTGAGCTTAGTGATGGAATTTATGAGTTTGTTGCTGGAGATAAATCTCACAGCGAGTACGCAAAGATCAATGAAATGGTGGATGAGATGGAGAGAAACATGAGACAAGCTGGATATGTTGCCACAACATCAAACGTCTTGCTTGATATTGATGAAGAAGATAAAGAGGGTGCCCTGCACACGCATAGTGAAAAGCTAGCCATTGCATTTGCACTCCTGAAGACTCCTTCCGGATCTCCAATTCGAATTGTTAAAAACTTACGAGTTTGTGGGGACTGCCACTCTGCTACTAAGCTCATATCCCTGATATATAACAGAGAAATAGTAGTAAGAGATAGAAGCCGATTTCACCACTTTAAAGATGGATTGTGCTCATGTAGAGATTTCTGGTAGTTTAGTTACTGCTCTGGCATTGAAGAAAAAGGTTTCCGACAATTTCTCCTGCCTTAATTTCTGACAGTTATTTCACATTGGTATATCGGGATAAGCATTGTTTGTGATTGTAAGATTTTAAGACCCTGAAAAACTACAATGAGCATAACAGAAGAACAAGCTATATCTTTCTCTTTTAAGATTCTAAATGAAGTTCTGGCTGGCAACCGGTTGGACGGACCCAAGACTTGTATTGTTCAAAATCATGTCTTTTTGAGGCAATTAACGCTTCGAAATGCGATATGAACATAAACCAGAAAAAACATTCAGAAAAAGTATTTGTGTTTTGCAGGTGGTCAAGATCCTAATTATTAGTCTTTGCCACACCTAAATTTTAATCAATACAGCTTAAAGACAAAGCTTGGATCCAAATTTTTAAGGTTATCACCTAACTATGAGGTCGCCGAGATGATTAACATGATGAAAAACTAGGATTGGTCGTCAAAAGATGAGTAGAGTACATGGTTTTTTGTTACAAATTTATGCACCACTGATCTAATCAAGTCTTTTTTATATCAATATAATCATAATTGCGTTACCAAAAAATATATTTGGATGGTAAGTTCTGAATTGGATTATTGCCTGATGTATTTAGGTTTTCGGCCAAGTGCGACAGCGTTTAAAGGTTCATGATTGCAAACTCATGCAATTATATCCCACATAGCACAGAAAGAAATTACTCACAACGCACCACAAGAAATTATGGTACAGTATGCATGTACAATTGCGTTGCTCCTACTGGGTGGGGTGATGTGTCCTGATTCATAAGAAAACCCGATATCATTACTATATTACAAAATTAGAGGATATAGTAGAAGTCAGGAACTACAGCTGAGACAGTGTCGTCTTAGCATTTTTATACCATAAATTATATAATGTCAGCACCAAAGGCAAATCTACAATTTGGAGCGCGTTGTAGTTGCTACAGGTAACATTGAATTATTAAATTTGTAGACAAATATTTTTTCAAAGTAATAACACAAGTTTATATTATTTTTGCAAATTTGGACCTCGTCATGTATCATTCCACTTTGCCAAGGACTTGGTGCGGAAAGTGTATATATGGGCCAAATCCAAATAGATAAAAACCGTTTAATCCCAAATCCAAGCACAACTTCACCCGTACAGTACGAACAACAGTCTGGGTCATAAAAGATATACTGGATGAGATGCAATCTGATCAGGTTTCTTATATTCAAGACATTAGGTACATTTATACGAATATTTCATTTACTACAGTTTATCTGACAGTCTTATGATATAGACTTAGATGTCATTATGTAACTGATCTTAATCCCTAGCTGTGGAGATCAATATGTCCTTTAATATTCTATGTAGTAGTGGAAATGCATCATCTTGAATGGATCCTTCACCAATTCAGGGATGAGGCAAAATATTCCAAAAGCAGCAGATACTCAGAACATAAGTGTGCATAAGATCTCCCGTTCCAATCGTACGGGAACAGATTGAAACCTGCAACACATACAATACATTACTAGTTGACACAGATGATATGACACGATTGTACAAAAACCACCCATTTCCAACAAAAAAGATATAGAACAAGGATATTGAAAATGGTACAACAACATAATACGTCATTTTCGTGTCATCATCTACTGAAAGACGTGTGGAAAGCGGATACCAACCTGGAGATACACCTATGTTGCAAATTATATTATGTTATATAATATCACATATTTTATTTTAAACACTATTTTTTTTAATTGATCCACAACAGAAAAAGAGTTTCCAATGTTTTCTCTGCTGGGTTCCTCATCTGCTTCACCACCTTCCGATCTTCTCCGCTCGCCAACATTTCTTTCAACTAAACATCCCTCCATCGACCCTTGTCGTTTGCCAGCGTTTTTCCTGGACTCACATCTTTCTCCCAAACGGCCTTGGCAGCCTCCAGATCTAGGGACATTTGTTGCTTCTTCGTCCACATCTCCATGGCCACAACTCGTTCATCCTCATCCACCATGGCTCCTACCCCTCAATTAGAATCCTATAAGGCTAAGCTTACGGCTAATACACAACGTTTTCATCAGCTATGGCAGCGTGCTCTCATCCTTAAAACTTTAACATGCAGCGTTCAATACCTACTTTGTCTCAGCATCTTGTTACATTATGGAAAACAACCACCCCCATCTCTGTATCTGATCTAGGAAAAGACTATTATCTTATCAAGGTTAGTTCCAAGGAAGATTATTTCATGGCTTTAGCCATGGGTGGTCCGAGGAAGATTATTTCATGGCTTTAGCCATAGCTGGTCCTTGCTTCCTTTTAATAATTATTTGAACATACAACAATGGAAACCTAATTTTACACCATCCAAGTTCAAACCATCCTCTATTTTCATCAGGATTCAAAACCACAAGCATGTCATCAAATATGAACTTAATATATTGTTTTGTTTTAGATGTGGTATAATTGGTCATTTACAAAGTGATTCTCCTCTTCAATCCCCACCAACTGAATCCAATTTTTATAGTCTTGATTCTTCCACAACAATGCAAAACCCTTCTCCTGATCCATCCCTATTATCACCAAGTTAGGAAACTGTGCATCCTAGACCTCCTAGTAAATCTTATCCACACCTTATGAAAGTACCCCAACACCACCTACTAAACTTTCACAACATCCCACTACACCGTCTGCTTCTAAACCTAACACCCGCTCTGGTCATTGGTAAAAAATGGTAACAAAACGCTCCCAAAATTTGTGTTCATCAGTCGGTTAAGAATTACAAACAACTCCTTCCACACACAATCCTTTCCAACTTCTTTGTTCACTAGACCAATCCTAAATTTCAGCAGAGAGAGACCAAGAAACTCAACAAACCTTCAGCACTGATGAAATTCAAGAAGAGGATACATGCATACATGGTGTTCACACAATGTCGGTAAACTATACACATGACAATTCAGCAGATAAATGACTCACAAAAACAGGTGAGCTATCTACACTTTATTTTGCTGTCTCACAAATAGTTAGTGCCACGAGAGAAATGGGGCCCATTACTCCATGTGTACAAACCATCAATGCTCGCAGTTTTGGCTCCACTTCTATACAACTTGAGAACAGCCTTTCTTCTGACACGTCACAATTCATGGTTGTTCTTACACTTAGCGACGTGGCACCATTGCCTTACTTGATGAGTCACTTTTACCATTGCCTACCGCCGTTGTTTTCAACTTTTCACCACCTTCATCTCCTTGTTTAAATAATTCCTCACCTGCAATCTTTTCTTCAAGCTTTCAACTTGAATAATTAACTTTTACTCATGGCCCACAACTTCTACGAGCATTTTCACCACGCCATAGCCCACGACGGGAACAACTCGTCCAATTCCCCGCCCACTAGCCCCTCGTCCCTAACCAGAGCTCCTCATTTCCAGCCCCCACCATGTCCATTTTCCAGAAGGCTATCACCGTCAGCCCCTCCGAGGTCTTTTCCTTCTAGTCCCATGCACGACCATCCACTCCCCAATGCCATCGATCACCTACATCCCAATCCTCTCACTCTGCTTCCTCCAACAGCTTGCATTTGCAAACAACCTGATCATTGAGATCGAGCAAGAACGCAAGGGTTTTGCCAGGGAACGAGAGGCTAAATTCAAGCTGTATCTCCATCCTCTCGGAAGAGAACTGCCCCTATCCCTACTGAAGACCCACTTTGCAAACGGCCATGTGAATCCGTTCCCTACCTCATCCCTCGTAATTTCTACGATGAAATCCTGAGTTGGAATTGTTGGGGTGCCTCTCGTGCTGAATTCGCGGTTGCGGTATGTAACCTCCTTCAACGATACTAGCCAGATATTTTCATTGTGATGGATACTCGTATTCATGCTGATCATGCACCGACTATCATTTAACGTCTCCCTTTCTCTGCTATGATTGTCACTTCACTTGTGCAATAAGTCTGGCTGGTGGAATTTGGGTGTTATGGCATGCAAGAGCTACAGGCGACTGCAAGAACTGTCCACTTTGAAGTGGATTTTCCCAAAATTGCTCATCCATTCTTCATGAGCAGCAGTTTATAATTATCCCCAGACTCGTCTCCTTGGATCTTTATCGAGGATTTTAATAATTTAATGCATCCACATGAAAAGATTGGGGGGCGTTTTATGCATGCTAAGTCGTCTGCGAAAAGACCTAGGCTTTTTAGAAATTTACTAATGCAATTTGGTCTGAACCTGATTTTAGCTGGTTTTCAGAAAAACTATCATACATTTCTCAGAACTGGCGTTGGTGTCGTAAACAGGTTTTTGGTTATATTGACGATAATATTAACCAAACTCGAATAAGTCTAAATAGAGTACTCAATGGCAAATAGCCATTTAACCTTGAGATTTTTTAAATTTCACAAGAAAATAGTCTTCAAAGAGAAGTTGCTCTTTTTCTTCGTCAACAAAATGCATATTGGGGGCAGATTGGGTTAGCTTTGGTGAGTTTACCAGTAGAATTTTGCATGCATATGCTACCCATTCTCCAAGGAAAAACTTCATTCAAAATGTTAATAATGAGTGGATCCATGATCCTGTCCAAATTGCTCAATTAACACAGGTCACAACATTAGTGCTAGTCATCACACTCCAAATCATTTCATTAGCCCTTAATCAACCCTAACACCATCTTCTAACTCAACCTATCACGGAAAATGATATATATAAGGCTTTAGTTAATATTGGACCCAATAAAGCCACCTGTCCTAATGCCCTAGATTCAAAAAAATTTATCACTTATCGAACGAAGCCTTTCATTAATTCGTTATGCCTTTGTGCCCAAATATCTTATCTATGAGAATGTGGTCATGGCTCATGAAATGCTTCATTCCATAAAATCCAAAAAATGTAAGCAATATTACATGGCTCTTATATTAGATATTGAAAAGGCTTATGTCAAATTGGATTGGAATTATGCCTCCAACAGTTTGGTTTTCCTACAAAATTTATCTTCACAACAGTTTCTTACTCCATGTGAGTGAATGGGGTTTATTCTTCCTTTTGTACCCCTACTAAAGTGATTTAGACAAGGTAACCCTTTTTCACCCTACTTATTTATTGTTTGTCTGAAATCTCTTGTACAAAAAATCCTTTTTGATAGTCATAATAAACAAGTTGATGCTATGTCTCCCAGAAGTAAAGGTCCTATTGTTCCCATACTTTGTTTCGCTGATGATTGTCTTATTTTCATAAAAGCAAATCACAAATCGATTACTTACATCCATCATCTTTTATATATATATATATGTCGAGTCTGTCCGCCACTCGACGTAAATATGTTATGTCTTTTAAAAAAATATTATTTTTATAATTTTTTTAATAATAAAAAATAATTAAACCTCGCATCTGAACTGAGAAAGCTCTAACAGGGCAACTTCCAAGAAAATGCAGTAGATGGATCCTCTTGCTCGACAGATTCCTCAGACGCTAAGGGGCTTTTCCATCCATGTAAGCAAAGCCTTTACTTGCTAATGCATGTGCTCCTAATCTCACGCCTCCCGCATAAAAGCTTCATCAAATGTAGAAAAGCTTAAACAATACCCTTCGGCAAAGTCAACTGTCAGGCAGAGCTTCAGCTTGATTTGTAGCCAAATAAACATCAACAATAATCCTATCTGCTCACCAAATTATTAGCATCCCCACAGCTTTGACCATTCTCATATGAACAACCTGACGATCCCGCCTGTTGAGTTCTATATCCTAATAGTATATCAAAATCACCTAACAACCAAAGCCATCCATGTATTTCTCGAAAGCAGCTGTAAAGATTTAGTTTGGAGTGCATATTCTCTGAATAATCCTGAGGGATGATAGAGAAGGAGGGTGGGAAAAGGCTAAGAAAGATACTGAATGTACATAAAAGAAGTGGTAAAGTACCTGAATCACCTCATACACTTTACCCTGGACTTCATAGTGCAAGAGCACTATGACGTTGGTATATGAGAGGACGCCGCATGTATCTACCGTTTTGGAAAAAGGCGATATACCTAGCATGCTACGAAAAAGGAGCAAATTTTAAGGATCATAATACCATTTCTTGAGCCATAAATGTATAAGAATGAAACAAGTACACAGTTGAAAACGCTACTCTTAACATTCCAATTCTTAATTGTTGAATTCTGCAGTTGTTCTGTTATGGAAGGGGAGAATAATGTAAGCAAGAATTGGCCGGTCTTAGTTCTCCCTCAGCTGAAACCACAAGACTGATCTGTAATATTGATTATACAGCCAACTTGCCCCAAGTTGGATCCAGTCTTATATCGTGCCCTTCATACTTTTCTTTCAGTAGTTTCTTCTCAATCATGTCCAAACAGAAGCTACTGATACTCAATCTTTACACATCCAACCAATGATAAAAGCACCACAACTAGAAGGTTGAACAATTTTGTATTATCCGACATAAGCAAATTTATATCAAGTAATATAAACCTGAAATGTCAAAAAAGGAGGACCACAAAGATCTAAAGGAACTCAGAAGAGCGAAAAAAACTGGCAATTTAATGAAAAAAATGTAAGTATAATTTTTATGTTATACGTATACATTAACTGGCATTATGAAGAAGAAATGTGGATCTCTAACAGTAATACCACAACCAGGAACAACCAAACATTGAACATTAAGGATCATCCTTCAGTCAACACACCTAAATCCCAGATCCACTCAAAACCACCAAAGTCAACCTGCAAAACCCCAAATTCTTCCTCACTTTTATTGAATTAACACCTGTCTTTCTTTTCTTTTCTTTTTTTTTTTTTCCCTTTTTTCTTTTTGGAACTTTTTTACTTCTTGTAAATAAGCAGTTATCCGATTAAGCTTGTGAATCTCCCTTTTTCCCCTTTCCATCTCCACCCCTCTCATCCAACAGCTTCCCTGCCTCCTCATCTGCCGATTGCATGTTCTTCTGTGCTTCCTTTGCCTTCAGTGCCAGCAATTTCGAGTGATTATAATACCCCACACCCAGAAAAGCCAATCCGTATCCAAATAAATTCAATGGCGTCACCGTATCCTTAATCACAGACCAAGAGAAAGCAATCAACAACCAATCTTTCACAACTCCAGCTACATTCATGGTCAAAGCTGAAGTCTTTCCGACCAGCAAGAAGACAGCCAAGTTCAAGGCGAAAGCACAGAGAGAATTAGTCCCAAAAATCACAAAATCAAAATGGAACCCTGAACTCTGCTGCCTTAACACAGGATACTCCACAAACACCCACGGAATTGCAAGAAACGCCAAACAGCTCGGAGCAACATAATAAAGCGAAGTGATGGGATTTAAATTAATCCCTTTGGAAGTCAAAAGAATTTGAATCATGACCAACCTCGTAGCCTCAAAAACAACCGCACCAAGTTGCAGAAGTACCCCCCAAGAATCGTACTTTGCCTCACCATAAGCAGCGATGGCTACTCCCAAAGAAATGGCAAGCATATTGGACATGGTACTAGTCTTGTAACCGTCTTTCTTAAACAGAATTCCAATGGAATAAACGGCAACGGGCATAAGGGCTTTAAGCATCTGAATGAAGGAAACTGAGAGGTAAATGTAAGCGGAGTTGGATAGCCAGAGGGAGAGAGAGTAAAGGGCACCGATGGGGACGACGGAGGAGAGGTAGACGCGGCGGCTGAGGGAGACGGGCTCGACGAGTTTGAAGAGGCGGACGGCGGCGAAGGCGAGGGAAGAGCAGAAGGCCATGTGAATCATGGTGAGGGAGATGGGAAAAGGCCAGTTGTAAAGCTTCTTGTCAAGGATGTATTTGTTGTAGACGATGACGGTGAAGGAGAGGAAGATCCATATAGCGACGTAGGTGTATGAGAGGATGATATTTTTAACCACCCCATCCGAGAGTGCTCCGCCTTTCCCCATTGGTGAGCAACGGCGGTGGTGGGAGCGGAGGAGGAGAGAGCTGTACTTGGACTGACTGATTTATAGAGAGGAGGAGGAGATGTGGGTTTAGGGCTTGTTCACTAGAGACACAGACAGATCCCGTGGGGGTCGGCCCCTGATCCGTCGACATAGCAAAATGTCTATTCTGCCCCTACAATTTAAAATAAAAGAAAGAAAAGAGGAAATTGAGTCGGAGATGAAAATGGAAGACATTGATGGAGCTCGTTTTGTGGTCTGATTTGCTGGAGCTCAAATCCATGCCTTTTTTATGCCCGAAATTCATCAACATAAGTACTTGATAAATTCTATTATATGATTTATTAATATCCCACACAATAAATTAAAAAGTGAGAATGGAATCTGGTAATTATTTTCAATTATGGTTTTCATTATGGGACAAATTTGAGAAAAATCTTAACGCTTTAAATTTTGAGTTCATCCCAAATCTAAATACTTGTACACTTTAAGATAATTATTACGTGGACGAGACTTGAAAGAAGCGTCATAAATATATCCCATTTATTATAAAATGACTAATTGAGAGAGAGAGAGAGAGAGAGTAACATTGTGTTTGATTTTATTTTTTTTTAAGTGTTTTGTTTTGTATTTTAGAAATAGAGATAAATATTGGAGTAAATATTTATAGATTCAAATATTAATAGTGATATTTATTATGACAACAAAATTTAAAGATAGAGAAAATATTATTTGAGTATTGAATTGTGACACATACCTTTGTCTATATCTTTTATTTATCCTCCTAGTCCTAGTCATTACAAGAAAAATAGATTAAAATTTGAGTTCACCAACCGCAACTCCACTTTCCTTCACCATTAATTCACAAAAGTAGGATATATCTTTATTTTTCATTCACAACTTTACGTAAATTCAAATCATTAGATACAGAATGACGCTCCAAAAGTTACTAATATTTATATATAGCAAAGCTAAAGAACTCGAGAAATGACAATATTGAAAAGCTTTCCCCCTCAAACAATAATAATGTACTTGGGATTTCCTGTGGAGTAGAATTTCCAAAAGTCTGCCTGCTTTACCCGTGGTCCTCTCTCTGTTCCTATATATATCCCATCCCAATCAGGCGTACAATGTACCCCTTCCTATTTTCCAAAATTGCTCACTTGTCGACGTTGGGGAAGTAAAGCATCAACTCCAACTCCCACAATTTCTTACCAATTAATCTTACGTCAAATGATAGGAAATACGTACGACCTTCAGCTTGTCTCTTGCGAATACTTTCTTAGTAACGCAGGCAAGGTAAAGCAGCCACAAAGCCCAACAGGCCAGTTCCTTCATCTGGATTCAGCAACCTACAGCTCGCTCAATTTTTATCTTTCCGACTTCCATGAGCAAATTTCACTAATATGTGAGATCATTTACTGAAATTTATACAAAATTCAATGTCCAACGCGTTCCTCAGATGAAGTCAAATCCTAAACAGCAACTCCAACAAATGGGTGCGCTCACAAATTATGAATCAAAAAGACAGCTGGTTTAACACTTCCTTTTTACTATTTTCGACATTAGACTTCCATCCTATCATTTTCAAATAAAGTGGCCACGCAGAGTAAAACATGATTCACTCACATCTATACAAGGCCTGCACCTCCCACTACAAACCACCATAATTCAAAAGCAATCAACCAAATCTATCTCACTACAACGAGCAGCTGATAACCCACAGAGTGAATTGTTATGCTGCCTAACATAAGAAATTGAGCAACCAATGAAAATTTCGTAGCACATTAAATCCAGCGCAGATATTCATCATGATCATCACAAGCAAGACGCCTGTCAGGATGGTTATCTCAATTATCCATGTTAAACAGGCCGAAGAGTCCAATGATGGTTAAAATCACACAGCAGCACCAAAAAGCAACCATAACCATCAACTCCTGAATGGATCTGATATTCAACAGAGTTCAAGAAAATAATGCTCTCAGTAACCAGAGGCAATCCCATCCTCTCTTACGTGCAGTCTTGTTCATCTTCTACAAGAAACGAGCAGGCTCTAAGACGGCACTGCATTACACCAAAAGGAAACTAACGTTAGAAATCAGTATTCTACATAAATGATAAAATTCAGACTATAATGTCAAATATGCTTTTCTCTTTTGCTGACGAACAGGCACTTAAGACGGAAGATTGAGATAGTTGAAGCATAACATTACAAGCAACTGAAAGCAGAAACAAATAACAATAAAACAAGAAAAGAATATAGAAACAAAATAGCAACTATACTTTTTGCATTTATAACCACAGGCATAATAATAGGAGAAACCAGGCGTAATCACAAACACAATATTAACAGGCAAATAAATCATGTTAACCTTGCAAGCGTCCGAAGATATGCAGAAAAATGTCATACCAAAGCATAATTTCTAACCAGAAAGGTGTCTTAGAACTCAACAGTATCTAGCAACATAGCTTGGGTTTAAACAAGCTAAATCACAGGATTTATTTTTGGTTGTCCGATTCCAGAAACATGTATGTGAACATCTATCACAGGACAGTTGAGAAAATTGCAATTTTGGTCCCAAAGTATAGGGTAGTTTGCAATATTAGGCCCATACTTCCTGAAATAGCCTATATTACTCCTCACACTTTAAGAATGTTGCAAGGTTAGTCCCACCGTAAAAAATTTGCAACATATGGGACTAACTTTGAAGCATTTTTCTGAGTGGGGGACTAATATTGCAAATCGCCCTACAGTTTGGGTCCAAAATTGCAATTTTCTACAGGACAGTTAGATAAAAAATAATACTGGAGAAGTGTAGAACATGATCAATCATACTGAATAACAGAAGATGCAAACATGACAGGATATGCAAGTATCCTTTCAAATTTGAAAATTCAGGTCCTAATTAGGCATACTTTCCCAAGGTTGATGTAACATATCCAACTTGGGAGAAATCCTACATGTTGCAGAAAAAAACACGAGCAGCAGGAGGTATGGCCCTAAAAAAGAAATGAAAGCATGCCATGACCAAGTGAAAAGTAGGCAGAGAAACTCACTGTAAGTAGATGTGTCAATCTGCTCAGGAAGTTCTTTAATATCTACTTCAAACCTCTCCTGCACCTAAACATGTAAAAGGAGACCCCCTTATAGATGCAAGAAACTGAAAGGTGAATACACAAACAAACCAAATACCATAATATCAGACCTGATTAAGAACATCTGAATCAGATGCAGACGAAACAAATGTGATGGCAAGCCCTTTGGTGCCGAACCTTCCAGCTCTACCCACCTAGAACATGGACAAGAAGATAAAAAGAAAATCAGGACTATATGTTCAGAACCCGTAAAAGAGCTTGACATTTAGATGGAAAATAAATCAGAAATTCTACCCGGTGGAGATAAGTGTCTGCAGAATCTGGCATATCATAGTTAATCACAATGTTCACTCGCTCTATGTCAATTCCTCTTCCAACCAAGTCTGTTGCTACAAGAATCCTCTTGTGCCCCTCCTTGAATCCCTTGTACCTAGTCAATCTGCGAACGCCACCACAATATTTGAGACATTAAAAACAAGTGACTAACACACCAATTCTCTTAATGTCGCCTGATGATAATAAATCCAATATTACCATACTGATCATGAACAGTGCATGATAAGAACATGTCCTCATTCACCACCAAGAAAAATTATTCCTCAGTACTATAACAAACTGTACAGAGAAAAACTCAAGGAAACATTCTGTGGAAACAAGGAGGCTTTAGAACAATTTCCAACCCTTTTAACAAGCCAACATTCAGAAATGCCATCTTGAACTCAGTTCAAAAGAATACACTGAACAGTGAACTGTATTATACTTCTCACTAAAAAGTAATTCATTCATGCAGTTAAAATCATCTCAAACACAGCAAATAGAAGAACCAACAATCAATCCAAAAAGTCAATTGTATGTTCTGAAATAGAAAAACTTAAATTAAGATGGACGGACCTTTCTTCTTGGGACATGCCAGAGTGGATGCAAATAGATGGAAAATTACACTCCACGAGCAACTTGTTCAGCTCAGCAGCTCTATTGACACTTTTGACGAAAATGACAACTTGGTTGAAGTCCAATGCATCGAGCAGATCATTCAGCTTCCGGTTTTTCTCTAACTCACTCAATTTGATGTAGTGCTGCCATTAGGGATACACCAAGTAAGGGGAAAAGTAACAAATAAAACTAAGAGAAATATTCAAATGTCAAAATCAAACCTGTACAAGACCATGAAGGGTCAACTTTGCCTCGTCGTCCACGTAAATCTCCATTGGCTGAAAGGAAGAAATGTCACAGTAAAGCAAAATTAGGGGCCCACGAGAAGCTAATGGTATCCACTATGAAATGCATTGACGGAAGATTTTGGGCCGAATTGAGGTCCTGGTCCATCTGAATCAACTCCTTGCAGATACTTTATCAAACAGACCAGCTAGTGCCACTGCCTCTGCTCAAAGTAACTACCTATCCAGCAACATAATTAACCTAAACTCCCCTCCCAATACTCTCCCTCGGTAATTTCTCCATAAAAATTTGAAGAGAACAAAAGAATAAGAAAATGCCTAAGTGCAAGAAGCACTACTAGATCACCAGTCACAGAAGTAGATGCGTCCCTATTGCCCACATACTGAACCTTTTTAAATGAATCATCAGATGTGTCAGTTGCAACGTAAACACGATATGGCATGTATAATATGGTGCTTCAACCACCGCATTGCTGAAAATAATGTTGCTTGCAGAAAGCTGGAATAATGGAAAGAGTGTAGACTTCAAAAATCAAGTAGGACTGGCCACAGGACATTACATCTTGCATAAATTTCTTGCAAACAGGTCGAATCTCCTTGCTGAGCGTAGCCGAAAACATCATAACTTGCTTGTCATGAGGTGTCATTTTGAAAATCTCCTGCACATCCCTCCTCATATCTGAGTACAGATAAACTTGAGTAAATAATAGCATTCTTCCAGATGCTCGGATGAGAAAGAGAATAGGAGATTGTCATGGCAAAGCTCAAAATTTTTAGGGGGCTGCATACCAAGAGACTCGAGCATCTTGTCGCACTCATCAAGAATGAAATGCCTCACGTTTCTTAAAGAAAGGTCCTTGTCTCTTGCTAGAGCAAGTATCCTTCCAGGTGTTCCTACAACAATATGAGGACATTCATTCTTCAGAAGATCTTTGTGGATTTTTATGCTGACGCCACCATAGAAAACAGCAACTTTGATATCTGGCAAATATGTGCTGAATCGCTCAAATTCATGACAGATCTGCAGGTGAGGGAAACAGAAAGGGCAGAATGAGTTAAATGCTAATAAACCACTAACCAAAGCAGTAAGACCATTATGCTAGTATAAAATGACAGCTCTAGTCACTTATATCTTTTGTGCATATTCAATGATCGAGAGACACCATAATTCATATCCAGACTTATAAAACAAAAGGTCGAAACGTCCACAAGCAGAATACGTGCCTGATACGCCAGTTCCCTTGTATGACACAGAACAAGAGCAGCAACTTGACCTGCAACAGGTTCAATCTGCTGCAGTGTTGAAAGAACAAATACAGCAGTTTTCCCCATACCAGACTTAGCCTGGCAAATAACATCCATCCCCAAAATTGCTTGAGGTATGCACTCGTGTTGAACTGATGAAGCACGAAATATCCAAGGAAGCCTCAGTTTCAATTTAAAAAGGTTTTACCATTGAACTTCTCCAATGTAGAGTGATATTAGTGATTTACCTGAGAAACAACATACCCTGAGTTGTAAGTCACAGTCCATCTATGCTACTTCATTACAACAAATCAATAAGGAAAAAATAGGCTTAATTATTTAAATAATATAGAAAAAATTGCCATAATACTGCAAAACTAAAATAGAGCAAGTCGTCACTCGGAGTGAAGACTTATAACAAAATTTCTATAAAAAATAGCTGAAGTTGCTACTCAAGCCAATTTTTTTTAAATAGAAAAAGGCTGGAGTTATTACTCCGAGGAAAGCATAGCTAAAACTGAGTTCAATCTAACATAGTCCCCTCAATATCAGCGGAGAAAAAGGACTTTGCTAAATTCAAAATCGAAGTAAACTTTATAACCATTTATAGAAAGTTAATAAATTACTCTACTTAATAATAATAGCAAGAGGCAAAGCACGAAAGGCATTTGCAAAACTGAGTACTCGACATGGTACCAACAAACCAGGGTTCAAGTTCGCTCAATTCCATAAAAAGCACTAAAGCATTCAGAAAGACCTTATAATCACTAAAACCATAACAGCATATATGATAACAATGATATTGCCTACACAAAATTGAGTCCTGGAAGAATGAAATGCATATAATTGGTAAAATGCAAAATTGATATGGTAAAGTAACATGCCTCCATATAGTCCTAGGATCGACGGCACACCACGACAACTGGTGGCAAGAATGAGTCATTTTCAAAAACTAACTGCCATTCAACAAGCACAAATAAGTGATGCAACTTAACAAGCAGAGAAGTATATTGCCTTCTGATGGATGTTCAAATCCTGAATCCACAATAGCCCGTAAAAGCTCTGGCTTCAAGAGGAAGTCTCTGAATCCTGAACTGTGAATCCCTACATAACCCCTGTAATATAAAAGACAGAAGTCACCTCAAGTAATTTCCTTACATGGGTAGCAGGGGATGCAATTCATTAAATAGAACATAAAATCACTCAAATATACCACATAGGCAAGAATTTCTTCTGCCTTGAAAAAGAAGACGTTCAGACATCACTCGCAAAATTAAAGCAGTATTTACTGAAGTAAAAGAAAAGGAAAGCTGCGGATCTTGTTGCAAAACTTGTCTAGTTAACCCTATACAGGATTCAAGCATAAAACGCTCGTATTCTCTTACTAAAAGGTTAATCGGTTCCTACTACAAAACTAACTTTAAACAGATCAATTGTTAAATAAAACCATAAAATACATCACAAAAGGGTCCAAACTTAAATCCAACAAACAAGCCGGATTTAGGGACAGGTTTCAAAGCATCAAACTAATGATCTGTTTAATCAAGAATATATCAAGGTTCACTGATAACTCACTTCTTTACGGCCTCTCCGTTGACCTTGGCGTTGACTGAGTCCGGGGCTTTTTCATCTTCTTCCTCGTAGTCGAGAAGCTCCTCTTCATATGCATCGTTCTCCTTCGTGTCTCCCATTGACCTGTCTTCTGCACGAAACAACAGATCAATAAGGAAAATTACATCTTCGACAAACAACAGATCAATAAGGTTAATTATTAAAAAAAAAAAAAACGACGCAGACACAAAGATAGGGTTTCGTTTGGTTCACCTGTTGAATAGAATAGAACGATCGAGGTTTAAATAGCCGTTGGAATTAGGGTTTCTGCAGAAAAAATCGTTAGGATAAAAAGGGGATAGTGAAGATGTGTGTGAGTGAGAGAGAGTTGTGCAACTGCAATGGAAGGCCGCTGCGGCTCTATTATTGAAAGGAAGGAAAGGGCATACGCCGAGGTCACCGTTATACCCTCAGAAGAATCTGATAATTACAGGAGCGCCTGTTATTGGCTTATTTATTTACATAAACGGATAACCCTCAGAAACTACATTTAATATTCTTAAGATTTTTGTTTAATAAATAAGTTTTTTTATTAGTTAAAATTCATCAATTTTATTGATATTAATAAAAAAATTAGATCAAAATTTATATTTACTTTTTGATTAACTTATTATTTATTTATTTAATATTAAATAATTTTTTTATAAATAAATTATCATATATCTTTACGTGTTAATGCATGTAAAAATGTATATTATTACTATTACACGAGTAATTAAATAAAAAAAATATTTGGCATGCAACAAGTCAGTATAAGTCAATCAAAGATAAATATTAATTTTTATTAATTTTTCTCATTAATTTCAACAAATTCAGTGAATTTGACTAATAAATGTACCTATTTGTACGGAAACAAACCTCAATAATATTAAACATAATTTTTTAAATCACATAAAATGTACGTGTAATTACATAACACTCCTGGAGAGGGGAGTGTATTGTGTAATTGTCCCTTAAATAAATCCCCAAAAAAAAACATAACAAAAGTAGAATAACGTTTTAATAGTTAACATAACTAAGCAAGTCACTATTTGCAATAATAATAATAATAATAATAATAATGATAATTTATGATGGAGTTGTGGATAATATCCATGATTTCAAGTTTTCACTTTTTTTAACAAAATAAATAAGGGGAATTGAAATTTTGATCCTACTTGATAAATGATGTTGCATTTTTACTCCCACATATTATGGGCTAAGTATTTTTTATCTACAGACAGAAAAAGTGTTGCGGTTTTGACCTCAATCCCATTTAAACCGTTAGATAAGGGATGAAAAATCACTTTTCAAAGGTTAAAAGATGGTTTTTGATAGTTTAAAAGCCAACATGTTGTTTGAGGGAATCCGGTATTGGTATTAAAGAAATTTCATTTCCAATTTAACAATTTAAACGGGATTGAGACAAAAAATGCAATAATTTTTCTTCTTATGGGATTAAAAGTGCTAAGCTTGTAATATATAAGATCAAAGGTGCAGTAGCATCTATCCGATGAGACCAAAAGTACAATTTTTCTATTTTAAAAGTTTATTTATTATTTGTTATAATTGTTATTTAATTAATAATTATAAATTTAAATATTCGACTGATTATAATTATTAATATATTTAAAAATTTATATACCAAAACAATTACAATAATCATTCGTGTCTTTATGTCCTAGTTGGGGCGAAACAATACGCATTTAAAATGAAATGGACTGACTATAAATGCGTGAAAAACAACAATCCTTACAAAGTGAAGCTAATTCAAGACAAGTTAATAAGACCGTGCGAGGTCTTAGACGATAGATAATATTTGTAATAATTGATTGTATTTTTTATTAATTAATTTTTAAATTTATTATTCGTAATTATTAGTGAAATATTACTTTATTAAATAATTAATAATAAATAGTTTTTTAAATTAAAAAAATTATCAATACCTATATTAAGTCGATACATATTAATTCGATGACAATGATATGAATAAAATGAGTCAACACATAGTATGGGTGAAGAAATAAGAAGACATAAGCACTAATGCCACCTACGCACTTGTGAGACAGACGGTTATTTTTAACATATGTAATTATCATAATTTTTTAGTATGTAAAATTTTAAACTTATTAATATTTATAATTAGTTGAATATTTAAACTTATAATTATTAATTAAATAATTATAATAATAAATAATAAATAAACTTTTAAAATAAAAAAAGTGAAGTCGTGGATACAACATAAATTATTTAAGAAAAACAACTAATTATTTAAATAAATAAGCCGCGTGTCATTTTTGTTTTTTTATTAAAATTTATTTCAATAAATAAGTCGCGTGTTATTATAGTCGATTATAATGCATGAATGTTTCAAAAATTACTCAGTGCAATGTCGAACATGAACATGGTTCGAACACATGTGGGATACAGTATTCCAATGTTCGAAAATATAAAAATAATAAAAGACACGGTTGTCTAATACGTTAGGGATTTTTTTTAAAATAATTTCAAAAGATTTTGTTTTTTTTAAAAAAAAGTTTTGCGCTAAATTAAAAAAAAAAAATCAATTCTCTTGGACTAAAATTTTTGAAATAAAATTACTAAAAATTCAAGATGTTGTCACGACAATTTAACAAATTTGGACGATTAGAAAATTTTTTATTGTGTACATTTTAAAATAAATTGATTATATATTTTTTAAATCATGTATTTTGGTTAAAAATTTAAATATAAGATATATCTATTTCGTTTTTTATTTTAATATTTTTCATAATATATAATATAGTTTTATAAAAAATTGAGAATATATCTAATAAAACAATACGTTTGATCGTATCCTTATCGTATCGTATTGGGTCCGCATGCATGAATAGATCGATGGTGCCCACTGGCCGAACCAATCTCCCCACACCCACAGGACAGGACAGGGTTGAAGTCTATTCCTTTGACAGTGCATAATCAAATGAATATGCACTTCCAAATATTTCCAAGAAATTCCTCTATCAATCAATCTTGTTTTTTTAAATCAGTCTGTGCAACACAAAAACATATCAGAGGAAGAAGTTTGATGAATCAATCTTGGGAAATATTTCATGCACCATCAGTTAATATTATACCTTGAAACAAATAATAAGGAACTATGCATCTTTGGCAATGTCATACTATACATCAACATCATCCACATCTCATGTTTGCCAGAGCTTTAGCTTGCGACTCTATAACAGCAACCAGCTACCCAAAAACTTTCTTGCTGTAATAACGTTTGCCTCATATGTAACACTAGGGAACATCTGTTAGGTGTATGTCCCCAAATCCTAACTACATTATCACAACGCTTGGCTTCTTGCTTTACAACCGGAGTTTACTTCACAGATTCATCCAACTCACCACCTTGCATAGGTGGCAAAGAGAACATGTTCACAGTGGAGCTTCCGCTTCTGATTTCCTTGAGGGTCCGCAAAGCTGATATTGTAAGCCTCAAATACATGTTCTCCATGCATTTAATTTCCGCAAGTTCTTCAGGGACTCTGAGTTTTTCCGTCTCTTCCTCAGCCACTGGCTGGTCAATACATCCTTCTTTCTGTTCATTGTCTTCAGGTGGGGCCAACTGCTCGTGCCGCGAGAAGATGCAATGAATCATAATCTCACACTCCTTCACTAGTTTATTTATTACTTCAGTCCTAAAGAATGGCTCGTGTAGAACCTTTTGGATGAAAGGCAATCGAATTAGATCACCACTTCTCTTGTCATACTTCTTCAAAATCTTCAACAGCCCTGCTCCAAGCAAATAAAAGGGTGAGAACCATTACTTATATCTACAAAGAAGTAAAAGGATCATCAGATGACAACAAGTATAAGGACAATGATACATGCACTTTAAAACTTTATTCCGGCACTCCATGCGAGTAAGTAAGAAATCGAATTCCAAGTACAGGTTTTTTCAGTTGAACTTTTTACACAACATGAATCACAAAGACTGTAATGCAACCCCAACTCCAAAGGGACAAAATTTCCAGTCTTTACTGACCTCATACACAAATATCCTTTATTTTCAATTTCTTTCCACAATCCTAATCAAATACCTTATATCCTTATTCCCTTCACGGTTGGACGAAATTGGTCTGCTGAGTTGCCATTTTATTTAATGATACAACATATGAGCCATCACAAACATTAGCATGAGGTTACTTGTTATATTTCTCGCTGTACATGCCATTCAGATATTGAAGAATGCCAAAGGGAAACAAGTGGGACATAAACTATCTCATGCATTTCAAGCCAAAAATAGCAACTTATGGCAGAAAAAGTGAAGTTGCAGTGACTAGTTTATAGAGTAAAGGGACCTGTGTAGTTTAGAGCACTGTAGTTTTCCAACAAAATCATCTCTCCATGAAAATCTACGAGCATTCTTCCAACTTTCATAAGCTCTTCTTTTGAATCCTTAGCCTCAGCAACGTCGTCTTTGAGCAGCTATGTTATGTCCAAACAGAAACCCACAATTGAATGAAGATCACAAAGTAAAAAGAGGAAACAAATATTCATTTCTGTATCCCATCATTTCCAACTACATTTGAAATCTTTGGGGAAATGGCAACTTATTTAGCTTTTAATTTTTCCTTCTCAGTTTCATCAGCTCAATATTCCAAATTGCAGTAACAGAACATCCTTTCCGAACAACCCCAAGAAAGTAGATCAAACATAGAAGAAATTAGTACCTTAGATCTGATAATGTACTCTTCCTCTTTATCCACGAAGAACCCATTAAACTTCTTGATCTCCCCTTCCAAAAGCTTCACAAAATCTTTCATCTCATTCGTCACCTCCTTCCCCTCATCCCCTTCCTCCATCCGATCATCTCCCAATCTGGGCCGTTTGTCCGACCTCTCATTATCATCATCCACAAGATTTTTGGATGATTCCGTCACAGGAGGAATCAATTTCAGCTGCTTCTTCAAATCTTTGTAAGATATAAACTTGTCCTGCCAATCCGGAAATATCTCATCCAAAAGTTTCCTTAGAATCTTCCAGAACTTCATCCCGACGATAGTTTATAAGCAAAATGGGAAATTCAGGAAGGAGCAGAAGGTGGAAGAGTGTAGGCCTATACACATAATACATTCCTGTGTGTATGTATGTATGTATAGGTGGAATCAAGAAAATGGAAGAATAGAATATTCGACGGTTCGATGAACACGGGCTTGTGCGAATATGCGAGCAGATAATATCATATATTTGTCGAGTGTTATACATTCCCATTGGTTTGACCGGTGGAGTGAGGCCGTTTATGGTGGTTGGCCTTTTTGGCTTATTTGCTTTTAGGTCCCTTTGTAGGCAAATTTTAAAGTAATTAAATTTGGGGGAATTTTTTATCTGAATCAAATTCGATCACATCAAATCAAATCGATTATACTTGATATGTGGTGGGTTATTTTTTTAGCTATAAACTAATCACACGATAAGTGTATTGTACTTATTTTATGATTGGTTTAGGTTTGATCAAGCCAGATTCCTACTAGAATTTTTCTTGAATTTGGTCAAATTTAAAGCAATTATATAATAAGTGTAATATATTTACTATGTAGTTATTTTAAAAAAATAATTAATTACATGTATTTCACATTTACTTAATTTAATTTGAGTAAAAAATTTTGTTGTTTGTGTTGCATTTTTTCCCATTTTTAGGGCGTCAGTGAACTAATGGAGGGGAGTTGATTCCAAGTTTGGACTGAAATTCTCCTCAAATCAACAACTTTTATTCAACTTGGTTTATTTATAGGGTCAAACAAAATTTATGTGATGCTACGTTGAAAATGTGTAAATTATCTTTATATAAAAAAATAATAATTTATTTTTTTTTGTATTTTTAAAAATGTAGCCAAAAATTCTTTCACGCATTTTTTTTTATATTTTTATAAAATGATATTTACATTATTAAAACCATAGAATCTGATTTATATGTAAAGTTAAAATTTAGATTAACTAATATAGGAAGGACCTAGATTTTACTTAATTTCAATCAATAATATAGATATAATTGTACATTTATATAATATATTTTTTGATAGGGAGGTATTATGCACATATCCTATATCACAAGGGCTATTTTGCATTTTCCCATAAATTAATAAAAACATAATGTTCATGTCCAAAACCCTCATCCAAAGTTTTCATCTTTGCTTGTGAACTGAAGCCATTATTAGCCTTAGCTTCCTCATGCAATTTTCAGGTTTAACCCATTTTCATAATCTTCCCTTACTTCCATTCTCATATATTCTTATTGGATTTGTTGCAGTATGTAATTTCATGTCCTAAGTTACAAGGCACAAAATTTCTCGGCAGTGCAGCTTGTATGTTCAAGTTTCAACAAAACGGATATCAACCACTAATTTATGGGAAAGGTCGAAGATGCACTCAAAGCAAAACATATTTCTTTCTTCAAACAAAGGTCAATCTTTAGATTCTTGTACAGGGACAGGGTTATATCAGTGCTTGGCCCAACAGGTTTTGTAACAATTAACTCTTGATCTTGTCCGAATTATTAGCTGCTGTCTTATTCAGGTTCATCTTCCTTTCCCGTATGTTTAATGCTGTGTTTGGTGTCTATATGTTAGTACTTGCTTCACAAGTGTTTTAATAGGTACGACATGGCTCCACGTTTGCTTCATGGGACGCTTCATGCAACCATATTTGAGGCTGACAGATTACAGGGAGGATTCAGCCTTAGTCATTTATTCGGAACGGTATAATAATTTTCTTGTTCTTAAGACAGCAATTCTGTAAATATATTTTGTTCATGACATTGTCTAAAGTACATGAATATGATTTTTGCGCTACTTAGTACTTTGGAAGAAAATTTATACTGATGCTGCACTTGGTTCTTTTTTTGTTTCTTTAACGTGGTGGTGAATGCTATTTGAAGACTGGCAATCCCCAAAAGAAGACCAAGAGTTTCTTATCACAATTCAAGAGATTCTTACTATGCAGCCCTGAGGTACAATGGTTGGATAAAGGATGTTCTGAATAAAATATATAAAGATCTATGTCTGCTGATGAGTGTCTGAATTTGAGCAG
Source organism: Sesamum indicum (assembly GCF_026168435.1). Classification (NCBI taxonomy): domain Eukaryota; kingdom Viridiplantae; phylum Streptophyta; class Magnoliopsida; order Lamiales; family Pedaliaceae; genus Sesamum; species Sesamum indicum. Next base: position 268,997 of record NC_142657.1, on the reverse strand, counting down.
ATTGTTGGTTCCAGAATCTATGCCACCATCGACTTAGAAAGGGCGAGGGTCGGGAGGACTAGAGTGATACAAAATGAACCTTCTAATCCGCGTTGGTCCGAGTATTTTCACATTTACTGTGCCCATAATGTTTCTAACATTGTTTTCACTGTCAAAGATGATAATCCTATAGGAGCAACATTAATTGGTCGGGCATATTTACCCGTTGAGGAATTGATGAGTGGGCATATGGTGGATAGATGGATTGATATCTTGGATGAAGATAGAAATCCCATCCATGGAGGTTCAAAAATCCATGTAAAACTGCAGTTTTTCCAGGTTATTCAAGAAAGTAGCTGGTCTCAAGGCATCAGAAGTTCTGCATTTGGTGGGGTGCCTTATACTTTCTTCAAGCAGAGACAGGGATGTAAAGTTTCACTCTATCCTGATGCCCACGTGCCCGATGACAACATCACGCATTTTCTCAAGTCCGAGGGGTACTTTGAGCCTCAACGATGCTGGGAAGACATGTTTGATGCGATTAACAATGCTAAACACTTGATATACATAACGGGTTGGTCCGTTTACACTAAAATCACATTGATAAGGGACCCAAAAAGGCCAAAGCCGGGAGGAGATTCGATTCTTGGGGAACTGCTCAAGAAGAAGGCTGATGAAGGTGTAAATGTTCTCATGCTTGTGTGGGATGACAGAACTTCGATCCAGGAATTCAAGAAGGATGGCCTAATGGCAACTCATGATCAAGAAACGAAAGCTTACTTTCAGAACACGAAGGTACGCTGCATCTTGTGCCCTCGGAACCCTGATAATGGTACTAGCATTTTCCAGGGATTTCAGGTCTCAGCTATGTTTACACACCATCAAAAGACAGTTGTGGTTGACAGTGAATCCCCTGGAGGCACATCCGGAAAGAGAAGGATAGTTAGTTTTGTTGGTGGAATTGATCTTTGCGATGGACGATACGACACGAGAGTTCACTCCCTTTTTAGGACACTGGACACAGTTCATCAAGACGATTTCCACCAACCAAACTTTCCAGGCTCTTCAATCAAGAAAGGGGGCCCAAGGGAGCCCTGGCATGATATTCACTGTCGGCTTGAAGGCCCTGTAGCTTGGGACGTGCTATACAATTTCGAGCAGAGGTGGAGGAAGCAGGTTGGAGATCAGTATCTTTATTCACTTAGCGATCTAGATAGATTCATCGTTGGTCCAACAGAAGTCACCTCATCAGAAGACCCTGTAACCTGGAACGTCCAGATATTTAGATCAATTGATGGTGGAGCTGTTTCTGGTTTTCCGGAAAAACCAGAGGAAGCAGCAGAAGAAGGGCTTATCAGCGGGAAGGATAACATAATAGATAGGAGCATTCAAGACGCCTACATCCATGCCATCCGCAGAGCCAAAAACTTTATATACATTGAAAACCAGTATTTTCTTGGGAGCTCATTTGACTGGAAAAAGACAACGGATATCACGGTTGAGGACATAAATGCTCTTCATACCATACCAAAGGAGCTTTCTTTAAAGATAGTCAGCAAGATTTATGCTGGGGAAAGATTTACAGTCTACATTGTGATTCCCATGTGGCCAGAAGGCATACCTGAAAGCGGTTCAGTTCAGGCAATCTTGGATTGGCAGAGGAGGACAATCGAAATGATGTATACAGATATTTATAATGCCATAAAAGCCAAGGGACTGAGTAATGTGGATCCGAGAGATTACTTAACGTTTTTCTGCCTTGGCAATAGGGAAATCAAGAGTCCAGGCGAATACACCCCCCCGGAGAAACCTGATCCTGATACTGATTATAGCCGAGCTCAGCAATCCAGGAGATTCATGATATACGTTCATTCAAAAATGATGATAGGTGAGCAAATAATAGCTTAGCATTTCCTCCATATTTTGAAAAAGTATAGAAAGCGCAGTTCTAATGAGCCCTTTACCATTTTACATTAGAAATATTATCAGTTTGCTGCATTCTTTTTCATTATTCTCATGAGTTTGTTTCTAAATCAATAGTGGATGATGAGTACATAATCATTGGATCAGCCAACATCAACCAAAGATCGATGGATGGGGGACGGGACTCTGAGATTGCAATGGGAGGATTCCAGCCCCACCACCTGGCTAACAGCGGGGCACCAGCCAGGGGGCAGATATTTGGGCTCCGAATGGCCTTATGGTGTGAGCACCTTCTACGTGAGGAAGACGTGTTTCTTCAACCAGAAAGCCTTGAATGCGTGCGAACTGTGAATACAATTGCTGATGAAAACTGGAAAATATACTCAAGTGAAACGTTTAAAGAGGATCTTCCAGGCCATCTTCTTAGCTACCCCATTCGCATATCTAACAATGGTGATATCAGTGCACTTCCGGGGTTTGAATTCTTTCCTGACACAAAAGCTCGAGTTCTTGGCACCAAATCAAACAATCTCCCCCCTATCCTTACTACTTGAGAGAAATGTGGTATAGAACTCAAAAATTGTTACTATTAAAAGTGAACAATGAAATGTAAGATAGATTTCTTTATATTGAATAGCACATTAAGTGATGTACAGTTATATAAATAGGCTTTATTTCCATCAACGAAATGCGGTCTTTGCTCAGTTAGACTAATGAACAATGCTTGTTCCATTGGATTGATGGCTTTAGGATTTTAGCAGTTGAACTTAGAAAAATGATTGGCATGCTATGCTCTGTCAATGAGAATGCCCAAGAGTCGTATTTCTAGAGAAAAAGTCTGAATGATCTTTGTCAATTGTCATTACATAACGACACTGCAAGAGGGCTTCGAAGATCACTGAAAATCCGTAGGAGGAAGGAAAGGAAAAGGAAAAAGAACAATTTGCTTACGTAGGAAAAGCGGAAAGAAAGGGAATTCATTGCAATATAATAATTTACAAGTCAGCCCAATGCGGGAAGTTACGTATTTATACTGAGAGAACAAGTGGGGCGGGTGCGCGCGCACACACAATCTTCGTCACCCACTTAGCACAAAGCGCTCTCTCTCTCTCTCTCTCTCTCTCCGCTTCTCGCTTTTGCTTTGAACAATAAATTCAAGAATTAACCATCCCCATCATAAAGCTTTGGTTGATGAGACACAAGGGTAATCAGTATCATAGAGTTTGTAGTTTCATTTGTTTCTCTATCGTTTATTTGATTAATTCTTGTTTCGGCTCGCAGATTATTGGCTCTCTCTTTTTGTGGATTTTGAGATCTGGGCCTCAGAAAGAAAAGATTTTTCTGAGATAACTATCAAAGGTAGTATAATCTTTTAATGCAGTGCTGGTGCAGATAAGTGCCTTGGTGGATTTGCATACTTGCATGCATGGGGTCAGTTCTAATGCCTCTCACTGTGTGTTTGTGCATTCACATAACCAAGCTATAAAATTAGATCAGGGAATAATGACGGAGAACTAACTAACACGAGGAATAGGAAAATTCTTGCCTACACCTGGTTCGGCACCATTGCACTTGCCAAATGATTGATTCGAGTTTGGTCGAGAGGGCAAGAATTTCCCACGAGGAATAAAGTTGTCATCTTCAATAATGTAGGGGGAACCTTTTTCTTCCGATTTTGGGTTGCTTATTTCCAATGTTAAGAATTCATTTGTTTTACTAAGGTTCTTCTTTATGCTGCTGGGAATCTTGGTTTTGCTTCACTTTTAAGCAGACAAAAGTGTATGCAAGCAAAAAGTTATGATTTTTCTCTATCTTTTACATGATGCTCTGCTTGGTGGTGAAAAGAGGGCATTGGATTATTATTCTATGTTCCCTACATAATTTTATGGTTTAGCTATAGCATCACAAGACACTTGCTGAAAAAATGAATAAAATCAGAAAATAACACCAGCTATGTGTTATATTATACAGATGGAGGCTTCTGCTTGAAGAAGGCCTGTATGTTCTTTCTTGGGGTTTTGAAGGAAGTATTTGAAGCTCTTGATGCTTTAATTATAGAAAGATTGAAGACTAAGCACGGAAATGTCTTTAATGTAAGAGGTCGTAACGAGTCTAGAGCAATTTTTTCGTTGACCTTTCCTTTGATTCTTTTGATTTCTTTATATTGCTATTTCTGGACTTGAAGTTTCCAATTATTCGGAAATTCAGCCTTAGACCTTTAGATTAATTAAGGTGCACAACTGGAATGCTTTGTTTATATTCTGGATAATGAAGTTTTATTTTGTCACATTCTTGAACGCAGGCATTTGTTACATAATTTCTGGTGGGGAAGTTTAATTCTCTTGGATGAGTGACCATTTGACACACATCCTGTGCTTGAGTTGTTTGGTTGAAATCATTCTGGCAATATTCTTCTTACTTGGTCACTCATACTCGGCATCACTAATGGAGCACAGACTTTAAGATGTATTCATGGTCATGTTCATGTTCATTCAAATGTTCTCCTTGTTTGATATGATTCTCGAGCCTGATTTTCCTTTCTTTGACCCTATCGCAATCACGCAACCACCTGTACTTTCTTTAAGGTATTCCAAAGGTTTGACGTACGTTTTGGTCGTGTCTCGGTGGTTCTTGAGATTGAGGAGTCGTTGGTTTATGAACTGGTTTGTCATGTATACAGTTTGTCTTATAGGAATGGTTTTCTTTGAGGCTACTCTATTTAGAAATGAAGTTAGCCTGTCTTAATTCAGACCTTTGTTGATTCATCCCTCATGTCCTTAATATTTTCTGCCTTTATACACTAACAACTTCTAAGGTGAGAAACCTAATTTCTACCAAGCAGCCACTTATTATACCCGTGGATATATAAGCCGTCCAAGCGACTAAAAATTCAAGAAATGTAGTTCAGCATAGGAGCGTTGAAGGAGTAGCTTAGTTGATATGGATAGTAGTGCCTTGCAATCCCATATAAGTATCTCATCAATCAACACTTCAAACCAGACCTGGTATGCTCAATATGTCAAATAATACTCTACTCTCATCCACTCAGCGGTGGAAAGTTTTTGGGTAAGAGATTCAATGGAGTGTTTAATGTGTTGTCGTTCTTGCTATCTATTTTGCAGTTGGAATGCAACATATGAGAATTTGCTCGGAAGCAACAAACTGTTTTTGCTTTCACTATGTCGAGTTTCAGCACCCAAGAAATTTGTATTTAGGTTGTTGTAGGGTGGACATGATTTCGATATAAATTCAGTTAAGTAATTATTTTGGTTTAATAGTAGTGTTTTTGTTCCTTAAACGTGCATTTTGTTTTGGAGTTATTATATATATATTTACTTGGGGTTTAATATTATTGACGTAATGGTTAAATAATTGGAAATTAATTCATTATGAACAATACACGACCATTTTAATCCGAGAATAATGTAAGAAAGAAAGAAGCCAACAATGTAGTGTCATTGGAAGACTTGTGCGTACATCATGTCTCTTATCCACCATGCACCCCACCACTTCCATTCCAAAGCCACCAAAACTTGCGGACCCCAAAACCAACAACAATACAGAGAAAAATAAATTGATAGACATTTGGTTGATGAAACTAATTAATTAGATGTATACTAGGAATTAATTTCAAGAAATAATTGTATTTACACCTTCCTAAAAACGTCAAATTGTTTCTATTTTTTGGTTGTGATGGGTGGTATTTGTAATTATATAAAAGATGAGGATAGTTTGTATAAATAAAATATAAACGTAATTATCTCAAATTTGAATTAAGAAAATATGATTATGTGCAGTGCACATACATGTGGGGTCTCCCAGTCAAGTTGCACCAAAAAGTATTCTGTTGTGAGGCTGAAAAGCAAAGGGAATTCACATATTATCTTGCAACTTGGTGTAGGGGATGAGTTGGAAGAAACTCAAACATGGGTACCTACCAAATTCACAAATATATAAACATATTTAATATTTTTTGGATTAGAGTAATTGCAAGTTGGGATTATACAAGTTTGTGTATTGATTAATATATAGATTATGTAATAAGGGAGGGTGATGTATTCATTAGATCAGTATCTAATACGTATTCATATAATAATAATACTAATAAGTGTGTTGCTGTGGCTGAGTTGTGAAGATGTGGGTGGATTACAATAATACTATTTTTATATATAATATATTGTACAGTAATTGTATACATAATCAAATATATAATTGAATGTTTATATAAATAAAAATAATATTTTTAGTTTGGATCATTACTTTTTTAACTATTGAAAATCAAGGACTATCTTAACAAAGGTATAACGGCCGTTCATAAAAAAAATTTAACACCCTCAAACTTAACTAATAGAAAGGGAAAGTGTGCATAATTTATAAAAATATAGGAATTTCTTTTACCTATTTTTTAAATACAAAGAGAGTTTTAACTAAAATTTTATGCAATTTATCCCAGAACATAATATAGGTGCATGAATATGAAGATGAGATGTTGGGTTCTGCCAATTGCCCACCAACAACTTACATACATTTCTTTTATTATTCCAAAATAATAACATAAACTAATCTCCCACTTGGATTCTAATTAATACCATTTACTGTTTCATATCAATTTTCTTCCAAACCAAACTCCATTTTCTCATTTCCTCTCATCCTAATTTTCTGTCATATTATATACCTACAAATGAGTCTTCTACATACTTAAATACTCCTATTAAAATATTAAATATTATGAATCATCATATTTAAGATTTATGTTTTCATAGTATGATGTGCAACAATCTTTTGAGATAAATAATAAGGTTTCATATCAAAATTGTAAGCAAATTTTTGAATTTCGCCCTTTATTTAATATTTTCATGTATATTTATGCATTTATAAAGTGATAAATAAAATATATATATGGAGTAAGGTTAATATCATTATATTTTTTTCACTAAAGTACAAAACTATTATATAAAAATATTGAATGAGGAGTAAAATTAAAAATATATATAATTTCTTTACTAACGTCAACATATTTCATCCAAACACTAATAAATAGTGGATATGTACAAGCAGTAAATTTTTAAATAAGGTATAAATATAATTTTAAATCTTTTTAGATAAAACTATAATTTAATATTTTTATATAGTTAACCAATGAATAAAGAATAGGTAAAGTTGTTCCATCCGTTGGATTTGATATCTCTTGAAGATTGGGTTTGGGATTGAACAATTCTGATATTCTGAGCAATGAATGGGGAGAAACATTGAACGTAGCACAGAGTTTGGTTCATTGCATGTAACCCTCTCTCTCTCTCTCTCTCTGTCTTTCAGAGGAAGAAAAGAAAGAATTGGGAGCCCACCGCTTAGAGTGTTTGACAACAAAAGATATGCATAAGATATTATGAATTAAGATAACAGCACACCCACACACTTTAATGTTTCTTGCACAAATATACATACGCCCATTTTGTAACCTACGCCCACCACACTTTTTCCTCTCTTCTCTCTCTTTTTGCCCTGTTCAACAGGGTTTCTTCAACCATCTCTTGCTTTTCATCTCTTATGCCCTCACTTCTTCTTCTTCTTCAGGCCCTGTTCATACTCTTTTTCTTGCTTGATCTGGTTGTTTTTGCTCTCGCCAGAGAGTTTTTTCGGCTTCCGAGCTCTGGATTTCACTTTCCTGGGGCTTTCACACCGTTCCCATGTCTGAGGTCTTTGATTTCAAGGGTATCACCTCTCATCTTTTGTGGGTTTCTTGGTATATGTGTTGATTTGATTGCGGCATGCTTTAACTTTGAAATTGAAGTCAAATATTTTGTGGGTTTTGATGGAAGTTCATTTCTTTAACTTTATGTGCCTTCTTTTCCACTGGATCTGGTTATTTTGTTGAAGCGAACTCAAAACCTCATACACATATCATCAAGGTGTTCTATGTCGAAGTCTTTTTATAGATTTTGCTGAAAATTTGTATCTTGGTCTTTGATTCCCTTTCTTTTATTATGTCTTGTTAGTTTCCAGCAATATCTTTTTCTATGTCTGTATTCAGTTCGGTTAGGTTACCTTTGAGAGTAGAGATAGTCTGTAACATCTTTGCTGGTTTGGGGGGTTACTTATTGACCCTCAAATAAATGGAAAGAAGGGGTGTTCTGAATTATTATGTTAGTTGGAACTGCTCAAAAGATTTTTAAGGCATGTGTATCATATAGCTCTAAAATTGCCCATCTGATAGTTTTGTGCATATCTAATCGGACTTTCATGCTTTATTTGTTACTGAATCATGATATGAACACATGTAATGATGTGCAACACTCTATCTGGATATTATGACTTAAACATGAGCCTTTAATTTCGTCATTCCATGGAAAAAGGTCACTTGTACATATTTCCAAATATCTGATGTCAGTTTCCTTATCTTGCTTACAGCTGTTGGCAAGTTTTGCCCTGGGGGGTTTCTCACAAATCCCAAGGTCTCAAGTCTGTTTTTGCCTCTTGGTAACCATGTGGATGTGTATTTTCTGCCTCGCAAAAGGTCTCGCATCAGTGCTCCATTTGTTGTCAGTGGAGAACCGGAGCAGCAGCCATCCATTGATGTTCTTCCTGATGAGTGTCTCTTTGAAGTTTTCAGACGTCTTCCTGGAGGGCAAGAGAGGAGTGCTTGTGCCTGTGTATCTAAGCGCTGGCTCATGCTTATGAGCAGCATTGCGAGGGATGAAATATGTAATTCTAAAACCACTCAATTTGTGGAGCCTGAGATCAGATCTAGTCCTGCGGTGGCTCATGATTCTGCCAAGCCTAAAGAGAAATCTAATGATATGAATGGAATAAAGTCTGAAGATGAAGAATGCCAGGAGAATGACTCTCATGGTTATCTTTCTAGATGCTTGGAAGGGAAAAAAGCTACAGATGTCAGACTTGCTGCCATTGCTGTTGGAACTGCTAGTCGTGGAGGTTTGGGCAAGCTCTCCATCCGTGGAAGTGCTTCCACGCGTGGCTTGACAAACCTTGGCCTCAAGGCCATATCCCGTGGTTGTCCTTCTTTGAAAGTTCTTTCTCTGTGGAATTTGTCGTCAATTGGCGATGAAGGGCTATGCGAAATTGCTAGTGGGAGTCGTTTTCTTGAGAAACTTGACCTCTGCCACTGCCCAGCTATCACAGATAAAGGTTTAATTGCGATTGCGTTGAACTGTCCCAATCTGATATCAGTTACAGTGGAATCTTGCTCAAATATTGGTAATGAGAGTCTGAAAGCTTTGGGCCGCTACTGCCCCAACCTGAGGTGTGTTACTGTCAAAAATTGCCCTCTTGTTGGCGACCAGGGAATTGCAGGTCTGTTTTCATCAGCTGGTCACATCCTCGAAAAAGCAAAACTTCAGGCACTCAACATTAGTGATGTGTCCCTAGCAGTAATTGGACACTATGGGAGTGCAATGACTGATCTTGCACTTGTTGGCCTCCAGAATGTTAATGAGAGGGGCTTCTGGGTCATGGGTAAGGGTCAAGGCTTGCAAAAGCTGAAATCTTTATCACTAACTGCTTGCCCTGGAGTTTCTGATTTAGGCCTTGAAGCTGTGGGTAAAGGTTGCCCAGATCTGAAGCTGTTTGCACTCAGAAAATGTCCTCATGTATCGGACCCTGGATTGGTCTCATTCACCAAAGCAGCTGGGTCACTTGAAAGTCTCAAATTGGAGGAGTGCCACAGGATCTCACAATGTGGGGTTTTCGGTATTCTTTCAAGCTGTGGCGGAAAATTGAAGGCTCTTGCAATAGAGAACTGCTTGGGGATCCGGGACTCGGAATTTGCATTTCCAGCAACATCTTTTTGCCATTCACTCCGATCATTGAGCATCCGCAACTGTCCTGGATTTGGTGATGCTTGCTTGGGCATGTTTGCAAGATTCTGCCCCAAATTGACTCAATTGGATTTTAGTGGCCTTCAGGGCATAACTGATGCCGGCATTCTGCCTCTTGTTCAGAACTCAGATGCTGGATTAGTGAAAGTAAATCTAAGCGGATCTGCTAAACTGACAGACAATGTGGTCATGGCTATTTCTGAGCTTCATGGAGAAACTCTTGAGGTTCTGCATCTGGATGGTTGCCAGTACATCACTGATTTGAGCATGCTAGCAATTGCAAGAAATTGCTCAGTGCTGAGTGAACTGGATGTCTCGCAGTGTGGTATAACAGATTCTGGGGTTGCAGTCTTGGCTTCGGCTGAGCAGCTTAGTTTACAGATATTTTCCCTTGCTGGTTGCTCTTTGGTGTCTGACAAAAGCTTACCGTTCCTGGTTTTGTTGGGTAAGACTTTGGTGGGGTTGAACATCCAGCATTGCCGTGGAATCAGCTGTGGTACCGTTGATCTACTTGTGGATCAACTTTGGAGGTGCGATATACTTTCTTAAGCAGGGAAAGTGAAGAACCCCCCTTCTAGAACTGAATTGAAAGCCACAGATGAGGGGGTGACAAGTAATGTCCACCAGTTAGTAAAGCTTTGGCATGTAGCAGTTATTGGTCGTAGTTTTTGGGTCCATCCCCGGGGTCTTCAATCATTCAGCATGCAAATCTACTTTTTTCCAGCGAAGGTGGCGTGAACTGGTTTTTGCAGCTTTCTAAGCTGTTGCAAGAATGCTGGTCCCTGATTGTGTGAGCATTCTTCTTTACGCCACATTTAGCTGAGAACTCATGAGAGTTGGTGCTGAATCATAAGATCTTTCAAGTGGTCCTATCATAATGTTTTTATCTTCTGGCCTAGGAATGATTTTAGTCTTACCGGTTGTTATGTTTTTAATGTCTGTCTGCTGTTGGCGTGTGCTGAGTCCATTAGGGTTGTTTCAGGGTTGCTTTTGGCAGTTTTACGTTTGTTGCCTTGCTCTCTGGGGCTTTGGCCGTGGCAGCGACTTCTTTGGTCTGCCACGACAACCTCTTTCTTCTGGGAAGGGTTGTTTTTTCTTTTCCCAAGCCCTAGTTTTGCAGGTTTCTCGTTGTTAACTGTCCCGTGCAACCTTCTTGTCTTAATGTAATGCTCTGACTTTGTTGTCCATGAATAAAAGTCAGTTTATCGTAGCCGCTTGTGGAAAGTGTCATAGAAAGACATGATCTTCTGATTTGTGTTAATGCATTCCTTGGCAATTTATTCCTCTCAGAGCAGCCTTGCCAGCAGGTGCTTGTAACTTTCACTAATACGTGGAGAACTTATGACTGCTTAGCAAGATTATAGAGTTTTCTTAGGTTGCCTAATTTCCTTGCAAAAACTGCACGCGGTTGTATTTTCATGATGATGATGAAACTGTAGAGGTAACAGGAAACAATCGATTCATCTAATCAAACTGTATGTATGAATTTCCATTACATGGGCCAAAGATGTCGGCGACTTAACTTGTGACCTGTCTAGTCTCAATGGTATGGCTTGAAATGTATCACGAAAGTCTTGTAGTTTGTCGGGGAATAGCAAGAGATAGGAGAAGGCGGTTTTGACTGTATTCCAGTGGTGGGAATACTATGTTGATATTCTGTCCAAGGATGACTGAGTGCGAGTCTGGGGGATGGCCTGCCCTTTTATCGAAAGATCAGCTGACTCTGTTTGGAAAGGAGGGAATAAAGTTACAGAGTGCCACCGTATCCAACGAGCAGAGTCATCGATCAGATGCTGATCCCGCCATCCCAAATATGTACATCTAGCTACATGTTCTTTAGCAAGTGGAGCATACTTCTAGTTTATAATTTCTGAACATCATCATATATAAAGCTTAAATATTGAACAACTGGACAAAAAAGAGAGCCAAGGAAAAGGCACCGACAGAAACAAGCAAATACAACACACTTAATAAGGATGGATACCTTCTGTTTAAGTGAACATTTAAGAAAGCAAATACCAGCCAAAGTAGAGTCACCAAACTAAAATCTAATACAGCCTTGTTTTGATCTTGAACCATTTCAAGGCAGAAATTCCCAAAATTTTCGCTTCGACTCGGGTGATAATCATACCTAAACATAAATTAGGACAACAAATTCACCACCACACTCGGAAAACTTACAAACATATTAAACAACCAAACTTTGCCGCTGACTATGGGTAAATGACAAGCCAACCCTTACTACACTGTCCTCCATGCCCTTCTTGTTGGTTGAATTAAGACTTATTCAAACATCTTCCATATTCTAGGTGATGATGGTATAGAAGGCCACATTCGAGATATACATGTTCCAGTGCTATTGATTAACACTCACACTGCTACAGATCCCTGCACTGAGGTGGTCTGTTCTTCAGCTTCCAGATCAGGGTCATTATCTAAGCTTGTCCGACTCTCAGTTGGCACAGCAGTGGTCCCTGACTCTTGATTTTGTGTATCAGATGCAACTTCACTCGATTCCTTGGACAAGTCACTTGGTTGAATTGTAGATTCTCCTGTTTCCTTGGGAGTGGTGATCTTACGGGAGGCAGCTTTTTTCTTTTCATGGGTTAAGCTGGTGTTCTGCGAGGGCAGTTTGGGAAGGGACTTCCTTCGTGGCGCCTTAACATGAGCAACAGGAGGTGCTTTGGCAAGGTCATCTTGTGACACTTTTTCATCCAAGCTCAACCTACCGGGACGAGCACTGAGGGCATCGTTTTCTTCAGAGTCAGCAGGAGATGTACCCTTTTTCCTACCAAGCTTGGGAGATTTGGCTCTTGTAGTAGGTATCTACATCAAGAATGATTATAATAAGACACTAGGTGTCATATGAAGCACAGATGGCTTTATAGTCATCACCATAAAGGAGTCACAAGGCATCAGGGAGCACATATGGAGTATATGCAAGTACACAAAAATATCATCAGGTATTGATAGAGAAACCAACTTAAAGTAGTTTAAGGAAGGATCTTAGAAGAACAATCACGTACCGGAAAATAACATTCATGAACTTAAAAGTCTGACCACTCAATAGGAAAGCAAAGACAGTGCTGTGTTGAAAGATTTTATGAGGAAACCACCAAGAATATCAATTGATAGTGCTTTCCGTGGTGAATAGCCTAAATCATTTACCTCCCAGTGTCTGTCTTCTTAAATTCTGGTTATGTGTGAGCCTGACTGTTTATTTGCATTGGAAACCACTGTCTTGATATTCAAACGTTTTTCCAGGCATGCAACCTCAGTCATAATTTTCATAGTATGATTGAATACAAATGATGTACCTTTTTTTTTAGATAAAGCAGTCTCACTAGAGCCCAAAAGTGACAATCTAAACAACCAGAGTCCAAGATATGCAGATAAAATGAAGAAAAAACAGCAGTTAAGAGGGTCACATATGAAAGACCAGAAAAACGTTTTCACCATAAATTTGTTGTATTTGATGATCTTTTCTTCCTTTCCTGCATTACGCTTCACTTTAACAAATGATTCACATGTGTAATAAGCATCAAGCTACCTTCTTTAGCTCCACCTTTGGAGGTGGAGGTTCCTGATAGAAGCTCGGCATCGGTGTTGCTTTGAACCCTAAAGTCTTTCTCAACATTTTGATCTCAGCTTCTTGTGTTTCCTGTATAAAGATAAAATAGAATAAGAAAAAAGTAATTGACTATCAAAGTCCACGACCTAAAATTTTATAGCCATAATATGATATTAGAACCACACCTTAGTCTTAGCTTGCAAATTACTCTTCTCCACTTCCTTAGCATGAATCTTTTCCTCAAGTTTTGAGTAAAACTGCCCAAACAAGACATGGTAGTATCACTCAAAACTAGATCATACAAGAAAGATTTGAAAATCAGTGCTGTAGATATCACAAAACACTAACCTCTCTTCTCTTCTCAGCCCTTTCATTACATCTAAAGTTGAAACTATAGGTAGGAAGAGTACCCACTCTTCGGGGCTTGGCATCTCCAGCAGTAGGACTACTGCAAACTATTAAGGATAAACCAAACAAACCTTTTACATCAGTAAGTTGATGAGAAAAAAAGTATACGACATGTTCACCTTCAATACCAAAGGAAGAAAAATGTATTGTCACAAACTCTAGAAGGATACAGAGAAGACTCTGAGGTTTCTTCAGCTTTACTGACAGGGCCTTTCTTAAGGGCCTTCAGTTTTGTCTCCTCCCTGTCGTCAGGAAATCACAGTCACAACGCACTGTTGGGAGGAAATTATCAGGAAATATGAAACTTTCAAGAATTATTTATAACAATGATGAAAAGAGATCAGAGTTCAGAGATTTGATTGAAGATGCCAGCTGGAGACCTTTCATTTTTTCAGAAGGGAATTTAACTAAAATTTACCAAATTTAGGTTCATGGAGGCAAACCAGACAAGGGAATTTAACCATTAGTGAAAAGCTACATACGGAAGTTCTTCAGATGGTGCTCCACCAGCCAAAGACGATGTTGCATCAGGATTTCCAAGCTGCTGCTCGAGATTATAGAATAATTATGTTCCACAAGAGGAAGACAATCCCCAACAGTAAAGTCGAAAAAATACATCGATGGATAATGTGTACATATATATCACTTACCTTAGAAATACTTTGATTACTTTGAACAGACATTACCTTTGAGTTGTCAGCAGCTTGCTTCTCATTGATTGATTTACTTTTTGTTCTGAGAGCCAAAGTCCTCCCGGGGCGTGAATCTGAAGCAATACCATTTGAAGCGACAGAAGATTTCTTTACCTCTTTCCCATCTTTGCTCTTGCTCAACACCGTCACTGCAGCTTGTCCGGGGCTTAATGGTTTCTCATTCTTTGTCTTCCCCGTACGCTTTTGTGGTTTTAAATTCTTAGAATCACTAGACTCTTCAACTCCAAGTGCCTAGACATACAAAAATATAATATAGTGCAGTTGAGCTAATTAATTATCTATGCAGCTGATTTGGGATCTCTTACCTGGGGTATAGTAGTTGAATGGCTTTCCAGTGGCAAAGCAGGTTCTTCTGTGATTTCTTTGACAGAAGCGACAGAATGATCGCTCAGCTTTGCGGCATTCTCAAGATCAGCACTCAATTCTTCAACGCCCAAGGTACCGTTGGAAGTCCCGTTTACCTTCTCAGAGATAGGGAGTGGCTCATGAAGACCATTTTCAAATTCTGGCCCATATCCAGACACCGTAATGATGCTATCAGCAGCCATCATGCTTATTTACCTAAACAAGATTATAGTCACCATCACAGGTCATTAGAATAAGACAGGAAGAACACATCGAAATGCTTCCTAGAATAACTCATCCATTTATCAAAATACAAGATAGCATGCTGTACGCATTGATATTTCTACTGAAAATAGCAGCACCGCAAAAGCAAAAGGCAATCTTCAAGGGCAAAACGCCTAGGTAATTGCAGCAACCACAGCATCAAAGGAAACTTAAGAACACTATGAGGAATCTTGACAAAAAGCATCCATCTTCACCATCAAGAATGCAGACACAAAGAAATCTAAACTCAAAAGCTTATTAATATTCCCATTTTCCCCACATTTAAGCCTCTTTTTCCCTAGCAAACCAAACAAAACCTATCTCAACATAATTCACGATAGAGGAAAGCACAGCAAATCTTGAACCGTAGAAATTCATGAATCAACTAGCAGCAATAGCACCTATATGTATAAACTAAGCATTTCAATAAAAACCCACAAGAAGAAGAACCTAGCAAGAAACCCACAGAAAAATAACAAATAAAAAAAATGAAACTCAACATAGATCTTCGAAACCCTCGAAAAGATCTCATCTTTCCCCATCCCAAGTTGAGATTCGAAAACATATTTCCACCTTGAGAACACCGCATTATCAGATCCAAATAAATGCACCCACTTTAAACCGTACAGTTTCATCACAACGACAAATAATGAAGCACAATGCATTGAAAAATCTTACCTTTTAAAGCATTTGCTGGAAGAAAATCAAGAATCCATAAAATCAGCAAAATAATGAAAAGATCTGAGAGATTCTTGAATGGGTCTGGTCCGGTCTGGTCAGGTTTCTTGTCTGAACGTTGAAACGATCTTGAAATTTTTGAAGTGCTCTCTCTTCCTCTCTCTCTCTCTCTCTAGAGAAAATATTCTTTTTTTTCTTTTCTTTTATGGGTGCTCCTTGAAATTGAAAACTGAATTGGAACGCTCCTCTCTCTCTCTCTCTCTCTCTCTCTAAGTTAAAATAAGAAAACAGAGAGAGAGGCAAAGGTGTGTTTGTTTCTGGTGGTTCTAGGTTTGTGCCACCTCTGCACTTTTCTATCAAAATACAAATTTATATACATACACATACACATATACATACAAAATATTCACTTAGCTTATAAGTTTTGATACCCCAAATTATTATTCTCATTTCGCCTTCCCCCCCACCCCCACCCCCACCCACTTGAACCGGAAACACTACAATTAAGATTTAAAATTATGTAATTTAATTAATAAATAAATGAAAGAGGCCTACTCATATTGGGACATCCAATTCCGATTTATTAGCACCCACATCCATAAGTTTATGTACTTTTAGTTGTATTTTGTAGGAGAACAGACATACTTTGGTTCAAATTATGGGTTTATTATGATAAAATGGTTTTTCTTTTTTATAAATCATAATTCGAATAAAAAGTTATGATTTTTTACAAATATCTTTATTGATTGGACATATTTAGATAATGATACATTTCCAACTTCTGTAAATAAATTCCCAAATTCACTTCATTTTATCGAATGAAATTCAAAGGATTCTTAATAATAATAAGTATTCTTGTGTTTCTATTTGGGAGAATTCAAAATATCATTTGATTCGTTGTTCTCAAAATTCATAGTATTGCCATTTTAATATTGTAAGTCGTTGTATATTGAGACATAAATTACTGCCGTTTTGAGTACCAAATCGGGGCAATAATCGTTTTAATGATACGAAACTTAATTCTTACCTCAATTTCTTAATACACAACTACTACGTTTCTATATTTCTCAAAACAAAATTGTGTTTGACTTAAAGTATAAAAAAAATTATCAAAAAAATCGATACTATTTTCATTTATGTTATTTATAAGCTTGAGCCAATCTCACCTTTTTAAAATTAGATAGAGCGAAAGTAGTGAATAATAGACCTATTATTACCATAAAATTTAGAGAGTATTTGATTAAATTTATTGAAAAGATTTCACAAGTCAATATATCTTATAACATGTTTCTTGAGAGTAAATAAAATGATAAATTTATTTTAAGAAGAAGTTTTTAAAGTGTTTTTACAAAATAAAATGGTACAATTTATGAGATGTTATTGCTTGATTTTGTGTACAATAAAGACATTGATATGAATCAAAGCTCTAAGTACGAAATTACAATGTTCCTTTAAACTAATAAAAATTCTAGTAGGTAGACTCAAAGTGAAGATCATGTTAAAACATATCAATGTGCGTGTGTGTGTCATTTCTGATTGTGTGAATATGAATCTGATTGTTTTAATATCTGAATGTCCTTCTCTCGTTGGGGGTTCTCTACCATAAGATTGTTGGAGAAGATTACGAATTTGGAGGGCATTTTAAATCCCCTCAGATTTGGGACAGAGTCACCAACGGTTGGTTGATACCTTTTGAATTTGAGAGATAGCTGGAGGATTCCCCAAATGAGGGACTCTTGGAGTTTGCTGTGTATCTGTTTAGGAATAAGTTTATTGCCTTCTTGAATTTTTAGAAAGATGGTTGAGAAGACATCTCCCAGCTGGACTCCAAGTTTGTTAGGGTATATAGCACAAGAGGCTGCTATTAGGGTAAAGGAGACCTCCAGAGGTCCTGCTAGCCGCCAACTAGGTCCCCCATGAGCGCCATATGGAGGACCTTTGAGTTTGGCTGGGGGACTTCAAGCCCCTAAGCTTCCTTATAGGCTTGTGAGGCCTCTTTAGATCAGGGTCATCTCGAATTTGGGCCGATTGGATTTCTATTTTTTGGGGACAACTGTCTGCCCCTTGGACCTCTTGGGCTTTCTCCTGAACTGGACACCTAAGGTGCATTATGGCCCTTGTATTTTTTTCTTCTTTTTGGACTGCTTTAGGTATTTTTGGACCAATTTATTTTTATGTGCAAGTAGAGGCGAAGATTAATTTATAGGGTAAATTACAACGACTTCCCCTGAGGTTTGACATAATTATGAATATCCCTTCGTTGTTTGAAAATTACAACGACTTCCCCTGAGGTTTGACATAATTATGAATATCCCTTCGTTGTTTGAAAATTACAAATACTCCATGATGTTTGATGAAATTATGTAATCCTTGGATGGGGACTTGAAATTACCAACTTTGCCCTTACAATATTTTTTTTTAAAAAAAATTAAAACTTATAAAAGAAATGAAATGGGGTGTATGAAAATATTATAAAGAAACTATCCACTTAGTCCAAAAAACTAAAAAAAAATAGAAAAATATATAGAAATCTAACAACGGCCGTTAAAATTATGGGGTTGATAATTTTTCAAACAATATGATGGTATTTATATTATGCTAAACCTCATGAGAGGTTGTTGTAATTTACCCCTAATTTATATGATCATGGTAAAAAATAATAAAGGAATATAATAAAAAAAAAAGAGATATTTTAAAAATTCAAAATTGGGCACTCTAAATTGGGTGTTGGTAAAATATTAAGAGTAATAATATCTTAAGATATCCACATTTAACACACCAAGTTAGTTATTTTAGGTGATTTGTTACGCTTAATATAATAGTATAAGTATTGTGCATGCTACTTTACTTTGTTTTTAAATAAATTATCAAAATTATTAATTAGTAGCTTGAAATTGCTATTAAGTTTTGGACTGCAAAAACCAATATGGGTTCATTTGAGTTGATACTTTTTTAGTAACTACAAATAATGGTATAATAAATCAAGATTAATTCAGGGGTTTTTTGGTTTTGTTGAGAGAAAAGAAGAAAAAAGTAAAATGAACCTCATAAAATAGAGTCAAAGGAAAATTAAAATTTGTGGATGTGAAAATTAATATAATAATTTCTTTATATTTTTATATATCTTGTGAGTTTTATTCTCCCAATTATCTGTTTAATTTTGAATGTGAAGGAAAGCGAGCTCCAAAATAAAGATCAAATATGTTACTTTTAGGGTAAATTACAACCATATTTATTCAAATTTGGTATAATTATGCATACCCCATTATTGTTTGAAAAATTATCGTTATTTTTATTATACATTAGTTATTTTTATTTTCATTTCATTTATATATTCACTTTGCAACGAATCAAGCAACTCTTAATGAAATAACATTTCTAGCATGACTAATTATATTTTTGATGTGGTCACAAACTGATTGCTCAACATCATGCCCAGTTCTTAGCTCGAAAGACTCGAAGCAAAAAAAAGATGCCAAGGGACCCCATAGGCATGCCTCCTGATGGTAGCCTAAAAGATGCGTGACCTAAGAGAAGAACTTACAGTTTGGAGGCCTAAGGAACCCAAAGCTTTTTCAGGCGGGCAACCCAGCACTTTGCCCCTACGAAAAGAGGTTGTGGAGAGCAATACATTTGGAGGAGACCCAGGGGGAGAGACTCCTGTGATGAAGGGACTCCTCCTCCCTGGTGAAGTCCCTTGGCCAAACTGGACTCCCTTCAAACCCTCCAACTAACAAGATCAACATGCCAGGAAGCTTATTCCTTGAGAACTGCTTATCCGACCCCTATAGAAGCCAGACTTCCGCACCACTAGGGGACTTTGTTTATCAAAGAGGGGGATGTTCCTTTGAGCACTCACTAGCAATTTTCAACTTGTACACTTATTGCCATTCTTGAATTTTCATCATACATTGCAATTTTATTTTTGTGTTACCCTTTTTTTCAATATTATTATTTCGATATCGCATATTAATTTGAGAATCGGAGTGCTAACATCTTCTTTGTAAATTCTCATTCCAAAACTTACAAAACATTTGGCTTATGGAGGAGCTTGAGTCTACGCTCAACTGAACTCATGTATTTTTACGCGCATCAATATTAAAAAATTGAATGATTTTATTGTGTTAATTTAGAAAAGTGTGAGAATTTTATATAAACTATGGTTTCACGTGATGCATGTAGGCAGTGGCATTTAGAATCATAAAATTGTCAAGTTGGTTAAGGAATTATAACCTTAAAGATATGGAGTTGTGATGAATCCTTCTTTGTCTGCAATGAGACTAATAGCGACATTTCTCTTTATTATTAATTAATTCTCAAGAAAATCAAAATTGATGGAAAATTGTACAGAAATGCTTGTGGTGGTTTCATTTCTTGACATTAATTAAGCTAATCTCATTTGCTCTTCAATTTGGATTAATTATTATCATAAAGTCAAAATTTTGATTTAATTAATTAGGAAAAAACAAAGTGGAATATTAAGTATAAGAAAAGAATTCAAATGGACCTAATTAACAATGATTTATATATCCAGAACATAAAAAGTAGGTAACCAGACATAATATATAATCCATTTCATTTAAGCAGTAGTGATAAGATGGCTGTAGTCGTCCCCAAATCAATGATTCATTTAAGTGCTCAAGTTGAAAAGAGAAGAGAAGATAAAACGGGGAAAAGTACAGTAACCTCCACTCAGATCATCATCTTTCCCTCCTCACAGAGATCAACTTGTGTAAGAACATCCATATTTGAGTGAAAAGAAAAATGTTGTGTACTTGTGATGAATGGATTTTAGTACATGTCCAAACCAATCTTAATTATCCACCACAAATACTAAAACGAGGAACACCCCCCAATTACACAAACAAGACTGTATCTGCCTGCTAAGATCCAAAAACAAATGGATTAACATCTCATGTTTATTTAAAGCGACAATGGTGACCAAATTTGAGATGTGTAGACGGCCACGGGTTTTTTAAGCATCTAATCATGCACAAGTGTAGATATGCTACTATATCCTTTCCAGAAAAAGAGGGGAAAAAGGGCCCCAACACCCTTTCTACTTGGTTAAAGAGAAAGCTGAAGAGGGCCCTTATGCTGATGTTCATGTACCAACTAACTCCCATATTTAACCCCACCTCTCTAAACATGGGACAAATTCATCCACACTACATACACAAACTTTCTTTACGTTTTATCTTTTTTCTTTGGTTTAACTTCTTTCACATATATCATCAACTCACAGTACAACATTTATATTTGTGTGTGTTGTGGTGGATGAGCAATCAGAGGTAGAGAATTTTCCAGTTATCTGAATGGCACAAACGCTACTAGCTAATGTATACCACTATGATGCAACAATGAGAAAAATGTTCGGTTTCTAGAGACTAGACCACAAAAACATAAACAATCCATTCATTATTTCATGTTATTGCATACCTTTTTTTACTAACAATTCAAACAAACTTATTATGTAACTCTAACGCATGAGCTGAAGCAGTCTCCTCCCAAGGAGAATAATTATCTCTCAAGAATGTTACTATTACTACGGTACCGATCCTTATTTCTGAAACATGCCAGACTAGCTGCAGCAACATACCAGCTCACACAGATCTAGTCCACTCTGCACCAGTATTCACAAGTTTGATATAGACATTCTTAAAATATTCGAAGAACAGATTTTGATCACCAGTGTACTTGGAGATCCACCTGTTCATCAAAAATAAGGGGGAAATTGTACTGCATATGCTAAATCAGGTTTACACAGGCACTAACTATGGTCATAAGGAAGGCACACCTGATGCACTCGTCATCCTCAACAAGAGCACGGTCTGAAGGAAGGCCAATCATACTCGACATTCTGCCTGCATAATAGAAAAACATTCAGGGGGGAAAATTAACTTAAGGATCTGGGTGAATTTGGAATTCTTGGGTAAAAACAATGAAGTTCTGCTGGTCTTCCAAGCTACTTAGGGTGCATGAAGAAATAATTAAAAGAAGGTGGATGATGGGGAAAAAAATTGCTGTATCACCTGAAGACGACCATGGCTTCTCTAGAAGAATCTTCAAGTATGAATTATCAAAGACTGTTGGGTTTCCAAAACCTTTACTTCCTAGGGTATGAGCACCAGACAATGCTACAAGCTCCTGTGCTCTGTAGATAATTCTCTTAAATAATTACTTCAACAATTTACAAATAAAATACATTCAATATAAACTATAAAAGTAGTAATGGTAAAAAAGAAGAGAAGAAAGGGAAGTAAATGAATAATTTCAAAAACATTAGCTGCATCATAGGATCAGGAAAAGTAAATGCATGTTTGAGTATGAAAAATACAACAAAACACACAAGTATGAACAGGTAAAGAGGAACTGTTAATGAATACTCACGAAGCATTTTCTTTGAAAACACAGCTTCATGGCTGTAGCATCCAGCAATTCTTCACCAAGTTTCCCTTCAGGATCAGGCACACTAGGAGGCGAAACATAGACTTTTTCAGAATTACCTCTTCTCAGAATCATGACCAACGAATTTTTTCATGGCTACGAGTTGTACCAATTTTTTCAGAATTACCTCTTCTCAGTTAAGTGCTAATATTTGTAAACTGAGTAGTTACAGTTCAGGTGCTTATGATGCTAACACATGTTTGTGTTATGCCACAAGTGGCAAGAGATATATTCATGGCATAATTCTATCTATTCAACTTTGCAAGCAATTAATGACTATTATAAACACTAATTTCAAAATTATTTGTTTGTCACATAAATTTATAATCTATTATCATATAAAAGAATTATAATTGGCTTCATACAAAAAAAAGGAAGAAGCCTTAGGGAGTTTGCTTGCATTTTTCCCCATATATAATTATATATACATACATACTGTAATCCAAACGGACATGAATAAGTCAACAAACAAAACCTTGAAAAATGTAACTAGATACAGACATAAACCTAAATGCCTGGTCATGATGGTAAGTTGAGTTACGTTGTATGAGATTTCACTCTTTCATTTGATGCTCATAGAGGCACATGTAGAATCGCTTACCTAACATTAGCAACATATTACAGGCAAACAATAGCATTTCTTCAATGTTATCATAGCAAGGGTAGAATTTGAGGGACGATCGCGCATAAGTAACAAATAATTTCACATCCAGAATTCACAACTCGGATTGATTGGGGCACCAGATACAACAAGTGAATCAAATGTCACCTGCTTCGTAACATAGGAAAGGAATGAAACATGTCAGGAATAGAACTGAGGCACTCAATATCATGATACTCCCAGAATCATTGAGGAAAATTGGGATCAGTTGTGTAACAAGTTAGGTATGATATGACAAGGAAGATGGGGCATAAACGTAGCATCACTAAACCAATATAAACGAGTAACAGAAGTCATTTGTAGCTCTCCAGGATTTGTTGTTGGAGCTAAAAAGACAAACACGAGCATGACAAGCGATCTAACTGAGGTCCATGTAAAACAGAAAAAAGAAGATTCACAACAATGGACCAGGCAATGCGTTGCTCAACATTAAAACAGTTCAAATAAGAAGTAAGGAGGTGATTCACGAGGGTGGGGACTGAAAGTTACAGGAGCTGGCAAAGCATGGACTCCAGAGTGATGCTAAGGGAAGTAACTCTGAGACAAAAACAAATTTGAGAGGTGAACAACATTGAGCTACTTCCATGTTGTCACTTGCGCACCAGGTTTCAAAGACAAGGCAGTCTGGGATAATGAGATGTGTGCCGTGAGAAAAGCAAGTGAGCTGCTATCTATATTTTCACACTAATCTTTTTCTTTTTCTTTAAAACAAAAAACTATTAGTCATTCAATTCAATTATTTATCATAATTTGTAATTTTTAATTTATAAATTTTTTTGTTAAATCAAATATTTCATATTAAATGATTATTGTGTAGACCTCTTTTATAATTGGATAGATCCACTAAATATGTGCTCCCAGGTTTTACACTTTTAACTTCATTTTCTGTTAATTTAGTCTTTACTTGACAATTTAATTTCAAAATAAAACTATAATTTTATTTAATACGAAACTAAAATATCGAGACAAATATTAAATGTAGCATATTATTATTTTTTCTGATCTTTAACTTTTTCTGTTATTATTATATTTCTAATTTGATTTTTGATCAAATAACAACTAAAAAGTTAATTTGTTTAAATATGAAAAAAGTTTGCAGTAAGTTATAATCTATATCATAAAAGAATTAAAAACTATTTCTGAATGGATGAATTTTTATCTAGGTTAACAATTAAAAACAAAAATTTATTAATATATTTAAATAGAAAATGAATATAATTAATGTAATTGTGTTACTGAATTTCTTATTTAAATATCCATAATTATAGGTGGGTGGGTTCACGCGCAACGCAACGCAACGCCCGTCTTCTCTCCTAGTTAACTTAAAAGGACATTCAAAATTAGTTTGTTCAACATAAAAATTAGCTGTCCACAATGTCAAGTGCAGTAGTAATGTCAACCCCCAAAAACAAAAATGAAAAATGAAAATGAAAAAACCAAGTCAAAAAAGGTCCAAGTTGAAGCTATTCTCAAAAACCAATATTCATATCAACGTACCAACTAGTGCAAAGAATAATCATCTTCTTTCACTATGTCAATGAATTTACCGAGTGTACAATATGGATGTCGCTCACTATTTGCTCTCCACAACCAAAAACATAGGAGGAGTATTTCATAACAAGAGGTGAAATCTCAATCAATCCCTTTGAAATATCCTATCTGCATCACTATATCAGATAACTAGCAAATGCAGAACCTCTCTCTATCTGCTCAATGCTTCTAGCTGAACCTCCATTCTTTCTGAAGATTGTGATTCTTTCTCTGTCCTCACCCTGCTTCGGCTGAGGAGGTCGACATCCTCCTCCTCACCATTACCCAATACCCAATTGCTTCTTCCAAGTATCCTGCCCCGCCTTTTTTTCATCTCATTATACTCCAAATATATTACAGTTAAAGCACCAATCAATAACCAAACTATCAGAGCCCAACTAAGGCCATTAACATTTTCATCTCCATACCTCTCTCCCAAATGTTTCATCCCACTGATTAGAGCAGCAACTCCTACAACTATAGCACATCTCCCAATTATAATATGAGTATACTCCCATATGAGTCTCGTTTTAGAAGTCTCCTCCCCGTTAGCAGGCTTCTTAGGTCTTAAGTAAGCATTTACTGGTTGTGCAACTGCCAGCAATATTGCCAGCATTCCAAACTTAACGTGCACAGAGTCAAAAGTTAGACCCCTGAGTTCAGCAACAGCAAACAAGAAACCAAGGAAAACAATAGCTAACCCTGAGTATTGCAGGTAAACATGAATCCGGAACCAATTGTCGTCTTTCACATGCTTCAAGTATCTAGCTGCCAGAATTCCACCAGGAAGCAGAATACCCCAAGCAAGAAACATCATGAACCCATGTACACCTAAAACAGGTCGCAAGTCCTCCTCTGCTTCTGCAGAACCACGCATTAGCAACACACTCATAGGCCTCTTGCTTGTTACAAAATGCATGTTTCCCACACTTAAATGGTCATCTGACCATTGAGCACCCATAGCCCAGATAACTTTCAAAGGAGTTGAAGGATCAACAATGTTGTTGCATTCTGGTCTTCCATTTGGATCACAAGATGGATTTAGAGGTCGGGTGAACTCCAGTGTAATGATGCCATTTTCAGATTTGCATCTCACATATGTCAAGTTCTCCTTTGTTGGATGCACATTTGAAGAATCCCTTCCATCAATCCAATAGGTATTCACCCTGCCTTTACCGCTGTCATCAACCCAACCAACATAAGCATAGCTGTTTACCATCCCACGACCAAACCCAATTGCCAGATAACCACTTTTTTTCTCACCCCTAGCTGCAATAGATATTGAGTTCTCTGACAGTGTCCAGAAAAGCATAACTTGCTGATCATCCAATGAGACACTGTTATTATACATATCAGGCAAGCCTCCATCAACCACTTGCACTTTCCAACCCATCTTTGGTACGTAAAGAGAGTGATAGTAAACAAGATCTGGTGTGTTTCTATCAGGTGCCCACACCATCTCCCCAGGACTAGCTTGTACACCTTCTGCTTCTGGACCCCCAAAATATATAGTCTCTGATGCGTTTCTCAAAGTTGCATTCCCGCCAATGGGATCAGATGTAACATATAACGCCACATCATGTCCAGCCTGTATAGAAAACTTCACTGGCACACCCCTCTCTACCCTCAGAATAGGGGCTTCCTTCTTGTTAATATAAAGAACTTTAGAAGGATTTGGTGGATTTGGGTAATGCAATGCTGGACCAGTTGATATAACAAGCGGCTCCTTTTTATCTGCAATGACAAGATCTTGATCCTCCTTATCTTGAGCATCCAATGGTCCTAAACAATCATTGACACGCGCAGAGATGTTAAGCCTCAAATGACCATATGTCCCGCCGTGATTTTGAGGAAGATATAAAGGACGTAGACTATCAGGAGGCTTAATCAGGCCTATTGCCCATATCACAATCATGTTCCCCCTAGGATCCACTTTCACATCATACTTGCTATCATTAGACTGCAATGGTCTCCAATACCTAACAAATGATACACCATCCTTCCTGTGCCCATAAACACACCTTGTATTGTTCACCAGCCCAATGGTACTCGTAGCATTATACATAGAATCTGGACAAACCCCCTGAACAGACCCATCCTCATTGACCATGCACTCACTATTCTTAGTTATATAATAATCATCCGCAAATGGTATTCCACCCTCCTTAAACCCTGTGATGGCCACATCACCACCTACCATCAAAGAACCTGAAGCATTGGGGTCTGCCCACCCAAAAGCCATATAATTCTGAATTCCAATTGCAGCCTCCAAACCAATATCAATGACATTATCCCCCTCCTTAAAACTCCACCTAATCCTATAATTATCAGAGAGCATTTTACAATTATCAAACATGGTGGGCTGCTCATTGTTTGATAAATTCACTCCACCGTTTGCAGAGTAATTAGTCAACAAAATGTGGCCAAAATCAGAGGCGGTGGGGATATCCCAAACTGCAACAACTTTAATTTGATCCCAAGTTACATTTTTGTGCAAATGAACAACAAAGGTGTCGTTTTTATAAGTCTGATTGAGGGTAGAATCGGAAATGATGAAACCATTGGTGAGATTTTGGAAATCATCAGCCGTGGCGCCCCACCAGTGGACGTCGTAGCCGGAGAGCATGTCAAAGTGGGAAACCCGAAAAGAACAATCATCAATGACAGAGAAGAGACCGCGCAGCTGGTGCTGCACCATGGTGAAGTGTGAGGTGAAGTTGAGAAGAGAGGTATTGGTCCGGGAGCAACCCAAAGCCGGATCGGAATAGGAGAAATGGATCAAAAACATAAAAAACCCAAAAAGGAAGAGGGAAGATGGGGCCATGGAGAGAGATCGAGGATGATGGATCTGGTAATTTTATGAAGGGGTCAAATATGCAGATGTGTGTGTTGTCGATTCAATATATGGAAGTATACATACATATATTCACATATAGGAAAGGGAGTAAGTGCATATGCGGGCGGGCAAGGATGTAAAACTTGAGGGGCGAAGCCGAAGAGAGGAGAAGGAGAGAGACCAACCTGGATTGGAATGACAGAGAGTCGGATGGCGAAGAGGAGAGAGGAGCAGCAAAGGCTGGGGACTGGGGTTTTCGAGAATAGAGATCAGCAGCTTCTAACCTTGTACCTTGTTCTTGAGTTCAATGTATTGTTTGTACGTGGCCAAAAAAGAAAAATGAGTTTAACATAAATATTGAGATGGGGTTTGTCTTTTATCTAAAATAAAATATATCGATCAATAAAATATTGAACAAAAATCTCAACATAATAAAATATTATAATATTAAAATTATATTAATATAATTTATTTTTATTTGATAATAAAAAAATAAATAACCCACCACTTCAATCAATTCCCTACAGAAGCTACATAGATCAAATATGATACAAGTAATGATCCTGCTACATTTAATCCCAATGCCATTGAAAAGAATGATAGTTGTGGATGATTAGGTATCTATACTATACCATTTCTACTAATAAATGCAAGTAATTTTGGAATTACAATAACTATCCCTTAACAATTTTTTTATTATTTTTGGAATACCCAAAACGCGTGTGACTACCTCAACAATTCTAACCTAATCAGTTTGAAAACCCTTTTTCTTCATCCCTTGAAGCCATTGTTTTACCTTTTTTAACAATCCAGAGGTTGCAAATGCCTTCTCTTTGAGGATTCTGGTAATACCAATATTGACTCCATGCAAATGTACAAAAACTTTAGTATAAGGCTGATGACAAGGAGAATGACCCAACAGCATCACAATTTCTCCATCACCATCCCCAGAATGTTGCTGCTGCGCTCCCCATTCATTCCCAATTACATTCTTTGAGCCATAAACAAATTAAACTCAATTGCCTAGACTGAAATTGGGAAGCCAAGCCACTTGAGGTGACAAAATATCCCCATAAAGGGCCCAAACACCCTCTCTATTTAGTTAAAGAGAGCTGAAGAGGGCCCTTATGCTGATGTTCATGTACTAACTAACTCCCATATTTAACCCCACCTCTCTAAACATGGGACAAATTCATCCACACTACACACACAAACTTTCTTTCATTTATCTTTTTTCTTTTGTTAACTTCTTTCACATATATCATCAACTCACAGTACAACATTTATATTTGTGTGTGTTGTGGTGGATGAGCAATCAGAGGTAGAGAATTTTCCAGTTATCTGTATGGCACAAACGCTACTAGCTAATGTATACCACTATGATGCAACAATGAGAAAAATGTTCGGTTTCTAGAAACTACCAAAAAATACACCACCACAAAAACATAAACAATCCATTCATTATTTCATGTTATTGCATACCTTTTTTTACTAACAATTCAAACAAACTTATTATGTAACTCTAAGGCATGAGCTGAAGCAGTCTCCTCCCAAGGAGAATAATTCTCTCAAGAATGTTACTATTACTACGCTACCGATCCTTATTTCTGAAACATGCCAAACTAGCTGCAGCAACATACCAGCTCACACAGATCTAGTCCACTCTGCACCAGTATTCACAAGTTTGATATAGACATTCTTAAAATCTTCGAAGAACAGATTTTGATCATCAGCGTACTTGGAGATCCACCTGTTCATCAAAAATAAGGGGGAAATTTTACTGCATATGCTAAATCAGGTTTACACAGGCACTAACTATGGTCATAAAGAAGGCACACCTGATGCACTCATCATCCTCAACAAGAGCACGGTCTGAAGGAAGGCCAATCATACTCGACATTCCGCCTGCATAAATAGAAAAACATTCAGGGGGAAAAATTAACTCAAGGATCTGGGGGAATTTGGAATTCTTGAGTAAAAACGATTCCAAACAATGAAGTTCTGCTGGTCTTCCGAGCTACTTAGGGTGCATGAAGAAATAATTAAAAGGTGGCATGATGGGGAAAAAATTGCTGTATCACCTGAAGATGACCATGGCTTCTCTAGAAGAATCTTGAAGTATGAATTATCAAAGACTGTTGGGTTTCCAAAACCTTTACTTCCTAGGGTATGAGCCCCAGACAATGCTACTAGCTCCTGTGCTCTGTAGATAAATTCTCTTAAATAACTACTTCAACAATTTACAAACGATATAAACTATAAAAGTACTAATGGTAAAAAAGAAGGCAAGGAAAAGGAAAAGAAGAAAGGGAAGTAAATGAATAATTTCAATAACATTAGCTGCATCATAGGATCAGGAAAAGTAAATGCATGTTTGAGTATGAAAAATACAACAAAACACACAAGTATGAACAGGTAAAGAGGAACTGTTAATGAATACTCACGTGAAGCCTTTTTTTTTAAAACATTGCTTCATGGCTGTAGCATTCAGCGATTCTTCAGGAAGTTTCCCTTCAGGATCAGGCACCCTAGAAGCAAAACATAGACTTTTCAGAATTGCCACTTCTGAGAATCATGACCAATGAATTTTTTCATGGCTCCGAGTTATAAGAATTGTATCCAATGCAATCCACAGTTGAAACATCAATAGCTTGTTATGATTGCACTGCCGCCATTTTGGTGTGAACAGGATATGGCTCAGTTAAGTGCTAATATTTGTATACTGAGTAGTTACAGTTCAGGTGCTTATGATGCTAACACGTGGTAGGGGCTGTTTGTGTTATGCCACAAGTGGTGAGAGATATATTCATGGCATAATTTGTCTAATCTAATCCTATTCTTACAGAGAGATTAGCAAAACAAACCAACAACAAGCAACAAGAGATAAGAGTTAGCCCTTTACTTTGCATCTACTCTTCCCAATTGAACAGGGATCTTTGGACCTCCGCATACTAATACAGCTTCTGCTCCAGCCACAGCGATGAAATCCGCCCAGGATACTTGCAAGTGCACCGGTAACAAAGTTGTTATATGGTTTATATTGACCACTGAAGCAAATAACCCTCAAGGTTTGCTAAACAAAATACCTGGACGTATTGCATCCACTTGAACTTTTGCTTTCTCCAAAATCTAGACAAAAATGCATCCATTCAGGAGTTAGCTGATCGGAGGCCATACAAGGGTTGAAGATGCTGGATGCATGGTGAAGGCAACAAGAATCTCAAATTAAATAAGAAAATCAAAAAAGTTGTAAACAGTCCGCCGACTTAGACTAGCCCAACAGAAATGTGCAAGAGGTTTCAGAGAAATGGAAATAAAGAAGCTAAGACGGAAAGCTTACTTTCACTGACTTCTTAAGACCCATGTTTTCCGGTCTGTCAAGTTCATACACTATTGATCCATTCATACCACCTAAAATAACAAAAAAAGATTGCATAAAAACAAAAATGATGGGGAATAAAAGGCTATCATTAACTTTAGGTGAAGAGCAAACAACAAACAAGATTTGAGTCGTGATGATATTTGCTCATGCATATTTAATAAGTCGTTCCGTCGTGAATACCTTTTGAAGTCACCTTTCTGACATAGTGTTAAACACTAGTGTTTCAATTCCAAGTGATATAACAACCAATTACTAATGATCCTAAAAGAAGATTTCTTCTGCCTTCCAAATTCCTTCCTTCCTTTTCTTTATAGTAGAAAAATGAAATTTCTGAACACGAGTACCTGTTCTGTCACCCTTGTCAAAAGTTCCAGCATCATGAAAAACTAAACGAAGTAAACCAGCAGCCTTGCCCTTGGACAATACCTTCCTAATCTCTTCCTGTAAGAGAGACATTTCACTGGACCCAAGACCCCGAGGTCAGTAAGCAATACAAAAGCAATATCATAAGAATAACTGGCTGCCACTCTTGAGTAGATTCTGAATGTGACAGAGAGAAAGAATTTCGAACACAGAGTGGTTCTTCAGTAAGTTTTTCTAGCTTCATTCTATGAAAGGTGTAATAGTTTGTGCTTAAAATGTGAAATTTAGATGTAACGTTTGTTATTCTACCGTTTCCTAAAAAAACAATGATCTACTGAACTAAACTTGAATAGAATAAAAAAAAAAAAAAAACTTGAATAGATAAAACAGACTTGAATTGCAGGTGAATCTTTCTGAAGTGAGCAAGTTTTGGAGTCGATGTAGCTGAATAGAAGTAAAATCACCTTAATTACATGTAAGTGTATGAAAAAGAAGAATGGATCTTGAGCACTGGAAACAGTGTCATATCCAATTTGGTCAGTGTTAAGAAGTTAACAGAAAATCATAATTCGAGTAATATAACCAAAAACACTCAATTCAAATCCACGTACATTAACATCGTGTAAATTAAACTAAGAAATGTATACCGGACTCACTCAGTAGCAGCGGCAAAGCTGGGAGAAGTAAGGAGAAACGACGCGGTAGCCATATACATAAGCGCTCGCCTCCCAAATAGATAATTAGGAGAAGCAGCAGCACAGGGTGAGGCTGAGGCCAGGGTGAGGCTTTTCCCTCCGCATTTGACCGCCGGCAAGTTTCTGGATGGTAATCTTAGGAGGTAAGTGGCTGCGCTAAAGGAGCTAGCTGAACGGAGCGACGAGGGATCGACGGCGGCGGTGCTCAACCTCATCTTCAATAAACGGCTGAGAATTCTTGGCGGGTTGGTTTCGGTTATTAATGTTGTAGGCCAAACTAATCAGTACAGTACAATCGAATTGGTGGTAGGGATTTTAACCAAAGTCTGTTTAACATTGTAATTATAATATCAAAAGAATGTAATTGTTTTTGGTGGTTGTTTAATTTGTTTTCTTGCAACCCATTAACTGCTCCCCGCACCAACTATATCTTTGTTTGTTTGGTCTCAACTATTAAATGTCTATCTTTTAGACAGACTTGTCCAATTCAAGCAATGACAACCATTGTGTTTGTTATTTTTATAACTGCTAACTGCACATGAAAGCAGAATCTGGCAACCGAAATGGAGAAGGCCCATTGCTGCAACATGTACAAGCTATGTATCCTGTTGAAAAACATCAACTTCTTTTTTATCATTCAGACCATTAATTTACAGATCAAGAATACAACTGCAGCATTAGCATCATCATAACTCGTGTTCCAAAATTTCTGCTATTAATCTAAGAACTTTACAGAATACAACCCACAAAAATTACACGAAGGGGACACCGGTTTACATGTGATCTACTCATCTGCAAAGGCCTACAATCCTACCGGAACACTTTTTTTTATTGCCAGCAACTGTTATCTTGGACCAGAAAGGCGAACTGCAGAGAGATATGCATCGCTGTTACAATCCGATGGCCCTGAGGAAGTTCCCTCTTCGCTGATTGACTTAAAGAAACTTGAGTAAAGACGTGACCCGAGTTGAGAAGCTGTGGGAGGTGGCGGGACGGGACTCAGCCCTTCAAGCATTTGCACTACTCTAGTCATTGGTGGCCGCAGATGCATATCATCCTGTATGCACCACAAAGCAACCTTGATTGCTATAGCCACCCTTTCATCCTCTTCATCTATCTTCAATTTGGCATCAATGATGTCCTTCAACTTCCCTTCTTCCAACATTTTGAAGGCATATGACGGAAAGTGGGACTTCTCAGAACTTTCTGCAGCATCATAATTTTTCCGACCACCGAGTAATTCAAGCAATACCATCCCGTAGCTATAAACATCACTCTTCTCAGATATGGCATAGTTGGTGATCCATTCTGGTGCAAGGTACCCTCTGGTGCCCCTTAACGTCGTGAAAACATGGCTTTGTTCTCTATTCATGAGCTTGGCCAGGCCAAAATCCGATACTTTGGCCATAAAGTGATCATCAAGAAGCACGTTCTCAGGCTTTATGTCACAATGAACTATCTTTACATCACAGTCCTCATGGAGATAAGCTAGTCCTTTGGCCGTAGCCACAGCGATATTGTATCTCGTGTCCCAATCCAATAAGAACTCGCCTTTGCCTTTCCTGAAAAGCCATTTATCTAATGATCCGTTCGCCATGTACTCATATGCAAGAAGCCGGTGGCTTCCTTCTGCACAGAAGCCTTTGAGCCTCACCAGATGAAGATGATGGATGCTGCCTATGATGCTTACTTCAGCACGAAATTCTTTCTTACCCTGACCGATACCTTCCAATTTCTTCACAGCCACCCTGGTGCCATCAGGAAGAGTACCTTGATAAACTGAACCAAACCCCCCTTGGCCAAGTTTCACGGTGAAGTTATTTGTTGCCGTCTGGAGATCTTTGTAGCAGAAACGGATTGGCATCCCAGATAAACCTTCCAAGAAATTATCCTCTTCTGAACTCTCTTTAGAAGTGTCTGGCACTTTCTTGTTCTTTCGGTATAAATGAAATCCCGTAAAAAGCAGACCTAGTATAACAATGACTGTTATAATTACAATGACAATGACTACTGGAAAGTGTTTATTGCCACTGCCTCCACTGTTTCCCCCACTGTCTCCACTTGTCGAGATTTTGATATAGGAAGTGTAGTCAGCCCCATCATGGGATCCTTCCATACTGCCTATCTCATTAAAGAGAAAGCAATTCCCTGAACTGCTCTGGAAGAACATTGCAGCGCAGGAACAATTCTTTAGGCAAGAAGCTTTGCAGCCATCTAAAGTTGTGTTAGAGATTGGTGGAACAAAATCAAGCGCGAAATAACTAAGGCCATCACCACCACTCACAAGGTCCACAGAACCCATTGAGTTATCGCATGGGGGGAGAGCCACTGACTTGCAAGAGGGAAGAGTAGATGGACACTGGCACATGTTGCCTGGATAACATATAAAGTATGGATCACAAGCTGCAGGCCTACTACACTGATCTACAGGTATTCTTGTCGAGGTGGGATTGGACGAATCTTGTTGGAGCATAGTAAAAGTGATGAAGCCATCATCTCCTAACACGGCCACCCAAGTTGCATTTGCATTGCTAACATCTGAGAAAATGAACTGCCATAGCAAGACCTTATTTGGATCGAAGAATTTCCAAGAGTTTGCACTAAGAACTGCAGAAGTTACATCGCCACCACCTTTATTGATGGTTATTCGGGTGTCTCTTCTCATAGACCAGTATGGCTGCGGGGGCTGGAAACCTGCGGAAAGAAGCATATCCCCAGACTTAATCTCAAGGGAATAGGTCAAGTTATTGGAGCCAGGATCGCTAACGAGTTTCATGCCTTGAGAGAATTCCTGGTTTGACAGAAGGGTATTTGTTGGATGGCTAAAAGTCTGCCACACTATGCTGCCATCATTCCCGAGCAAAACAAGATTTCCAGAATCCAGCAATTCCATAGCAGAAACTCCTTTGTTAGCAGTGCCGGTCGACCAAATCGTGGATCCCCCTTTCTCTAAGTATGCATTGCCGTTGTTATCAAAGGCAAAGTGATCCGAGTTGTGAACTGGGGAGCCTCTGTTGGCAGTCCAAACTACAGTCGAGCTGCTCTTGTGAATCACAACAAGCAGAAACAGGGTAACATCTTTGGTAGTGGTGAAACCAAAAGCAAAATTGGAGTTATTGGACAAGAGAAACAACCCATCATTGTCTATCCACAGCATTTGAGATCCTCTAAATCCTGGACTCAATTTCCCAATATTTCGAACACTGGCAGTGCATGTTTTCAGCAAAAACACAATACACAAACACACAACAGAATTGGACAGGAAACCCCACTTTCCCATGACAAGGATTTTATTCAAGTGAATTACCCCAAAGCAAACAAGGATTGGAAGAATCAACTCATAAAACTCACTGCACAAATTTCAACTTTGAAGAAGGACATCCCACGACTCTAAAACCACAAAAACAAAACATCAAGAACCCAAGAGATCCTGGAAGTCGGATTTTTTCACACACAAATGTTGCTGGATAGTAGTATTACAGACAGGAAGTGATAGCAGAATTAACAATGTTACGGTACCTTTCTTACAACCAAGAAGCTATAACTGATTCTGTAGAAAAAGAGAAGGAGAAAAAGTAGAGCAGCTACACAAATTGCAGGCTGCTGCTAATCTGTATCCATCAAATGGGACTGCAATTGGCTAATAAAGAAATATGACTTAAAAATGAAATCTTCATTCTTATGATAGAAAAAAAAAAAAAAAAAAAAAGAAAGAGGCAATTAATGAGCAGAGGAGAAAGGACATGTATTGATAGCAATCCCAGAGTGGTAGCTATCAAGAATTGAAGTGTTGGGTAAGAGTAAGAGGAGAAGAAAAACAAGTAGCAGGTAACGAAGACATACAAAGGCGAAATGGATGAATCTGTTTGAGCTGATGTCAAAGTCTTGGAGAGATCTGAGGTGGGCATTAACTTTTGTTGTTTCTGTCCAAAATACAGGTGTGTAGGTGTAGGGGGTTTGCGCTACTAATAAATATATTATGGGCCACGACCAAAGTTTTGAAAGAAACTGATTAAACTAATGAGCGGAGGCTCATATATCCATAATTCACATCTTCATCTAATATAAATGATCGTGATGATGATGATGGGAAGAAAATTTAGTCAACACATGGATGGAAAGTGATCAT
Organism: Sesamum indicum; assembly: GCF_026168435.1. NCBI lineage: Eukaryota > Viridiplantae > Streptophyta > Magnoliopsida > Lamiales > Pedaliaceae > Sesamum > Sesamum indicum. The sequence goes on along the minus strand of NC_142657.1, from coordinate 233,238 downwards.
CAACACACTCGTATTATTTGATGCAAGAAAAAAAAAAAAGTATATATATCAAGAATTATAAGATGAAACAAAGTATTCAAATGAGAATGAGCATGAACATGAGCTCATAATTTTGTAATATATAAAACCCCATGAGATCAATATAAAGATATATAAGTAGGGGCAATAGTGTAGTATTATTAATGGAGTGATTGTGCCATGTTCCATAAGTGTTTTGGTTTTTAGATGAGATGGAATTAAATAAATGGTTGTGGATCCATAATTAATTAAAATGAGAGGGGTTGGAATAATTGGAAGATTGTGAGCAAAACCAAATGAATTTAAGATAGAAACTTGAAGGTGTCAACAACACCAACTTGCCCAATAAATGCTGCTTGCTTTTTCTCTTAATTTATTGGATTTAGCTGTTATGTGGATGTTAGGTGGGCAACCTTCTTTTTTCCTTTGTCCTCCTTTACAAACTTCTCTCAAATTCATCTACTGCTAATTAATTATAAATGAGTTATGCATCTGTAAATATATTCATTATATAATCAATTACATTATTATAAAAGTTAATAAAATTAATCGGTTTATGATTAAAAAAAGATTTATGAACTCAAAGTCAAACTGTTTGTAAATTATAGTAATAAAAGCGAATGATTAATTCTTAAATGTGAATGAATCCTCTAAAGATACATAGGAGAGAGGCTCTGATCATGAATATAGAAAAAGGATTCTCATTTCTGGCACCATGTGATTCTGGGGTGTGAGCCTACAGCTCTAATTCCACGGTTCTGATTTGACCCCAGAGCAGAGAAGTCACTGGGATTTATATTTGATTATTATTATTATCATTATTAGGATTGTTGATTATGAGGTTGTTCTAAAAACGAGAATCCAAATCTTGATTGGCGATAGGGTGGTGGTCGTAGGATGATGCTTCTGGAGATTTGCGTCCGTTTTCACCACTCACTGTCCCTCACCCTCACACTCACCTGCCTTGTATAAAGTATTCTCGTACCTCGGGACTTTATCATTCTTATCATCATCCTTTTCTAATTGATGGAGAAAAAAAATCAAGCTAAACAAGTAATGATGATATTTTTAAGAAGAAAGGTCCAAGTCAAATTTATCAATTAATGCAAAATAATAAATTACTAAAATAACTCCAGCCAATAAATCATAGTTATGTAATAGAAAATAGATGAGGGTTAAAGTAGTATTTTACCTATACATACCCTAAGAAACATACCTCCTTATTTTTGAATTTGAAGGGAGAGAATTACTTGAAAGGATTTCAGTGTGAAGCATGTTCAATCGCGTCCCAATAATACAAATTTAGTAGATATCGCCTTTGGCAACATCAACTTGGCGCTGTTTGTGGGCACGTGCGGTTCGACATTTGAAGTTGAACCCTAAATCAAGAACAAGGAATGAAAATGGAGGCGTAGGAAAACTTGAAGGGATTTTCGAGCAAGCACCCCAAAAAAAAATCCAACAACCATTCGGGCCCAAGAGGGGGAAGGCAATAGAAGACCCGAAGAGCAAGAGGAGCACGAGCAACCTCCCCTTCCCCTTATGCTCCAGCTTACACATGACGCCCTTCAACAATTAATCAAACATTCCTCAGCACAAGCTGTGTCAAGGGCGACTGCACAGTACATCGCAGAGCATGTGGCGCCGCCGCAACCTCCTTGTTACCCTCTTAAAGGAGAATCGTCCAGGAGAAGAATTCCTCAAGAGGGAGAGAAGAGGTTAAGCACCTCCCCCTCTTGGAGGAAAGTCATCCTATAGAGGAGAACCTCAAGAAGCACCTCCCCTCTTTGAGGAGAGTTATCCAACAGAGGAGAATCTCAAGAGGAGATAGGAGGTCAAAGCACCTCCCCTTCTTGAAGGAAAGCCGCTCAGAAGAAGAATTCTTCAAAAGGAGAGAGTAGGTTAAGCACCTCTCCCTCTTTGAGGAAAGTCATCCAACAGAGGAGAACCTCAGGAAGATAAAGGAGGTCAAGCACCCCTCCCCCACACTTATTGGAAAGTCATCCAGTAGAGGAGAACTTCAAGAGGAGATAGGAGGTCAAGCACCTCCCTCTCTTCAAGGAGAGTCATTCGAAAGAAGAATTCTTAAGAGGAGAGAGGAGGTCAAACACCTCCCCTTCTTGGAGGATAGTCATCCAATAGAGCAGAACTTCAAGAGGAAATAGGAGGTCAAGCACATCCCCCTCTTGAAGGAAAGTCATCTCGAAGAATTCCTTAAGAGGAAAGAGGAGGTCAAACACCTCCCTTTCTTGAAGGAGAGTCATCCGGAAGAGGAGAGCCTCAACAGAAGAGAGAAGGTCAAGCACCTTCCCCCTCTTAGAGGAGAGTGATCCTAAAGAAAGCCTCAAAAGGAGAAAGAAGGTCAAACACCTCTGCATTTTGAAAGAAGCTATCACAAAGTTGGAGAAAGCTTCAAGGGGAGAAGGGGGGACGAGCACCTCCTCTCATAGGAGTATTGTTTCAAAGAGAAGATCCCCAAATAAAGATGGAAGGTCAAGTATCTTCAGGTTCACCACCCAACAAAGTATGGGGAAATCTCAACTTACATATTAGTGGTTGCACCATCAAAAGTGTAATCCTTTTGCACCCCACCGAATGGCCTAAGTTGTGGAATATGGGATTAAAATCCCGAACTTGATCAAGTACAAAGGGGCAGAAAGCGCATGACCAAAGCCCGACACTCGAGTCTACCAAAGAAACTTTCAAATAGGCGACTTAGTATGGAGAATGTCAGCCTTTTAATAAATTAAATGCAATGAAAAAGTAGGAAGACACTCGAAGGAACTCTCATGAAATTCCCAAGGAATGTCTAAAAATAATTGAAGGAACTCCTAAAAAGTTCTATAAAAATAATCTATGAAACTCCAAAGAAGTTCCATAAAAACAATAAAAGGAAATCCTATGAAGTTCCTGCATGATGCCTAAAAATAATCAAAGAAATTGCTAAGAAGTTCCCTAGAAGGCGCTCGAAGGAACTCCTATGAAGTTCCCAAGTGATGTCTAAAAACAATCAAAGGAACTCCTAAGAAGATTCATTGATGATATTCAAAGGAACTCCTATGAAGTTCCTAAATCACGTTTAAAAATAACCAAAGGACTCCTAAAAAGTTCCGTAAAAAATAATGAAAGAAACTCCTAAGAAATTCCGTAAAATTGGTCGAAGTAATTGCAAGCAAATACACATCATCATTGTACAAAGGACTCCTAAGAAGTCCCAAAAAAGTACATGGAGAAAAAAAGGCAACAAGAATATATGTTGTCCCGATTACAAAATACAAAATTAATAAAGAAAGCTATGAGGTAAGTCAAGCGCGATTGCCCCTAATGTTATGAGCACCCTCAACAAGTGGCTCATCTACAACTTCCACCTCGCCTTCTTCAGTAACATACTCATCAATCACAGGGGGAGGGGGGGGGGGGCGAGGTCAAGGAATATGAAATCCTCCCTTGCAAGGCGACCACACTGTCTCAGCTTAGAGTGATACGGCCTAATCACTTGAGTATCATTGGTTCTCGCTACCACGACACCTTCAAACTCCTCAAGACTCAAGAGTTTTTGACATCCATAAACGTGGCAACGAAGCTGGGGCTGGGGGGCTATAGACAACTCCAACTCATCACTTTGGGTATGGACATGACTAGTAATTATTTGAGACAAATCAGAGCACATTAAATTTTCAAGAGAATCGAATGACTCTCGAGCGGTTTCCTAATTGCCTCAATAACTTCATCTTGAAAATCAACAATCCCCACAGAGTGGAAGGCAAAGACGAACTAAACGCAACCTTGCAGACAATATCTGGTCTAGGCAGCTCACCATGACCAGATGAGGCTGGTCGAGCCGCTGATCCTCGACTAGTTGCAGCGTCGCTCTCTACCAGTGGCTACGCTGCCCCCATCCAACGACAACTTTCCACTCTCAGTATATTTTCTCGACATATGGAAACCTAATCCAGAAAAAATCTAACCGAGTCCCAAGTACGTTTGCCCATAGCAGGCAAAATTGACGCGACCTAACACAACAAAGCGAGACATAACTAGATAAAGTGGGACGCAACACTATAAAATGTGAGATGACACAACGCGATGCGACGCTGTTGGGGCACAACACAATGCGACGCGCACAACGCAATGCGAGATGTAATGCATGACATGGTGTGATGCGACATGACAAAACGCAATGTGAGATGACATAGCGCTATGCGACGCAATGTGACTATATGATTTGCTAGGTCTACCTTACCCCTATGGCGACAAATGGCCTTGACCCACAACGTCGTCATCTTCAACCAACGACGATACCGCTCTTTAACTGCGATGTATCCTCATTTGATATCCTAATACAGGTCAAATTTGAGAAGAGCCCGAGATCATAATTTAATTCCTAAATATCCTCATGATATCCATAAGTTGGGGGCTGTTGATGGAGAAAAGATTTCAAGTTAAATAAGACAATGATGACATTTTAAAAAAGAAAGGTCCAATTCAAACTTACCAAATTGATGTGGAACAACGAATTACTAGAACAACCCCAACCAATAAATCATAGCAAGTATTAGGGGGTAGGTGAAGATTAAAGTAATATTTTACTCATACGTACCCTAAATAGCATGTATTTGTATTAGTATAAATACCCCCTCATTTTTTCATTTGAAGGGAGAAAAAACACTTGTAAGGATTCCAGTGTGAAGTGTGTTAAATCGAGCCCTAAGTCGATATCGCGACATCAATTATTATTTTTAAAAAAAAAAAGAAATATTGAATGAGAAAGGAGAAGTGGGGAAATTAAGTGCTTGGGGTTAGGCATTGAAAAATGAAATCTATCTTTGATATAAATATAAATATAAAGAAAGGAAAAAGTGAAATAAGCAGCTGGTTTTGCTTAAGTCGCACTCTTCTTCAACTGCACAATTAATTAAACGCACTCTCACTAAACTAATAAGCATTAGGTTAGAAAATTTAGGGTGTCGAAAAAGTTGAGGATTTCCATTGGGAGGATACTACTTATTTTCTCTTCATATCTATCTATCTTTGATTTTGTGAAGTGGGATTCAGTAGAATGGATTGAGATGTGCGCCTTTTCTTTTTCCAACCTCCATTTTTTTTTTTTTTTTTTATAATTTACTAGGAAAAAAGATGTGTGTTGCACCTAAACCCACATATAATAATGGACATTTATAAAATAAATATTTAAATAAGAAATCCAATAACACAATTAAATTTAATACATAAATCATATTTATTTTCTATTCAAATATATTAATAAATTATTTATTTTTTGTTTTTAATTGTTAACCTAAATAAAATCATCAATTCTGAATTGTTTTTAATTCTTTTTTCTAACTAATTAAGTTAATAAAAAATGTTTGGATTCTTTTATGATATAGATTATAACTTACTACCAATAATCATTTAATTTGAAATATTTGATATAATTATATTTAAAAAACTTAAAAAAAATTATATGAATTGATAATTTAAAAATTACTAATTAATACAAATAATTGAATTTTGTCATATTACTTTTTCTTTTAAAGAAAAAGCATCCTGCACATATCTATATCTATACTATATATAAAAGAATGAATACTAATATGTTTGTTCCCCACTGTGAAAAGATAAGTATATCCTCACTCAAATATTATTAATTATATTATTGAATATTTAATATTAAAATCCACATTAGTATTCATCCTTTTATATATAATATAGATATAAACTAGTATGTGACATACAACCAAATATGTGTACAACTAATTTAAAATTTAAATAATATTTAGATGAACAAAAAATATGGTGCATGGCTCATTTGGAGTGGAAAGTCATCAAATAAGTACTAGAAGATAAAAACGTATAAATGGGTGAAAATAAAAGTATTATTACTTTATTTTTGTGTACAAGAGAAATTGATATAGAATCAAAACTCTAAGTACGCAATTACATTGTTCCTATAAGCTAAAATGATAGGATAAAGGTGAAACTTGTAGTATGAGGGCTCAAAGTGAAGAACAATAAAAAATGTTCTTTCCTGTTAAGGGAGCTTTCTATTCATAAACAACCACAAGTTGGTTAGAGGAAATCACAAATTTGAGAGAGTATGACCTCAAAGTTATTAGATAATGCTAAATCCCCTTTCAGATTTGGTAGATAGTCCTTAGTAGTTGGAGACTTGGAGGATACCCCTCAGACTCGAGGGGCAACTAGAGGATCCCCTTTGATTCTGGGTGCTGTTGGAGTCTGCTGCATCTTCAGGAGATAAGGATGTCTTCTCGATTTTTCTAAAGATGGTTGAGGAGCCTTCTTCCAACCGAAGTCAAGCTTTTAAGGTTTATAATTTCTCTCTACTCTCTCGAATTTGGGCTGATTGAACTTTAATTAGGAGATTTCAAGTCCCTAAATTTTCTTGAGGGCCTGTGAAGCCTTCTTGGACTGGGATCCTCTCAAATTTAGGCTGGTTAGACTTCTTTTTGGTCAATTTATTTTATGGCGGCGACTGTCGATCACCCTTAGATGAGTTCTACTTGGACTGAGCTCCCTAGAGGCCTTATAGGCCCTTTCCCGAACTGGGCCCTCTTCGGGCACCATGTGTCTTGCATTTTTTTTTTCTATTTTTGGGTTTTTTAGGTTTTCTTTCGCCAGTCTATTTTTGTTCACATCAAATATAGTGTTACCTTTTCAAAATATATATTTTAGTTAATAAAAAAATAGAAAAAAAATACAAAATTTATGGAAAGTTATTGTTGAAAAACGATGCATGACAAATTAAAGAATAAATTTATTTAATAAACTTATGCCAATTAAATTAAATTGTAATAAGTGATTGATTATGATATATGACGCATAACAAGTTGTGACACGTAGATAATGGTTGATGGCGCCCAATCATCTTCGAACTATATCTAATCGATTGAAAAAGTGTGTTCGTTGGTTGAAATGATGCGTTCACTCGGTGAAATCCTTTAGATGAAACGATGCAACCATTTTGTTGCAATGATATGTCCTTTGGGTGAAATAATGCGTCATTCGAATGAAAAGTTAACCTTCCAAAGACATATTTTCTAATTGGACATGTTCATTTAATGATATCTTTTAATTTCTATAAATAGGCCTTCCCTTTTAATTTCATTCATTCATTTTGCAAAGCATTTTAGAGCATTTCAAAGTGTTAGCAATAAAAACATGTTGTCTTTTATTAGAAGAATTCCAAAGTACTATTTAGTTCTTCATTTCTCAAAGTTTATAGAACTACTATTTTTAAATCACAAGTTATTATATATTGGAAGACAAATTGTTGTTGTCATTAACACCAGAGCGGGATAATAAATATTTAAAGATAAATAATTAATTTTTACCTCATCTTCATAATACACAACTTTCACATATTTTTCAATTTTTTCCAACAGTAATTAAGAGAAGAATGGGGGGAAGAGAGAGAGAAAAAACAAACTATTTAATAATTTAAAAAATAATAAGTCAGAAAGGGCTTCCAAATTTAGTGGGTTTGATTTGTGGAAGAAATCAGCACACCAGAAATAGGCCGTAATGAGTCCTTTCCTGTAAACACAATTATAACTTGGAACTAAAAGCCCAATTGAAATACTTGTTTTGTAAACCTACTATCACAGCCACGTGAAAAGCTGACAGACAAATCAGCCACACCCACTTGCAGTTAGTTCGCATTTCACTTTTAGACACCAATGTTTTGAAGCTGGCGGGTGGACTTAGTGCAGTCAGTCAACACGGATTTTGCTCCTAAAACACACACATCTACGGTCTACCTAATTAAGCCTAACCAAGTTCAAATTTACAGCTTCCTTCAACCAACTAGCCCCTCTCATTCCTATTCCTAGTCCTCACAAACTAAACAAATTACAGTGAGATTCAGAACAAACACGAGCGTTGACAATACAGATTTCTTACAAGCTCACATATTGTGCAACCCCCCAACACGGAAAGGAAAAACCAATATCAACATCCTCCAAGTGAAAACCCTACATAACCATACAGATGAGTTAGGGCGGTCCAAAGTGAACATGCATGCTGGTGGCCAAAAGTAAAAAGAAAGCAGAAACAATGCATAAAGATGCCACTACAAAACCGACCAGGAAGCTTCTTCTTCATTACACGTGGAAAACCAAATGGAATAGAATACTAGGAGAAAAAAAGGGATTCCTCCCTTTTAAAGGGTCCTCATTTTGATTTCATAGACGAGGATAAAAGACAAAGTTAGTACATCGCTGACAGAAAACAAATCAACAAAATGTTGATTGTTATAAACAGCTAATTGAGGTTAAGGTCTTTGACTACTTCTTGCATCCATTATAACCAGCTCATGTAATTTGACATGGTCTTGTAATCAACCACGAACCCAGAAAGGACAATCTTGCAAGTCATTTCATGCATATTTTATGAAATTGATCACTTCACAATCTATTTGGCAGCAGCTGCTAATTTGGACCAACACACCTCATTTTGGATAAAACTAAGCTCAAGTTGGGGGCAGTCTCCAATGAAATAAAAGCTCGTACTTAACGAATTCAGCAGCAAGGCAAATGAATGTCACTTTCGTTCCCATTGGACTACCCATTTTAATCTAGTAAGTCACGACCAGGGACAAGAAAATCAAATACAAACACACACACCCACACAAACATAGATACCGAAACAGTACATACTCTATTAAGCCATCTATTTTTCTGATTTTCCACATTCTACGACATGACTAGCTTCTTCCCACGAAGGGTTAGTTCATGCTAGAAAGAAATTTAAAGTCCATGACAATAAACCTTAGTGAAGAAAACATTTTGCCTTCTGCTGCAGCTTTGCAGAAACCACACATTAGCTGCTATAGCCAGGTCAAGATGTTTGTTCGCATTAATACTTGGAAAACAACAGAAAAATTGAATTTGACGGGAATGACATCACATGATAGTAAGGAACCATGAGAAATTGAGACACTAGTTCACGATAGTGCATAAGATCATTGTAACATTTCTGAAAGCGAGCACCATATATTAGCATTAAAGTTGAGTAAATCCCAAGTATGATAACAAAGAAAGAGAGTAACAAGTGGATTAGAGAAAACCCAGCATGAGAATCCCAAACAATCGCTATTCTCTTCAGCTCACTTTCTCTCTTCCTCAACCCCTCACTATCCCCATAGTCATGCAAAACTGCAACTAGAATCACATAAAGTACAGTAACATGTAAAACAACCGAAACAAAGTAATGTATAGGGAAATTCACAGAAAAATCAGTAAGGAGCATAGGGATACCCAGCAGGTGGTATTCCCGCTCCATTTACAGGTGGCATTCCATAAGGCATCACGGGCTGTACGCCTGGAGGATAATACCCGCCCGTGCCAATCTTGGACAAACTAGTTTGGCCCTGCATTCCTTCTCTGGAATACTGTTGCCATACCATCTGCTCCTGCACCAGGAAATGCTGCTTTTTCTCCATATCAGCCATCTGCACATATGCAGGCGGAGGAATGGCCAAAGATGCAGCAAACGGATCTTGTCCAACCGTCTGGACTGTTCCATCAGGTGCAGGGAGTGCTAACACAGGAGTTTTACTTGTTCCAGGACCTGGCAATGCCACGCTGCTGGCACTGCCACCGGTCAACTGGGTGGTGCTCACGTGCTGCCTAACCACTCCCTGATCATACATGCCATTCAACAACAATGGATCTAATCCACCACCCATTGCAGCCTGTTGCTTAGACAAATGACTTGCAGACTCAACCAGAGCCAACTCCCAGTCGGCCTTGCCTGTCTCTGCAGCTGGATTCTGCCAAGCAGAAGTCACCTGTGAACCTCCATCTGATGGGAAAGCCTCCCATGAGCTATTCCCATTGTTTGCTGCCGGCCCGGCAAACAATGCCAGAGCCAACTTATTACCTTGATCATCAGCAGTCACTCCCTCATCCCTCAAATTTACCAGATCGCCCGTCTCCTGAACAGCGGGCTTCGGAGGCTCTGGCTCTGGTGGCGGTGGCGGTGTATGATTCTCAGGAGGCGGGAGTGCTTTAATCTCATTCATATCCTGCACTTGCTCCTCCTCCTGAGGCACCGGCTGGCTCTCTGCTTTCCTCTCAGGACTCTTCAGTGCCTTTGATCTATCCCTCACAAACTCCTCCAGAGTCTCCAATAACTTGCTAGTGATCCTTTGCACCTCTGGGTATTCAGAAGATCTTGCCACCCCAGTATCCTTGCACCAATTATAGAAGCCGACCAGCTCGTCAATCTGCTTTGCTGCACTGACATATGCATCAAAAGCCTTCACGCAGTCTTGATATTCCATATCGAAGAACTTATCCAGAAGCACCGCCAAAACCTCACACACATCGGAATACAACTTAAAACTCTCCTTCACAACAGCATACAGAGCAACCAATATCATCCGCTCATTCTTTGCCAAACCTGTGGGGCGACACGACAAAAACCGATCCAACAGCCTCTGCAGATGTCCCATCTTCCCAAAAATCCTCTCAGGGTTCATCTCCCTCAATGGAGTAACATCTTTTCTCTCCTGTGCCGACTCCCTTACATCACCAGAGGACCTTGATCTGCGCATTCCGTAATTCGGCCCATCCCGAGACTCATTGTAGTCATAATCATTACCCCGGTTCGATCCTGGAGGCGATCTATAATTATACCTGTCATCTCTACCACCAAATCGTTCAATTTGACCTCCATCTCCACTCTGCTTCCGCTCATAAACCATCAACTCAAGCCTCTGATCCAAGTACATAGCATATGTGCGGACAAAAGCGGAGTGATCCCACGAGTTTGAATGGGCCTCATCGCGAAAATCAGACAAATTCAACAACCTAGTTCCCCTCCTAGTAGCAAACATAATTTCCTGCTGAAAAACAGCGTCTCCCTCGTTGAGCAAGCGGTGAATGAGCATCAAACACTTGAGGGCAACAATCCAATCACGGGTTTTACCCAATCTTTTGGAAACCGCAACTACACAAGCGCTGACATATCCATGAGAATAGGAAGTCAACTGAAGAATTTCCCTTATATACTTCTCGGAGGCGGGGTCATCATCGTGGCTGGTAGCTTTGACTATAGCAACTTCCAGCTCCGGCGCCATGTTGCTAGCAACTTTAGCGATCCCGATGCTGGTCTGATCCTTCACCGCCCCGATCGCCTTCCGGATCGTGCTCGGAGCCATGGCTTGAATCCGCTCACCCTAGTGACCTAAGACAAGAATTTCAAAAACCCAATTACTTTGGAATTTTAGAAAGAAATTAGTGCAATAAACGAACTCAAATGGATCAATTGTTTCCAAAAAGAAGGTGAAGGTCAAGCATTTCTATAAAGAAAATAGGAAAAAGTCAAAATTTCAAATCTTTTGCTGGGGAGGAAAAAGAAGGAAAAAAAGAGACGAAATCTAAACATGGTTTACCTGAGCAAGTAATGAAACCGTTGGTTAGATCCGGGAGTAGGGGCAGTGGAATAACAAAGGTTGAAGGAATGAAAAGAAATAGAAGGTCAGATCTGGAGGGAAGAGAGAAAAAGGATGAAGTGGGAAGAGTGAAAATGCAGAAATGGAGGTGGGCGGTCGGTGTCTCTCTCTAGATACGGTGCGAGTCTTGGAAGAGAAAGGTATAAAAGGGGAAGGAGTCTGTGTGACTGTGAGAAGGAAATTGAGCGAGAGGGAGAGAGAGGGGTGAAATTTGGGATCCCGGATTATGTGGAGCGTTGGATTTGATGTGAGAAAGAGAGTAGAGTAATAAGAGAGAGTTGTGTAGTGTGTAGTGTATGTTTTAGGACAATTGATGATGAGGAGGAGTTGGTAATTGTTGTAATTAAATATGGTTGCTTGCTTTGCTTCTCTCACTACTCACTATTCATTCATCACTTTCTCTCTCTCATTATCACTCGGCTGTTGGGCTATGTATTTGTTGTAAGAAAAGCCCAAAATCCATCCATTGTGGTGTTGGGAAATTTTGAAATTCTAAAGCCCAATCCAATAGATGGTTCGTTTTTGTAGGCCATATTTCCATTGGGCCGTTCCAAGTGTGCCTTTTTGAATTAAATGTTGTTTATAAATCGGCCTTCAAGAATTACTATTATTATTATAGTAATAATAACATATGAGAATGAGAGAGCAGAGAGCAGAGAGCAGAGAGCAGAGAGCAGTGAAAGAAATATATTTAATTACAAAGATAGAAAATAAAACATGATATGATATGAGAAATAGAAGAAATTGCATGCTATTCCTAACTGGGTGTGTACACACAACACCAGAGCAGAGTAGTAGTTTTGTCCCTCAACTCTAAATGCCGCCTCTACTTTTCCTTCCTTACTATGATCTCCAAACGTTGCACACCTTCAACAAATTTTCTGCAAATTAATCATTCACAATTAAAACCCCCACCAACATACATATATATGATGATGATGATGATGATGATACTATATATACATATACTTACTCCCAAGGAAGAATATGATGATGATGATGATCTGTAGGCAGCATCATCCAGTCTCCTTGTTTGTCTTGATACAAGATTGCATAATCCCCCAGCTCTCTACTCGCATCAGTGTCTGCATGTGCCATGCCATGCATATCCATTATTCAGTATTATTTTCTTATCACCATGATCGTGATGATATGTGTGAGATATATACGTACAATTGGCAAACATGATGTGAATCAAGGCGTGTGTTAAAGCTTGATAAGAATGATAGAGAGTGACATCAATTTTCCTTCCAATTCCCACTCCTTCCATCTTCACCTTCACATACCTCCACGATTTCCTCATCCTCCTATCTCCACCACCACCATCATCATGCCCCTGATGCTGCACCATTACTAACTCTTTCCTCATCACTGAATTTATCGGGGGCCACCCCACTACTATTTCTTCTTCTTCTTCTTCATTAATAATATTATTGTTCCTGCATAATTAATTAAAAAACATGTGTTTCGTTGGTACCTAATTATTAATTCAGATCATATACATATACATTCATGAGTAATGAAGATGGATTAATCTTACTGGTGGTTGAGGTGAAGGTTTGGCCATCTGTTTGGGTCTGGGTCTTCCTCGTTTGGCTGTCGTCCACTCCATAACAGCAAATTACACAAATCCTTGCTTTCAACTTCATCATCAGCAGCAGATAAGCATGATGATGAATTGAGCTGATTATAATTATTACGACTTGTGTAGCGCTGCTGCTGCCTGTTTTTGGGTGCTACTACTCCATCACCACAATTCAGGTCCACATGACCTTTCACCATAATGCCTGCACCTGCACTACTACTACTACTACTCTCTCTCTGGTAGTTAATATTATAATTAGGAAGACCCAGCCCTAGTTCAAGCTCCATCTCTCTCTCTCTCTCTATCTATATATATATATAAACGTATTGTATGTATCTATCAATATTCAATTAATATATATAAGGGTGTGTGTGTGTGGAAGTGTTATATATATAAAAGAGGAAGGAAGGAAGGAAGGAATAGGAATTAGGAAGAGATGGGTTGAAGTGAATTAATATATATTGGGGAAGGAAGGTGGTAGGTTTACTTTGAAGTAATATTGGGGGTGTGTGTGTGGGAATAATAGTACTGATAATGTTGGTTGCCTTTGCCTTTGCCCATCAGCTTCAATATATATATATATATATGGAAGAAGCAGATAAGAAAGATGGAATTTAAGTAGAAAGAAAGAGTGGAAAAGGAAAAAGTGGAAGAAAATATTGTCGGGTGGAAGGAGAGGAATGCATTGAAGTTAGGTCGGGCGAAAGAGGGGCAGTGATAGGGACAAGCGCAGAGACTAGAGAAGTTTGTGGGTTGCGTTTCAGGACCGCTTTGCCTTAATTTGCTTCCCTCTTATTACAACAACTATAATCAATCATCCCCCACCCCCTTGTTTTTCTGTCCCCCTCCCCATAAACATATATCTATCTATCCATCCTCCTAATTCATATTTATTAATTATTTATTATACTGGTTAAAACCATTAATTACGTACCTACCCTGTACCTATATATAGATTAATTCAGGATTAGTTATATAGCTAGCGTACGTGTGAAGCTGATGAATTCTAACATGTCTCCACATCATCAGATAGGTGAGTCCAACAAGTCCATGTTTCACAAACTGATCCAGCGCGCTAGCTGCTAATTACTTAAGTTTTATGCTTTTTCTATTACGCAAATCAAATAATGCTTTCTAGCTACATGAATATTTATTTAACTACTCTTAACACCTCTCCTCCATTAACTTCCAACACCAAATTTTGATTGCTCTTCATCATATATACTCATGGCCCTAATGTCTTACATCATCATCACAACAACATTGTGATTCTTAATTAATTTCTTTTATATATATATATATATGGATATGAAAATGATGAGCGAGTAAATTAATTAAGCATGTGAATTAGATATTAAATTAACACATACGTAGGATTCCTTTTGTCGGATTGATCTTAATTTTTAATTAGTACTTGATGAGGACCAAATCTATATATATATATATATATGAGGGTGAAGGTGAATATGTGAGGTGGGGGAAATGACCCTAGTCCCTAGACAAACTAACCAACCACATGTACATATTGTACATTTATTCTATCATGCATGTTTCCTACTTCTTACTTTAATTCCAATCCCACAACGTATATATATATATATATTATGTAATAATTTATACAATATTAATGTGCATAAAAATGAATTGGCCAAAAAAGTCCAAAGAATTAAAAAAAAAGATAGGGACAAAAGACCCATGGTACCCTCGAAAAGCCTAAGTCAGGAGGAGACCCAGGTCATTAGAGGTCCATAATGCTTCCGAAAGGCCCACGGGAACTTGGCAAACGGCCCCTTAAAGAACAGATTGTCAAAGTTGACCAGGCCTTTAGGAACACGTGGCTCCCTCAGAAAGAAGGACTCCATACCCTAACAGACTCCAACAAATCCCTCGAGTCTCGGGGGTATCCTCCAGCTACCCCTCAAATTCGAAATGAATCATCTGGCAACAAATATGAGGGAGGATCAACTTATCCAATACCTTTGAGGCCATAATCCCCTTAAATCTGTGGCCTTCTCCAACAATCTGGTTATTGCCTATAAATAGAGACCTCCCCTAGCGGGAGAGGGAGAGGCAAGATCAGAGAGCACGACCAAAAGGACCTCCTCCAGAAGAACATGGTCAAGGGGACACCTTTACACATTCACACATTCATATGTTTTACACTTTTTAAGTTTATCCACTACAAAAGAACCGCAGATTTATACAATTTTTTTGGAACGGCCAAAAGTTCGGAACACCCGACGATGTAGTTATCACTTGTGTATGTAAAGGTTTATGCCAAAATATTATAATTAGACTTTTATAGCGAAGAAAGGGTGGAGGAGTACTTTGATGTTGTGACTGCCCCTACAGTGCCTGAGGAGCAAACCCATCCCAACTGCTCATGTCGAGGGTAATTATTCACATTGGAGCATGAACAACATATGGATTAGGCACAGAGGATGGTTTTCTTTGCAGTCGGACCATGTTATTTTTCTTCCTCTCACAATGGTGTGCCTCATGATAGTACGAGATCTTGCCTTATTGATGCCGGTCCTAGTTCATATTATTATAGCAGTGGCCCCTATGATTATGAGTTCGAGTTGGCAGACCGTTTTTATGATGTAGTGCATGTTGCCGACCAGCCATTGTAAAACGTTTGCACCTATGAGACCAAATCAAACCAGATCAAAGGACATCTTCTCAGGATTCCACAGACGGCGCCAATTGATCGGGGTCGATAACCGCGCGACCTCCTTGGTCGGATGAATAGGTCCTTCAAATGGTTCGAGATCGATACCTCTTCTAAATTAATGTAAGGGTCTTGAAAAGGGAAGCATGTTGTTAGACTTGCTGAGATAGCCCCCAGCTAAAATCTTTCGATGCTTAAGTCAGTGTTTGGTATCAAGGTCATGTAAGCAAGTCGCTGACGAGCTAGCGAACCTGAGCGATCTAAAGTAAAGAGTGGTAGAAATGGCGTACCATAAATGCACTGACTATGGAGTATTTATAGTGTAAGACTAAGGGTTTTGTTGGTCCAATAGACGTCTTCCGTGTGTCCCGGGTAGCGACCCGACCCGATTAGAAATGCGCGGATCTTCAAGGTAAAATTGTAATTTTGAGGCTTTTCAGAGACAAAATAGTCTTTCTCAGATAAAATTTGGGTTTTACCCATCATAACAGTTTTCAAGCAAGCCGTTACAAATATTTTGTAACGCCCAAAAAGGCCACGATAGGGGTTTCCGTTCCAAAAGTCATTACAAATTAAAAAAAGAGTTACGAATTAATAATATGGTTGTTACAAAAGTCGTTACTATAAAATGATTCTTGTAGTGATCTACTATCCTTTTCACTTTTTTGCTACAATATTAACTCAAAAGAGCATTGTAATTCGTACTTAGAATTTTGATTTGATATCAATTTCTCTTTACCCATTTGACCATTTTTTCTTATATATCCCGTCACTTCCCACTTCAAATGAACCTAGTACCTCACATCATTTAATCAGCACGTATGTTTTTTAAACGCATCTATATATATTTGCCTAATTAATTAGAAACAATAATGATTATTCTAACTATCTATATATATCAATATTATTCACACACACATATGATTAATGTCGTCAATTTTTGGAGCAACTCTTTCTTGTCATATGTACAATGTAGTATAGCTACACGTGTAAAATAATTAATTCATAAGCATGCATGCATGTGTTTATATATAATAAAATACAATGTATATATGTGACTGCAGTATAATGGGTGTCGATGGTGTAAGGGACGGATCCCAAAGAAATTAAACTCCTATATATGTGTGTGTATATATATATAATATGCAACTTACCAGGTACATGACACATTGATTGGACAATACGTATGTGTGTTTTGGTCATACTAAGCTAATTAATCTTGAGATGAATTCCATGAATATATGCTCTAAAGTAAAAGAGGACAAATTGAAGTCCTGCTCTACTACAAAAATTCAAAATACAATTAATGTGTATATATAAATACAATTTAATCGTTAGAATTTTTGTGTATATGTATATTGTTGATGTAAGTGATGAGGATGAATTAATAAAGGTAGAGTGAGTTGTGGTGTTGAAGTAAATGAAAGAGTAAGGGGTTGTGAAATGTGAAGTTCACGTGGGTGGCGGTGGATGGCACGACAACCCAGTCCCCGGAGTTGCACCCTTGTTGTTGTTGGGCAAATATATACACATACATACATACAAAATAAGTACAGACAAGACAATAATATTGTGGCAAAGTACGTAGTACTGAACCAGCTATGCTCATGTCCTAGTCCAACTCCAATCAATACACCGCCGGATTGCACGTGTGGTGGGTCTGCCACACATCACACATACAATGAATCCCCCTCTAATTACTTTGGAGTTTTTAACCAAATAAATTGTATAACAGCTAATTATAATGAATGAATGGGGGTGAACACACGTATATGTAGTTGGTTCAATTTGAATGAAAATTAATACTTACGACGTGATTGATTGGATTCGATCAAATTTAGTCCCTACAACAATTTTTCAACAATGAAAGTGGAATAAGGTCCCCTGCTCATCCCAGCTCCCATGCTCCTCTCACTGTCACTTTAACTCATACACTTGTCATTTTCGAATGCAACCACTCAAAATTAATTAAGGTCCTTCTTTCCAAATAATTCATCACGGACAAAATATATTCATATATACTTGCTTCATTCATGTTGCAACCTTTTAATTAATTACTCAACAACCTAGTATTCAATAATATATACATATACAACCATTTATTTTTAATTAATTTTAAATTTAACTCATTTGATCATACTTAAGAGAGAAAGTGTAGTGAAGTATGATATTTAGGTAGGGGATTGGTTATCGATAGGATATTAATTTGAATAGTTTGGAATTTATAAAATAAAGGGTAGATGGGTAGAAGTTAGCTTAATGAATGATGCAAGAAGACTAAGTGGATTTAAAGAGTACTATTTTTCGCAACACAATTATATACCGTTCATCGAGACCTATTTATATTTATGTTATTTGGTGGAAGATTCTCGAAGATATATTTGTGATTAAAAATAATGGCTTATTCAAGGAAATTTTCTAGAATATTTAAGATATCTTTTTAAAAAAAATTAATTTTAGTATGTATATATGTTTAGATTTCACAGTTAAAAACTTACATTATTGGATTAATTTGTCTCACATATGTAGTAAATATGAGTTTATGAGTGGCCACACACAATTAAGGGTATCTGATTTTACATGTGCGATAGATCCATATATATGTGTATATGCATTCCCATGCCAGCTACTGATCACGAAATCGATCAAAACAACTGAACATATATATCATATATAACCCCACCTTATCTTCTCAACTTTTAGCGCGTGCATGTCCCAATTGTCCACTAGACGGTCAAAGTTTAGCATCCATCATGAAAAGTTTTGTTTGGATCAAATTTAATCGAATCAAATTAATTATAGAGTAAATATGATATAATTATTTTATGATTAGTCACTTTTTTTTAATTATATATCAATTACATGAGAAATATACTACACTTACTATATGATTGATTTAAATTTGATCGAACTAGGTTCTAGTAAAAAATTTTCTATCCATCACTAAATGAACGTATATACTTCACTTTCACAAGCCCATAGCCCTCATGCATTTCACACCATCTATATACATATATAGTAGTTAAAAGAAGAAATGTATGTCACTGATCACTTATACATTTGATCTCTAGACCTGACCAAAATCGAATTTTCGGTAGGGTCAGACCCTAATGGATTCTTTTTTCAACCCATTTTTTATGAAAATCATACTAATTAATTTAAATTCCTTTATTTTCATTTTTATTTTTATTTCCATAATTTATCAATAACACTTTTTTGATAATTATTTTTAAATATTATGTCATTTATTATACTATTTACAACATAATTTTATGAAAATATCAAATCACATATTTAATAACAATTGAATTTAATATAATAAAATTTTAAAATTTAATTTATCACTTCAAGTCTTCAAACAAACAATACTGCCTATGAAGATATTGAAAAATATACCTAGCATGATGATATAGTTATATAATTAATCATTTAATTGTTTATTATTTAAAAAATGTACATGGTTAAAGAATATTACATGGTAAATAATATTATGATGTCTTAATTCTTTAAATTTATTCACTTGAATTTATATTGCTCAATTATTAATTTACATAAAAATTAACAAGAATATATGAAAATTATTTAGTTATTTGATTGAATAATTTGGATACAATCACCGATATATAACGAACGATCTTCATAATCCAGAGCTTCTAATAGTGAAGAATATTTTCTTCATCAATGAATTTGTTACCAAATGATCACATGCACCTTTATGTAAGAAAGGGAGCTCCTTTTATACTAAGCAATTAAATAAGGTAAGTATATGAGCTTTTACTTTTTCGCCCCCTTTGAAAGCGGATAGAAATGGAAACTTTATGATGGGGTGAAATGATCTTTTTTGCAGTTTAATGCCCTAATCCCCTTGATGTGGCAATTATTCCATACATTATGCTCCAATTTCTTGGTTTAATTTTTGACCTTCCAAAGATAAATTCCTCATTTAAGGGAGTTTTTCAATGTGGTTTGCTTACTAATTTTTTCATATCAAACTTATTTTCTGTATAAGGCAATACATAAGAGGAGAAAGTAGTAATTAACCACACCATACATATTGGCCACTTAGATATTATAATTGATGTGTATGCTTGAGGAGGCCCAATCCAAGAAGATAAGAAGACTTGGGGCAGTCCTATCTTTAGCACCTAATATACATGCTTCAGCAGCCTAAAAAAGAGGTTGGAGGCTCAGGGCACCTTCAAACTCAACCCATGCTCATGACCCAACAAGGACGACCGACCTAAAAGGGCCATAAACCTAACAATTCCCTCCCCCCATGTGGCGTGCAATTGGCCCACCAGTCAACCACCACCTCGGACCACATCAACCATAGAAAGACAGTCTAAAGACTCCCTGACGTTTAGGACTCTCTGCAAGCGAGGGGTCTCCCCCGACTGAAGGAGACTCTTCTTGAACACACCCAGTTGTGGATAAGGATAATTTTGCCACTTAACCAACCACCCTAACCTATCTCCATGTAAATCTAGGAAGAAGGATATACCCCCAACCAGCGGGGGCACTCCACTATATATACAGGTTTGGTCCTCTAGGCGAGGGACGGCTCTTTCAACTTTCTAAACACTCTTGTAAGAACTTACCATGCATTCTCTCACGAATTGCACATTTCTTTTGATTAAACATATCTTGATTTCTCATTACCTTTACTTACTTTCTCGTTTTATTTCTTCTCGAATTCAATACTAATTTGGGCGTCAGAGTACTAATATATCTTTTTGTAGGTCCCTTTTCTTTAGGTCCATAAACACTTCTACCCAAGCCTCGAACGACAATCAAAATCCGTTGGACTGTGCTATTTTTGCATGCATCAATTGGCGTCGTCTATGGAAACACAAAGTTGAAGATGTGAGTAGCAATGGAAACATCCAACAATACAACAAACAAGCAAAAGGCTTTGGGGACAGCGGGTGGTACCCAGGCCCTGCTGGTCGTTTCAAGGACGTCCATGACACCTACTAATGGAGCGCTAGTTCAAAGACCCCCTAGGCCTGTTGACCCGCTGCCTGAGCCTCCACGTCGCAGCACTTCCAACCAATACTCCTGGGGACCATTCAAAAAATGATTGCAACGGCCATCCGAGAACAGATGGCAACACTAGTCCCAGCCCGTGCACCAACTCCGTCTAAGGTGATGCCTTAGAGGAGAAAGGGGAAAGGGTACACCCTGCCTCTGTACCCCTAGTTGTAGAAGGTCAAGGACCAGCCCTCGCAGGCCCAACAGGAGGTCCCGCCTCAGTGGCTTGCACTCCTAGAATACTTATAGAAGGGCATTCAAGACGTCCAATACCAAATTGTAGGGGCTCATCCAAAAGAATAGCAAGGTGCCCCCTCATAGAAGCGGTAATGGCAAATGAGCTTCCATGAACTGTCATACTTCGGCTATTACTGAATATGATGGTACCACAGATCCACAAGAGCATCTCTCGCACTTTGAGAATGCAACTCTCCTATATTGATACACTGATGGGATCAAATGACGTGTCTTCATCACCAACTTCGCCAAGGCAACCCAGCAATGTTCAACCAATTTCCCGTGGGTGCAATAGGAAGTTTCCAGAATTTTCGGTCCCTCTTTCACACCAATTCGCCATTAGTAGAAAGCATCTAAAGATTGAGCTTAGTTTCTTCGCCGTACGATAGAAGGAGGGTGAATCTTTAAATGAGTACCTTCAAAGATTCAATGCGGCTAAATTGGAGGTGTCGTCCCCCACCCAGGAGGTTAAAGCTAGTGTCTTCTCCCAAGGACTCCTAAACAGGGACTTCTTTAAGTCCCTGGCTAAGAAGCCCGTCTCCAAGTTTGATACCCTCTTAGCCTAAGCTGCAAAATACATCAACATGGAGAATGCTCAAGCCTCCAAGAGGGAGAGTTGTAGAGAGAAAAGGAAGAAAACGAAGGAGGATGCCCCTACCAAGAAACTCCAAACTGATTTTTGGAATAAAAAATCGACTTTTCAGAAAGTGAATGTTGTGTATACCCCATTGAAGGTCCCCATACTCAAACTCTCATGATTGTAGAAGGAAAGGGCTAGGGATGGCCCCCATCGCACCAAGTCTGATAAATTATGTCTTTTTGATAATGACTATGACCACAACGGGGGAATGCCGACACTTGAATAACGAAATAGAGCGATTCATCCAGAATGGGTATTTACAGGAGTATGTATGTCGGGAAAAAGCTTGGGGTATAGGGCCATCTCAAAAGCAAGAAGCTGATAAAACTAAGACACCAAAGGCCTCCAGCTCGGAGCCCCTCCCTAAGGAAGCACCTAGGTCCATGCTTGGAAGGAAGGCTAAGACCAACGACCCCCCGTGCAAGGGGGTGATATTGATGATTGGGGGAGGACCCATTGGGGGAGATTCACACCATGCTAAAAAAGCACAAGTAAGGGAAGCACACGACATAACTATGAAGGAGGTTCTGAATGTGGAAGTTTTGGAAAACACCCCCCTTATTCAATTTGGGCGAGCAAAACGGTCTGAGCCTAAAACCTCTCACAATGATGCCTTGGTCATCACAACACTATTAGCCAATTATGAATTAGGACGAATCTTTATATATTCAGGTAGTTCGGTAGATATATTATTCGGCGAAGTTTACGATTAAATGCAATTGGGAGACATCCCCCTGAAAATGGTGAACACTTCCCTGTACAATTTTGCGGGCGAAATGGTACATTCTCATGGCATGATTTTACTCCCCCTGACCCTAGGGACTGGGTCTACTCAAAAAACTTGTTTACTGAAATTTCTAGTCATGGATATACCCTCGGCCAACAAACGTGATCCTGGGGAGACCCACACTTATGCTTATCAGGCCAATAGTGTTGTGATTGGATTGATTCTAAGGAGGCCTAAGCTTATGGAATTAATTTATTTATTAATTACAATAGGATATATATATATATAGCCTAGCTTGAATGTAGATATATATATATATATTCATATGTGATATATATATATGAGGTTGTAAGAATGAAGGAGTTATTGCTTAATTACTTATGGTACTAGTAGATAATGTACTATGGGGACACACATTGTACTTATTTTTTACTTGACATGCAATGTATACATACCAACAAGTACATGAGATGTCTCTTGTGTGTGTGTGTGTATAATGTATAGGTTTTTGTATATGTCATTTTGTATATGATACAAAAGAACATACTCCTCTCACACTTATCATTTTGACTTCTCTATTCTCCCCTTTTCTCTCTATTCTTGTTCTTTTTGAACTAGTTTCAAGTTAGAACAAGGTTCTCTTGTGTTTGATACACTAAGTTAATAGTATAATAAAGTCTCTTATACTACATACACTTTATCTCTAGCAAGATTTGGTGTAGACAATCTTCTTGGGCCTCCATAGAAGTAATCCAATCAATTCTTAAAAGCCTAAATAGGATTTATTTGATCTTATCAAATAAATCCTAGCACATGGCCCAATTAATTAATCCATCAAATAATTCAGCATAACCCAATTTATTTAATCTCTTTAAATTACCAAGTCAAAACTCTAGTTAATTGATCTGATTCAATTAAAATTGATCGTATCAAATTAATTAAACCTAACCCAAATTTGATTAACCTAATTAATTAAATCTTGGGCTTTCCATCACATGATTTCCCCCATTTAAATGATCATATAATTTAATTCAGATGAACCAGGGACATCCTCCTCGAAGTAGGCTTGAAAGGGTCATTGCCTGATAGGGTCTCCCTTACAATCCTGACTGATTCGTCTGAGGACGCCATCAACATGCAAGAAAAGTACAAAGGAAGGAAAAGATGCGGACAAAAAAAAAAAAAAACTAAAGAAGTAGAAGAAGATAAAACTTACTGACTTGGGAAGAAGAGACTTTTTTTCTTCAAGATGTATGCTAAGGAAGGAAGAGGGAAAAATTGGAAGTTAAACCTTGAATGAAGGAAAGTAGGGAGGTTGAATCCACGTCCACCCGCATAATCGCCCCTCATTGGGCGATTACTAAAGGAAATGGACGCGTGGAAATAGGCGGTTATCAAAATGCCCCTAGGGCAGCAGCAAGCCCTAACCATCACACCAACTCTGACAAAGGGCAGAACACAAAGCCCTAAGCGGTAGAAAAGAGCAAGAGAAGAAGAAGAGAGAGTACCTAGCGAGGAGACCCCATAGAGATAATGAGGAGGAGCTCCCCTGTGTATGAAAGCTCCTACTCTAAGAAGAAGTTGACGGGCTTCCTCCTCTTTAGAATGCGAGGGACTAAATGATGTGCATGTCTAAGGAGACCCGATCTAAGAAAATAAGAAGGCCGCCCTTAGCACCTAATACCTACTTCAGTAGTCCAAGGAGCCAAGCGACCCAAGAAGGAGGGCGGAGGCCCAAGGCACCCTCAGACTCAACCTATGATCATGTCCCAACAAGGACAACAAGTCCAAAAGTCCCATAAACCTGACAACCTCCCCCCCCCCCCATGTGACATATAGCTACCCACCAATCAATCACTACCTCGGACCACATCAACCCTAGAAAGACAATCTAAGCAAGGAAGGTCTCTTTGACGACTAGGGCTCCTCGGCGTCTAAAACTCCCTGCAAGCGAGGGGGTTCCCCCGACTAAAGGAGATTCTTCTCGTACACATCCAACTGTGGATAAGGATAATTGCCACTTATCCAACTACCCTAACCTATGTCCACGTAAATCTAGGAAGAATGATAGACCCCCTAGTAGGTGGAGGCACTCAATTATATATATATATATATATATATATATATGGGTTTGGTCCTCTAGATGGGGACGGCTCTTTCAACTCTCTAAGCACTTATCGAGCATTCTCTCATGAATTTGTACATTTCTTTCGATTAAATCAACATATCTCGATTCTCATTACCTTTACTTTCTTGTTTTATTTTTTTCTCAAATCCAATATATACTATCTTGGACATCAAAGTGCTAACGTGTGTTTTTGCAGGTCTCTTTTCTCTAGGTCGATAAACACTTCGGCCCAAGTCTCGAATGACAATCTAGATTTGTTGGATTCATGCTATTTTTGCATGTATCAATAATATATTAGTTAATAAAGATAGAAAACAGGGGAGAAAAAGACCAAAAAAAAAAAAAAAAGAATGACGACAATGCCTCCTCAAATGTCAATCTCTGAAACTGATATCATATAATCAGATCAGCACACACTACGTACAACATGTCTGGCCACATGTATGTGGATGGATGTTCTCACGTCATGTATGAATGAATCCGGTCTTAATTATATTTAAATGTCCCATGATTTTGATCTTTCATTGGCCTGCAATGCACTGCATGTTTTCTAGATTTAGAAAAAGGGAGATCATATCAGATGAGGAACATGAACCAACTCCCCGACTAGCTAGCTAATTGAACCAGCTGATAATTTTATTTTAGATATTTTATTTTGTAGTTGTGCGGGCGGACCAGATGATCATCAAATTAATGTTTTGTCGTTTCTTGAAAATATATTAATTATTGATTCATTGATCTTCAACTAGTCGATGGTGTCTTTATCACGTAGCAATTGTCATGATCATGATTTGGATGAACAATCAAATCACGGTTAGAGCTGCAGCTGCTGCTACTAGTAATGAATATATATAATTAGGTTGAGACATGCATATTATACCAAAAAGCGGGATGTATATATGTATACTTGTCTGAATTATTGTCCGTTTAGTTACTTTCATATAACCAACCAAAATGTTGGTTTTTGTTTAAATAGAAGATGGAGAAACAGAGAGAGAGGGGGGATGCATGCATGGTCATGGCCCCAATAAACACTAATCTTAGTAATTTAATATTTGCTACGTGTTCCTAGCTAGATTTAATGAACATTAATTAATTAATCAAATATTTGCACTCATGAGATATGAGATTAAAGTTATAAATTTGAGTTAATTAATTATATATATTAATAAATGAGGTGCACATAGCAAGGATATATACATATAGTTTAAATTATGGATATAATTTGTATTCCATTAATAAGTTTATAAAGTTTAATTAGTATGTGGACTTTCTCTTGTGGTAAAATCAGTTGCACATGAAATGTGTAATTTAAGTAGTGGAGATGAAGTGAGATTATGCAATAAGTTGAGAATAATAATTGTAATGGCGAATTATGAATTAAGATGAAGAAAGCAAAGAGTAGTGAAATGTGAGTTGTTGATTTCTGAATTGGGATGATGTGATGTGTCATTTGGAAAAATGGGGCAGCGGAGGAGACAAAGTCGACATAAGATGAGAATCTTATTCTTACCACTAATTGTAGTTGTAGTTGAACTTACTTTTCCCTAATCCTATTAATAATTTAATTAATTACATTTAGACCCCTCCTAAAATATTAAATTACTCAATTTCTCCAATGATGAAGAAGATGTATATGGTTGTGATATAATTAGCCTATGCACCTCCCCAAGTCCCAATAATACATCACTTGCCTTTTACCCTTTAATAATACTAATACAATACCTCTCTAACAAACTATTATTAATATCTAATTCCCAGCTTTTACTCTTTTATCATTTTGATTTTGATTCCTATTCCTGAGTCCAACACAAACAACATCCATGGCTGCCAGCACTTCCATTCTACCAATGGCGTCCACCGATTCTCCGCCCAAACTGGAAGAGAAGCTCTTCAAAGGATCCGCTATGACTAAGCGCGGTGCATATGCTGCCTTCTCTTATATGACTTGTGCTGGTACTCTTTCCTTCTTTAATCAATTTCTTTTTCTCGGAATTCCTGCCTCTGCCTCTAAGTGCTCCTCACTATGACCCAGAATTTCCATTTCTTCAAACTTCACGTATTTCGTTGGATTTTTCCGTTTGACTTCTTTAAGGGATTTTATTCCACATGTCTTTCTTTTGTTTCCTGTAAATTTTTCCTTCTCCTTTGATTTAATTTTTTATATTATTTATCTTGTGTCTTACTTCAATAGATCGGATGGTGAAGTTGCAGAAAAATGATTCTCTTTATCCTGGGAATTAATGATGTTGGTTTCCGTAGATGTTAGTTGTAATTTTGAATTCTGCATTGATGGTAAATTCTGGACGAAACGATCATTCTTGGAACGCAAGCATCAATTTTGACACGCATATTTTTCATATGACTGGAGACCCATCTCAGATTAATACAGGAAATTTCTTTGTTCTGAGTTCCCATGAAAGATTGAAGTTTTTCTGTGGGCGTGTCTTGGAGGTAGGGCTGAAAAATTAACCAAACTATTCCATAGTGGACTCTGGATTGATAGTTAAAAGCTCATTTTGAGTTTAATTTGTTAAAACTAACATAATTAAGAATAACAAATCAAGGTGGAACACCTTTTCCGTTTGATAAGATTTGAAATTTTTGCAAGCTTAACTCGAGCTCCACTCAGTATGTCAAAAATGGTAACCGTGTAAAACATTCAAGTTACTTGACTACGACTTAAAGCTCGTTTGAGCTTAACTTATTTATGTCAGCCAATCTCAAAAACAAAATTTCCCAATTGAATGAGAAATTCAAACCATACTTCAGAAGTATGTTTCTTGGCTCAACTCAATTCATTCACGTTCTCAAGGTTGATAAAATGATTGTATTCTGGCATACTTGTGTATCTATTGGCTAACTGCAGATGACAAAGGGCTTTCCATGGACTTGTATATATTACGGGCTGAAATTTGGGAGTTAATTGTCCGTGTCTAGTCCATGACTTTATTTGGCATATATATTTTGCTGCTTCCTTTTTCTGCATCTCCATAGTTCTCAATAGAATAGAACCAAACGGTAACTTGTGAAATTCTTTTAAGATTGCTTTTGATGTAGTTGTAGAGTTCAGATCTCAGAAATCAACATATTTTCTGATGTGATTACTTTAGTTAGCATTAGCTTGCAAGGCCAGGCTATTTTGTTCCACATGCTAAAATCACTTCATTCTGATTTTATTTCCAGAATTGATTTCTTCAATCTCTTCACCTACATTTACTGAAAAGTGAATTGATTTTGAATTTGCAGTGCTCTTGGTAATGTTTAATAAAGCAGCTCTTTCTTCATACAGCTTCCCATGTGCGAATGTCATCACACTTTGTCAGGTATAATGATTCATTTTGGGTGATGCTGATTTAAGATTGATTTTTTCTTGGTTCCTTATCACGATGAAAACTCATTTGCACTCCCACCCAGTTAAGATGTCTGCCCGGCATTTTTATATCTATTAATATGCAAATCTTGTGAACTTGCATTAATGATTAAGAGAGAGTATATTTTTTAATAAATTTAACAAAACTATGGAGCGAAAGGACATGATACGCTGTCTTATCTCCAGTTATGCGGGATGTCGAGTTCGCACAGGTGGATTATGGCTGTTTTTCATCAAGTGTTAAAACAAGACTGTAATAGGTTGTTCCTACCAATCACAATTACTGCTTCTTAATCTTATCCGAAACCTTGTTGTAGATGCTGGACGATTTCTTTATGTCTGTAATACATCTCTTATTATCACTTTTGTCTTTCATGGTTTTGCTTTTAATTACCACGGTGGCATCCCAGGTGGTGTAGTCCATGACTATCCACGAGGAGGTTATGTATAAAACCTGCATATGGTAGTACTTCAGGAACCAAAGACCTCTTTGTGGGTTGGTTTTAGCCAAATTTAATCTGGGTAGTGTTTTTTTAATTTCAATTACATAGTTTCATTTCGTGGGATCTAATGTCTTTCATTATTATCATGATTGTTTTGATGCAGATGATATGTTCATGCTGTTTTCTTTATGTTCTACGACGTTCAAAGCTCATTTCTTTTAGTGCTAATGAGTCCATAGCAGTTGCTGAAAGTTACAAAACATTGGTACCCTTAAAGACATTGATTCACACTTCTCCTCTTGCTTTAACTTATTTGCTTTATATGGTAATATTTTTTTCCATTCCTTTAAGTAGCTTTGTCCTTTTGTAACTAGTAAGCTTTTTCCTCATAAGTATTCATAAATTCTCTTGGTTACTATGAAAGCTAGTCACTATGGAGTCTGTTCGAGGTGTAAATGTTCCTATGTATACAACCTTGCGGAGAACTACAGTTGTATTTACAATGATTGTTGAGTACATCCTTGTGAGGCAGAGGTATACACGTCCTATTCTTGGAAGGTAAATGAACCTCTTATTCTATTGATGCTTTTCATAGATGAGCATGTTGCTTTTACTTCAGCGAATAACATGTTTCAATGTGAGGATCCCTTTGTTGGAAATACTTGAATTAATAACTGCATAATAATGAGTGAAGTTAAGAGAGCCTACTGAGCTTGGACGAAAGGATTGAGCAGGACTTTCCCGAAAGGTAGATTTCTACTCTTGGAATTAATGACTTGATGGAATAGGTCATTGGTGGTCTGCCCCCATGATTCAACAATCCCTTCCCTACATGTGTGCACTTGCAAAGGCATGACAATAAGTATCCCTTGCTTTTGTGTCTAGGAAGAATATAATAAGTTGGAATATGCAATCTTTGCTCACGTACTGTAATTGATAGGCTAAATGATGAATAAATCAAATGTTCACGATGAAAGCTTTGTTTTGATAAGTATTTAGATAATGGAAGGAAACAGGTTGTAAACTTGTAATATATCTAAGCACCATCTTATTTGTAGTGGAATTAAAATCATTTGGGGTCCTGCACAAACAGGCCATTGAACTAGTTATAAATATTCCTTTTAATTATTAAGTGAATAATCGATTTGCAGAAGAATAATTGACAGTTTCTAAATTTGATCAGGGTCATGAGTTTCATGCTAAGGAAGCATATAACTCAATTTGATGGAGTGTTAATTTGCTTAATTATATTCACTTTCCATTCTCTTGTGCACGTTCTTGCTTGAAATGTTTTGCACCTCTTTATACCTGAAGATTTCTGCTGAATACATCCGTGGTTGAAGTTACACGTTTGCCATTCTTTCACTTGACAACTTAGTAATTATGGTTTTGCCAGTGTGGCATTAATAGTGCTGGGTGCTTTTATTGCTGGAGCCCGGGACTTGTCATTTGATACTTATGGCTATCTAGTTGTTTTTCTGGCCAACATCACCACTGCGATATACCTGGCAACCATAGCCCGCATTGGTACCACTTCTTCAGCCTCTGTTCACCATGTTCTCTTTGCAGCTTCATTTTTATTGTCCCTTTCTGATATTTTATTTGCCAGGGAAAACCAGTGGGCTCAATAGCTTTGGCCTCATGTGGTGCAATGGTGACTACAAGACTTCTACTCTTTAGCTCTTCAAAATGCTTCTATGCAACAACTTTGATTTAAAATCTTGTGACTTTTCTTTTTGTAGGAATTTTATGCGGACCAGTTTTACTGCTGTGGACCCTTTTACGGGGTGACCTGGAGATGACAATGAATTTTCCATATTTGCTTTCTCCTGGTTTCCTGGTAATATTTGGTTATTGACTCAGAGTGACTTGGACTTACTTACATCTCACACATTTATAAATTGCCGGTTACTCTTCTGATGTCAGGTGGTGTTGGCTTTATCATGTATACTGGCCTTCTTCCTGAATTATAGTATATTTCTCAACACAACTCTGAATTCTGCACTCACACAGACAATCTGTGGTAACTTGAAGGTTTGTTCACTATCTATTGTGCTCACATTCTGTATACTGCATACATTTGTAGTCTTTTACACTTGGCCTGTATTCCTGTTTTGTGTAGGACCTTTTCACAATTTCACTTGGGTGGGTAATTTTTGGAGGCCTGCCGTTTGATTTAGTAAGTGCCATCTCTCTGTTGTCTTCTTTTGCAGTACATATGACCTTGCATCTGTTCTCTTACACCCTGGAGCCTCTATCATGAGATTTTCTAATACGTAAAATTTTTGTTGCAGTTGAATGTGATTGGGCAACTTCTGGGCTTTATTGGGTCAGGCATGTACGCGTATTATAAGCTGATTGGTAAATGATGACAGCTTCAACTTATATGTGAGTTATCACCTCTGATGGATATTTATATCCTATATTTGAAAAAGATTGTGATGGAGGAAGCTTCTCTGAATTGTGAGGAAGACGAGCAGTTGTGTGTGGCGATGAGGACTCCATTAAAGGTATTGGCCTTGAGAGTCAGAATAACATTGTGGACAGCTGCATGTTGGATTTTTGTTGAGGAGAACATACATTTATTTGAGGTACTCCAGAAGCAGATGATGATATGAGGAGTGCATGTAACCAGAATTTTGTGCAGGGAAAAGCTCTAACCTTACTGCCGCCTTTAACGGCTTCGTGTCAGAGTCGTTGATTTTTATTTTCAGTGAGAGGAAGGAATGAGTAATAAGTTGGTTCTTTTCTACTTTATAAATTGTGCATCGCCTTTGATATATCAGCAATTAGTAATTGCATAGGACTCGGTATAAATTCCAAATATGTGAACAAGCAACTTAGAATGATCCTAAAAGAACAACCGAAAATTGCATGTAAGACAACCTCAACTGTGAGTGATAAATAAATACATGAGGAGCAGCATCTATGGTTTTGGGCATGATTTTCTGAAAAAATTTAATAAGCCCAACAACTTAAGGAACATTGGCCCAACAAAAACTGTTATGTACAAACTACTACTTCAATTTCCCCTAGTCCAAAAAATTCCTAAAGAGAAATTGCATCCACTCAAAAGAAAATGTAAGGTGAGGCGAGGAAGGCCCTTCTTTTCCAGTAAATTAATTCATGAAGAAGCAATTGCGGACATGCCAAATCAGCATGCGATTCAGCTGTTTCCACCACCACACGTATATATCATCTGCCATATCAATGTTATCACCTCACATTCACAAATTTACTACTTCATCGTTGCACTCCATAATCTGCAGATATATAGTATATTGTTGCATGTTCACAACCATATCTCTACTACCTTTCTTCTTCTCTCCAAGAAAATAGTAATAAGTGTCTTCTTAGGCCATTTTCAATTTATTAGAGAAATAATGGTTTGTGCTCTCTCCGGGGCTCGCTTCACTACTGTTCCCTGGAGCTGTCATGCTGATCACAGGAAAAATCCCGGTTTCCCTTTCTTCTTCACTCCACACTTCCAGTTATCAAGTAATTTTGCTTCTCTTTTCTTGTTTTTTTCTTTCTTTTTTTGCAGTTTGCGTATGTGAGTTCCTGTAATTCTGTTGCTAAAAGAATATAGAAATTCAGTAATGATTTTTTTTTTGCAAAAGATTAGTGTTCTGTGTGAATTCATAATGAAATGTGTGTTTGATCAGACTTTGGTAAATGGGTGCACTAGTAATTGCTTGGTGTAATCTATCAGTGAACGGAACTGGGATAAAGTAGAGAATTTGGTTTGTTTTTTGGGTGTCAACTCAAATGCTGGTATAATGTGTGTATGTGTCCGCAAAAGTTGAGATTCTTGATAATGCTCAAGTAGTGAGATCTGCAGGAGTTTGTCGTGATGATAACTACTCATGGTTTAGATGATTCTACCAGCTTACAAAATTGGAAGAACCCTGTGAAATCTCTGTAAAATGTGGTTGTTTGTAACATATTTTTTTTTATTTTACTATCATAAAATAAAGCACCAAATTACTATTAATTGAAGTGAGGAAAAACATTTTTCTCAGAATTTTCCTCACTAAAATTCAAGGCTGTATGAGATTCTTTTCTCTTGTTCCCCGTAAGATGATCTTACCTTTTCTTCTTGGTTGATGGTGAGTTTAGCCAATTTGTCTTTATTTGTAGGGAAGATTTTTGCTGGAAAGTCTTCATATGGTTCTCAGATCTCATCTTTCACGGTTATGGCATCAGAGAAGGTTGATTAAACCCTCATGCCCACAGTAATCTCAGTATTTAATGCTTTCATAACAGATAATGTTATTCTGTGGCCATTAAGTTAATGTTTGATAAAATCTGTAGGCTTCCATCATCTAAAACTGTTTTTCCAGTTATCTCAAACGCATTGTTTTTTCGCAGGAGCTTATGACTACAGAGGATAAACGTTACAACTTCACACTGTTGCCTCATACCAGTGAAATTTGCAGCTATCATGGAAAATTTACGCTGTTGAATAAGCCAATTGAGAAAAGTGTGATATCATTACGTTGTGGAGTGCTAAATGCTCCATCACTTAATTATCTTAAACTCTTGATGATGTGTGGATTGTTCACTCTTCAAAGTACTGAGCAAGCACTTGCCGGTACAGATACTGCTAGCAGCCTGCAATCCTTTTCCTTTTTAGGGGATCTCAGCGATATTAGCACAGGTTTTGCTTCAGTTAGGAAATTCTCCCTGTAACTTCTATGCCATGATTGAATTCTACATTGCTCTAGACACTTTTCTTATTTTAGACTCTAACTAGCTTGAAAAATTTTGTGTTTCACAAAGCTCAGGATGTCACAGTTCTGTCTTTGCTCTTAATCATTTCACAAGCTTCATAGAACTCTATTGGTGCTATGTTCTAAGGAAGCAAGTCGTGATTTAACTGTGCACCAAATCTTTTTCTATTAGCAGTTCTGCTGCATTTACCCTTTATTTTGATTTTTTTATCTTCAGTCTGAATGAATACTGAGATTTCAGCTGCTTAGATGAATATTCCATAAAGTTAACTACATGTGTTGCTCCTTACTTGCAGGCATTCTTGTTGATATTTTTTTCCGAACTTGGCGATAAAACCTTCTTCATTGCGGTAAGCCAGTAGTAATGAGCAGTTATGGATGCCATTGTGTTCAGATATTTCCTGTCATTGCACACCTCATATTGAGATCTGACGTTCTCTCTTGCAAAAAAATTATCCATTTTGATATACAAATTAAGCCTGCATTTCATCATTAGTGTTGAGAATGAAATTATCAGTTGAAATGATACCTTGTACTGCTTGACTAGAAACATTTGCAACTTCTCTCCTATTTCTCCAAAAGTAAATGGTAGGGCAAATTTTCTTCTCAGGTCAATTGTTTACTGACATGTTGCGTTTGGTGGTAATCATATTTTCAGAATATAATCTATAGTAAGATGAACATTGGCTTAGTTAATCTTCTGTGCAGGCACTTCTAGCTGCTAGGAACTCTGCTGCTGTCACTTTCGTTGGGACTTTTGGGGCACTAGCGTAAGTTAATTTGGATTTAGACCGAGATGATCTTTGTAATTTTCCCAATGTAAGTTGAATCGCCCTCACAGTTTTCATGTCCTTTTCTCTTTCACCTGTTGTTTTCTGCGACGGTGATGGGGGGAGGATGGAATCCCCTATGGTTAATGCTTTCATCCTATTTGTGCGACTAGTTTTCATGGATTTTTAGTGAAAGAAATTCAATATTCTAAGCTTTAAGTTGCATGAATGGTTATGATAAGGAAGTGATGAGCTAAATCATGAAGGTTGTGCTTATGACCTTCTGGATTATGTTATGACATTGTCTCACTAGATGAAAAAAACTTCCATTGCCAACCTCTGAAACAGAAGTCTTCGAACGACTATATTCAAAGATCAGCTATTAATAGTTGTCTTGCCTTAAGAGTTTCAGCATGGAGTATGTTACGTAGTTGTCCTGAACTCAACCATCTTCTACTGAACTAATTGATGTCTTGTAATGTGAGCAGGGTAATGACGATTATCTCTGTTATTCTTGGACGAACTTTTCACTATGTTGATGATATCCTTCCATTCAGGTTCGCTTCTATTTGTAATTATGTTGTCATATGTGTAATATTAGGAGTATTAACTATACGAAATTCTTAAATCCAACATAGGGCCTTTTCTGGATATCTTCCGTTCACCTTTGGGACTAAATGGATTTGTATATGTAACTGGACACATGTGTCACAACTTTTGTAACTTGCTGATTACCAGCACAGGGCTTCAATTTTTTTTTTTTTTTTGATTCATTTGGAGGGTATTTAAGCTCAAGGACCAAAATGATACAATTTAACATTTTAAATGATTTCATCAGATTTGGGAATGCAGATTTGCCTATTGATGATCTTGCTGCAGTTTGCCTCCTGGTGAGAAATTGTCAATGCAACAATTAACACTGTGCTACGTGATCGTCACTCACTCACTTTTATGCAACTTGAACCGGTTACAGGTATATTTTGGTGTTTCATCCTTGCTTGAAGCCTCCTCCAGTGATGGCCTAAAAGCAGAAGAAGAACAGAAGGAGGTATGAAATTTCATGGAGTACATTTCACGGCAACCTCCCTTTGCTATCTGAATATTTCAGTGGAGAAAGTATAAAGATACATTTGGAACTTACAAATGTTTGGTTTATCCAGGCAGAGCTGGCAGTTTCAGAACTTTCAGGATCTGGTGCCGGTATTCTGGCTGCTGCTAACACAGTGTTTAGCACGTTTCTGTTAGTTTTTGTCGCTGAATGGGGTGATAAGTCTTTTTTCTCTACGATAGGTGAGTTGAATGCTTCATAAAGTAATATTTAATTCGGGGATAGAGATTTAAACTTTTACCTGTTTCTCACCACCTAAGTGGTCCTTGAGGTGACTGAGACTTCCATGTGCAGCCCAAAGATAGACCTTTTAACTTGTCATGTTTAAAGATCTTTCCGTGGCTTCACTTAAGAGTAGAACAAGTAACTGAAACTGCTTTTCGAGTGTGAATGCAAAAATACATTGTCAGGATCAACATCAAACTCCGAAAGGAGTCGAATAAGCAATTATCTGAGTAATACAAGAAATTCATCTTGAATGATATCAGATGTACAAACATTTTATCCTGCTATACATTGGACTCCATGCTAGATATTGCAGCATTTGCGTCAATATTAACTCAAGTTCATAAACAGAGAGCTATTTTTGTTAAGGTGAAAGCGGTATTATTTCATACAATAGCACTAATGGAATACTATTTCTATCAGCACTTGCTGCGGCCTCGTCACCTCTTGGAGTCATTGCAGGAGCACTCGCTGGTCATGGAGTAGCAACATTGGTAAAATTCTAGGCTACGTTCTCGACTCATTTAGCTTACCGAGCCTATATAATACCACATGCATTTGCAGCTTGCTGTTCTGGGTGGCTCTTTCCTGGGGACATACCTCTCTGAGAAGGTTAGTATTACAATTTGAGAATCAACCAGTGCCAGGAAGGCTAATTACATTTTCTTCTCCTGCAAATATTGACATGAATAATATATGTTGATCATGAAGAATGCATCACGGTTTCTTCATAATGCAATGGATTCACCATGGTATTTACTATAACATGTCAATGCTGGAAACACTAATAATAATGCCGTATTTACGAATTCCAAAATTCTTTTTTTCTGGCGATAAATTAAAGTTGGTTTTTGTTTTGTGTATTGAACAGGCAATCGCGTACATTGGTGGTACTCTGTTCCTTGTGTTTGCTGCAGTTACATTAATAGAGATCGTGAGCTAGAGACGACCAAAATTCTATCTCCAGAGGGCGACTAAATGTGATTCATAATACTAGAAAGAGATAGAAAGAGGCAGCAAGTAACTTTGATGAATTTTGTAATGGTGTAGGATAAAGGGGTTCAATGTTTCCCACATCCTATATATTAGGAATGTAAAGTTAGAGAGGCATGATGTGAAACAGTAGTAGAGTTGATTTGATTACTGAAAGGAGTTTGAAGGCATTTCATCTTAGTAATATTTGACATTGAAATTATTGAAATAAACTTTTTTCATCTAAGACCAAACACCAATCTTTTGGTCTTGTGCTGCTGTCTGGACTAAAATCTATACCAACAGTTAATAAGATAAATATAACCAAAAATCATTGACTTACCATCATCAATTCGAAGCTACTACTATATATTTGCAATAATAGCAGAGGCGTCCACATGAACACACAAGAACCCATGTGATGTGCCGTCTGTGGGTACTGTCACGATTTTAGAAGGAATGCGGCTTTAAAAGAGCACCGTTCAATGGAGAAGATTGATGGCAACCGCACGATCAAGGTAACAACTGAAATTGGGGGCAAAATTGATAAGATGGGGGCAAACGATGGCATTTGGAGTGGATTAGGGGTAAGAATTGAAGGTTAAGGATTTGGAGTAAAACGACTGCGCTTTGGGAATGGATACTTGTCCAACAAGAAGATATGCAACAACTGTTGATCGTAGGTGGGCACTGCCGTATTAAGTTGAACCTGGAGCCATCTCTTGCAGGAACGAGCCAATGAAGGGATTGGAGAAATTTGTTGTTGCTTTCAATTAATTAGCAAAATTATAATTTCTTTTAATTTTCCAGGGTGTTGTTCTTAAAGTAGGAAGGATGTTCGGTTGGTTTTCTTCAATGAAAATTTTATTAAGTTTCTGGAATTCTCCCATTTCATCTTCTTCTTCCTCTAGTCCTCTTTTTCTTCTACATCAGAACTGTTACATTACTGTTGCATTTGGCATCAGAGCCAAACAATCCTTAGACCTTAAAAACATAACAATGGTAAATGGCACTAGATTGAAAGAGCTTCAAGAAGCTCAGGAAAAAACAGACCTCTTACTGATTGATGAAAGAGCAAGAAGACAGGCAGGAGAAGAGCAAACACATGCTCATTTGGATCAGCTAACAGAGGCACAAGATGGCCTGCAAGCTGCAGTTACGAACGTGGAGCAAGCTCTTGTTACAGTTCAGCAACAACTTCAGAGTGTGGTGGAGCAGCTACAGCAATACAACAAAAATAAACCAATACTGGGAGGATTTATTGCATCTATGAAAAGAGGGTTTTCTTCTCTTGTGACTGCACATCATTCAATTGGAAATGAGCATACAAATCCATCTAACTTTGGAAGTTATAATGCTCTTCACAGGATGGTGTTTTCCCTCTTTAATGGAGAGGATGTAAGAGCTTGGATCAGAAGATGTACTAGGTATTTCCAGATGATCCCTATTCCTGAGGATTAAAAAGTTCCCAGGCTGAACTCTGTACCAGGGGCATGTTGAGAAGAGAGGAGTACCCTCATGGACAGAATTGAGTGTGGTTGTGTTAGAAAGATTTGAGGATTTGGACTATGAAAGAGCGGTATCTCAACAAACTTCATTAGGAAACCACTTGAATGCTTATTTGGAGAGATTTGAGGTTAGAGGCACAAATGCTTATATTCAACAAAAACTTAGGTGAAGAATTCATCATGATGAAATTTATTAGTGGTCTAAAGGAGGAGATAAAAGGGTATGTTGCTACGATAAAATCTACCATCTTGAACCAGGCCATTGTGCTTGCTAGGAAGCAGGAAGCCATTGTAAATGCCATCCTCAAGAAAACACAGCAACCCCAAAAGTATCCAAATGAAACCTACATACAAAACCCTAAACAAAGCCCCAACTTACAAGCCTTCTTTCAGACCTTATAAGACTAGAAATGAAAACAGTCAACACAGGAGACTTCTCACTGAGGCAGAAAATAGAGCAAGAAAGGAGAAGAATTTGTGTTACAACTGTGATAAGGTCTTTGTACCTGGGCATAAGTGCAAGATGAGGTATTTTTACATGTTAATGAATGAGGAAGAAGTCAAGGCATATGAGGAGAATACTGGGTAGGGGGAGGAACAAATAGAGGAAATGGAACTAAAGGACATCACTGTCTCCCTAAATGCAATGTGTGGAAGCATTAGCGATGGAACATTGAGGGTTAAGGGTTTGATGAATGGTAAGGAGATTCACTTTCTTATTGACAGTGGCAATACTCATAGTTTCATAGGTGAGAAAATGATAAAAGCCCTGGGCATCAAGACTGAAAACACCACACCAATGATTGTGAGTGTAGCTGATGGATACAAATTTCTGAGCAAGGTTCTCTGTCCAGAGCTCCAACAGGAGATACAAGGCTATCAGTTCTACTACCCAATCAGAGCATTGAAGTTGGAGAGGGTGTGATTTTAAATTGGGTTGTGATTGGTTAGGGCTCATGATCCAGTTGAGTCCGACTTCCACCAGTTAATATAAGCCAAAGGGAAGGAAGGTGATCTTGAGAACCCTGGCACAGAAAAATGATTTCAAGATCATGACAATAGATTCTTTAAGTAGACTTTTGGGAAGAAGGACCTATAGTAGTTTGATCAGTTATTCTCAACTAACAAGGGGGTGGAGAAATCCAATGATCTCTGGATTGCTCCAATAATTCAAGGATGTATTCCAAGAACCACAGTCTCTTCCTCCTGAAAGACCCATAGCGCACAAGATTGAGTTGATACCTGATGCTATTCCCAGAAAACAGCACCTTACGGGGATGCATATGTGCAGAAGACTGAAATTTAAAACATTGTGAGAGAAATGCTGAATAGTGGGATTATTAGAGCAACCAAAGTTCATTTTCTTCACCAGTATTACTTGTCAATAAGAAGGGTGAAGGGTGGAGGTTATGTGTGGACTACAGACACCTTATTAGACTCACTGTCAAACATAATTTTACTATTCGTGTTATAGATGAGTTAAATGGGGATAAATACTTCTCAAAGATGGACTTGAGATCCAGTTACTTCCAAATAACAATGAGGAAGGAAGATACATCCAAAACTAGTTCCATTACTCATAGTGGGTACTATGAATTCTTAGTTATGCCCTATAGGTTATGCAATGCACCATCAACATTTCAAGCCTTGACGAACCAAGTATTTGATCCATTCCTTAGAAAATTTATACTGATTTTCTTTGATGACATCTTAATTTACAGCAAAGGATGGGTGATCAATGCAACATTTGAGAAGTGTGTTGGAATTATTGAGAACACACAAACTATATGCAAAAAGAAGCAAGTGCCCCTTTGCACAGCAACAAGTGGAGTATCTCTGCCATCTTATCTCAATTGAAGGGGTGGCTACTGATCCTCAAAAGGTGTAATGTATGAAAAATTGGCCTATTCCCACTGCAGTCAAGGCATTGAGAGGGTTCCGGGCTAACAGGGTAATACAAAAGGTTCATTAAGGGGTATGATCTCATCAGCAAACCCCTAACCTCTTTGCTGAAGAAGGATAGATTTCTATGGAATGATGAAGCTGAAAATTCATTTAAACAACTGAAGGACGTAATGTCTACTGCACCTCTGCTAGCTTTACCTAATTTCACTAAACTATTGGTGGTCGAGACAAATGCTTGTGGGAAAGGCATTAAGGCTATACTAATGCACAAGGGTAGACGAATTGCATATTTGAGTAGGGCTTTGGCAGCAAAGAATTTGAAGTTATCCACTTATGAAAAAAGGAGTTTCTGGCCCTATTACTTGCTGTTACTAAGTGGAAACATTACTTACAGGCAAGCATTTCATCATCAAAACTGATCAGAAAAGTCTCAAACATATACTGGATCAAAGAGCGGATTTAATTTTACAACAAGTGGATAACTAAGTTACTGGGCTTAGTTATGAAGTTCACTATAAGAAGGGGAATGACAATAGGGTAGCTGATGCATTATCAAGAGTAGAGCATGGATTGGTAAAGGCTCAGTCCTATGCTATCTTTACACAATTACCTCTCCTGGTGCAAAAATTGCAAGCTAGTTATGAAGGAGCACACTACTTCAAGCCATTATACAAGCTCAGATTTTGAATGCCCAATCCCATCCTGAATATAGATATGAATCAGGGATACTGAGGAGAGGCAATAAACTGTGTTTTGGTAGTTATGGAGGAACCAGAGAAAAGATCGTTAAGGCAATGCATGACTTAGCATTGGGAGGGCACTCTAGACTTAATGGTACCTATTAGAGACTAAAGTTGTTATTTTACTGGCTCAATCTTAAGGAGGAGGTCCACACCTAGGTAAAGGAATATGAAATATGCCAAAGGTTCAAGCATGAAAACAGTGCTTACCCAGGTTTATTGTAGCCACTCCCCATTCCCTGAACAGGCTTGGTCCTGTATTTCTATGAATTTTATTGAGAAATTACCAAAATCTGAAGGAAAAGATTCTATCCTAGTGATTTTTGACAGATTAACAAAGTACTCACATTTCTTGCCTCTCAAGCATCCTTATACTGCAATTAATATTGCAAATATCTTAATTGATGATATCTATAAGCTACATGGGCTTCCAGTTAGCATTGCAACTAACAGACACAAGGTGTTCACAAGTAAATTCTGCAGAGCGTTGTTCAGTTTAATTGGGTTATCACTGGATATGTTCTCTGCACATCACCTCAAAGTGATGGTCAAAGAAAGAGGGTCAATCAATGTTTAGAAAATGATTTGAGATGCATGTGCCATCAACAGCCAAAAAGATGGTCACAGTAGATTACTCTTGCTGAGTTTTGGTTTAATAACAACTTCCATTCAAGCTTGAAAGCTACTCCTTTTCAGGCTTTCTATGGCTATCCTCCAAATCAACTCTATTGGACCTTATCTGCAGAGTCATCATGCTGATATAGAGGAATTGATGCAGACCATAATCAAAATGATACAACTACTGAAGGAGAATATGCAGCAAGCCTAACAGAGATGACAACTCATACAGGATAGAAAGAGGTCAGAAAGGGAGTTTGAGGTTGGCGATGAAGTATTTCTTGAACTACTATAGAGACAAACCACGGTGGCTCTCAGAAGGCAGTTAAAGCTGTCTGTGAAGTATTTTGGACTTTACAAGGTGATCCAAAGACCTTATAAGGTGATTCAAAGAATTGGTAAAGTGCCCTACTTTCTTGCACTTCCTCCTGTATCTAAAATTCGTCCAGTCTTTCATGTTTCTCTCTTGAAGAAGAAAATTGGATCCAAGTATTTTCCCTCAGTGGACTTGGAAGAGTTTGAAGATGAGGTCTTTAAGATTTACCCAATCACAATTTTAGCCAGAAGATTGGTACTTAGAAACCATGTTGGAGTATCCCAGGTCCTTATCAAAATGGTCTCATTCTTCACCTGATCAAACTACCTGGGAGGATTATCATTTGAATGTAGCAAATTCCCAGGATTTGATCCTTGGGGACAAGGAGGAAAAAGAGGAGGAGGGAATGTCACGATTTTAGAAGGAAATGCGCCTTTAAAAGAGCATCGTTCAATGGAGAAGATTGGTAGTGACCGCATGATCAATGAAGCAGCTGAAATTTGGGGCAAAATTGATAAGAAGGGGGCAAACGACAGCGTTTTGAGTGGATTAGGGCAAGAATTGAAAGTTAGGAATTTGGAGAAAAAGGACTTTGCTTTGGCGAACGGATACTTGTTCGGCAAGAAGACACAGGACAACTACTGAACAAAGCGTAGGTGGGCGTAGCCCTATCAAGCTGAACCTGAAGCCATCTCTCGCCGGAACGAGCCAATGAAAAGCTTGGAGAAATTTGTTGTTGCTTTCAATTGATTGGAATTCTCCCATCTCATCTTCTTCTTTCTCCCCTCCTCTTTTTCTTCTGCATCAAAATTGTTGCATTACTGTTACAAGTACATAATTACTAATAACATTGGGGTGCAATTTAGAAATAATGGAAAGTATGAGATACAATTTAGAAATAATGGAAAGTTTGATGGTGTCTTGGTGACCGTGTGTCCCTTGGTGTCGTGGGTTTGAGCAATCGATGGTTGGGTTGCCGGCCTTTGTGGCTTTGGATTTCTCCATCAATTTGATATCAGCTTTGGTGGTGAACAAGAAGAATTTTCTCATATATTGCAATATATATGATCTACTCATCTTATCTTGTGACTCCATGTAATGTAATAATGCAACAATCAAGGCATCTTTTCTATATATCTATTATGTTTTTTTACCTTCCAATTCCATATCTATTCTATTATGTTGGAATATTGCATAATGTTGATTGTCAAAGATATTTTGTGGGGTAATTAAGGAGGAATATATCCACCACATATCTTAATTTAAGTTAAACTAACAATTGCAAAATAGTAAAGATCGATTTTCATATTCGGTAAGTAAATTTTTATATAAAATGAAATGAAAATTATATATATATATATATATATATAAATACATAATGATATATTCAACTCATAATCGCACCTTACTTTTGTACGTACTCTTCTAAAGGATAAAACTCAATTGTATTTATTTATGGTTATGGCCTCTTCTTACAACTCATAAATAAACATACCACAAAAACATCAATTTTATTTAAACAACATAACACCTACGTTTCATGTGTTTGTTTTATTAATTATATCAAACACTTCAATTCGTTTTAGGGTTAATTATATTTAAGCCCTCTCTAAAAATATAAAATTATATTTTCTCTCAAAAAAGTTATAAAATTACACTTAAACCCTCTTTAAAAATTATCTAGTTACAAACTGTAACTAACCCCCTTTTATTAAAGTTTTAAATAAAAAATATTGACGTCAACAAAAACAATTACACAAAATTTCAATTTTTACTCCTCATTCAACATTCTCGTAATAATATTTTTATACTTGTAAGGGGGTAAATTTAATATATAAAGTCAAGGGGTAATTGTAATGAAATATTATTTTCAAGCTACGGCAATTGGATAGAAAGTAACCATTGATGAATGAGAAATTTGGTAAGTTTTTCTGGTGTTTTTTACTTCTTATATATATATATATAAGGGTTGGTGTTAATTTATTGAAAATGTCTGTCCAAATATTTGATATAATTCTTCAAGAAATAGATGCAACAATGATGTATACTCTACCTCATATACAGGAAGTAAAAAAATGTACAAAAGTGAATAATTTTTTCATTAGTAAATGACTAATTTTTATTAATTTAGGAATAATATTTTTTACTATAATTATGTCTTTTTGATTTTATATATATATTATATTTATCTTCTTACGAATATTAAAATATTATCAGAGAAATTTTGAATGAGGGGTAAAATTAAAAATTTATATATATTTTTTGCTAATGTCGGTATTTATGTCTAAACTATAACGAAATAGGGTTTGTTGTAAGTGAAAAGTTGTTAGAAGGGTGTAAAATATTATTTAAAAAATATAATATTATATTTTTAGAAGGTGGAAGTGTAACTAATTCTTAATTTGAAAAGAGATTTTGATAAAGAAAAGGATTTAAGTATATATATTTTGAAATATAGATTACACTAATTATTATTATTAACTAATAGTATTATCATTAAAATTTTGTGAAGAAGAAAGTTAGAAAATAGAAAGGGAGAGAGAGTAGTGGAATGTGCGCAGGCCCAGCTTAAGTATGATGCACGTGAAGCCTTGTTGTGGAAGGAGGAAGGAGAGGAGAGTGGAGAGGAGCAAATGCAATAGCGTATTATTACTTATACTACTCTCTCTGTCTACTACTACTGCTGCTACTCCTTTTGTCTCTGTCTACTACCAATTACAATTTACAATACCCTCTCTCCCTCACTCTCTTACCCACATCATCTCTCTTCTTCTCTCTCTCTCTTGATGGAATGAATCAAGAAAACCTGATAACCCAGCCAGAGATATATTCTTCAAATAAATACAAGTAATCAACAAAACCTAATCATCCATCCATCCCTCTCATCACATCATCATCCTCATCATCATCATACCATGAAACACCATCCCCACCATCCTCATCACAACGACACCGCCGTCTCCTCCTCCGATGCCGCCTCCCCTTCCACTCCCTCCTCTCCCATCCCTCCCCCCTCCTTCACTCGCACTTCCGAGAAGCCCTCCATGCCCGTCGAGGATCCATCTCGAGACGCCTCTTCCGCTGCCTCCCTCGCCACCACCACCGCCTCCGAGTCTGTTGTGGTTGAACGCCGTGGTGACTACTCCGCCCTATGCAAATGGACCATTGCTAATTTCCCAAAAATCAAATCGCGCGCACTTTGGAGTAAGTATTTCGAAGTCGGGGGTTTCGATTGCCGTTTGCTAATTTACCCCAAGGGCGACTCCCAAGCGCTCCCCGGATACGTTTCCATTTACCTACAAATCATGGACCCTCGAAATACAGCTTCTTCTAAGTGGGATTGTTTCGCCAGCTATCGTCTTGCCATTGAAAATTTATCCGACGCTTCGAAATCCGTGCACCGAGACAGCTGGCATCGATTTTCATCCAAGAAGAAGTCCCACGGCTGGTGTGATTTTGCCTCACTTAATTCTGTATTGGACCCTAAGGTCGGATTCTTGCATTCCTCAAATGATTGCAT
This sequence comes from Sesamum indicum, assembly GCF_026168435.1. Lineage (NCBI taxonomy): Eukaryota > Viridiplantae > Streptophyta > Magnoliopsida > Lamiales > Pedaliaceae > Sesamum > Sesamum indicum. Next base: position 188,494 of record NC_142657.1, on the reverse strand, counting down.
ACTTATCACAGCAGATATATTGATACTCCATGAGTCCTTCTCTTTCTCGCGCGATAATTATGATGTGCAGGCTAATAATGTGTCTACTATGGGTGGTGGAGGGGTAATCGGGCCTGTGGTTGGGGATGTTTTGAGTGGGAAGTTCACTTGGAAAGTGCATAACTTTAGCCTGTTTAAGGAGATGATCAAGACACAGAAAATAATGAGCCCAGTCTTTCCTGCTGGAGAGTGTAATTTGCGGATTAGTGTGTATCAGAGTGTGGTGAATGGCGTGGAGTATTTGTCCATGTGCTTGGAGAGTAAGGACACTGAGAAGAACTCATTGATATCAGATAGGAGTTGCTGGTGTCTGTTTAGGATGTCCGTGTTGAATCACAAGCTGGGTGGTGGGTTGAATCACGTGCATCGGGATAGTTATGGCCGGTTTGCTGCAGACAATAAGAGTGGGGACAACACAAGTTTGGGATGGAATGATTACATGAAAATGGCGGATTTTATGGGGCCAGAGTCAGGGTTCTTGGTGGAAGACACTGCAGTTTTTAGCACGTCTTTCCATGTTATTAAGGAGTTGAGCAGTTTCTCAAAGAGTGGTACTTTGATTGGCGTGAGGAATGGGGGGAATGTGAGGAAGTCTGATGGGCATATGGGGAAGTTTTCATGGAGAATTGAGAATTTTACACGCTTGAAGGATCTCTTGAAAAAGAGAAAGATCACTGGACTTTGCATCAAAAGTAGGCGATTTCAGATTGGGAATCGGGATTGTCGCCTTATTGTTTACCCCAGAGGTATTTTATATAACTTTAGTAGGAGAACATGCAAATTGTATTAACATCTTATTTTGTGCTTGTTATTAAAGTTTAGGGGAACATAACTGGGGTACACGAGTTCCTGTCTTGCCATTTGTTGCCTTATTTCAGAGTTGATAAATGCTTTCTGATATTTGTTTATACTTCTTGGGACAGCCTTTCCACTGTGTGTGACTGGATGGATCAAGAAAGTATGAAAGATTTCATTAGTCTATTTTATCTCTGCTAACCATCCTTATTGAAGCTTTAAGAGGAATTATTATATACTGTTGTATCATCCACCACTGATCTAATATAACCAGAATAAAACAACTAGGGGTTGGTAAGAAATTTAAGAATACACTCCACATTTTGCGAAACAAAGTACCACATACATCCTTTGGTACGGTAGTTCTTTCTCTAATCACCAATCAGTCGCTAACTGTTCAAAACAAAGTAATATCCTTGCATAGTATGGATTATATCTAGCTATGTGCATAAGGACCAGAAAGGGTGCCAAAGGGTTCTAAAGCTCCGTACCTGGGGTTTAAGAGATTGGACTCTTCTGGTCTTCCTGTGCTGGCTTTATCGCTCTTTGAGCTGTAAGGAGAGGAGTGAGTTTGACAACACCATAGAAGATTCTAAAACATGTTGTTGGCAAGAAATGGTCATATTCTAGCATATGTACTAGCAAACTGATAGAGAAGGTATCAAGATGCCTGGAGAAAGGCATGCAGGAACTATTGATGAAACAGACTCCATCATTTCTAATAAGTATTAGTTCATTTTTTGTACTCAAATGTGAATCATCTGAAAATTATCATAGTTGCCAGCTTTAATTTATGGCCCTTCTATATGTATCCAGTCACTATTCCTATACTCCACCAATGGAACATGGGATTTACACTTGCAAAACCCATGCCAAATTAATGTTTATGCAGTCACTACTAGCACAATACACATCTGCCTTGTGTGCCCTGGTACATCCGTAATCGCCTCAACATAGGTATTTGGCATTTCCCCTTCAAGGTCCAGGTTAACAACATGCTGTAGATAAAATCAGCATTTTTACTTTACCAGTAAAGAGTCAAATTCATATATGTTACCATCTCCTGACTCTCTCTTCAGAGTTGGATATATAAACTTTACCATCTGCTAACACTCCTTCATTTCCAGTCAATGTACCAACTACACTTAGTGGTGCATGATTCATGCATTAATGATGTGAAAGCACTTGAAGTACAGGAATGGTACCAAAATGATTTTTGATAAATAACCAGTATATGTAAATAAGGTTAACATTTAAGAAATTGAAAAGGCGGCTTGTTCATAGAGTTCGTGGAATGACTGAACCAATACTCTGCAATTCTGACTGAATTGCTCAACAATCAACCAGCATATAAACGACTAGCTTCCTAGTCAAGAACATGAAGTAGCACCTGGAATTTCAAGATGGTGGCTAACCTAGGTCATCCCCCTCTCTTTCTCTTCTTCTAAGTTCTCTTTCCTTTTCCTTATAGTTTCTCAACCTTTTTATTCTCGGTCCAGAAACTTTGCCTTGTTCTTGTACTCTCATGTAATTCTTCATCTATTTCAGCTGAGTCATGTAGGTCTCTTCCAACTAATGGTTGATGGGTATGTTTTATGGATAGAAGAAAACCACTGGAGCTCATCAATCCTAATATCCAAACTAACCAGGGCTGGCTATTATAATTAAGATGATTAGGTTTTAGCTAGTCATGATCATCTTAATAAAAACTAGTTATATCTAACCACAATTAGTCAGTGGTTAAGCAAGCATTTATCTAACGTCCTCACTTGTTAATCACTACTGTAACCTAATCACCTAACATAATAAAATCAATAGTCTATCAACTATATTATCACAAATCTAGGTCTGTTGTTCTTTCATTAGGAATAACTTGTGGTTAGTCATTCTGATGCTTCCCTCTGTTTTTTGCGAAGAATAACTTGTGGATTGTCACTCTTAATCTTATGCTTCCCTCTGTGTCCTGAGATATATTTAATAACTAAATGGGGTTGTCATATGAGTATAAGATTTGGGATTATATAAATTTCAACTTTCTTGATGGTTCTTGCATTTGACTGATTAGCATCTATTTATAAGATCATATAGCAAAGAACCAATTGGCAAAATGAACATATAGCTTGCTGAGGTTAGTAGTTCTACTTTTCAGTTGCTTCGAAGATGTTGTGAGCATATTTAGATTTGCTTCCAACTTCTGACCTGATGAATCCCCCCCCCCCCCCCCCTTTTTTTCCTGACATCAGGGCAGTCTCAGCCTCCATGCCACCTTTCCGTGTTTCTTGAAGTTACAGATTCTCGTAATACTAACAATGATTGGAGTTGTTTCGTGAGCCATCGTTTATCAGTTGTCAATCAAAGAATGGAGGATAAGTCTGTCACGAAGGAATCTCAAAATCGTTATTCAAAGGCTGCAAAGGACTGGGGTTGGCGCGAGTTTGTGACACTCACTAGTCTCTTTGATCAGGATTCTGGATTTCTAGTCCAGGATACTGTTATCTTCTCCGCGGAGGTTCTTATATTGAAAGAAACATCCATAATGCAGGACTTCACTGATCAAGATACTGACTCTGGAAGTTCCTGTTCTCCGTTAGAAAAAGCTGGGAAACGGAGTTCATTCACATGGAAGGTGGAAAACTTCCTGTCTTTCAAGGAAATAATGGAAACTAGAAAAATATTCAGCAAATTCTTCCAAGCTGGTGGATGTGAGCTTCGAATAGGTGGGTGGCTCTTTTTAACGATTGTGTTTTTAGCATTGAAGTTGTTGTAGCGGATATAGATTTCTGGTAGATGACTTAATCTAAACTCACCCCACCGATTCTTTGGTTGTGCAGGAGTTTATGAGTCCTTTGACACCATATGTATATACTTGGAGAGTGATCAAGCAGTTGGGAGTGATCCTGAGAAGAACTTTTGGGTCAAGTACAGGATGGCTATTGTAAATCAAAAAAACCCAGCTAAAACTGTTTGGAAGGAGTCTTCAATTTGTACAAAGACGTGGAACAATTCTGTCCTTCAGTTTATGAAGGTATCTGACATGTTGGAAGCTGATGCAGGCTTTTTGCTGCGTGATACAGTTGTGTTTGTTTGTGAGATCTTGGACTGCTGCCCTTGGTTCGAGTTTTCAGACCTGGAGGTCAGTAGGTCATCTTAAATCTGACTATCTGCTTAATCCTCCCCGTTGTCCCCAAAAATAGTGTCCATGGGTTATGCTGAATAGGATTTATATAACATATAGATGCATGCCACTTGCTCTTAATCAATCAAATAATGACTAAAATTTTCTATGTTCCTTCATTAACACTTGGTTTTGGACTTGAAATTGCTCCTCTGTCAAGCGCCTCGATAGAGTTTTCTTAGAGTACATGATGGAATGCTGCCCTTGTTTGGTAGGAACTGAAGGGGAAGGGAGGATTTTAGGAAGTATCAACTGATCATCCTCCCACAGACACAATTTTAATGCCCGTCCAACTTTGGAACCCTTCTGTAATACCAAATAATTTGCAGGTTTTGTTATACCCCTCCCATGGGTGAACAATTAAATCTTTAAATTCTTATACCTATTGCTACCATGTGACACCATAGGCTGACTTAGTGTTACTGGGTGCTCTTAGATTCAGCAGTTAAATATTCTTTTCCTCCCATCTTTGTGCTGCTAGCTGGTAGTAGATCTTTGCCATTATGTCTGATGCGCATATGCATGTATCTGAGTAAGTCCAAGGTCTAATTTTCATGAGTCTTTCTCACTTTGAGAGAGAAACTTTATCCATACTTCATGCATCCAACCTCATGTGACCCTTTTGATCTTTTTTTGCCAGGTTCTAGCTTCTGAAGATGATCAAGACGCCCTGACAACTGATCCTGATGAACTCATCGATTCTGATGATAGTGAAGGTCTAAGTGGGGATGAAGAAGACATCTTCAGAAATCTTCTATCCAGGGCTGGGTTTCACCTTACTTATGGAGACAATCCTTCTCAACCTCAGGTCACTTTGAGAGAGAAACTTCTAATGGATGCAGGAGCAATAGCTGGCTTCCTGACTGGACTCCGTGTTTATCTTGATGATCCTGCAAAAGTGAAGCGCTTGCTTCTTCCAACAAAGATATCCAGTGGTAATGATGGAAAGAAAATCAATAAGAATGATGAATCTTCCCCCAGTTTGATGAATTTGTTAATGGGTGTTAAAGTTTTGCAACAAGCAATCATTGATTTACTTTTGGATATAATGGTTGAGTGTTGCCAACCCTCGGAGCAGACTACTAGTGATGATATCTCCAATGTTAGCTCCCAACCTTTCCAAGATGGCAGTGGAGCTTTTAGTCCATTGGAATCTGATGGTGAGAATGGAGTGACAGATTCCACACAGCTTTCTGTCGACGAGAGATTAGAGCTGGGCGTTAGTGAAAGTATAAATGCATCTGCTGTACAAAGCTCTGATGTAAATGGGATTAACCTACATGTAAAAACTGTGCCAGGACAGCCTATATGTCCTCCGGAGACATCTGCAGTTGGTTCAAATGAAAATCCGGCTCTTCGATCCAAGGTTTGGTTGCTGTGTTGCTAGATTACTAAACATCTTACTTGTTTAATGTAGAAATTGATTAAAAGAACCTTCAACTCAGGCTAAGTGGCCAGAGCAGTCAGAGGAGCTCCTAGGATTGATTGTGAACTCCTTGAGAGCACTTGATGGAGCTGTCCCAGAGGGTTGTCCAGAACCAAGAAGGCGACCTCAGTCTGCCCAAAAGATCGCTCTTGTATTGGATAAGGCTCCCAAGCATCTACAACCAGACCTTGTTGCTTTGGTTCCAAAATTAGTTGAGCATTCAGAACATCCGCTTGCTGCTTGCGCTCTTTTAGATAGACTTCAGAAGCCGGATGCAGAACCTGCACTACGTTTTCCGGTAAGATAATATGGGAGTGCTTTCTATGTCGTTGATTTGATTGCTGAAACAAGTGAGGTGATATCTGCATTAGATGCCATTTTGTTGAGTACATGAATTCCATATTAGTTTGTTGTTGCCACTGAGCGTAACTCATCTTGGAGAAGCCTTTTGTTTCCTAGGTTTTTGGGGCACTTAGTCAGTTGGAGTGTAGCAGTGAAGTATGGGAGCGTGTTCTTTTCCGGTCACTGGAGCTTTTGGATGATTCTAATGGTGAACCTCTTGCAGCGACGGTGGACTTTGTACTTAAAGCTGCACTGCATTGCAAACATCTTCCTGAAGCAGTAAGCGAGAATGAGATAGAATCAAACCCTTGGCCATTTTGGTTCCTGAATATATATATATATATATATCTTTTTCCTGCTTGTTTCCTTTGAGCATACAGTGAACTTTGTCTGTCTTTCACTGCAGGTCAGGTCGGTTCGGGTCAGACTAAAGAACTTGGGCCCTGAAGTGTCGTCATGCGTGTTAGATTATTTAAGTCGAACTGTAAATAGTTGTGCAGACACTGCCGAATCTATTCTTCGTGATATTGATTGCGATGACGATTCTGACGACAATTTTCCAGCAACGGACTGTGGGCTTTTCATATTTGGTGAAAGTGGAGCTATGTCTGAAAGATCACATTCAGGGGAAGAGCATCCATTCTTCAGTAGTCGCCACTTTTCTGATATTTACATTCTAATTGAGATGTTATCCATACCTTGCCTAGCAATTGAAGCTGCCCAAACTTTTGAGAGAGCTGTAGCTCGTGGCTCTTTTGTTCCTCAGACTATAGCAGTAGTCTTGGAACGACGCCTTGCTAGACGATTGAATTTGACTTCACAATATGTTGCTGAGAATTTTCAACAGCCTGATGTAGCCATGGATGGGGAAGCCATTGAGCAACTTGGAGCTCAACAAGATGATTTCACTTCAGTTCTTGGTCTTGCCGAAACATTGGCAGTTTCCAGAGATCCACAGGTGAAAGGATTCGTAAAGATTCTTTACACTACCTTGTTCAAATGGTATGCTGACGAATCTCATAGATTAAGGATGCTGAAGAGGCTTGTTGATCGTGCTACAATTACTGCAGATGCTAGTCGTGAAATAGATTCAGATTTGGAGATTTTGGCAATCTTAGTGTGTGAGGATCAGGAAATAGTAAGACCAGTCCTGAGCATGATGAGGGAGGTTGCTGAGCTTGCAAATGTTGATCGAGCAGCCCTTTGGCATCAGTTGTGTGCCAGCGAAGATGAGATTCTTCGTATCCGTGAAGAAAGAAAAGCTGAAATTGCTACTACATCTAAAGAAAAAGCTGTTTTATCTCAAAAGCTGAGTGAATATGAGGCTACTAATAGTCGTCTTAAGGTAATTATTTCTCTATTAATACTTCTCCGAGTAAATCATTGCTATTGTTGACACTTGCATGATATGGCAGTCTGAAATGAGGGCTGAGATGGATCGCGTTGCTCGGGATAGGAAAGAGCTGATGGAGCAGATGCAAGAAGTTGAGAATCAACTTGAGTGGGTTCGCTCAGAAAGAGATGATGAAATCACAAAGCTTAAAGCCGAGAAGAAAATTCTTCAAGATCGTCTCCATGAAGCAGAAACACAACTCTCCCAGTTGAAATCTCGAAAACGTGATGAGTTGAAGGTTTGACATCTTATCAACCAGTTGGCATTGCTTCTATTTGGATGTTGATAATCAAGTTTAAGGATAACTTGGTTTATCATTTTTGGGAGGTGTAATAAAATATGTTTTTATTGAAATTTGAAACTCCACTATGTTACAAATTTGAAGCTTTTTCCTTGCATTTTCTTGGATATGGTTTGTCTGTAATTGTACTTGTGTTTTCCAGAAGTACTTGTGAAAAGTTGATAAGAATCTCCATGAACCAAACCCCTTCCCTCCACCAACAGTCACCGGCAGGAAAAGAAAAGAGAGGAAAGTGGTCTTTAGAGTGAACTCCTGCTGAAATATTCAATGGTGCAGGCCTAACAATATTTCATGGTTTCAAGCTTGATAATTTAGGACCCAGTATATTTTTCCTTTCTTTAATTACATGTTCTTGTGATTCCTTGAGCTTTGGGATTGGAAAAATATGATTACTTTCATGATGATGCTGTGCCTGAAAACTGTTGGTAAACATTGCAGAGGGTAATGAAGGAGAAAAATGCTCTTGCTGAGAGGTTAAAGAGTGCTGAAGCAGCACGGAGAAGATTTGATGAAGAGTTGAAAAGATTTGCCACAGAAAATGTGACTCGAGAGGAGATACGTCAATCGCTTGAGGATGAAGTTCGTCGGCTGACACAAACAGTTGGACAAACAGAAGGCGAGAAGCGTGAAAAGGAGGAACAAGTTGCTCGATGTGAGGCATATATTGATGGGATGGAATCCAAATTGCAGGCTTGCGAGGTCTTTGCTTTAACCCCACTTCTTTTTTCTGGCAACATCATTTGTTAGTGTCATGTTTTCTACTAAACTTTTTGACTCCTGCTAACTCCATTCTTTGAAATTAAATCGGTGATAGGTGTGAACACTTATCTTGTAAATTTCAAACCATTTCCTAAAATACATGCTCACGATAATGGCATCCCACAAGAACTGATCTGCTCACATTGGTTTTTGACTTGTTACTTCACTTCCTTTTTGGATATGTTAACTGTTGACCGCTGACCTAGGGCATGAACTACTTTTATCTACATTGTTTGACTTTGGCTTGAGCTCTTACTGACCAATAGATCCATTTGCATTGTTTGTAAGGCCTGAAAGTCCAATAGGATTATGTAGCACGATTGAATGTTGTTCAGTCTGAGCTACTATGGCGAAATGTTCACATAAATTTTCCTTTAATTCAGTGTTTGCATATGCGATGACATTCTTAAAAGATATTGTTCCTTGTTCAAGCTTGTGTGACTCTGACTTTTTACTAAAAGTTCCATGCATGTATTTGCTGCTGGAATCCAAATTGCATGGGATTGGATTACTCAATGATGATGCTGACATCATCCTCTTTTGTGCCAGCAATACATTCATCATCTTGAGGCTCAGTTTCAGGAAGAAATGGCACGGCATGCTCCTCTATATGGTGTTGGCTTGGATGCTTTATCAATGAAGGAGCTGGAAACATTATCACGCATTCACGAAGAAGGGCTGAGGCAGATACGTGCCATCCAACAACGTAAAGGAAGTCCAGCTGGCAGTCCTCTTGTAAGTCCTCACACTTTTCCTCACACACATGGGTTGTATCCTCCCACACCACTTCCGATGCCTGTTGGATTGCCTCCTTCTCTCATCCCAAATGGTGTTGGAATCCATAGCAACGGGCATGTGAATGGTGGGATTGGACCCTGGTTCAATCACTAGAACAAGCACTAGAATCCATGATGTTATGACAGTTTCATTGGTTGGACACTTGATATGGCAAAACAGACTTTTAAGGAGCTTTTATAACATACGACATGAAGGGATCATTTCCTTCCTTTTTTTTTTTTTTCTTTTTCCAGAGTTTTCTAGGCATTTTAACTGGTAGGACTTATGGAGAAAGTGTTCATGTAGCTATTGTTCAGAAATGATGAGAGGACTGTTGTGTATCTTGTCCTCTGTGGGCATTTGAAGCCAATAGCACCAACAGTTGTAAATGCCACAATCGAGTTTTTCTCCTCTTCAATTGATTAAAGGCACCGAAAGAATTTTGTTTAGTTATCTGTATCTCAGTTGCATTTCTTTTTAAAAGTTTCGTCCTCCAACTGTTGATTAACTGTTAGCATGTCACCATTTACTATAAGAGGTTGGGATAATACTGGTCCCCTTTAAAAAAAAAGAGGGGGGGGGGGGTCGGGATAATATTGAACTAACCTAATAAAAATAGGTCAAGTTTGAGCACATTCCGAAGCTTTTAACCTAATATTTACGAGTGAACTCTCCATGTCGATCTGAACAAAGGCCATCTTCTGTATAATATTCATTCCAACACTAAAATCTTGGCTTCTAAATGTTTTTCTTTCTGACAAGAAGAGGAAAATCATTCTTTGATCAACACAGGAATGGGACAGTTGCAACGACAATACGTGATCCTGGTGTGGATAACTTCAGAATTTAAAACTCTGATCTGAAATCCAGTGAGCCAACTCTTTGAGACACTAGTCGAGTTCTCAAAAGGGCATTTCTAGTTGAGTAGAGTTGACTGATGATCCTGCTGATGTCCATTCTTTCTCCTGGAAATTCCGTGGAACACGAAATACCAATCTGCAAAACTGAAATAAGGCACTCCTCAATTTGGTGTAGAGAGAAATCAGTTGTTTTATCATAAACAAGTTTCGGATCAACAATCTCCATAACACGTTTTGGTATTGCCATTTTAGCAAAACTGTGGATAGTCAGCCCATTTATGAAAGCATCATCTGTGGGACTTTTTCCTGTAAACAACTCTAGCAAAAGGATTCCGTAGCTGTAGACATCCCCATAAGTAGATGACTCTCTTCCCATACCATATTCTGCATCATTCAGCCAAAACTGTATTAATGAATTCAACATAGAGAGGAAGAAATAACTAATAAGGTGCTCATATCTTGTGACTTGCTGTTACTTATTATAAGGAAATAGTACCTGGAGCAGCATATCCAATAGTACCCTTAATTCCCCCAGAACTGTTGTATTGGCTGCTAGACAATGACTGAGTAGCCTCTTGCATAAACTTGGCCAAGCCAAAGTCACTCACATGAGCTACAAATTCACCATCCAAAAGAATGTTGCTCGGTTTGATGTCACGGTGCACCAATGGAGTTCCACAGTTGTGATGAAGATAATCCAGTGCACTTGCCACATCAATTGCAATGTTCAATCTTTGTATCAGGGTTAAATGCTGCCTCTGTCCCTGTTCTAGTCCACCTATTTTTTCGTCCTGATGCAACCAATCTTCTAAACTTCCATTTTCCATAAGTGCATAGACAAGAGCCTTAAATTCATTCCCCTGGAAATCCAAACTGGAACACGAAGTTAGAATTTTGACCAGATTGCGGTGCCTAATTTTTCTCAACGCTTCACACTCAGCCAGAAAACTCTTACTAGATCCTTCTACCTGCAGTTTGAGTACTTTCACAGCAACTACAGTTTCATTTTGATTGAGGATTCCTCTGTACACAGAGCTGAACTTCCCGGAACCAATTAAGTTTGCTTCGGAGAAGCCATCAGTTGCATTGTACAGACTCTGGAAAGATATTGTTGGAAGGAAAAATATACCTGAACTTTCTGAAGGTTTGAGGTTTTTCTTGTGCTTCTGATAGCAAGCAACCACAAACAGCAGAACCAGTATGATCACCAAAGTCAAACTACATATTGAAATTATTAGATATAGGGAGTGAAATGTTCTTGATTTCTTTGATATTTTTCTCTTGGGGCAAACCGGGAGCTCCAAATCTGGAAAACCACCACAAAGCCTAGGATTGCCATTCACTGAAACTTGGCTCCTATTTCGGAAAACTCCTTCCGTTGGTACTTCACCCTCAAAATCATTGAAAGACAAGTTTAAGTTCCTTAAGAATGGCAACTTTTCCAAGAACTCAGGAATCTCACCAGTGAAGTCATTATGTGAAAGATTAAGAACTTCTAGGCTTTTCAAGGAACTTAAGGAAGGAGAAATATTTCCATAAAAAGAGTTATTCGCCAAGTAAAGCTCCCTTAAGCTTATTAAACTGCCAAAGTTGTCTGGAATAGCACCAGACAACTTGTTGTTTGAAAGATTCAGTAAAACTAGATGTTCTAGACTGCTCGCATCTGAAGGAAGTGACCCCACTAAAGAGTTGCTTGAGATGTCAAGGAATTCAGATAGAGAAGAAAGGGTAAACAATTCTATGGGTAAAGAACCACCAAGTTTATTATGTGAAATATCCACTGCCAACAAAGACTGGCATTTCCCAAGAGCAGAAGGGATTGTACCCTGCAAGTAGTTTGCTTGCAGGTACATTTCAGTAAGCATGGTTAGATTCCCAAAAGAAGATGGAATTTTCCCAGATAATATATTCTGCGGCAGGGACAATATTTTCAGCTTTTGAAGTTTTCCAATAGAATTAGGGATACTACCTGTTAGTTGGTTTGACCACAAATACAGTGTCTCCAAGTTCGTAATATCTCCAATCTCAGAGGGAATGTTACCATGCAGCAGATTCTTTCCAGCGGTGAACCGCCTTAGGTTTGAAAAATTGCCTATAAATTTGGGTAAAAGTCCTTCAAAATTATTTTCACTCAGATGCAGTAGCCGTAACTGGGTACAGTTAAGCAAGGATGACATGAAATTCAAACCACGTCCAATTTGATTCCTGTTGAGTGCGAGCCACTTAAGTTTCTGCAAACCTTTGAAAGACGGAACTTCTCCACTGAATCCATTTATATTTATAGCAAACAACAGAAGCTCCGTTGCATTTGATACTGAGGAAGGAATGTTTCCAGTCAGTTGATTTCTCGCTACGTTTAGCTTTTGCAGTCTTGGAAGAGCAACGAATATGTCAGATGGAAGGCTCCCATGAATTTGATTCTCTGGTATATCAATATATTTCAATGATGATAAGTTGAAAAATGATGGAGGAAAAGTGCCAGAGAGCCTATTCAGGCCAAGCTCAATATTCTCCAAATTCTTGAGATGACCAAGAGTATCAGGGATATTCCCTACAAACTGATTTCCTCCTACAGAAATTGATACAAGGGATGTAATATTTCCAAGGTAAGGTGGTAACTCTCCTGTCAAGTTGTTCAGGTAGAGGAAAAAAAGCTGAAGATTAGACAGTGACTGGAATTCCATTGGAATTGAGCCCACCAGATGGTTACCCCCCACTCCTAGCTTTATCAGTTTCGAGCACCTTGATATGTTTCTGGGAATTTCACCAGAAAATGAGTTGTTTTCAAGGCTTAATATTGTCAGCCTTGATAACTTGCCTATCTCTGAGGGGATTTCACCTGTTAAACCATTGTTATAGAGTTGGAGCTCTCTAAGAAAACTGAGATTACCTATTGAGGGTGCCAATGTGCCGACCAGCATGCTGGAATGCAAGTCGAGCTTGACTACTCTCTGGTGCCTGAGGCTGCAAGTTATGCCAATCCAACTGCAAAAATGTGTTGAGTCGTTCCAAGATTCGGTCACATGCAGTGGATCCGTGATTAGACCAGCCTTGAATGTGACCAAAGCCATTCTATCAGTCATATTTCCAGTGATGGTGGGTATGGAGGAGGATTTATACAAGGGCATACAACAAGAGAGGAATATCAAGGCAAGAGAAGCTGAAGGCAAAAAGATGGAATTCATTTTTGCTGAATAAGAGCGATGCTGTGTTGTCTGAAAACTGTTTCTTGAATCAAGTGGAGCTATTTGAACTTATCTCGACTTGAAGAACGGTTTTCGTTTAGAAGAATTTGAAGGTGTAGGAAAGCATTTTCCCTACAGAGTTTTCACGGCTAATATAATATATAATGTGATTAATACATATATATTAGATATAAATTATTGCAAACAATTATGTTGGACTATGTTGATGTTTAGATAAATTTATATTTTGACCATCTTATTTCCTAGTGCGTATTTGTTATGCTTACAGAGCCAAGATAGCATCTTAGACCAATTCAAAGTTCTGATGTCAACAAAAATGGATTTCAAGTTCAGAAAGGTAACAGATTACTAGCAACTACAAAGTCATAAATATAGTGAGACGAATAAGGTCATAAAAGTCATCAGTTTATCACTAGTGACATCAACTTGTCATTTGTCAACGTCATAACATATGAAGCAATTCCACAACAGCTCAGCTGACTTCCAAGAAATCAATTTGATGCTAATCTGTCCGTCTGAACACCATGTGGCACAAGAACAACAATACAGTGGAAATTTCAATTTCATATTTTATGTATATTGGTAATAAACATTTATCAATAATAGGATTAAAGGTAATTTTAATCCCCTAATTTCAGGCAGTTCTCATTTTAATTCTTTATAACTTAAAAAAGCTCAAATTTAATACACATTTAGTCGGAAAATTTCAACAGTAACCGAAAAAAGGCACATGGCTATCACATAACATTTTTAATTGGGAAATTCATTTTTATTGGCCAAAAAGGTGCCTACATGGCCGAGGACGTGGATTGAAGAAAAAAAGGAAGGATGATGTGGATTTCTTATCCATGTCATTTGCTGACATGGAATTAGGGAGAAAACACAGATCATCCCCAATACACATGATTAATGCCTCTTCGATCTTCAGCCTTAATCCCTCTTCGATCGCCAGTCATAAAAAAACGATCTCCTAAAACCTGTGTGAAGAAGAGCAAGATTCACAATACACAAGAGAAGGATGGTGTTCATAAGGCAGGAAAGGCATATGGGTATGCCTCCTCCTCAATAACGTAAGTTTTCTTAATCTTTTTTCTTCGTTTTTTGTACATAGAAAGGGACCCTTGTTGGGTTTTGTGTTTATTATGGTGTATGTGGACCCTCGCTGGGTTTGTCTCTTTTTTTTTTTTTTTGTGTTTGTGGACCATTGCTGCTTTGTTTATATTGTTTATGCTTTCAATGGATATGGTCCCCTATAGTAACTCGTGTTTTTTTTTTGTTTTGCGTTTTTTTATTTTAATTACAGACCCTGACACTGATTCCATTACATTGTCTCTGCATTGTAATGGTGTGGCTAGACATGTCCCTGAAGCTATGTATGTGTGGGGTAGTGTCTCTAAATATGAATTGAATTACCCAGGAGATTAACAGTGAGACTTTAAACCTGTTTTGTGATAGTCTTGGGTTAGGGAAGGATAGGGTATTTTATATAATTGTGAATAAAGGCTTTAAAATATCAATTGATAACAATGACATGAAGAGACATGGAGGAAAATTAAGAAGAACAAAGTGATGTTTATTTATGTTGAAGTTGGGGGGTTGAGGGGCCTGCAAAAATTAAAATGGTTGAGGGGGGTGAAGGGCTTGCAGAAACTGAAACGATTGAGGGGGTGAGGGGCCCTTTACTTTTTTGGGGGCTGAAGTGATTGGGGGGGGGGGGTAATACCTGAAGTTGCAGAAGGGCTGAAAATTATTGAATTAATGGCTGAGGGTGGTCATGGTTCTGCAGAGGGTGAGGGTGTTGAGGGAGATGAATTCGTACATAGTGATTATGAGGGGATTGAGGGTGAATTAATGGTTGCAGGGGGGGGGGGGGGAGAGTGGTCATGGTGATGAAAGTGGGAGGGTTGAAGGGGAAAATGCTAGGGATTCAAATAGCAGTGAGTCTAGTGATGGTGAAGAAGTGGATGTGGTGGATAATAAGGGTGACTTAGATGAGAAAATGGATTGAGGAGGATAAGGGACCTTCACACCCTCTTTTCAATGCAAAAGAAACATATGACCCCACATTTGAAATTGGCTTGTTGTTTAGCAACAAAAAAGAATTTAAAAGGGCCTTGCAATCCCATGTAAACAAGACTAAATGAATATTTAAATTTACTAAAAATGATAAAAGAAGGATCTATGCTGAATGTGGGGATGTTGATTGTGAATGGAGGCTACATGCAATTAAAGTAAAGGATGAGGAGACATTCCAAATCAATCTGTTACAATCTCACCACTCATGCCCACAAATTTTTGAAGTGAAAAATAAGAAGACAAATTGGTTGAAGAATAGGTACTTGCAGAAATTTAAATCTGATCCAAAGAGAAATGTAAAAGGGTTCAGAGTGGATGTAATAAATGAACTTGGGGTTAACATATCAAGTAACAGGCTTATAGAGCCAAAAAAGCAGCATTAAAAGAAATTGAGGGTGCTCCTGAATGGGAATATAGTAGATTGTGGGACTATGCCGAATAGATAAGAAGAATAAATCCTGGTTCTACTGTAGTTGTTGGGACAGAAGATAATATGAAGGAAACAAGATTTAGCAGGTTTTATGTCTGTTTTGGGGCCTTAAAGAGAGGAT
Organism: Sesamum indicum; assembly: GCF_026168435.1. NCBI lineage: Eukaryota > Viridiplantae > Streptophyta > Magnoliopsida > Lamiales > Pedaliaceae > Sesamum > Sesamum indicum. Next base: position 172,794 of record NC_142657.1, on the reverse strand, counting down.
TTAAAGCTGGTTGTAGGTCTATCATTGGGGTAGATGGGTGTCACTTGAAGGGGCCTCATGGGGGTATTTTGCTGACTGCAGTTAGAGTAGATCCCAGCAACAACTTATTCCCTATTGTTTATGCAGTTGTGGATAAAGAATGTAGGGAGACTTGACAGTGGTTTCTAATAATCATAAAGCATGATTTGAACATAGTCAGAGATTATGAATACACTTTCATGTCGAATAAACAAAAGGGACTGATGCAAGCTTTTGGAGATGTCTTTCCTGGCAGTGACCATAGATATTGTGTAAGGCACCTTCATAACAACTTTAAGCTTGCTGATTTTAGGGGTTTAGCACTTAAAAATGCTTTGTGGAAATTGAGTATGCAAGAACAGGAAAAATGTCTGAAGTTGCACATAATGTGTGTGAGACTTTTAATGCTTGTATACTTGATGCAAGAGAAAAACTCATTCTAACCATGTTAGAATGGATTGGAGAATACCACATGAGGAGGATGCAAGAAAACAGAGATAGGTGTGCTGCTAAGTGGAAAAAACAGTTATGCCTAAAATTTCAGGAAATCCTACAAAAACAATTAAATAAGATATCTGATTGAATACCAATTAAAGCTAATGATCAACATTATCAAGTTTCTTGTTTTGATGGGAGTCAACACGTTGTGGATTTGGGGTCAAGAAGTTGCAGCTGTAGGAAATGGCAATTGTCAGGCATTCCTTGCAAACATGCTTGTTGTGCTATCTACTATCAAAAGCATGATCCTGTAGACTATGTAGCTGAATGTTACAGTTTAGAAACTTATAAGAAAGTATATGCACATGCAATCCAACCAATGAGCCATGAAGCATTGTGGCTTGAGTCTTGCATCATACCTCCTCTATCACCAAACTTTGGAAGAGGTACAGGCAGACCCAAAAAGGCTAGAAGAAGAGAGAGCGATAAGCTTACCCTCAAAAAGAAAAAGACACCACAGGTGCAAAAGATTAGAAGGAACCAGAAAACAGTGCACTGCAGGACCTGTGGAGAGCTAGTTAGAAATGGTAACCAGAAAACCGACTAGATTGGCGGTTTTGGGAACAATTTAGCATTCTTTATGAATGTTAATTATTATCTTTATGAATGTAGTAAGCATTCATCTGTGGCACCATGTGTTTGTTGTGCTATTTACATTGAATGGTATTTTAACGTCACAACAATGCCCACATACCAATTGAATAACCCATGTAGTTGGGCTGCGCATTGGATGTCAACTATGAAACCAACTTTTGAGGATTGGTTTGAAACATTCCAAGTCGAGGGCCTCGAGACTGGGCATCGAGAGTCCTATAGAGACTTGCACTAAGTATAACATTTTTTCATTGGCGATAGATATGAGATGTCTATGCAATTTTAGTGGATTGGTTGACAAGGTTGTTAGTTGATTGAGCTAACTCGCAGGAGTCGTCATATGGAAACCTAGGAGACTTGGTCGATATGACTTGAATTCCCAGCTCCAATAGTAAAGGATTAGTCATTGGACTTGAGGAATCATAGTAGTCGCATGCATATGATGGTTATATCTTAGATCTGGCGAGAGATGACTGTGTCTTCGATATGGTCATCATAAGCCTTTTCCAGTGTAGTTGGTTTATGTATTGAGGATGGTGAATTTCAAGATAGAATCCGTTCCCTATCAGTATATGATGGATATATCTCCTATGCGCTTTGAGATGGTTTATACTCTCTAAGTTTATGACCATAGCGATTGGTCGAATAGGAAATGGTTTCCTTTGTCGATCAATAGAGTAAACACATCTCAAGTATTCAACATAGTTGCCTAGTTCAGGATGGAAACCGACGCCTAATTTCATGCCCTAGACTAAAGCCGAGAGATGATCGACGGAATGACCGTACCTGTATGGAACTCGAGAGCCTAAATGCTCACGCCAATATTCACCTAGTCACTAGTGCATGGACCATAACTAGACGGCCATCCATAGTAATGGGCATTTCCGATTAATGATTAATTGAAGATAATTAATTAAATTGATTTAATTAATTACTTATGTTATGCCCTAGTCTAGCTAAGAGTGAACCTAAAGAGTCACACACAAATTACTATGGAATTGGTGGGATTAATTTGAAATTAATTTGAGAAGAAACGAATTAATTTAATTGGATTAAGTCAATTCAATGAGAATATATATAAATGATTGGATCATTTATTTAATAATTTATTTGATGGATGGCTCAAGAATTAATTAATTTTGGGCTTAATACCTTTAAATTAATTTGATTAATTTATTTGGTTTGGCTTAATTAATTGATTGGATCAAAGAGTTGGGCTTAGATTTATTTAATTGGGTTAAATAAATCTTTAGACTTAGTTGGACTAAAAATATTTTAATTAATTATTGTCCAATGGACTTTGGTTGGGTTTAATTTAATTTGATTAAATCAAGTCGGGTCCATACTTGAAGTTCAAGCCTATTCGAGGGAGGTTAGAGCAAGTTAAGAAGGAGTTGAAACTCCTCACCATGATGAAGATAATGGAGTGGTTATTTCATTATGGTAGAAGGTTATATGCATGTGTATGTATAGGTTGTCTTGGAGGCAAATTTGTTACTGAATTTTGAATTCAATTGTATGTAATATACAAAACTACACGCATATCATGTATAACCAGCACCTAAGCCACGAAATTTGCTCTCTTTTCTCTCCAAAAATGTTCTCTTTTTTGTTTTATATTGAATTGGATTCAATTTAGAATATAAAACATTTCAAAAAGCACTAATCAATAGTGTTAGTTTGGAGTTGTTTTTTCTTCTTGTTCTTTCTTTTATCTAGCAATAGAAAAAGGAGTATATCTATTCCTTAGTATGGTGTGGACAAATTAGAAGGACTCTAATTTGGATCCTAAAGTGAACAGGAGAACGTAAAGGGAACAATGCACGTTGCTGCTCAACTATAGAATCAAAAGGTAAAGTTTCATGTTTTGTTTCTACGCTTTTTGTTTCATCCTCTAGCCACTTGTCTAGCATGTTTATTTATTTATTATTATGCTTTTGACAAATACCGAACGCCGGAAAATTTCAAAAAAAACACCCCTTTGAACCGTTTTAAATAATTTTTTTATTTCACGCTTTCGCTTCGTTCCCAGGCCATACTGATTCTTTCAGAGCCTGGACACAACACTGCCAAGTGTCCTGAAAGAGTGCCAATTGAAACCCAACAGGTATTTGTTCACCTTTTTGTTTCTAACTGTTTCACGCACATGTATTCTAATTTCAGCTTTGTATGACAGGATCAAGCACCTCATGAGGAGGGACATACTCAAAAGGAACAACATAAAAGAATCAAGAAAAAGGTAAGCAATTACAACTATTTATAAATCTGTATTATTTATAATAATGCTGATGATACTTTGTATTAGGCTGGAAAAAGAAAGGCCACTGAACCTACAATGGAATCATTGTCTGAAACTGAATGATTGGAACAAGCTACATCTATTGTAAGTGCACATACACATGAAGTTATATTTGTTACAATTAAATAGTATGAATTTCAGTGTTGAGGACTTCTATTTATGATTATAGGGATCTCGGCATAAAAATATTCTCCCACCATTGCAAGTGCAGATTGAAGATGAGCAACCTGAAGCATGCTTAACACAAATCAAATGCAACCTGCACCTGCACCCCCTCCATCAGTGTTCATGCCTGGCCCATCAATGTTTCAACAATTACAAATGACCAACCCGCAATCAACTTCGCAATCAAGAGTCACAATCCGTGCACCTCCACCTTTTAGAGGCAGACAAATATTTCCATCACTTTCTATAAAGCCATGTTCTAGAACAAGTCAACCAATAGTGAAAGATGGAGGCAGGAGTTTCTAAAGTTAAACAAGTGATTACAAGTTGAATATGACGACATACATAGTTGTGTTTTGTCTACTGTTGTTAGTTTTGACAATGACAGTATTTTGTTGTCTTTTTTACATTAATTACAGTATTTGATAATGACAGTATTTTGTTGTCTTTTTGACATTAATTGAATATCATATACAATTTCTGGTTTTGTAGTTTTCTGGTGCCTTTTCTGGCTTTTGAATATGACAATTACAGTTTTTTATGACTATGTCCATTTCTTATAATTTCGTTATGGCAATTTTCTGGTGTTATTTTTTGGTGCTTTTTCCTTTTCAATTACAGTTTATGGCAATTTAAAAACAGGTAAATTGCATTACAAACAGGGATCTTTCATTTCATTACGAACATGAATATTACATTTCATTACAAATAGGGATATTACAATGCAACACCTACAATTACATTACAACCAAACTAAACCCAGAAAAAAAAAAGAATTAAAAAACAACAGAATAAGTACATGTTAAGCATATGCAACCCACCATACTATATAACTTTCAACACAACTATAAATACCAAAAATATTATTTTTTAACACACATCTACTATTCATTGATTTTGACCTCTCACACATAGCAAAAAAACCCTCTCGTAAACCATGTGTTTTCATCTGGTGTGCAATCGTGTCATAGATAAAATTTTCATTTCATCATGTCATTAAAATCACAACCACATCATTGGCGCCGTCACTGGGAAATATTTGCCTCGACACTGAGTATGAAAACTAGGTCTGGGGCTCGTGACGTCCACGACTTGGACGTGATTCGCGAAGCACAAGTGAACGAGGCGGAACAAGACTCCCCTCGCTAACAGTCGCCACCCCAGGAGATAACCCCTACCTCATGAACAAGTCACCCTCAAAGGGGAGATCCCCCCACCATGTTGACAATCTCCGCCTACGCCCCCCAGGAGAGCACTTCCCCTGGAAGTTCCGCCCAAAGAATCGATGATCCAACTGACACAGGAAGCTTTGCTTGCCCTGATCCGCGACGCACCTACTCGAACAGTGGCACAAGCCGTCGCCCAATTTGTAGCACAACAATCTGCGAATCCGCCCCTCCTTCCCCTAGCAGAAGTTGAGAATTATCCTCATCTCCCGAGGAAGAGGAGCAGAGGCGGGAGGAAGTGAACAATAGATCGCTAGACCTGAAGTTGCACAGACCCAAGATCAAAACCTCCGCGATTGAGAATCATCCGCTCCCCCACCACCTAGGAGAGCCGAGGATCCCTACTTACCATTGGTCGTAGCCCCTCCAAGACGTAGCCCTTTTGCCCCAAACATTCTGGCGAAGCACTTCCAGCAGGCCTCAAGTCTCAAATCTGTCTGAATTTGATGGGACAAGAGACCCATAAGAACACTTAGACAAATTTTATGCCAAAATTGATTGGTACGATCTGAGTGACGCCGCTTACTGGAAGGTCTTCCGTACTACACTCTCCAAACGTGCTTTAGCCTGGTTCAACCAACTTCCAGCTGGAACTATTTCCAGCCTCGAGCAGTTGGTTCAGTGTTTCTTGCATCACTTTTGTATGAACAAAAAAGTTCCAAAAATGATTGTGTTCTATTCACCATCCACCAAAAGGAGGGAGAGACATTGAGAGACTACATGTAAAGATTTGTGGACGCAGTGCATGAGGTCCCCCATGTTAATCATGAGTTGTTGACTAGTATTATCCAACATAACCTGCTACAGGAAGATTCAAGGAATCCAAAGCCGGCAAGCCCTCTAGCACTATGGAAGATTTACTCATGCGCTCCTACAAATACATCCGTATTGAGGATTCTAATACTTTGGATACTTCCTTTAGCAGCAAAAGAAAGGGTCGAGAAGAGGAAAATGAACCGAAAAAGAAAGAAGAATGCAAGCATGTACCTCCGATGAGGTTCGCCCACTATACCCCTTTGAACGCTCCCAGAGGGGAGATATTAGTCGTGGCCGATCAACAAAGACTAATCAATCAATGACCGAGAAAAATGAAAGATAACCCTAAGAGGCTAAAATCCTCAAATATTTTCATTTCCACCGGGACAGAGACATACGACGGAGGAGTGCCATCATTTGAAAAATGAGATAGAAAAGCTGATTCAGCGGATACTTGAAAGAATACGTCAACCAAGGGCGAATCCTTAACCTTGGGACCTAACATCCACATAAACCGACAATGGCGACAACCTCCCTACAATAGGGATTGTTGCTGTAATTTCGGGTGGCTCGGCTGGAGGTGACTCGACCAACGTAAGAAAGGCACTCGCCGAAGTAGCTAGGGGAAACCATTGGGAAGTCCATGTTCAAATTCATAATGTCAATTCAGAACAATGAGATGAGATTTCATTCGGCTGGCAAGACCTGGACCCAAGGAGGAATCAAAACAACGATACCCTAGTCATTTCGGCCACGATCTCCAACTTTTGGGTCAAAAAGATTTTAGTGGATAGTGGGAGTTCAACGAATATTATATTTCATGATGTCTACTTCCAATTAGGGATCGATAATGCGCAGCTTCGGAAGGTAAACACCCCACTCACTGGTTTTAGTGGCGAATGATCGAACCGATAGTGGGGGTGACATTACCGTTATCCTTGGTTCTTATCCAAAGATTTCCACCAAAATGGTAAAGTTCCTAGTGGTGAAGGCTCCATCCACCTACAACGTGTTCTTGGGGAAACTGAGCTTAAACCTCTTCCGAGCAATAGCGTCTACTTTCCACCTAAAACTTAAATTTTCCACTCCCGACGGCGTGGGGGAGGCTACGGGAGATGAAAGAATGGCAAGAGAATGCTACGTGAATACCCTTAAAAGATCGCGTGAGAAACTGAGTGAAGTGGCAGATGAAAAAACAAAGATAAAGATGACTGATAGGAGGCATGAGATAAGAGACGCCGCAGAAGAACACTTAGGAGAAACCTATAGGGAGAAAAGAGTTGAAGCCGTGGAAGAGTTGAAGGTGATCAATCTCTCCTAGGAAGCGAGAAGACAACGAAGATAGGTACAATAATATGCCCATCCACCGAAGAGAGGTTAACTCAATTTTTGAAGGAAAACGAGGAAGTGTTTGCATGGAGCATAACGGATTTCTATGGGATTTCACCTTATGTTATCACTCACCGGCTCAATGTAAATCACGAAGCAAAACCTATAAAGTAGAAAAAAAGGATATTTGGGCTGGAGAGGAATCAAGCGGTAAAAGCAAAAGTGGATAAGCTACTTAAAGCCAAACACATACGGCCGGTGCAATACCCTAAGTGGTTGGCCAATGTTGTGTTGGTCCAGAAGCCAAACAGAAAATGGCGCCTCTGTATTCTTCACAGATTCGAACAAGGTATGTCCGAAAGATCCTTTTCCCCTCCCACGAATTGAGATTTTGGTTGACTCCACCTCCGGATGTGAAATGTTGAGCTTTCTAGACGCGTATCAAAGCTACAATCAAATTCCGTTGGCCCCAGAAGATCAGGAAAAAACAAGTTTTGTCACAAACCAAGGGATCTTCTGCTACAACGTCATGTCATTCAGCCTGAAAAATGCAGGAGCGACATACCAACAACTTGTCAACCACATGTTTAAAAACCAGATTGGTCGAAATATGGAGGTTTTTATAGATGACATGCTGGTTAAGAGCGTGAAAGAGCAAGATCACATCAATGACTTAGAAGAGTGCTTTCAATTATTGAAAGCTTTTGGCACGAAATTAAATCCTGCTAAGTGTACATTTGGTGTGATGGGGGGAAGTTTCTTAGGTACATGATCTCCTAGAGAGGAATAGAAGCAAACCCTAAGAAAATTAACACTATCATGGACATGCCACCGCCAAAGTTGATCAAAGAAGTACAAAAACTCGCGGGGAGGTTGGCATCTCTGAATCGATTCATTTCGCAATCCGCGGATAAGGGCGTACCTTTCTTCAAGGTCCTTCGTGGTGCAACAACGTTTTGGTGGAGCAAAACTAGCCAAGAAGCATTCGATGAGCTAATGAGGTACTTTTCTTCACCGCCTTTGTTGACGAAACTCAAAACAGGGGAAACCCTCTACCTTTACTTGGCGATTTCTGAAAATGATGTTAGCTCAGTTTTGGTACGTCAGGAAAACAGAGATCACCAATGTATTATGTTAGTAAGATGCTGCAGGGGACTGAATCCAAATACTCCCAAATCGAAAAGCTAGCCCTCTCTTTAATCATCGCAGTAGAAAGTTGAGGCCTTAAATTCAATCGCACCAAGGGATAACGTTGACAAACCATCCTTAGAAGCAAGTGTTGTCGAGTCCAGAGCTTTCCGAAAAGATGGTCAAATGGGCGGTGGAGTTAAGCGCAAGTGCTAGCTAATTTCATCATCGAGTTGGCGTACGACGAGGCGAGCATTTCTACGCTTTCCTAGAGTCTGCACGTCGATGGATCGTCCACATCGGCTGGAAGTGGGGCTGGGATAGTTCTAGAGAGCCCTCAAGGAGACAAGTTTGAGTTTACTATAGAATTGGAGTATCCCTCGTCAAACAATAAGGCATAATGTGAGGCATTTTTAGTAGGGGAAGTTAGCATTAGCCACCGGGGAGAAAAAGATTGTCATCTATAGCAACTCGCAGTTGGTGGTTAATCAAATCTAGGGATCCTATGAAACACGAGAAGAAAAAATGGCCAAGTATTCTCTAAAAATGAAAAATCTACTTGAAAATTTCCAAGAGGCCTCTATTGTTCAGGTATCGAGAATAGATAATGTCGTGGCCAACCAGCTAGCCAAGTTAGCAAGCTCGATGGCAGCCATTCGAAACAGAAGAATTACTTTTCTATCGTTGGAAAGAGTTGTGATCGACGAGTGAGAGGAGATTATGTGGGCTGCCCCCCCCCCCCCAGCTCCATACGCAATTTCATCAAATTGTTCGCTACGTCGAGACCCCATTGAGTTCAACTTAAAATCAGGCATATCCTCTAAATTCTCACCTAAGTCAAAAGAAGGACACTTAGGCAAACTCATAATTGCGGCAATATGATCGGGAGAATAACCTTCTAGATACGGAGGAAGATCACCCCAAGCGTCAAATACTTTCTCGGCAGGCGGGAAAATATCCACAATAACCCCTCTACCTCGCCCTCCTACCGAACCCCAGAGGCGACGTTGCCTCGAGTGGGGGGGGGGGGGGGTTTCGCCCCCCCCCCCCCCCCCCAACCTCAGTCGTGGCCCCCCTTTTTTGCTCGGTACGCCACCGTCCTCTAGCCACCGAATTCACGGCCATCATTTTCACAATCACCCTTCCCAACTCCACATTTCAAACAAACAAGATGGAAAATACAATGCAAGAGTATCAAATAACAAAGATTAACTAAGGGAGAGAGTTACCTTTGCTTGTCATTGTGGATGGAGGAATGGGGTTTGAAGTTAAGAGTGCAAATGTAAGGAAGAAAGTTGGTGGAAGAACAATTAATGGCTCCCCACCCACTCACCCATTCCCATTTATTAGACTTTGTACATTTTTTTCGATTATTTACTCTCGAACAAAATATCGCACCGGCAAGTACATATTTCATCCGAGAGTGAGGGGTTGTATGATGTATATTGGTAATATACATTTACCTGCAAAGGTAACAAAGTAATTTAACATGAGTGAGGCACATGTCATGCATGTTAAGCGCATACACCCACCACACCATATAACTTTCAACACCATTATAAATACCAAAAATATTATTTTTTTAACACCCATCTACTATTAATTGATTTTGACCTCTCATACATACCAAACAATCTTCTTGTAAACCATGTGTTTTTACCTGGTGTGCAACTATGTGGTAGGTAAAATTTCCATTTTATTCTTTCGTTAAAATCACAACCACATCAATATTATTCAGGCATATTCTGCAAGAAATTTATTATACTTGATGCACTTCACCATAATATCACAGGAGCCACATCTGCATTTAGTCTGCTTTACAAATCAAAACTGATTGGAAAACAAATAAGTCGCTCCACTTGAGGGCACAACCATACAGTTTGAATTTCAAGATCTCTTCTTTGAGGTCTTGTGTTTAAATTTTGGGGTGTGCGTGAGTGGGTCGTCTGCGGAAAAAAAAATAATAAAATAAAATAAAAGTCGCTCCACCTGTATTTAGAAATCAAGCCTAATTTTGACATTTAGAGATGACATGCTAAGAAAGGTACATTACACTACACTGCAGTGGCTAAATATTTTCTGATAAAACTGTGCACATTAAACTCCAATTACCCATGCATTCATTTATAACTAGCTCATTTAAACCAAATAAACAAACAATTATTTCTAGCTCATTGAGGAACGTTTGCACTGCGACTGCAATGAACTGAAGGAATAACGAGCAACAGAAAAATTCACCTGTTAACTAAATGTCAGATATTTCTCCTAGACGCCCACCAGAAAATCAGGAAGAAAAGATAACACTAAAAAGGCTTTTATCGACTAAACCTTAATAACACCTAGTTTTTCTAGTGTTGCTTTGATACCATCCCTGTCACATTTTTCACATTGAACGGTTTTTGGATCGTCGGTTGGTACGACGTGTTCAAGAGGATAGCTTCTGTTGGTATGAATTTTACTTGCACCATTGCACTGTCCTTTCAGGATTACAGTTTTGTGTAGCCCACCAAGCAAAGCCTCATAATCAGAATCTCCACACTCTCCCACGAAAAACACAACATTTGATATGTCTATACCCCATCGAACATGCAAGTACCTGTTCGAAAGTCGTCATTAACAGATAGCAAAAAAATATGTCTTAAAACAATGGTTCTAAGTTGCAAGACTTGGACATATACAGAGATGCAATTAAAATAATGTATCACTAAAAGAACTCCTTATAAACCACTAAAAGAATGGATGATTCTGTACCTAAGGGCTTGAGCTCGAGAAGCCAGAACAGGAATCACATTTATCCTTTCTCCATTTTTACAGTATACAGCATGGCATCGGAGGGCCTGAATTCTCATCAATTTCCTGAGTTCCTTGAAAGGAGGAACCTGCAGCCATATAATAAGTCAACTAAACTGTAAACATCATACATAGCGTGTGAAGTGAGCATTAAAGATTTGGACATATTCCAGGAAACAAAGAAAAAAGAGAAAGGAGTTCAGAGCCATTAATGAAGTACTCCTGATTCCTTTTATAAATGTGAACTTACCAGTGCTGCATCTTGCACTCTAAATTCATAGCAATGTGAAGATCCAGAGTCAAGTTCAGTGATTACAGGTTCACGCTTGTCTTTCACATTATCATTGACAGAAGCAGCCCACCTTACCAAAGTATTCCTCAAGCTCTCTCCACCCCAACGATAATGAATGTGAGACTGATAATCTGAGTCTACCATATACTGTGATTCAGAGGAATTTTGTCCGGGACTTGGAGATGGGTAGTATATTTCACTACCACTGTTGCAGATAAATGCATCAAAATAACTGGACTTTAGACCAGCCTTCTCCAGAAGACAGTTTATTTCAGACATACTCCAAGATGTAGATAAAATGAAGCCAATAGACTGAGGGTCCTTATCCGTCCTACCTGCAGCTTCAACTATTATTTTGGTAATACTTAGAATATCAGCTATTGAATCACTATCCACAGCAATGTATAAGATGAACTTCCTCATCCTCAATGCTGGAAACCTACAATTTTCTGGTTTTTCCATGGACTCGTTTGCTGCCAACTTCAAAGGTGCACTCTTCACCTGGTTTTTCCGGTCAACAGCGGTTTCTTGGCCTTTTAAAACTGATGTGACATCATTCCTCTCACCATCTAATGAAATTTTCAGACTTAATGATAGATCTTGAATATCTCTCAAGGAACTTCCAGGAGAATCAGATTCTGAATCTGCATAGGCATTATCATTTGTTTGCCATTTTGGCTGCCTTTGCTTGCAACTGGTTACTCGGGCTAGATATGTCTTGCAATGCTCGGGCCATGAGAAAAGATGAATATTTTTCAATCCATTATCCCTACATCTGGCCCAAAGTTGCTTATCAGCAACAAGCTTCCGGAGAGCATCAGCAATAGATTGCTGATTATGTGGGTCGACTAGAACACCATTATCAAGAACCTAAAACAATTTTGATGTTAATGTGGAAGAACCTAGCACAAAATATCTTACTACAGTGATGATAAAGAAATGAAAAAGCATATTCAAGTCATGTATAGACTTCTTTTAGCCAACAAACCCGATGAATGTCAACTGGACCTCCATTTTTTGTGGCAACAATAGGCAGGCCTCGAGCTGCTGCCTGCTTAGGGACAATGGATTTCGATCATTGGATTATATATAAAATTTGGATAATCATAGGAAGAGGACTTCGTGGGCACCTCAATTAAGGTGAGACCAAATGGCTCAATAAAAGCTGGATTGATAAAAACACCCTACAAAATCCATTGAGATTAGGCAGTCAATAATAATAGAAAAAAGTCTTATCTTCATGTAATTCACACCTTTGTTTTCGCAGCCAGACGGTATATATCAGGAACATCGGATTGCTTATGATGTTTAGGATAGGCGACATGACCATAAAGGTCATATTTGTCAATCAATTTGAGTATAGAAAGGAGGACAGATGAATTTGTAGTAGACATATCATCGATTGCATCCCTATTTCCCATTATCAAAGTCTGCAACAAATTAAGATAGAAAATAGTGAACCAATTGAAAGCAGGACAAGAAAATTGCCTTTCCACACCACTAAACTAATTTTCTGTTTCTTAGAAGGAGTTTGTGCCATTGAAAAGCTATGACGTACAAGGTTAGCAAGATCCCTCAAGGGGCGACACTCTCCGAAAGCTTTAACCAAAGTGATTAAATTCTTCTTTGGATCTGGCCTAGCAAGAGCAAGTATCATTGGCTTTCGTGGATTGGTAAAGAAACGCATAATCTGCCACAAATTATGAAAACAGAGCTTAAAAATAGCATCAAGTCAATAGTTTTACGCATAAGGGATAAGAAAACCTTAAGACCTCTTCGTTGATAGATATGGAATAAGTTGATTGGAAAACATGGTTATAGCACAATTCTTCCCAAGGAATCATATCCAGAGAAGAGAGAATAGATCAAACCTCTGACCAAATGGGAGGATCTGGAGTTCCAGAACCATCTCCATTTCCTTCTGCTTCTCCATCAATGTCTCCGTCATGTGGAACAACATTACGGAACTCCATTCCAGGGGGAATTACCTGAAACAACATTGGAAATAACTCAAGTTAGCAATTTCATGTGCATGATACAAGAGCTAGAGAGACACGGAGGATGAAGGCCTATTTTCACAGAGGAAAAGGTAAGTGCATCTGAAATGAATGGACATATAGACTTACAAAACAAAATTGAAATTTGTTCGTATGTGGTGAAAAGATGAGTAAAGAGGACGTACAACCATGCGTGGCATGAACCTTCCGTAACAACTAACATTGCGTTTGATTCGAGCGCGAAGTTTACGCTCTAAAACTGGATCAAATCCATCGTACAGACGCCACTGCTCCTCTATTTCCTGTCTTGTGCTGGTAATTATTACTTCAGCATCATCAAGAGTCATCTCCTCAGCCTCTATACGCCGCATTATTTTGTATGTCGAATTTATCTCCTCCCTCGATTGTCTCCCTTGCTTTAAGAGTTGTTCTAGCTTGTCCCGTCCAAGTGAATGGCCAGTGAAAATCATTGGCACATTGAGAGCTCCAGACAAGAGAGCAGCAGAATTTCCTGCATCTGCATAGTGCCCATGAATAGCAATGGGCCAGAGTGGTTGCTCGATGCCAATTTGCTTCCCAAGAACCTTAGACATCTGTAGAATGTGGCCTAATGCACCATCAACAAATTCTGGAATATGGGGCCAAAGAACTTCTTTAGAGAGGTACTTATCTTTTGGACCAAAGGGTATGCGGATTATATATGCACCACCACTCTCCCCAGTTTCATTCATGCTGTTCTCAGGGTTTAATGGATTTAGCATCTCCGTTGGTTCACCATAAGTCCAGTCCACATCTGGTGCCAATACTTGCCTTGTAAGCAAATCAACACGATAAACTCCAGGCATTGAACCCAAGGCTCTGGCTAGTTCCACAACGTACTTTACCTGAAAAACAAAAGTAGAAGCATGTCCCGGAGCGACTTATGTGCTTGTCAACTAACTTATAATTAGATCAAAATCAAGTTAAAAGAAATTGTTGAAAAGTCGGAGCTTGAGTCTACCTGACCTCCTGTATCAGAATCCCGACCAAGTTCCATGTTCTCGCCGCGGATCAAGCCATGAAGACTGCGAGAGAGAGAAAGAGAAATGGAAATCCCTAGATTAATACACCTTACTTCTTTTGTCAACATGAGGATAGAAATTACTTATTTACAACAGAGATATTGTGGGTGATATATAACAATTAACAGGTACTCGTCTTGTAGATCAGAGGGTTGGAGCAATCCCATACCTGATGAGGACAAGATAAAGTTTGTTATCCTTATTTTGAGTAACCAAATTCGCCATCGTATCAACAGAACTAACTCTTTGCATACTTCCTTTGGCAATATCAGCATGAGCTGAAATATCACCAACTATATCCCCCTTTTCTCCTTCTGATAAGTCTTCTGACATATCAGCAGTTGCCTCTCTACGAGCTTTTTCACGTTCAAGATGCCTTTTTGCCCTACGTTGTGCTTCTTCACCCTCAATCTAGAAGTGCAGTTAAGTTGAAAATGTAAAACACAGTAGTTAATTTAGTCAAAGGTAGCTACATAAAAAAGCAAATTCAAAGAGGTAGGGAGCAGGAAAGAGGGCAAATGTTAGCAATGTGGGTAATGAATGACGTATATGAAGAGAAACCAAGTAAAGCAAACCTGTTTCTTCCTGCGGGCCAAGGTCCAAATCCTCCAACACATATTCTCCAACCTTGTGTTTCTCTCCTCAGAATTCCTAATTGATGATGCCTAAAATCATAAGGGAAAACAGATTGATAAGCCTAAACACACAAGTATAGGAAATAAATGATATGCATGAGAAGTTGGGGATGGAATGCAATCAATGGTCACATGCATTATATGTATATGTATATTATAATACAAGAGTATACGCACCCGAACCCAAGAGCGGTGGAGATCGGTCTCATTGAAGCCGGTGATGACTTCTTCAACGAAGTATTGGGCGGGGCTGAAGCGACCTCTCTCACGCAACAGGAGAGATGATTTCTGATCGTCGATGCCGGTATCCACGTCGAGGATGGCCTCCAGGTAACTGTTTATCCAGTCATTTCCCGCCATTTGAATTTTTTGGTTCTCTTTCCTTAATAATAACAAAGTGATATGCAAAGAGGCGTTGTGAGTGAGGGGAATGAGAGAGAGTATTTGGATGAGATGGGTGTGATTTTGATAGAACGACCATTCATACAATCATTCATTCATTTCATTAGTATAGTGATGAGAGAGAGAGTTTTGTTATGGAGAGAAGAAAGAAAGAAAGAGGCGATCATTGCCAGGTGGTGGAGGAAGCAAGTACTAGCGAGAGAGGTTTGTTCGTTTGAGACGGATCCGCTTATGACTCTTCTCCGCTGCGTTGTCCCAACTCAAACTACTCAAATCCTCTCTTCTCTTTTCTTGGCCCAACCCAATAACAAAAACAGCCCCTTCAATTGATTGACCCAAATAACACACCCACACCACTGAATATCTTAATTTCTTGCTTTAGACAAAGAACCATATCCATACGTAGCAGAAGGTGGAAGAAAGGTATAGAATCTTATAATAATATTACTACTAATGTCTGTCTGTCTCTGTTTGTCTCTCTTTTCTCTTTACATATCTCAACTCTCTCTCAACACACACCGTCTATTCACTTATAAGGAATTCCTTCAATTTATAACCCAACCCCGTCCCTTCACATGCAACTTCAACTAATTAAACAAACATCTGCTGCTCCATCTGAAAAACAAAACACCTCTTACTCACTTCCATGGCTTTCATGTTGGGTTATGTTTTGGGTTTTGCTTTTGGCATTAGTTTGATTGTGGGTTTTGCTCGCTACCAGAATGTCAGATCAAAACGTCGCACTCATCTGGTATCCAATTTCACTACTCATTTAAATTTTCATTTACAGATTAACATCATTCCATCTCTCTGTCTCTCCATTGAAATTCTTCAAGCTTTCTTCTTAGGCAGCCGCAATTGCAGCTTTTGCAAGGATGACAGTTGAAGATTCCAGGAAACTCTTTGCCGATCAATTCCTCCCCCCTTGGGTGGTCTTTTCACAGAGACAGAAGGTCACTTGCCATTCCCCCTCTACAAATTTTGCATCCTTCTTTTTGGATATATATTTACTCTACTGTAGTAAGCAGCTTTCCTTCATGCCTTCCCCTTACTCTTTTTTCAATCCTTGCAGTTAACTTGGCTCAATCATCAACTTGACAAAATATGGCCTTACGTTGACGAGGTTATTTCCTTTCCTTTACTGTTTCTTTTTTGTATAATTCGTTTATTTTGTTTCTGAAGCGTCCTTCTGTTGCACAGGCAGCATCCGAGATTATAAGAAACTCTGTCGAGCCAATTCTTGAACAATACAGATCAGCAGTTTTATCATCTCTCCAGTTTTCTAAGTTGACTCTTGGTACGGTGGCACCTCAGTTCACAGGTCACTTCAATTTCTTCTCATGTACCTCGCAAACAGTTTACTTCCTTGTAATCTTGCATTGGCGCGCTATTGTATGGACTTTGGGGACGAAGAGAAATGGGTGGACTTAGATGTGATATAAATTTAACTGCACTATCACATCGCAGGCGGCACAAGTCTCTTTAAAATGTCTCAGCATTTAGCATGCATGGCCCACGACTTTGCTCTTCTTTTTTGTTATTTGATATGCACTGTTAGTGTCGTTGGAAAAGGATCAATTTTGAAGAATTGAAATGTTCAACTATAACTCTGTCAGCCCACTTAAATTCAATTGCAACTTTTTTCTTAGCTGGTTTCTACCCGTTAAGTTTGTCTCAAAATTCTCGGATTGAGAATGTATGGCTGGCATGCATGCCAAGTAAAGCCCAAAAGTATGTGATGCATCCTAAAGTGAGTATGTTGATCCTATTTTTTCCTATGTAGACTTTGTTTAATAGTCGTGCATTATTTTGTGGCAAATAGGAGTTTCCATCCTTGAAGGTGCACCCGACGAGATAATTATGGAATTAGAATTGCAGTGGGACGGAAATCCTAAATTCATACTTGATATTAAGACTAGAGTTGGAGTGGCACTACCTATACAGGTAATAGCAACTTTTACCATGACTTGACATTACTCTTGCTCTATCCTGTCTCTGACTAAATCTTTTCTTTGACTGCAGATAAAAAATATTGGATTCACTGGGGTATTCAGGTTAATATTCAAACCATTAGTTGACGAGTTTCCTTGTTTTGGAGCTGTTTGTTATTCCTTGAGAGAAAAGGTGATTCCTTAACATTATTTTATTTTATTTTTTATTTGTTCAGAAACAATCCCTAGAATAGATTATGGCCAAGTTTTGAGCATGTGTTTTAAGTGTATTCTAACAATTGGCTTGGGGAGGAACTTGCATATCTAAAATGTCTTCCACATGGATTTACTGAAAGTGATACTTGAATGCACTATATTGTCAAACTAACTAGACTCTTTGCACTTAATTTGGAGGTCACGTTTTTGTGTGTCTACATGCAGAAAAATCTTGACTTTACCCTCAAAGTGGTTGGTGGTGAGATATCAGGAATTCCAGGGATATCTGATGCTCTTGAGGTTTGAAAATTTCTCATTAAATTCTCTTCACATTTGTTAGTACAAGACTCTTAGACAGGGTTCTAATAATTTTTCTGGAGGAACATTGGATAGTGCTCTGGGGAAGTCATAGAAACAAGGGAGATCCTCAAATAACGTAAAAGCCATACAAGAAAAAGGGAAATCCTCACGCAAGTAAAAGGGAAGGAAGACATGAAGCTTATGGTGTAACTGTGTAAAACTTTTTTTTTCTAAGGGAAGCCCTCAGTTCAAAATCCTAACTGATGACCACAGTGCATTCAACTTAAATTCTATGTCCCTAGTATTGGTGCTCACTTCAAGGTGTATATGAAGAATGACACGTTCGTTTTTGTAAGGCATCGTCTTATCTTGTTTTAATAGGAAACAATACGAGATGCTATTGAAGATTCTATTACCTGGCCAGTCCGTAAAATCATACCCATATTACCAGGAGATTACAGGTCAACTATCTCTTACCCTTGATCAAAACAGGCATTTTGTTTCTTTGAATTATGTATCTCACATGAAGTCTCTGCATCTTTTTTCTTGTTACAGTTACCTAGAGTTAAAGCCAGTTGGAACTTTGGAGGTGAAGCTCATAGAAGCTAAGGAATTATCAAATAAAGACATAATTGGTAAATCCGATCCTTTTGCAGAGTTATTCGTTCGTCCTCTACGTGACAGGATAAAGACCAGCCAAACGATCGTAAGAATCTTGGCCTTAATTATTTGTTTGATTTTTTCTTATTCTCTAGTTTGTGGTAAAATTCCATCACATTTTTCAGAACAACCAAACAAATCCAATCTGGAATGAGCACTTTGAGTTTGTTGTAGAGGATGTATCTACTCAACACTTGACCATAAGAGTTTACGACAATGAAGGAATTCAAGCTTCTGAATTTATCGGTTGTGCTCAAGTGCCGCTCAGCGAGCTTGAGGCAGGCAAGGTGAAAGTTGTGTGGTTGAAACTGGTGAAGGATCTGGAGATCCAAAGAGACCAGAAAAACCGTGGCCAGGTGAGCTAGCCAAAACCGATCTTTTCATGTGTGGAAAAAGGTCACTCCATGAATGTACTCTCATGAGTGTATCATTTGGTTTGCTATTCATGGGATTTTCTCACAATTCCATCACTGATTTGGTTTAGATCTAACTCTGAGTGTAGGTGCATTTGGAGCTCCTGTATTGTCCTCTCAATGCTGAGAGTGAATTTTTTAATCCTTTTGACCCCAACTTCAGATTAACGACCGTGGAGAAGGCCTTTAAACACGTGATTGATGAAGCAGAGTCAACTGATCCTCTGAAATCTACTTCCCAGATGAAAAAGGATGTCATTATTAGGGGAGTTCTATCAGTGACAGTGATCTCTGCTGAGAATTTGCCAGCTAAAGATCTCTTGGGAAAATCTGATCCTTTTGTTGTGCTAACAATGAAAAAGTCTGAACAGAAGTACAAGACTAGGGTAAGAGTTTAATTGTTTCTTGGTTGTTCTTGGCCCTCTGGAAAAATGAAGTGTTCTCACTTTCGCCTGTACATTTTTGCTATTAACCAACTTCGTGAAGCTTGATCAAGAAAGTTTTTCCATCTTTTATTAAATTTTCTTCTAAAAAAGGGCACTATCCCCACTCTTTCCAATCAAACATCTCTAGTTGTTGTCCTCTATTACTTCTTCCGTCCTCTGGTTTTCTCTGTAAATATGCTCCTCTATTTCAGGTCCTCAATGACACCTTGAATCCAGCTTGGAATCAAACATTTGATTTTGTGGTTGAGGATGGGTTACATGAGTTACTAATCTTGGAAGTTTACGATCATGACACATTCGGGAAGGTAATTCTCATAGCCGGTTTCGTATTAGTTAAATTTATTTTAATAAACTATATATCCTGTGCACTCAGGGATTGCTCAAAACTTATAAATTAGTGAATAGTTCTGTACGAGTATGAGGACTGGCATTGTATTGTTTGACTGTTGCACCATTTGTGCTTGATTTTTCAGGACAAAATGGGAAGATGCATCATGACGCTGACCAGGGCTATACTGGAAGTAGAGTTTAAAGACAGTTTTCCAATTGATGGCACTGAATCAGGAAGGCTGAATCTGCATATCAAATGGACGCCACAAACAATTTTCCGAGATTAAGTACAATATAACAAAGAAACAAGAAAATTACTGAAAATGGAACTGATATGAGTTGTTGATATGAAGATTGAGAAGAGTGAGGGTTGCGTTCACCATGTAAATTTACCAACATTTGGTTGTCTATAGCCTATAGCTCTGAATGAATGTATTCAAAGTGAATTGAGACAAGCTCTCAACAAAGTTTGCTTGTAAAAATGAATTGGAGCAGGTGAAGTACGCATGCATGTGTGTTTTTGGAATTTTTTCCTTCCTCAAAATACATTTTCAAAGTGAAGTCTTCACAAGTTTGATCATATGGAGACTAATTCGGCAACAAAATTGGCCCAAGATTCAAATAGTCATGTGGAAAATTTTCAAACTCTGATTAAATTTTCCTCTTTTATTTGTTTTATTATTATTATTATTATATATAGAAGCGCATAAGAATTAATATTTAGCGAATTATAGTGGCTAAACTAATTTAGACTCCACCTATCCTCTAAAATCAAAGAAAAATACTTAAATAGAAAAAGGTGTTCAAATAAAAGAAATGTATGAAAATGCAAATTGGAAATAAATTCCCTCAACTTGTTCAGAATAACATAAACATGACATGTATAAGAAAAAAAATAAAAAGTAAAAAATCTTGTGTAAAATAATTGTGCAATCGGTTATATATTATAGCAATATAGGATAGTTAAGGATGGGACCAACATAACTTAATTTTGACATCGATTCCCTCTTTTTTCCAACTTCTCCGTGCAGGCGCAGCTCCAACTTTCCTGCCTTTCTCTCTTATTCGTCCAAACGCATAAATCTTCCGTTCATTATTTCTTGCATGCCTTCAATATCAACCTACCCTTATTCATTATCCCCCCCCACCGTGGCAGAATCAATCTTTGGTCGTACACTTTTTATTCTTGTTTTTCTTCTGGCCCGGGGGTTTGGACCTTCTTCATCCATACAATTCTAAGACTCTCGAGACAAGATCTCTCGCATTTTATTTTATGTTTAGATCTTTTTTTCAGTTTCTGTCTTCAAGATTAAATTTTGGCATCTGGGCTTTTCTTGGTTTTATGATATGATGGGGTGTAAATACAAGGCTGGTCTGCTGTTGATTGCTGCGGTCGTCATCATTTGGGTTACCTCTGCAGAGGTTACTCAGGTTAGATATTTTTTCCTTTTTTTCTTTTCTCACAATCTCCCTATTTTCAAGTTTAATGTTTTGAATCTAATTGTTGTTCTTGGTTTCTAGACTATTATGTTCTACCTTTAAGGCTGTAAGTCTTTTGCTCTTCATTGTCTCAGTATTCGATTGTTATTCTTATCAGCATATCCAGTATGTATTCATGATGAGTTAGATTTACTCACATATATACACGGTTGCTATTTTTATCATATCCCATGTGTTTGAATGTGGTGTGCATTGCATGCATTTGATATAGTTTTGCTCTCTATTTTATTATTGCTATAAGGCCTGGGTGCAAATCCATATCTTTCGGGAAATCCCAAATTGGATATGATGAACTTATGAGACATATGATATAGCTAAAACTATTGTTGTAAATTCTTACTTCTTTTTCTTTCTTGAAATGCGCTTCTGCTAGATAGTATGTAGGTATCTTATGAAGATAAGACACTTGGCTGCATCAAGTACTATTTCTGTGAGGAATGCCTGCAACAGAAAACAGAGATTATATTTTGCCTCAGGAGTTTCAGATACATCCATCAATTATATATGAAGAAGTGTTTGTTTATTTTACTGTCAGTTCTTTATGTGTTGTTAAATAGTCCGACCTTCATAAATGGGTATAAAAGGTGTGCAAAGTTCCTCCATATTTGACATGTGATTCTTGAAACAGGGTATCTTCACGGACTATCAGCAACCATTTGCCGTGACATATCTGGGAGCTTCTTTAATGGTGATTTATCTGCCAATAGCATTTTTTAAAGATTGGATATGTAATTTCCTGAAGAGACGCTCCAGAGAAAGTGGTCAAAGTGGAAGCAATGACTCCTACCCTGGACTTGGATCTCCTTTAAGGTTCATTGGGGGACAGAAAATCTTTGAAATGGAAATGCGCGGATCCCTGAACAGAAAAGACAGTGACCTAGACCTTTCACAACAGGAAGAAGGAAAGCCTTTAGTTTCTGAACATGGGGATGGCGATAGAAATATTAGACATGAAAAAGAAATCACAACCAAAGAAATTGCTATATATGGATTTTATATTGCTCCTCTTTGGTTTATGACAGAGGTAATTCCAGTGTTGCTTACTTTCTTAATACCGTATGTGATTTAATTTCTCATGGTTTATTATATATATAACTGCTGACTGGCATTGAACCTAACTCATAATATATGGTCTGATTTGACTTGAATATTGTGAAATTCCTACTGGCAGACTTTCTTAGGAACTCGAGAGTCCATTATCATTTCAATCTCTAGATGTGCCTGATTTATCCACGTGCGTTTTACCCATGTTTTGCAGTATTTTGCAAATGCTGCACTTGCACGTACGAGTGTTGCAAGTACTACAGTTTTATCATCTACCTCAGGATTGTTTACTCTCTTTCTTGGTGCACTTCTGGGCCAAGATTCCTTAAATATAGCAAAGGTAGTTTCTGTATTTGTCAGCATTGCTGGTGTTGCCATGACAACCCTTGGAAAAACTTGGGCCGCTGATGAGCCGCAGATAAATACTTCTTCGTAAGTCTATCGTCCTGTTCTGGTGGACCGTGAATAAAAAATGATATAAAATTATGCATGAAAGCAAAGAAGATGCTGCTTATATCCGAGCTCTCATTTTCACAGAATTAACTAACTGTTCAACTTTTTGCTTCTTTTTAAAGAAGTAGCAAACGCAATCTCGTGGGGGATCTTTTTGGCCTTCTATCAGCTATTACCTACGGCTTATTTACAGGTGTGAGACACTCTAATAAATCCAATCAATACCTCAATTGTTCACTATTATTAAACGCTTTTTCTAAACAATGCTGCAGTACTTCTTAAGAAATTTTCTGGCGAGGAAGGGGAGAGGGGCGATGTGCAGAAGTTGTTTGGTTATATTGGGTTATTCACACTTGTGGCACTTTGGTGGCTTGGTAAGAGTTTTAGTGTCTTAGATTTTTGTCTTCAGTATACATTTACAGCATAGCTGTTGTGAATTTTATTAATACCTTTTTCCCTTGGCTTAGTCTTTTATCAATCATTTGCTTCGGTTTTACAGTAATGCATGCCTGAGTTTTTCTGTTAGCTTGAGTTTCTTTAAAGATTTTGGACTCCATTTTAACAAAACCATAAGATGTCAGTTTGAGCTGCTGCTTCTTTTTTATATCTTCTGAATGCTGGAGTAATACACAGTTTGATGGGCAAGATGAATGTCTTGTTTACGAAGCCTAGTTGATCTGCTGAATGAGGTTGGCTTAGAGGATTTAAAAGTTATTTGTTAACAAACTTGAGCGGCTGAGAATAACAAGCATTTAGAAATAAAGTGTTGTCCTTTAGAGAATCTGCATTATCTAATGCAAAGAATGAGAGTTTTGGAGATTGATGTCGGCATCAGTATCACCCAAGTAATTCTGAAAAATGGTGGAAATAATGGTTTGAGATGTGCTTTCTGAGTTTGTGTCTTATGTTCATTCGTGTGGGTCGTATATTTAGTGTTTCACATGTATAACAAGTATTTACTTGGTAAATTTGAATGTGATTTTTGCAGTATGGCCATTGACAGCGTTGGGTATAGAGCCAAAGTTTACAGTTCCTCACTCTGCAAAGTTGGAGGAAGTTGTAATAGCAAATGGACTAATAGGAAGTGTACTTTCTGACTATTTCTGGTATGAGAAGCTAGTTTGTGCCATGGGAAAAACTGAATTGTTGGATGATTAGAGGTCTTAGTAGGATTGTGTTTTGTCAGGGCATTAAGTGTCGTGTGGACAACACCACTGGTGGCGACATTGGGCATGTCACTGACAATACCAATAGCGATGGTGGCTGATATGTTGATTCATGGACGGCATTACTCTGCCATCTACATATTTGGATCGGTTCAGGTAAGGTAAAAAAAGAGTAGGAGTTGGTGGTTGTTTGTTTGTAATTATATTTGTGTATAGAAATATAAGATGAGTGTGTGTTTATGTTTTGAATATTTCAGGTATTTGCTGGATTTGTAATAGCCAATGTATCAGATCGGTTCTCTCAAGCATTATGTTTATGATGATGATGATGATGATGAGGCTTACACTTACAGCAGAAGCACAAGTTCTGATTACACACACACACACACACACACAGGAAATGATGTTAGAGTACTTATGAGAGGTGTAGTGTGGTGTTGGTATTGCTAATACTAACACTAATTTGGGGTTTGGTCTGCAGATAAAAAAGATTTGTATGTAGTATGAAATGTATAATGTTTGTTTGACCCCAAAAACAAAAGCAAAGAAACCCACTTTAACTCTCTTTTGCTCTTTTATTTCTCCATTCTCACATTCACATACTAAACTCTATTTTTTATCTTTGTGTATGAGACACCCATTTCTTCAAATTCAATACCAGACTTCACTTCTGTTGGAGTTGTTGTAATAACCTTACTAATATTGAAAACAAATCTGCATTTCTTATAAATGAATATAAAAAAACAAAAGATGAAACGGGCTGGGCTTGTTAAAATAATGGCCCATCAAATTAAGAAGAAACAGACATGAGATGAGACGAGACAAGACAACGCTCTCTTTCCTTTTTCCCTCCCCTCCCCACTCCCCACTCCCCTGACTTAATACCTTTCTCTCTCTCTTAATTCTTTTTTCTTTCTGTGCCATTCCAAATCCAATAAAACATCACAAAAATTCAAAAAACAAATATGGATAGCAGCAGCAGCCTCCCTGTGACTACGGCTTCGTCTTCCAAATCCGACAGGCGATCCAAATCCAAGAATCTTCACAACACCTCCAAATCTTCTGTTATAATGGCGTTTCTTTCTTGCCTTGCCTGGCTTTACATTGCCGGCAGGTTGCTTTTTTGCATTTCTTTTCTTTTTCCTTTTTTGGGGTTTTGGTTTGAAACGTTACCAATTTTATTTGTTTCCTCATCACTGTTATTCCTTATCTTGTTTTAGGTTGTGGCAAGATGCAGAGAACCGAATGTTACTGGCTAATTTGTTGAAGAAAAATTCTGGTCAGGTTTGAATTCTTGAAATAGTTTTTTTTTGCTTTTTTTTTCGCTGGAGGAAAAGGTTGTTTTGTTTGTTCTTACATTTATCACTCGACCCAATAAAAATGATGGATTGTGATTTTTAATTGTTAACAGAATTCAAAAGTTTAAAATTATGCGTAAAAAGTATTAAATTTTTGTAAGAAGTTGTGGATGGGTCAATTTCGGATCTGTTTCTATTCAAGATGCTCAATCACAGAATTTTTTACGTCAAATAAACGGGGAGGTTTTTGATAAAGTTGTAGATTGACCAGTTTGGGATCTGGTCGTTTCAAGATGGCCAATCACAAAATCTTTGACATGAAATGAAGGCAGAGGTTCGTCAAATAAAGTAGGTGGACCGCCAAATGTTGATCTGGTTCTATTAAAAAGTTTGACATTCTCGCCCGTTGTTAAATATAACATTCATCTAAAACATAAGACTGTTGAAGGCTCCTCCTTCAAAATGCATGCTCATCTATTATATATGTCTGTACTGAGATATAACATCCATGGACATGATACTGACACACTAACACACCCAAAACAAAGTCACAGGATGATAGGGAGAAAAACAATCTAATGAATAATTTTTGTGCTTTGTTGGCAGCGACCTAAAGTGCTTACAGTGGAAGACAAACTAATGGTCCTTGGATGCAAGTACATGTTTTCATCACTCCACTTCTTTTAAAGTGCAGATGATATAAAAATCTTTGTGTGATGGTTTAAGTTATTCGCTGTTTTAGGATGACAATGTTGGGGCTTATTTTGATTTTTTTTTTTTAAAAAAAATAGGGATCTTGAGAGGAGAATTGTTGAAGCTGAGATGGAACTGACATTGGCAAAGAGTCAAGGTTATCTTAGAAAGCAGCCGCAGGAAAGTGGGACTTCTTCTGGTAAAAAATTGCTGGCTGTTATTGGGGTTTATACTGGTTTTGGGGGTCGGTTGCGACGCAATATCATCAGAGGATCTTGGATGTCAAAAGGTTAGCATAAAGTTTAATTTGGACGAGATTCTCATATTTAATCGCTTTCTTAGTGTATAGTGTATTGCTTTCTGATGACTTAGTTGGTCATCTGACAGTAGCAGAAACATATACTCCAACGCTGATTAGTGAGATAGCACATACCTGCATGTGCGCAAACCAAGCTATATAGACAAACATAATTGTTACTTTAATATTTCTTTCCTTTTTGCATAAATATCTCTTATCTCAGCTCTGGAGATTGCTTTACCATCTTGCCTGGATGTTTTTTATGCAAGTATAGTTTGTGGGTTCTAATGCGAATTTACATGGTTTTGGTTGCAGCTGATGTTTTAGCAAAACTTGAAGAAAGAGGGATTGTTGTACGATTTGTGATTGGACGGAGGTTTCTGACTCAAACTTTCTTCTTAGTCATGGTAGATCTTGATCACTTTATCAACTAAAAGAAATTGTATGATCATTCAGTGGCTTTGTTTTTCCAGTGCCAACCGCGGTGACAGCTTGGACCGCTATATTGATGAGGAAAATCATGCAATGAAGGATTTCTTGATTCTTGTGAGTCATTAAATCCATGACACGTTACATCAGTTTATCAATAGATCCTCTTGGTGATGTGTGGACTCATGTAGTTAAAATTTGCTTTGTTATCCAATATGTACTCTGTCTTAAGTTTTGAATCCTAGATATCAAGTCACCATCAAATCCACGATACTTTGGGCTTATCTTATGTTGTGAGGGCGTCAAGGCTGTGAACAGGTAATGGAGCTTGAGGCCAAAAGGGGTGCTATATTCTCTAAATAAAAAGGCCTCAAGCAAACAAGCCGGACAAGGTTGAGAGCCTCAGCGGACAGCTAGCTTGAGAGCTTGTTAGTTATTCCAATGTTTTTAGCAACAAGGAAATTGATATGAAAAATATTGCAACAAATTTACTTCTCATAGAATTTTACAACAATAACAGTACTTCTTTAATGTTCATGAATGATAATAGGAACAACAGTTAATTGCGATGGTTCTGATTAATTGCTTATGAGCTCATATTTTCTTATGTTTGTTAATGTGTCCAACTATAAATTGCGAATGATTTTATTGTTATTTTTTTAGGATCAGCATGAGGAGGATCAAGAGGAATTGCCCAAGAAAGCAAAATTCTTCTTTAGCACTGCAGTCCAGATGTGGGATGCAGATTTTTATGTTAAAGTCGACGACAACATTGATCTGCAATTGGGTAAATTCTCGATATGCTACTTGGAAATTGCAACTTATGGGATATCTAATTTTCTTTATTTAATGAATGTATATATTTGCTCCTCACAACAGATGGATTGATCGAACTTCTCCAAAGCCGACAAGGTCAAGATAGTGCTTATATTGGTTGCATGAAGTCTGGAGAAGTAGTAACTGAAGAGTAATGCCACTTATCTTGACTTTGTTCATCCTAAGTTGTTTTGAATTATGTGTATTAGCTGATAACAAAGCAGCTTATCTCAATTTATTCATTTTGAGTTTTTATGAATAATGTCTATTTCATATAAGGTGCTTATTAGTGCTGGTGGTTAGTCTAATGATTCAATTTTAAGAATAGTAGCTTAAATTAGATCTTATTTTGATGTCATAAGAAAACCTATTGTTTCTTCTGGAAAGTATATAAGTTCTTCTTGCATGTGTAGTGTTGTGTATATCACTTGTTGCCAATGTGAAATGAGTATATGATTCACTTTTAACTTCTAAATATTGTTTACTTTCCAGGGGAAGACCATGGTATGAGCCAGAATGGTGGAAATTTGGTGATCAGAAATCGTAAGTAAATCAGTAAAACATATTAAGAGATCTGTTTATTAGAGCTGACTACTTCGAGCAGGGATGAGATAACGTACACAGTTCTGTTAGTGGTTTTTCTTGCAATTATTTGCGGTTTATGATTTAAGCTAATGACAAATCAAAAATCTTGATGGCATCTCGTGGTCTTGTTCTTCAGAAGGTTATTTTGTGGAAATTTTTAGACATGAAATTAACTTCTCTTTCAGGTACTTCCGGCATGCAGCTGGTTCTATCTTTGTTCTTTCAAGAAATTTGGCTCGGTATATAAATATCAACAGGTGAGCTTTTATGCCTCAGCTGAAATTAAAGTTTTATCATGTTGAACAGTTTTGGTTGTGGAAACTAGAAGAGTCTGCTTGTTTTGGCATAAGGATTTATTTTCACATTCCTGAATGATAGCATGAGACTTTGAGAAGTTTTTGTGTAGATTGTATTCCTTTTTACATGGGGGCCCAATCATTTATACTATAGCAAATGAATTCATCATGCTCTTGGTCCTGCCACAGAATTTGTTTTGCTTTTGCTTCTTTCTTACCAGAAGTATAGATGTGGATTCCCAAAGCGATTGTGACATCCATTTTGGAAATCTTGGGAGCTGACTGCATATAGGAGTATGAATATTATGGCGGTTTCTGCACTTGACTGCTATACATTGATTTAAGTTGCCTTTCCTTTCTAGATAAAAAGCTTGCTTGTGGGCTTCTTCCTCTTCTTTGTTTTGGATGCACTAAGTCACGCTTATCATCTCAGTCCTTTTCCTGTCAAAATGTTCTTACAGTGCATCTTTGAAGGCTTATGCTCATGATGATACCTCTGTTGGATCATGGATGATGGGTCTTCAAGCAACCTACATAGACGATAGTCGTTTGTGCTGTACTTACTCAGGACAAGGTAAATATGCACTATTACATAGTTCGTAATATGACATTTCCCAGGAAAGACGTTCTGTTGTTTTACCTTTTCTGTCATTTAATGACCGCAATGTGCACACAGTTAATTTTAAAATTTTAAAATTAATTATTACTTTAATATATATATTAATTGGATAAATAAAAAATCCTAAAAATAGAAGAAGTTATGAGAAATAATTGGAAAAAGAGATGGAATTTGGGAAGAGAGAGAAACGAGTAGTTGAAGAGAGAAAAATGAAAATTAACAAAGACCTGAAAAGAATAAAAATTGGTTGACCAAAACTTGTGAAGATACCAAAAATATGTTCTTCAATTATATAAAGGTATAGTAGATTCTTTTGGTGAAAACTAATGAATTGGGGTTTGAGAGTGGAATAGACAGAGGTACGAGAAGCACACATCCATAGATAAAAGATGCATGAAGCACAAGAGGTTGGAGAGAGAGAGGACTGTTAGCACATGTTTGCCCAATATATATTATGAATAAATATTACGAAATGAAATAAAATGGTTTGAGATGTATGCATTTTCATGGTCATGATGGTTTAATTTAATAATATGGTAAGACCGCTCATTTGATTTTACTCTCTGCCTTTCAAATTTTGGTACCGCAGACAAGGTTTGTTCATTGGCCTGAGAAGGATGACTGTCTTAAGTGTGCAGCTGTGGCGGTAACAAGCGAGACCATTCTTTACTATTGTGAGATTTTTCAACAGCTAATGTAGATAAGGGGCCCGACTGTTAAGAGGGTTCTTGGGCTGTTGGTTGGACCATTCTTTACATTGCAAGATCTGACGTACAATTCATACAGGATCAGTAGGCATCTATAGAGATGAGAATTAGGTGGATTGTTGTGATGCGGGCCGGGCACTTGCTCAATCCGGCATAAATATTTGTTCTTTGTTTATTGTTACAGGTATACAGGATCTAAACACACTACACCCGATCTGTAAAATGTGCATTTTACTAGTTGAAAGTGTGACTTAAGAAACTTATAACCAAAAACTGAGTGATTTTCTCTTAATGAATCATTTCTGGGTTTGGTTGTACTTCTGTCTATATGCAATGGTTGTTTGTATAATTTGATGTATATTGGTCTGTCATTCTGATACTCTATTACAGAATGAGTTCTATTTAAGTTATCAGAACAAAAATCATGCCAAAATAATCATCTTCTAATATCCGAGATGAAATAAAAATGATTAAAGCTTGCATTCTATTCAGAAGACTCTTATTTGGTTTTGTTGCAAAGAAATGATTCAATCATCTCGTGACAAACTACTATTAAGCCAACAGATATCTGCCGGGAATGATTTGTCTTTCTTTCTCTTTAGCAAAGGTACGTATACTCCTCGTTAATCTCCTCCATCCTTATTGCCATTTTCCATCCCACATTAAACTTTTAAGTTAAAAAATAACCATATAGGATGAGTGTTACAACATTATAATGCTTGAAGGACAACATATGGCGTTGTTTGAGGTTGAAGTCACTGGAGCCGATTTCAGATCAACCAAGTCAGTCCTCACAGGAGGACAAAAACATAACAAATACCTGCTCACCTCACACACCAATTTTCCATCTCTGCTTCACCCATCATCTATCTCCAAATACCAATGGATTGATTGCCCTTATCATCTTCATCCAAGATTTGCACCACCATTTGACGCTTCATCGTCATCCAAGATTATTTCGCTCTCTATAGTTTGATTCTGTAATTTTCTGGAAGAAAATAAGTCAGATAGATACAATAAATCAATTGAATTTAGTTTATTTTTTCATATCTTGCAAGTAGTGTAATTGTAAGGTTACAAGTTTCGTAGTTCAATAAAATCAAGCGAGATGTGACAGCACAAAACCACTCGTCTACACTAAACTACATTGTTGATTATGAGAAATGCAAATGATCTGTTTTAAAATTATCTGTTATCTGATTACATATTGAGACAAACCTGACATATTGTAATGAATAAATCATACTCATATTTTAACGAATAAATGAATTGTGTGAATCTGAGTTTTTCCAAATTTATTTCCATCTCCTTCAGATTCACAGCATATTGAAAATCTCAGTAACAACTGTACCACAGAATGGCTTCTTATACACCTCAAACTGAAACAACTTCCATGGCAGCACTAATATTCTGGGTAACCCATCTCTATATGACAATGAAATTCATCACCAAAATTATCCTCCTCCTCTTCTTTCTTTTCCTTATCGTACCAGGTATATAAATTTTGTTTATTACTATATCATGGGTTCAAATAAATGAGTTTGTGGCACTAAAGAGTCGTCTTGTCAGTTTTCATCCTATTTGCAGGCACCTACGAATACGAATGTCTCCCTGGAAATGTGACTGTAGATCAACTTCCAACTGGAGAAAAAGTAAGGAATAAGACGGTGTGGAAGGTGATTGTTGGCAATAAATGTTCGTGTACATTCGAGGAGGTCAAGTTATTTTGTGCAGGATTTCAGTCTATCAAGACAATCAACTCTTCCTCCATTTCTAAGTCTGAAAATCTTTGTCTTGTTAACGACGGCTTGCCAATCTTTCCCAACACAGAGGTCACATTTACCTATGCATGGAGCCACAAAATACCCCTTGTACCATTTTCTCTCCAAGAGTATTGTCCTTGATTCCAATTTTTTGCATTTTTAAGGTAAAGGAAAATCTTGGAATTTTTACTGCATTCGAATGCGTCATAAGATTTCCATTTGGTGATAAATGTAACATCTTTATTTGGTCATACATGACTTGAGGAATTAAAGAGACAAGTAAGATATCCTCTAATTCCCAAAGAGATGCACCAATGCAAATGTAAAATCAGACATCATATCTCAAAAAGATTCACCAGACAATATAAAACCCCGAAAAGTTAAGGAAGCTAGAGACCATAAACTGAAATCATTCATATTAGCTGACTTTGTCTACTCGATACAAAAACTAACAAACAACTACTGTTTTCTACTATCAGCACCAAATCCTTGTCAAACAAAATGCAAAAATGCAAAAATACAAAATCAGACAAGGAAGCAATAAGCTCATTTCCTCTTTTTAGCAGGTGGTTGGGGAATCTCCTCCTCCTCATCTTCTTCTTCCTCTTCTTCCTCCTCTTCCTCCTCATCATTCTCATCATCATCATCGTCCTCGTCCTCATCTTCCTCTTCCCCACTACCACCATCACCATTTGCCTCAGGCTCATCTTCAGGTTCGCCTTCATCATCATCATTACCTTCATCCTCCTCTTCCTCTTCCTCTCCAGCATCTTCTTCATCCTGCCCCTCTTGACCTTCATCTTCTTCTTCATCCTCATCCTCACTGGCATCTTTGTTCTCCAGTGTAGATCCCTCCCTGTAAAGAATATATTGCCCATCTATGCCATCCTTCACGTGTGAAAAAAGAAAATAAAATGTAGAAAGGGGAAATAAAACCCACCTCTTTAACAGAGCAACATTACTAGGAAAAACCTCAGTATCATTTGACAAAGATCCTGCCTGTAAAACATAAAAGAGTGTCTGTAAATCTACTGCACAAGAATATCATTCATGATTACACGTCAATGAGAAAATTAAATGCGCTGGTTATACATACAGATTCAGCAGCTACCGATATAATACCTCTACAAGGATTGAATCATAAAAAGCTCAACAACAAACAGAATCAAATGACAAAAATGGAAGAGACTTGTTTCCAAATGTCTTACAGAACATCATAATCCACAAGTTACCACACAAAAACTTCAAACCCGAAAGAATTCTGAAAAGCTCCGACATGGTAATGAAAGATAAGTACAAAGAACCATCTGTCAGAAACCACCGCCAAGCTATAAATTTTCTTCTGAGTTTAGAAGGAAACAACCAAGTCAAAGTCACCCAAAACCCAACCAATGCTCCACCTGTTTTCAGATTGTACGCAAAATCTAGGTGCTAGGTAATTCACAACATGGAGAAAAAACGAAATTTCTGGAAACTGAGGCCAGCAAGCATCAAATGCTTGAACCGATACAAGGGAGGTTCTTAAGATATTAAGAACACGCATGCCAAAATTCCTGCGTCTTGTGAGTCATCTGATCCCCTTTTTGCTGAAACCAATAATACTTCATCTATACATTCATAATTTTATTTAAGAAATAAGCTCCTCCAAATGCAGTCAGCCAACCAAGTGCAAACTTCACTCATCCAAAAACTCAATGAGGAAACATAACAAACCTTAAGCATAAACAATTATAAAACTGCATATAACAAAAAACGAAGGGATGGTTTCATGACCCACACCAAAATATGCACATATAATAAATTAAGAGAAGTGCCAAAAACGCTGGATTAGCAGTAGAAAAGAAACAAGCGTATTATACCATGAAGAGAAGGTAAACAAGAGACTTTGCAGCAATACTGAAAATTCGAACAATATAAGCTTCAAGGGCAGACGTAATAAGCACAATTTCAGCACTCAAAACCTCCATCTTCGGTCTTTCGCCTTAAGCAAACCAAAGTCGTATAGAAAAGAAAGAGGCAGTGCTAGGTGTATATATACAGATGTGTGTAACTTGGCATAATTAGAGGGGTTCCATAAAACCCTAAAGCTGGTTCCTTTTCCAATTTGGGGATTTATCTACTCTTCTAGGGCTTTAGCATTGATATTTCCTTTTTGACTTGAGAAAGTGACAAATCTTCTGTTTCCTTTGTCTTATAAAATATATGAGATGAGATTTATCCGGAAACTTCAAAAGTCAGTAGATGAAAGCCCATTTCCAAAACAGTCGGTGCGAGACGGATCGGCCCAAATGTAGCCCATCAAATATCTTAGTGCTTCAATTGGTAGTTGCCATAAATCAAACTACTAATATATATTATTATGATAAGTCCGCAAACTTTTCTGGTTGAAAGGATCGCTTTCTCACTCTTTTTCGCAGTAGCAAAAGCAAATATCAGAAGGGAAACTGCTGTTGCTGCTGCTTCTGCTTCTGCTTCTGTGAGAGAGAGAGAGAGAGCTGTGCATGTGCTTGAGCAGTTGATATTGTTTCTTTTGTGTTCAGTTCAATTCAAGTCTCTTCTTTCATTTCTTGCATCACCATCAGCAAGTAATATTTAGAAGTAAGCGTGAGAAGGCCCTTTTCTTTTTCCCTTATTTTCTTTCATTACGCGCGGCTACAACTTTCCCATGCATGTTTGTTTAAATTCTTTTGAGGGTCTTTCTTGGTCTTGGACTTCATTGTGATTCTTGTATGATTCACTGATTGAGAAGTATTACTGCCTCTGCATGCTGTGTTGTAAGTTTATCAAATTTTTCCCTTGGTTTCAACTGTCAAAGATGAGTATTTCACTGAATTTGTAAAGTTGGTGTCAATTGGGATTTTCCTCTACTGAATTTGATCATCTGGACGAGTCCAAGTTGCATGTGTTGCGCTTCCTTCTTTTCTCAGTTGCTGTTGTTTTTTTCTAATCCTGGAGACACTTTTCTAACTAAAAGCAAGAAAACAATGGAAAAATTAGATAACAAAGTTCACCACAAGATTCAGAGTCCATTTCTTCCTAGTGAGTTTTTTGTTCTTTCGCTGACTTAATGTGATTCTTGGTGATGCAAAACCACAAGGATTGATGAATTTGCATGCTGTTGTGAGTTTAATTCCTATCTTTTCTTTGATTGTCAATGATATGATCGAAATCACACCCTTCGGCCTTCTCTAAGAGCGTTTTACTCAGCTAAATTAGACTTTCAGTACTCCTGAATTTGATCATCTACACAACAAATTTCAATTACATGCACCTTTTGTTGAATTATTCTAGTTTGTATTAACTCTTCAATAAATTTTCCTCTGTCAGTGATCAATTACTGCTGTTGACGACGCTCTTGAGCTGTTTAGGTTAATTTGCAGTCATCGTCTCTTACTTCTTTTCATGTTGTCTTTTGAGAGGAGACAGAAAACCTTGGACTCAAAGTTCTTGCTAATTATAACCAAAACTAATGAATATGATGAAAGAAAAGAATTAATCATGCTCAATAGTCCGATGATGTTACTTTACACAAACTTTTTGGCTGAAGGTCAATTTCTAACTGTTTGAAGATTTTGCTTAGGAGACTGCTACCCCGCAATGTCTCTCTGTAAAGATCTCATCTTCTTGATCTTGCAATTTTGTGATGAAGAAAACCTGAAACAGAGTAGTCGCATGTGAGTTGGGACTCCAAAGTTTTGCACCGATTTTTATTGTATCAGGAACTTGCTTATGCCTTCTTAAATAGGCTTTAGCAGGAGACAGGCTATTTCTTCTCTTTTGAAGCTTTTAAATCGCTTGTGTACTATGGAAGTTGGGGAGAAGCTGAGAGGTATATTTCAAATTTCACGGGACTTGAAGATAACACATTCAAGATTAGGAAGCAGAAGTTTCTTGAGACATTATTAGACAATAAGATTATGGTTTTCATGAATCTGACTTTTCTTTTATTAATTTCCTGAGTCATTTTTCACCCTTCAACTGCCAACTTTTTTGTGATAGGAATGATTGTGTAGCAGCCTTGGACATTCTTTGCAGAGATCTCAGAGTTTTTGCAAAAAGAAGCTGCAGGGAACAGTATGCAAGTCTGATTCAGCTCCTGGAATTTGAGCAGTTCAGGTGAGGTATCCCGAGGTTTTTGAATGCCATTAATGAATATTGTTAAGCACATGATGAATTAACATGAAGCACATTTTACTCAGACCAAGTCCGCGTGTAAGTGTACTGAGTGACAGAATTAGAGTGATGAAAAAACTTGGGATTGACATTCAGGATCCACTTCTCGGTCAAGGTTGAAGTGCCTGATTCGGCAGAGGTATTTCTTTTTCCTCGTGTTCTTCTAAAGTTTATGAGTTTCATTTACCATCTGAATAACATGTTAATTTTGATGTACTTGAGCAAAAGCGTGTTCCTTAGTTTTCAGAGTATATAAGCTGACTCTATAATATCTGGCAGCATTTGTTCCGTGCAAATCCTCTTTCTCAACCTCATCTTGGACGGATAATAAGTGTCCTGGACCAGAAGGTATAGATGGTGGGATGGGATGGAAAAAGAAAGCCAAAGCTCAAGCGCATTGGTAAACGGTTTTCACACATAACAATCAAATGTCTTCATATCCTTTATGAATTAAATTCATTTTGACCTCATATGATATATCAAAATATCAAAAATTCCCCTATAAAATTTTTAATATAAAAAATTATTCTTGTGTTATGAATAAATAATCACATTGCCCCCTAATCAGTTTGAACCTATTTTTTTAGAGACAATAATTAAAATACCCCTTCTAGTTAACGGTCAAACTAAGTCTATTTATAAATAATTATTTTGATTTATAATATATATAATTTATAACTATTAAAATATATTTATAATATATATAATTATTATTTTTATAAAAAAATTAAAATAAAAAGTATAAACCCCCCATCCACCCCCCTCCCCCCACCCCCTCCCCTTCCCTCCTTCCACCGCCCGCCCAGGCGACCAGCATCGCCTAGAAGTCGAGGGTGACGTGGTCGCCACCCCTCATTGAGATGGCGACGGCCGTCGCCCATGGGTGAGGAGGGCGCGCGCCTTCCTCTTCAGACGTCGAAGCCGCTGTTTTTTTTTTAAATATATAACTTTTTAATTAATTTAATTAAAGTTATATTATATTATATAAATAATTATTAATATAAAATAATATTTATTGTTAATAACATAATATTTTAATTATATAAAATAATATTTTATTTTAATTAAATAATTATTATATAAAATAATATTTGATTATTCATAAATATATAATATTATATATATATTAGATCTGAGATAAGGGCAAAAATGTCAAGAAAAATATATTTTTATAGCAAATTCGCAGTTAAAAGCGCGTGTAGGTCAATTTCTATACGGAGGAGTTTTTTTAACTTTATTTTATATCATAAGGGGTATTCGATACTTTAATTTTCATATAAGAATTTTGAAATATAATAATAGGGGATCTCTGAATTTTTCCCAACCTTTATTAATACCTGCT
The DNA here is from genome assembly GCF_026168435.1 of Sesamum indicum. NCBI lineage: Eukaryota > Viridiplantae > Streptophyta > Magnoliopsida > Lamiales > Pedaliaceae > Sesamum > Sesamum indicum. The sequence goes on along the minus strand of NC_142657.1, from coordinate 136,126 downwards.
ATATATACATATAATGTTTAATTCGTTCTGTTTCCAGTCCGCCCATTCCCATGACAACGACTCTATTAAAGATCAAATTTCATGTTGCTATGAAAATGAATCACCATATACTTTTGTTCGTACTAAGAAAGAGGACGTGCATTCCACATGAACCCACATATAATAATGGATATTTATAAAATAAATATTTAACTAAGAATCCAATAACACAATTAAATTTAATACATAAATTATATTTATTTTCTATTTTAAATATTTTAATAAATGATTTATTTTTGTTTTTAATTGTTAACCTAAATAAAATCATCAATTCAGAATAGTTTTTAATTCTTTTTTCTAACTATTAAGTAAATTGTGAACATGGAGATTTATTAATTTGAGGTGTAAGCCCAACCCTTTTTTTAGTGTGATTTCTTAGCACACATTCTAATGCGTGCGATTTTAGTACGGGTCCAAAGTTCTTGAATCTTGATGTTGGATTTGGGCTAATTGAGTGAAAGCTCTTGAAAAAGAGGACTTGCAACACGAAAGGTTAGCACTACGATGCTTAAGTTAATTTTGAATTTAAAAATAGATAAATATAAAAATGAATTATGGGACAAAAGTGAGAATTTCGTATATAAAAGCATAAAATTAGAATAATAGAGTAGCAGTAAGAGTAGTTCTAGAGTGTGTAAGAAGATGCTTGCCGAGGGGTACCTCTCCTATTTATAGAGGAGGAGTTCCCCTGTAACAGGGTCCTGCTGAGGGGAATCTGCATGGCCAGCAAGAAAGGCGAGATTCGTGGATAAGATTCCTTCTTATCCGTTCTTTAAGCAACAAATCTCTGGATGAAGGGGGACTCCTTCTTCTGGCAGACTCTTACCGCGTGAGGAGTACTTTCAAGCTGAAGAGACCACTCTCTTGATGGCACATTCCTTTCTACAAGCTAGCTTTGGAGGCCTCCGGACTAAACTTCCTCCTTAGGCCATATTTGAAAAAGTAGGCTCCTTTCCTTGACTGGACTTTAGTGTGGGGGGCACCTTCTTGGGCTGGGCCTAGTGGGCCTCCCTTATAGGTCGAACCAGATGGTAGGTTGTCCCCTTAAACATAGCGATTTGGGCGGGCTAACTCTCTTTTGGGTTGGTGGGCCTATATCTGGACCTAACACTTCTTATTGGGTCAATCTCTTTGGATCTACCCATCATTCAGTTTCCCCACTCTAAAGAGGAAGGATGCCCCTTTAATCCTTAGAGTAGGAGTTCCTGTTTCATTGGAAGGAAGGACCCGTCTTTATTCGTGAGGGAGGACGGTATCCCCTCGTTCCCTAAGTGGAAGGCCTCGGTAATAGTAATAGTGCAAATGTAATAAAAGTGTTTATTTTTTTATACAATTCTTAAAAAATATTATAATAGAAGTGCAAATATAAAAAATCTCTACCCATTCCATAATTTTGTCTGTGGCGTTGACGCCGAGGTCTTCTTATTTCCTCGTCTACATTTTGCATTGGCACATTTTGTGCCTCATTAAATCACCATCGGGATTAATGTCCAACTGACTTGATGTTGTTGCAAAACTAAACTCCACATTATCACGATATGCACTAAATAATAAAAATAGAATTGGTGAAATGTTGTATCCTGGTGCCTATGGTTAATTAATGTCAAGGCCAAGGTCAAGAAGTACATGTGAAAAATAATCTTCTATATGGATTGGCTTATATGGATTCGATTGAAACCAACCATCTTGTGGCGGTTGAGGCATTTAGTAATCTAGAGGCGGTTGAGACATGTAGTAATTTTGAGGTCTATACACTGTAGAAGAACTAGCTATACCCACCCAACATCATGACGTTCAACTGAACCAATAGACATTTGGTTAGAACTTCTTCTTTGCTTGTGGAATGTGGTAGGAGCATCATCGGATGGCGTAGTAATTTGTTGTGGTTGATGGACTATGGCTTCCTTAATAATATGTAATCGCATTCGAATTTGTCCACTAATTGACTATGCTCTTCAATATTTAGTGGTCTAGATTGACACAAAGCTTCAAGGGTATTCATCTCTGCTGCCTGAAGAACGTAGAAAAATAATGAATGTTGTGTTGTAAAAAGAATATTTAAAATAAAATATGCGATATAATATAACATACCATAACTTGCAACATAGGTGTGTCTCTAGGTTGTTACCCGCTTTCTACATGTTTGTCAGTAGATGACGATACGAAATTTCGTATTATGTTGCAATACCATTCCCAATAGCCTTGTTCTGTATCTCTTCTATTGGAAATGGGTGGCCTTTGTAAAATTGTGCCATATCGTTTTTATCATCTAGTGATGTATTGTATGTACTGTAGGTTCCAATTTGTGCCCGTGTGATTTTTTCGGGAGATCTGATGTAGGCTTATGTCCCGAGTATCCATTCCAACTGCCTTAAGATTACTACATGCCTCAACCACCTCAAGATGATTGGTTTCAATTGGCTCTATATATCCAACCCAAATAGAAAATTATTCTTACAAGTACATCTTGACCTTGGTTTTGGCATTAATCAATCCTATGCACCTAAATACAATATTTCACCAATTCTATTTTCATCATTTAGTGCATATTGTGATAATGTGGCGTCTAGTTGTGCAACAGCATCAAGTCGGATGGACATTAATCCCGGTGGTGATGATAATGAGGCACAAAATGAGCCAATGCAAAATGTGGGCGAGGAAATAAGAAAACTTTTGGATTCAACGTCACAGACGCAATTGTAGAACGAGTGGATATTTTTTATATTTGAAATTGTATAATTTATTGTATTTTTTATAATTGTATAAAAAATATACACTACTGTATTTGTACAGTTAATTGTATTTTTAAATTAATACAATTTTAATATTATAATTTTTTAGACTTTAATATATTGTTAAAAATTAATTTTATATAATTAATTTATATAAAATCAAATTAAATGAAAAAAAGGAGTTGTGATTGAATCAACGACATTGAGCATTTTTTTAAAAAAAAAAATATTTTAAAATTCGATTGGCGGATTACATCCGCGACTCGTTATAGTTTTATTATATATTTTATTTAAATTATATTTATATAATTTATTTTTTTAATAATAAAAGAATAATTAACCCTCCATCTCCATCTCCATGTATTAAGGTTTCAATCAATATTCTTGTTGTATGGGCCATCCTATCTTCTTTCCTTCAATAGAGGCCCCAAATGTAATTGCCCAGTCCAACAAGAAGTGATAGAAAGGAAATATGCTTGGTAAGTGGTAACTGAAGAGGGTTTTCGGCTAAGGATATAAGCTTTGTTATAATATATTTAAGATCTTGAAAATTATTTAAAGATAGATTTTGTAAAATTCATGTTTTGGATTTTATAATTTTTTTTTTTTAAAACAAATTTCACTTTACCTATTTTTTTCTTAGAACATCTTTCAAGCTTTATGGTCAATATTTCATAAGATAAAATATACTGATTATATTTCAATTTTAAGTTTCTAATCTTCTAACATCTAGTGTTGTATGAAAATTTGATATTAGATTAATTTTCATGTCAATATTTTCATTTTTGTAAAAAAAAAAAGGGTTATTTATTAAATTTTTATTTGGATTTAAACTAATATATGATATTTATAAAAGAATTTCAAAAAACATTAAACAAAAAGAATATGTCAAGGTAGTTGATGTTAATGATACTATGCTTCCTTTTATCATTTTACTAATAAAAAGAGTTTATTATGCCAACCAACTTAACATTTCATTTATCAAAATATTTTAGGAATTTATTTTAAAAATAGGATTCAATATCTTATAAAGTCCTAAAAAATCTTGTAATTAAGATGTTTTGAATGAACTCAGCTAAACACCCTCAAGTTGCGGTTTTGGGCAGCGGTGCCGATGGGATGTGCATTCATGGAGAAAAAACACATAATCAATTACCACATAAGTGTTGTAATGCCCAAAAAGGTGCAAATACATGAAAATGTTGAAAAGAGAATTATTCAGCATGCTTATTGCCTTCTTCGCCTGCTGGTGTATGGTCTTTTGTATAGAGACGGCGCCACCTCTCTCTTCCATATATCACCCAAAACACTAGAGACAGCATAACTGCAGTAGCAACCATCACCAGCCCAACATAAACCCGTTGGCTATATTTTCCTAGCCCAGGACAATAAGTGGCTTCTATTTCTAAGAACGTTTGCCGCACAAAACTGCAATCTTCAAGTTCAACCAGGAATGGACCATATCGGTACAAGCCGTAGCTCACATTTATAGTAGCAGCCATTTGATCATAAAGAGTCGGATTCAGACGTCCCGTCGTCACACAGATACCACTTGGTGATGTTTGACAGACATAGCCACTCCACACCTGCATTAATTAATATTAATGTAGGTTGTTGGTAAACCAGAAATGAAGTTAAAAAAAAGTGCCAAGTTTGGGACAATCACCTCTGTTGCATTGTTGAGATCCATTTCACCAGGTGCACACTCTCGATCCGTGAGGTCAGGATTAAATGGATTGCATAGGCTTGGCACAAGAGGACCAGATTGATTGTAGTACAAAGGCACAAAGTTTGGGGCAAAATTGATGTTTGACACATTACTGATGACTGTATTGATCACATTCACTAATTGGGATGTGACTTCTTTGCTTCTGTTCAAGGTATCTTGGGCAGTGGTTTTATCCACGCAAGGCAATATATCATCGAGAGCTGTGTGAGCTGTTGGATTTTGGACCCAATGGTTCATTGCTACACAAGTATCTCCCGTCACGCTGTTATTTCAACAACAAGATAAGATTGACAACAAGTCAGTCGTATCAGTTCAAAGGAGGAATACCAACGAAGCAGTAGTTAACATACTTGTGGAGAAGAAGAAAAATGCCACACAATATGAATGTTGCAGTCACAAGAATCCATCCACTAATCACCAAGCTGCAACAACAAATTCATCTTATATAGAATCTCATTTTAAGCATTGCTGTGCATGTGTATATATGGCGTGTGAGACAGAGAAATTGATAGTATTAAGCAGTTGTAAGTAAATAGGTAGGCTAGACACTCACATGTACACCAGAAGCTGCATGCCAAAAAGTGAAAAAACTGAAACAAGAAAGTAAATAGAGGTCACAAGTATAGCTAAGACAAGGTCGAATTGATGTTGAAGAAAACAGAATAGGCATACCGAACCCAAGAAATGTGAGACCAAGCATAACAGCAGAGAGTATGATAAGAGCCAATCTCCTGCAAGAAAATTGGAATATCATTTCCAACTATTAAAAAAAAAAGAGGAATTCTATTTGGTTGTATATATGTACACTGATTCTATTAGATGCTTGATGTCTTCTGAATTATCTCTCGTTTTAGTGGCAAGGGTAGTGGCTGAAGAGTCTATCGTCGTCTGAATCTGATCAATGTCTGTTTGGACATTAGGAGGCAGAGAAACTTGACTAATGTTAATTTGCTTGGCTGCAGAAAGATATTCAGACACATTCCTTAGATTCTCAGATGTGGTATCTGCCTGATGGACGACATATTCCAAAGTGTTTATGGTACTGCTATGAAATTTCTCTTGCCCAGTGTATAAGACAACACATCCGATGCTGAAAATGCAGGATAAAAAATTAGTTTGGACAGTGAGCAGCCAGCCAAGAATATAATACTCCACATGCATGTACCCACGTATATATGTGTGTGTTTGAGAGAGAGAGAGAGAGAGTACATTGCAGCAACCATAAAGAATATGAGGAAAAGCAGAGAGAGAGCATAAGCAATTGGAGAATAGCCATATGGTTCCCTTGGACAGCAACAGTGGCAGAGACAGACGAGAGATAAGCAGAGCCCAAAAACTGCAAACCAGATTGCCGCAATAGCAAAAAAAGCAACAGCAGTGTAACTGACTGACTGCAACAAAACATTAATGGGTTGATATTGATGAAAGAAAAAGATATTATTAACAAACAAGCTAACTCTCGAAACTCAACTCAACACTGAACAAGTAGTAGATCAGATATATATTGTACACAGGTGCAAGGTTATAATTATTATCAAGTTTGACGACTTACAGCCCAGTAATGGGGATTGGTGATGTTCCAGCCTCCGGTGTACCTTTTGAAATGATTAAGAGGGTCTTTTCTGTAGGTTCTCCTTGGAGCCAATACAAGATGATCAGTTGAGTCCACTTGGTCTCGTTGTGGTTCAGTAGTAGTTGAATTATCATAGAGCAACCTTTGGGTTCTTGTACCCCAAGGCCAAGACAAAGATTCACCTGCACAAGGTAGGTTTACCAAGCATGAAATCTTGACCCGACCCGCAACAATCTAAGGAGAGGAGACTATGTATGTGCGTGGCTTACCTGTTAATGCTTGAAACGTACAAGTAGTGGGAAAGTAAGAGTGTTTTGCAAGTGAAAATGGAAAGGGTGTGGAAGAAAGAAGCAGAAAATTAGTGGTTAGAAAGGCAAACAACAAAAGCAGCCACCTGCTAAAATTTAACGACATTGTTGGAATACAACTAGAGCTGATGTCTGAGAAGGGCTTAAGTAATGGTTTCTACTCTCTCTCTCTCTCTATAAAAAGTATATATATATATATATATATATATATGTATGATCAGTCTTCTTGTGAGTAAATTGCAGTAGAAGAAGTAGTCAAGGCATTCAAATCCTGCAGTAGCGTAAAGAGAGAGATGAATAATAATTCAGGCTTCATAGAAATTTTCTTCTACTGGCAGAGAAATGTCTGCAGCTTTGTTTTCCCACATAGAGGACACGGCGAACAAGAAAGTGTAAATAATATTTGTGTTGGGTGGGAAAGAGCTGAAAGATTTATTGGAAAATAGAACGTACAGTGGTGTTGGCTGAAAGGGATATATATTGCAATCAGATACATATCAATCATGGGGTGATGGGCTACAGCTATGTACTAATAATAATAATAATTGCATGATTCTAGTTTCACTTTTTTGACTCTTGTGTCCATCTTTACGAATCCCTTTTTCCCTCTGTTTTTCAAATTTAGATAAAGTGAGAAACAAGTGGCGGGTAGTGGCTGAAAATAAGACGACATGTTGGCCTACTCTCCTCGGACAATGAGCCCAGCCCAGACCAACATAAATGAGCCCAGAACAGTTTGGAACAGCGTAAGCCCACTTGGTTGGGGATGGGATGGGAAGAAATAGGCCCACAACACAATCAATCACATTTTATTTTTATGCATCCATCAATCTCCATTCCAAAGTCACACCACACCAATCGCTTTCCATAAATCAGACGTTATTATCATTATTAATAAGAAAAAGAAAAAAAACACTATATTTATTGTGTACTAGTAGTAATTAGTAGTGATTCTCACCCAATCGCGCGCGCGCGCGCGCACACACATCAGTAACAAAATGTTTATCCTTTTCATCCAATTTCCTTCTGGCCAGTCAGTTTACTTACTACTACTCTCCTCCCCTTTTCCTTACTTCCTCCTTTTTCTCAATCAAGAAACCCTCTCCCTCTCCATCCAACCCTTTTCAGGTCTCTTTCCATTCATCTCTGTTTTTGTTTTAGATTCACCTGTTATTCCCTCCCTCTTGCTTTCTTGTTTTACCCACATCCTCAAGATTGGATTTTCACTTACTTCTGCCTGCCCTCTTACTTCTCTGCCTCTAACATTTTGGTATTAATACCCATGCCTCTCCTTCTGTTTTTTCCTTTTCCTCGTGCTTCTTTCAATTTTCTAATCTTAATTCTGTGTTTTTGGGACTTAAACTAAGGATTTGGCGCCTTTCTTATTTTTATTTTTCTTTTGAATTTGCTTTAAGTTGAAGCTCCAGTTGTTGCTATCAAGGGCCTCGGCCTTTTCTTCATTATGACCACCGAAGATCTGCGATTCCAATTTTTTATTTTTGACAGCCATGCTACTGGTCCAGAGATATTGTCTTGGTGTCAATTGCTGGGCATGTTATAAATTAAGATACATCAGTAATTCTTTTTTTTTTTTTTTTTATCGTGAGAAGAGGATCAGATACATTGGGGATTCTAGATTATTTGTTTTGGTAGTTTTTCTATAGGTATTTCTCCTTTTTCTTATGTTTTCTAGACTAGCTGGAAATTTTCGGAGACATCAGTCTGAGATCCTAGTCTTATGGGTCATGCGCAATGATTTTACTGATCTAGCATTTTCTAGCCAATGGAAATTTTTTTATAACCATTTATTATAATCTAGTATTGGTGGAAAAATAGTACTGCCTGATCTCTTGAAACTTGTTTAGGTTTTTGTTGGTGATCAGGTCCCATCGTTCTTGTATCTATAGGATGGTGATGGTTGCTGTATATTGTTGGTGCAAAGGAGTTTACGTTGATTGAGCAGAATCCTAGAGCCGCTACATTGAATCTTGAATCGCAGTGAGGTTGGATATGAATTGAGATCATTTGTTGGAAAGGATTGACTGACACTCAACTGCATCAGTTCACTCAAATGCCTTCTGGAGACGTATGTTGATTTCCCATATATGTCACAGTGGAGATATTTACCCTTAGGTAATAGGTAAATACCTTATTGCGGTCTGTCACTTTTGTTATTGTGGTTACTGGTAAAAATGAAGATGAAAGTTAAGTGAAAAAGAGAAACATAAAAAAACGTATTTCCTTCAGTCCCCTCCTGTCTGATCCTCTTTGAGTACTATCTCGTGAATTTCAATTACTAATTGTTTTTAATAGGACCTACAGAAACATCCTGTTTTACTTCCTCTTGGCCCAGAACAACCATCCTTATCTCGGTTGCCAACTTATTTAATCTCCCTCAAGTGTAAAAGTCATGTGCTAAATCGATCTGCCATATTTTGAATTACTTATTTTGGGAGTACTGGAGTTCCTTATGAATATGTTCTGAATTTTTCTATACAACACTTAGTTTTGTCTTCTACCCCTTGCTGCTGCTGCTCTCTCTCTCTATATATATAAATGTTGACATGCTCTTATGTTTACCTAAATTACCTTTACCAGAAGGTGTCTGTAAGCCTTTCCTTTTCAATGATTGTAACCATCATTAGTTTCAGGCTTCGACACTCTTGAATAAGATGGGAAGTAATGGTGGTGAGCGCATAAAGGTTCCTGCAAATGACACAGCTGAATGTTCTGAAACTACTGTTGAGATAAAGATCAAGACATTGGATTCTCAAACTTTCACATTGCGAGTGGATAAATGCGTAAGATACACTGTCTTCTGACTTTGTACTACTCCGAATTGCTAACTGCTGATTATTCTGTGACATATTAGGTTAACCTGAGCGGTTTTTATTAAGAACCTTGTTTTGATGCTTGAGCTACCTACCTTAATGCCTAGTTATGATGACAGAGTTATGGAAGACATGAGTCACACATCAACTTCACTCTCTTAAATGAAGGATTTTAATCTTTGTCTATAATGTTCAGTTAACTCCCAAGCTAATCGATAAGAACATGTAACTTGAAGACTTTCACTCTATTACATTATGTTTCCATTTTGTAATTTGATTGGTTATTAAGGTCATTTACTGTGTGCTGATGAATGTGAGGGGTTGATTGATGTAAAAGTGGGGCATATGATGGATTTCGGGCTTAAGGGTAGGAGTAATGCTATTTTCAAATTGGAGACAAGTATTGCAACTGGTGTAGGTGGTCATTAGCTGAAAACTTTGTTGCCGAAAAGGCTGTTTATGAGCGGAGAGAAGGAAACAGTAATGGGAGAGGATGTGCAGGTTGCATTTTTCTATTTATTTGGAAGCTGTAATTTTGGTGGTACATTTTACTTTTTCCAGAAAAAGTGGCTGGCATTTTCCCAGCCTCATGCACATCCATGTCTTCGTAGCACCATAAAACACGTTGCCACTGGCTGGAAATTTTGAGATTTCCTTTCTTAGTGTCAACTTTTTCAGTTTCTTAGTTCGAATGCAGGTGCCTGTTCCTGAATTGAAGGAACAGAATTTTACTAAAGCATGTTTACACTGGCTGGAACTTTTGAAATTGCCACTTATTTTCAACTTTCTCAGTTTCTCAGTTTGCTAATGCAGGTGCCTGTTCCTGAATTGAAGGAACAGATTGCATCTGTAACTGGTGTCCTCTCTGAGCAACAACGCCTTATATGCCGTGGTAAAGTTTTGAAGGACGACCAGCTTCTCTCAGCTTATCGTATCCTTTTATTCTTTATGCCTTATATGTATTTCCTCAAATGTTTGTTCACCTATACTCTGCATTGTTTGCTTTGAAGTCATAGAAAAGGGTTACCACAATTCTTTTGACTCTTCCTATTCTTCATTTCTTTCATTTTTTCTTTTCGGGTGGCATATTGGAATCTGGAAGTTTTCTTTTGAACATTTGCTCATTTACTTGAGAAAGTTCAACTTCAAGGTTAACTTACTGACTTGCTACTGTATTATGGTTAATTTACTGACTTGCTCCTGTACAATGAAGAACTGTACCTAACTCCCATAAGAATGTCTATCTGTTTATGCCAGTCAGGTACATGTAGTATATTTTTACAAGAAAATAAGGGTTAGTTCCAGAGGATAGATAATCATGTTAAAAGAATTCTTGATTCTTCCATTTATTGTTTTGCTTGAGTTCTTTAATTCATATATTTATAGATGTGGAAGATGGTCATACGCTACACCTTGTCGTGAGACAACCGGTTGCTTTATCGTCAGAGCTGTCTGATCATGCAGGTTTGGTTCAGTTTGGGATTATCTTTTTGAATTATGGTTTTGATTCTGAAGTTTTTAACTTCTACTAGATGTACGCAGGAGACAAATTGCATCCCTTAGCCCAGCAATAGAGAATCTTTTTCGTCTTTCATTTTTGGATCTTTATACTTCTCATCTAAAATATGTAAAAACAGAGCTACTGTGTTTGTTATCCCTGTAAACTTCTCTTATTTTGAAAATAAAATACATATGATGCTTTTGGTTGGAAGGAGCTTCTGAATGTGCTGTAACTAATTTCAGATTTATAATTAAATTGTTTGGCAAGGCCATTAGAGTAAAAATTCTCAATTGTGATAATATGTGCCAAATATGTCACTAAATAGGTTATAGTTAAACTATGCATTTGCTATGGCATAATCTAGAAAAAGTCCCTCCTCACATGCTTAGATAACCCAGGTAATCAGAAATTTTGTTGATTATATTAGTGAATAACCTTTGCTAAACATGCATCTTACCTTTTCATTGATAATCAATAATCAGATCAATGTTGCATCAAACACCATCTTTAGTAAAGTTAAAGTACATAACACAATTATTAATTCATCAAAAGAAATGACTAACCTGTAAATGATTGAAACCATTCCGATCCCATACCTGATACTTTGACTATGGTCGCTCCGTGATGTTATGCATGTGTCTTAGTTTGGAAAGTAAATCCATAACTAAATGAGTGTTTTTCACCACATTAACAGATTTAAGATTGTCCACGGACTGCCGAGACAGTGTTTGACTTTGTGAACACTGAACACTTCCTTTAGTTTGTTTTATCAGCATTGATGTGCCATATTTCAAGGTTGAGCAACCAGTAATCTGAATACGAGGCTCCTTGTATCTACAGCAACTGATCCAGCATCAAGTACTGGGCTCAATCTGGGCAATCGTGTAGGTCCCGGTATGGTGGTTGGAACCTTCAATATATCGGAGCAGGGTGATGGAGCTTTTCCTGATCTAAATCGGGTAACCATACGACTTTCCACAAGATCATATGAGCTCAACTGGACAAATTTATGTTGTGGTTCTGTATCTTGCAGATTGTTTCCGCTGTACTTAATTCTTTCGGAGTTACAAGATATGGAAGTGGCAGTGGAGCGATTGATCTTAATGTAAGTGCTTTTAAGGTTTGATACAAGGCCATGCTCATTTGGCACTTCCTCTCAGTAGACAACTTAATTTCCTACCTCTGCAAGAGGATCAATCAATGCTGTTATGGTTTTTATTGGCCAGCAACCTCTGCTGGAACATCTGTCAACAGCACCTGGCGTCAGTAGTACCAGAAATTTAAGCAGACTGCAATCTGACCAAGCAGCTTCAGTAGCAGTTCCTGTGGAAGCTCTGCAGTCACCGGTAGCCTTGGAGTTATTTTTTCTGTGCATTCAATATAAAATTTTTATGTTGGAAAAACTAGTACCGAAATTTGAGTATTCTCTACAAAATAGTGTGGAAGTGTTCTAATCCCAGTTTTGATCATCTTTGTTGACTGAGGTTTCTCCATATTCATAATTTTACACCAGATTATACCCGATTCATTGACTACTTTGTTACAGTACTTGAGTCACTTGAGACAAGAATTTCTTGCCAACGGTTAGGAGCTTTCTCTTCTATTTAGATTTATCTTCCTCTATTATAGTCTACAAGCCTTTTGGCTTAAGTTTATGACTTTTGGATGCCCAGATGGAGGGCAGAGTGCAATCGCTCGAAATGCTGGTTCTTTTGAGAGTGATGGGCATGACTTAGAAGCTGCTGCTCATTCTAGTGACCCCAGAGGACTTCTGACACCTGAGTCCTTGGCAGAGGTGATAACAACCACCAGACAACTGCTTCTGGAGCAAGCTACTGAGTGCTTACTGGTATGTGATCAAACCATCTAACTGCTACTGAGAGGAATAAATGAAAGTTGTTTGTTAATTTTTGCTTGGACAAAAGACGAGAGCTTTCTAGATGAAAAAAGTTGTATGACTGTGGTAAAGACAATGCAGCAGTGTTGGTATCAACCGGATTCTCATTGAAACTGTAACCTCTGATTATGTGGTGTAATCTTGTCAGCTGATCTATTTAGTGCTAGTGTTTCGTTCATTTCTTGGGAGCAGAAACAGGATCAGCAGATAAATGATGTTGATGTTTCTATATTTCCAGTTTATAGTTTTACATTATTTAAAACAAGATTGGTTGAGGCAAACATCAAGTGATCTTCTGCATGGAATCTAGACTCTTGTTCTATTTATTTCCTTTTGTACTGATTTGGAATTTCTTCGACTTAGTAGTGTTTGCAAACCTTAAACAATGGTATTAAGAAATTGGAAAAGGGATTTTGTTTCCTCGGTTCTGAAGATGTACTTATTCTACTACCATCGTTTGAGCTCTAAAGCTTGCGGTGCTGCCTTCTTTATATTTTTCTTTCACCCTCTTCTAAAAGGTATGCGTATGGGCCAGCAGGAGAACTTGGAAACCATTTGGCTTATTGGAAAACTTTTACTTGTGAATGTGGTTATGTAGGACTAGGCTTGAATGCAGGTGGGTGGTTTTGGCTTTAAGGTTTGTTTTCCTGAAATGAACACTCCTTGTTCAATGGCAACAAATGAGTCGCTAGATCATTGCATCTTGTTTGCAAGTGCTCTCGTAGCCATGAGAAGTCTAGGTCTCCAGTCTCCCTGAATATTGTAGGAGATGAAAGCCCTTATGACGCTGCTGCATAGGATGGAAATCAAGTTTCCGTTACCATGAAAGAGTTGAAACTCGAACTATTGCTATTAGAAGGCTTCTGGTACTATAACTCTGTTTTTGTACCGCAGCAACTTTCAGGACAGCTGGAATCTCATTCAAGTGTGATGGATCCGTTGGAGCGGTCAAGAATTCAATCAAATGCTATAAGATCAGGAGCTCTTTTTCAAAATTTAGGTGCATTGCTGCTTGAGCTTGGTAGGACAATAATGACTCTGAGAATGGGTCGAGCACCGGTACATTCGTTTACTTCCTGTTTTGTGTTTCATATTTCCTGATTGCAGTTTAGGAAAGAAGTTTCTTTAAAAGATTGCTTTTGACACTTTCCTCTAACCGGTTGTGGTAATTTTTTCCTTGATGCTCATGTTCCTTAGGCTGATGCGCTGGTGAATGCAGGGCCCTCTGTCTTTGTATCCTCAACAGGGCCTAATCCTATCATGGTTCAGGTGGTTTTTTGCTAAATGAGTTTCCTCTCTTGCAATGTGGAACTCAGATGTGCTAGCTTATTTTCTGTTTTATATACCATCTGCAGCCGCTGCCTTTCCAACCAGGAGCAACTTTTGGTTCAGTTCCTGTTGGCACTGTTCAGCATGGCTCTGGTTTAGCTGGAGGTTCTGCTGGTACAGGGTTTCTCCCAAGAAATATTGACATCAGAATACGAGCAGGTGCTCTACTCTGGAGACGCCTGAATTCCTCCAATCAACTCAGAGAAACCATGCCCTTTTCTTCCTAATAACATTATGCAGGTTTCACATATGTTGAAACTTAATGCTTTACTTATTATTTCTTTTGTAACCAGGATCATTATTTCCTCGAAGAGAGCCAACTAGTTCACAACCTCAGGGGCAAGTTGCTCCAATATCTGCCAATAGTGTAAATTCAGGTCAACAAGATGCTGCACCGCTTGATCGAAATGTACACAACAGGGAACCACAATTGAGAGCAATTCCTATTAGAACTGTAGTTGCTGCAGTCCCCACTTCTGTTGGTCGTGGTTCAGATTCATCTCGTGGTTCAATAGGTATCTTATATCCAGTTTTGGCAAGAGTTCAACATGTATCTTCAGGAAATTCTAGTGGTACAAGAGCATCGCAGGCATCGGACCGCACTGAACAACCTATTCCTGATTCTGCAGCTGAACAGCAAAACTTATCTGGAGGGAATGGTAAACCTGCAACTATTCGGACTTGCTTGTTAAGTTTGATTAGGTCAGAATATATATGTATTTTGAATATTCATGGTGAATAAGATGGTGATATTTTATTAGGGTATTCTCTGCAATATGAATCTATGTAGTTACATACGTTTGGGTCGATCATCTGTAGATAAAAAGTTACCTCAGCATTAGCTGACATTATCACAAAATCAAGTACATGGTACAAATTCAATACAATAAAGAACTTGAAACATTAACATAAATGGGAATCTAAATTACTGGCGCTAGTTATAATTGAGTCATTAGCATGATATTTTCTGTGTAATCATGGAAAAAGAGAATAAAGTCAAACAGGGTTATGCATTTGTGTATATGCTTCTGAGGATATTATATATCTGTGCTTTGCATGCATGTACTAACCATTTTACAGAGTGGGATTGTG
The DNA here is from genome assembly GCF_026168435.1 of Sesamum indicum. Taxonomy (NCBI): domain Eukaryota; kingdom Viridiplantae; phylum Streptophyta; class Magnoliopsida; order Lamiales; family Pedaliaceae; genus Sesamum; species Sesamum indicum. The sequence continues at coordinate 121,095 of NC_142657.1, read as the reverse complement.
AGAAAGACTGAAAGCTCTTTTGCTAAATTTATAAATCATGATAGGCTAATCGTTCATGCATCTTTTTCAGGCAACAATAATGTACCTTCTGAAGCACTTAATGATCAAGGATTCTCTGGCCGGATCAGAGGAGGACTTGAGCAGCTGCTAAGTACAATATTCCCAGGGGAGCATATCCTCAGTGATGATGCGTACCCCCAAGGTTCAGGTTCTTTTCCTGGCCATTCTGGAGCGGCTCAAGATATTAGTAGTTCTCAGGAGTCAGCATCAATAGTGAGTGGTGACGGGATACTTTTATCTAACATACTGCGTCAGATAATGCCCATACTCTCTGAGAGCAGTCAAGCTGAGTCAAACTTGCCATCTACTGAAGGAGCAATCTCTGATGAAACGCAGGTGATGTGACGTATCCAATTCATATGATTTTAAAAGGATTAAATTGGAGATCATTCTGGCTCAACCTAGATAGATAATAGTGGGAATCTTTCTTCCTTTTCCTATTTCTTTGGTGAGATCATGTGCACAATCAACATTATTGAAAATAGTGAGCTTGTGCATGTGAATTTATTATCATAATGCATCTAATAGATTTACTGGGATTGTGGCACATGTGCAGGTTGATGGCAATCCAGATCGGATTGCTTCTCCTCATCATCGGCGAGGACCCGACTCACCACCAAGTTCAAAACGTCAGAGGGTATGACATTTATTTGTTATTATTCTTTCTTCAGTTTATATGACAAGCTTGAAAAACTGTTTGGTTTTGGAATCAATTGCCTTTTGTCATAACCAGGCCTTTGCAGTTTGAAGGTGGCTATATAAAGATTATGTCGAGATATTTTTATTACTATGGCATCTTGTTTGGCAACCCTAAAGTAAGTTTTGTTCCTAATGGTACAGAGGGAGTAAGCTCAAGGGGATATCCACATGTATTCATGCCGGTTGCTGCAGCGAAAACCTTTTGGTGGAAGAGATGCTCTGAGTCTGAGATGACCAAAATGTCCATTGGTGAGATATAGATGAGTCTGAATGACTCGGCAGCAGCTAAAGATATTAGTGATATATGATATAGGAGTTACAGAGAGTCATATATAGTTGCTTTTTTAATTCTTTCATCACCTTCCTTGACTTTCTCAATTCTTAATTTATTAGCTTGGTTCACTGGGAATCAAACACGGTATGTGTGTATACTGCACACACTCATTCATCACAATCATGGTTAGTATTTGTCAATTATCTATGCACCAAGTCAAATATTGAATAAAATATGGGATGCGGATGAAATACTTGGCCTCATACCATCATGATTCATCAGTCCAGTTTCCTTCTTCAACTTTTCCAATGAATTCCCACAAGGGAAGGGAAGATCATCATAGTACATTTGGTAGTAAAAGTTATTTGTTATAGCATGCCTGAATTTTGCAATCTCGCTGCCATTGAGCTTCTGTTGGCAAACAGCTGCACACTGCGAATTCCAACTCATATAAAGCATTTGCTAACCTGTCACTATTCAGAGCGTCCCTTCTCTCCAAGCACATGATCTGCCAATGAGACAAATAATAATATAAGGACCCATATTCATGCCAAAGGCCTCAAAGCTACTTGCAAATGCATTTCAACAAAATCACAGTATATTCATCATATGTTTCTTGCATTTAATTTGCATCATTATTGTACTAATTTAAAACCCACTACCATATATATATATATATATATATAATATTAGGAGGAAAATATCAAGTGATGATTCTAATAATGTGACCAAAATAATCTTTGTATAATGGGATGCAATTTCAGGTTGAAGCCGTGATTTGGATGTATGGGCATTTGTTTGATGGCCTTCTGTTGACGACATTAATTGATGTATTTTTATTCATGTGTTGCAGATGAGCGGTGAGGTTATAATAAGGTGTTTGATGATGATATGGCTCATAGCGATGATATTGTTACTTGCAATACTTTGTTCGAATCTTCAGGGTTGTTCGAGCTTTTTTTTTCTTTGTTTTAAAAGAACCACCCTATTGGATGTGGGGCTCTTTTGGGTCCTCATCCCTTTTATATTAAATCCAAAAGAATTAAGAATACAGTGGGGAGTACGAACTTTCTAAAATTTCTAAGAAAGCTATAAATAAGGAGAACTATTTCCTTACACTTAAAACAAGTCTTACCCAATCTAATGGCATGTTTGAGATTGCATAGATAATTTGGCGTATCAATAAGTTTCTACCACTGTGTCAAATAAACACTAAGAGCATGCATCTCAGCACCTGCAAAAAGAAATTTAACGAAACCACAAAAGCCATATAAAAACTGCTCCTGCAAACTGTACCTTCTATCTGAGAATTATCAATAAGTGCACTAGAAAGTCAAAAAATATGGAGCAGAGCTATATAACAAAACCATTTAGCAAGGTACCACAAACAACATTCATTTGCATTGTTCTTGAAAACACAAAACCACCATATAATAAAGGCCATCTCAGATACGATACAGACCATTTTATCAGAAAAACAGAGTACCCTCAATTTCAAGCAAAAGTAATAAGGTGAACCTGTAGGTATTAAGTTCTTATGACCGAATATAAGGAGATTCTTTTGGAAAGATTTCTTCACAGCTCTACTAGGGTCGAAAGGAGCATTGGATGAGTTTTGCACAATGTTCGCATATGATATTCTTGTTGGAGGAGCAGCAGGTGTTTTGGGAGATGGTGGTGGGTTGGGGTCTGGGGGTTCATTAGGGAGAGGGTCTTGTAAAATTTTTCATAAAATTTCCATTTAACTTCTGTACATGAAAATTAAATAAATTCTGTAATGTCCAAGAACTTGATGTATCATAATTTTAACATAAACACAAACTCTTACCTTGATCCATTACTTGAAATTACTTGCAGATTACCGAAAACTCTTTAAGATTATCCCCTCTAGCCTCTCCTTTCAGTTCTTCTTGATGGTTAGAAGTGTATGTTAGACTATGGAATTACATAAGACCTTTTTACTTACAACCATTAGTCCAACCTTTACAATTCTTTATGAGGTAGAGGAGAGGGTATCTAGACCCTTGGTTGTAATCCAATTCAATGCTAACTTAATCATCAAAGTTAGACCTTTCAATTACCACTATAAAATATCCTTAATGTACACTCTACACTTTATGTCACATGGACCACAGTGATTGTAATATAAAATATGCAGCAGTCTTTAAAGTATACATCCACACTGGTGCACATTATTATCCAGTACTGAAATAGAAACTAAATTTCTAGCGCATTCAGGTACATAGAGACACTTTTCTAGATCTAAATGACCCAGTGTCCAAGATCAATCTGTACGTCCCTATACCCTCGATGCGTGCCTTCATTCTATTTCCCATAAACAAGTATTGTTCAGGTCCGTTTATGGGCTGGATTGAACTGAATCCCTGTGTAACATGAGACACATGAGTAGTACCACCAGAATCTAACCACCAGGTATTAAAAGGAACTTCAATAAGATTTGATTCGAAACATACAAAAACATAATGTATACCTTTCATTTCGAACCAAGCCTTTCTTTTTGGGCATTCTTTCTTTACATGCCCAAGTTTCCTGCAGAAGTAACATCTCTGCTCTTTATGGACATGACCCTCATTGACCTTCATTGGGGTCTTTCCTTTACCCTTACCCCTTTTTCTTGTTTTTTCTTTACTGTTGCTAGCACCATCATTAACTGTGAGGTGGACAGAGTGTTCCTTTATTTTCTTCAATCTCCCTTCCTCCTGAACCAGCATGGCTTTAAGCTCTTGAAAGTTCTATTTTTCTTTTATGGTGTTATAATTCATCTGGAACTGGCTAAACTCAGTAGGGAAAGAATTGATAATAAACTATACTAGGAACGAGTCGTTCACATCCATCTCCAGAGCCTTCAACTTTGTTGCTAGATTTGACATCTCAATCACATGATCATGAATGAAGCACGACCAATTAAACCTCTTCGTGGTCAGCTCACTCATGAGGCTCCCAACAATGGACTTATCTGTAATGTCCGATTGGGAATACTCCTTTATTTTCATCAAAAATTCCCTAGCATTGTCAGTCTTAGGCATCGATGGCTTCGTTGATTCTGCTATGGTCATCCTCATCAAGTTTAAGCCCAGCTGATTAGACTTTTCCCAAGCCTCAAAGTATGACTTTTCGGCTGCTGTGCTGGTATCCACTATGGCTTTGGACTTTCCTTCAATAACTATCGCTAAATCCAAATTCATAACACCCAGTTGAAAGTGAATTTGTTCAGACCATTCAGCGTAGTTAAACCCGTTAAACTTGATAATAGAGTTACTCGATGCGAACATGTTCAGTGATGCTGCAAGACATTAATACATGTCAATATTGTAATGCATTGAGTTTAACTGTACTATATCCAGACGATCATACACCAAAACTTTAAGCGCATATTCAAGTTAACCTTTGGGTTTTCCTTAATACACAAATAACTATAATAATGCCGAATAATTTTCTTTTATGGATAATCAAATAAACATGAATATTATTTTTGGATAAAAAAACATGTCTGTTGATTAATCCCTATAATGTCATTGATTATATTGCAATGATCCACCTTTGGGTGACCTCCAAGCAGCATAATCAAACAACCCAATTGTTCAATCAAAACTTTAATGTCATCCTGAATAATTCGAATAAGTTTAGTTTATATTTTTAATTATTATTTCTGCCAGGTCACTTTGGTGACTAACAAGCTACTTTTAAAAAATTAAACATAAAACTAAAACACCTTACATATCTAATATACCTTTAAGCTTGGCCACTTTGATGACTAACAAGCTAGTGCGTGAATATATACAAACCGTACAATTTGTGTAAACATATCACAAATATAAACTTTATATGTAAAAGACAAACACATGTATGTGCATAAATTAATATCCATTAAAATGTCAGATATTCATAACATTCATCAAACATTAGAGAATATTATGCCAAAACAAATATGACAATCCTGACATAATGGGAAAACAACTAATTCAAATCCTTTTGGCACATACATATATATGATAATAGAAGCAAGCATTTCATGATAGACTGTATCAAATCATGAAATCTATATGCATCAATAATACCTTAAATATTAATCATAAAAGATTAATCACAGCGGAATACGATTCATAAACTATGATGGATCAAAATTTTCGTTGGAACATTATGACTTGTTAAATAATCGGGCTCCGATACCACATGTAAAACTTTTCATGAAATTTCTATTTAACTACTGTACATGGAAATCAAATAAATTCTGTAATGTCCAAGAACTTGACAAATCATAATTTTCACATAAACATAAACTCTTACCTTCATTCATTACTTGAAATTACTTGCAGATTACCGAGAACTCTTTAAGTGTAGATTATCCCCTCTAGCCTCTCCTTTTTCAGTTCTTCTCGATGGTTAGAAGTGTATGTTAGACTATGGAATTACGTAAGACCTTTTTACTTACAACCATTAGTCCAACCTTTACAATTCTTTATGAGGTAGAGGAGAGGGTATCTAGACCCTTGGTTGTAATTCAATTCAATGCTAACTTAACCATCAAAGTTAGACCTTTCAATTACCACCATAAAATATCCTTAATGTGCACTTTACACTTTATGTCACATGGACCACAATGATTGTAATATAAAATATTCTAACATGTCTTCCATGAAATCAGGTCATGTAAGGTGAGGATCCTTCGGCGTCGGAAGGAGGGTGGAAGCGGTGGCGAGGGGAGGATTGGAGACGATCGGGAGGAGGGAAGGGGGTGCGTGGAGAGGAGGAGGGAAAGAGAAGCAGGGTCAGCCTGAGAGCATGGAATGGTGAAAGTGGTGACACCGGCTGGGTTGTCGGCGGCGAAGCCGCAGTGAGGGGAAAGACAAAATCTCCTTTGGCCGCGGGAGAAAATTGTAGAGAGAGAAAATTTTTTATAACGGCTGAACATCATGTAAGCTTGAGGTTCTTGGACTCTAACGTTGTTCCAGCTTGAATGCATTTTTACCTACGACACAATTGCGCACCAAGTGAAAATACATGATTTACGAAAGAGTTTTTGGTATGTACAAAAAGCCAAAATCAATGAGTCGTTGATCGCCCTTTAAAAAAATAATATATGGGATATTTATAGTGGTATTGAGAGTTTTATAGAGTGTGATAGGGTGTATGTGTTTATTGTGTGACTTGTAGATAAAAATTTACTTTTTTACTCTTGTGTCAATTGGATCATCAGTTCTAGGGGTGGAACTTCCGAAAGGAGTGTTCTCCCGAGGGGCACGGGCGGAGATGGTTGACGTGGTGAAGTGATCTCTCCATTGAGGGGAACTTGTTCATGAGGTAGGGGGGTTACCTCCTGGAGTGGCGACTGTTCGCGAGACGGGTCTTGTTCCGCCCCATTCACTTGAGCTTCGCAGATCACGTCCAAATTGTGGACGTCACCAGCCCGAGACCTAGTTTGCATACTTAGTGTCGAGACAAATTTTTCCATAAACAGCGTCAATGATGTGGTTGTGATTTTAACAAAAAAATGGTATAGAAATTTTAACTACGACATAATTGCTCACCAGGTGAAAACACGTGGTTTACAAAAGAGTTTTTGGTATGTATGAGAGGTCAAAATCAACGAGTCGTTGTTCCCCCTTCAAAAAAATAATATATGGGGTATTTATAGTGGTATTGATAGTTTTATAAAATGTGGTAGGGTGTATGTATTTATTGCGTGACTTGTATGTAAAAATATACTTTTTTACTCTTATAAATAAATAAATACTACCAATATATACATCAGTTTGTAATTCTCTTATAGCTATAATGTATTCTTGTTGTAATAAGCATACGATGTGTTTAAGCATATGGTCGACAAAGTTGTCACGTGGAATATTGCAATGATTTTTGGTTTAGCGAGTAATTGTGATTTTGATTATTGAAAAATCTCACTTATTTTGTTCTAAATGTCTATTATAATTAAACATAAAATTAGTTTTATTTCAGGTTTTGTTAATAGACGTAAAAAAGGTAAAATAATAAATAATTTGAGAATTATAATTCCCTTATCATATTTTATTCATTATTGATTATCTCATCATAATCCCATTTCTAAAAGTAAACGAAACGAGCTCGTACGGTACTTAATAAATTAAAATATTAAAACTTGTGTTTGTTTTGAAACACCTAAAACGTTGTTAGTTCTCAACACATCCTAAATAGTGAAAATTTCGTATTATAGGGAGCAATTTGTTGAAAAGAGTATAGCATAGGGGGCTTAGCAAGATTAACCCAAAGAACAGGGTCCAAACTCCAAACAACCAAAGGGAAAGGGCATTATATTGCCAATATAGTTTGGAGTCCTTGATATAAAAGCCACCGCCATCTCAGTTTGAGTTCCGTCTGTCGCTAGGGTTTTATCGCTCCCGCCGCTTCTTCCAATTTCACGCTCCCACACCTACGCCGGAGCTCACCACCATGGCGGAACAGGTAAACTCTTTCTTCACGCACTTTAACAGTCTCTTTCACGCAGATACTGTATATATGTGTATGTATATACGCCACTCTACGATTTTAATAAATCAACTTCAACTGATTTTCAGACTGAGAAGGCGTTCTTGAAGCAACCCAAGGTTTTCCTTTGGTAAGAAGTTTGTTTAATTTGTCTGCCTTGAATTACAATTGTGAATGTAAGACTGTGCTGAGGGAAATGCTCCAATTTTGAAGCTCGAAGAAGTCCGGGAAGGGTAAGGCGCCAGGGAAGGGGGGCAACCGCTACTGGAAGAGCATCGGATTAGGGTTTAAGACACCCCGGGAGGCTGTTGAAGGTCTAATTATGCTAATTATATTTGCTCTTCCTTCCACATCTGCGCTGTTCTTTCTTATTATTTCCTTGTATATTGGCGTTCTTTAATGTATTTTCACCAATTAGTGAAATGATACCTGTCCAAGTTCCTGTGATGCCAAGTTGTTCGAGTTTCAGTAAACATTTTATGGTTTCTGATTTGATGCTTGAAGGTTTTCTTAAGTTAGAATTACTCTTAAGGAATAGTTAGTATCATCTCTACTCACTTGACCGTTAGTTTTGTGGATGCTCCTCGGTGTGGTCTATTTTCTATGTTGTTTCTGCAGTCAATGTCTTCGATTAAGTGAAAAAAATAAGATATCTGAGACTTGTATCATATTTATTGTATGATATTTGTTATCTTTGCAATCATCTTAATCTTATAATTTTGTTGGCTGATGAATTCCTCTTTTTGCAGGCACTTACATTGACAAGAAATGCCCCTTCACTGGTGATGTGTCCATCAGAGGCCGTATTCTTGCTGGAACCTGCCACAGTGCTAAGATGGTGAGAACTATCATTGTTCGGAGGAATTACCTGCACTGGGTGAAGAAGTACCAAAGGTATGATATTTTGTTTTAGTGAATTGTTTCTGGTTCTCTTTTTGGTTATATGCTCATCTGATTGATTTGTGGTCTTTCTGTAGATATGAAAAGAGGCATTCAAATATCCCAGCCCACATATCTCCCTGCTTCCGTGTGAAAGAGGGTGACCACGTCATTATTGGCCAGTGCAGGTTAGTGTTTGAAACTTTTTAGTTGCCTGCTTTAAATAAATTCTGGGATCAATTGACGATGCCTTTCTGTATCTCCTTTCAGACCCTTGTCCAAAACTGTTAGGTTTAATGTTCTTAAGGTGATACCAGCTGGTTCATCTGGTCGTGGGAAGAAGGCCTTTACAGGGATGTGAGCTAGGTGATTTCAAATGCTTCATATATTCAGAGATATGGGATTAGTTTTTATTTCTGTTGGAAGTTTTACTATTAACTTGCCATGAAGGCTTAAATTTTTGTGCCCCACCAATTTTATACTGTATTGGCCATCTTTTGAAACTTCTCAAATTTAGCATGCGGTTTTGTTGCAAGAGTTGCATGGTTTGTTTTTACAGTCCCCAACCTCTCCTTGAAACTCAAGCATCCAGTTACATGCGATACCTGCTCTCCCTTTTTGTTGGTTTTGCAAATTATTCTTAAACTCTCAGTTCATATGGATGTCCTGAAGATGATTGCACATGCTATTATGGAACTGGTCGTGTTCGATATATCACCAAGAAAATACTGAAGGATTATCTTGCAATGGGATGTGTGGGGATTTTGGTTTGAATCTAGTGTCTAATTACAAGGAGATGGATAGAAGAGGGTGTGTTATTGGTTGTATAAAATTGATTTCCACATCCTTATGTCTCTTTTACTGGATCCCAAGTAAATATTTCCGACTGGATTGCTTCAAAATTTGTTGAATTAACTTAGAGAACACATGCAAGAAAAAACTGTTGCTGCAGAATCTGAATTGAAAGAAAGAGCTCAAACAAGAGTGGAGCTTTATATCTAGAAAGTTTGCACCTCCATTCTGTTATTCTACGTATTTATCCGTCTATAAACACACCAAAAGTTGCAAATGAAGTGCTAAACAAAGCAAGAGACTCTAGTAACACGATTAAGTGCAATCCCGATCCACTCACGGGTGGCCCAAGAAATCCTGCTTCCACGTTCCACTTATTAATCTGTTTATCTTATTTGTTTATTATTAAGCGATGTTGAGCATGTATTTTGTGTGGGTTTATCCCAAAAGAATTCATCAAGGGCACTAACTAATCCTTCCTCCCCCATTTTCTTCTCTTTTTGAGAGTAATCATTCTTGAGCATGTATTTGTGTAAGATATAGTTGCATTGCCGATTTTCTAAAATCAAACCTATCTCACTATTGACACACACAAGTCGGATGCCTGTATAATGCATATTCAATCAAGCTGGTGACATTTGTATATAGTATCTACATTCTACAATATATACAAAGTTGAAGTGCAGGCAGTCTTATTTGGAGATTAACCTAATCCTTCCTCCCCCATTTTCTTCTCTTTTTGAGAGCAATCATTGTTGAACTCGAGCAAGGAATCATGTAGCAGAGCAGTAGCTATTTTGAGTTCAGAACTACTTCATTTACACAGTTTTAGTGCTGCTGTTTTCAGCTGCGTACTAAAATATAATTGGTGCGAAACCTTGAAACCCCATGCGTTACCTTTTACGTTTGCTTTTCAAGGCTGTAGAAGAGGAGGAAAGATTGGTGTGCCAGTTCCTGTTCCTTTCATTAATGAACCAGTTATTTATCTGCTTTAGTTGTAATCCTGTTTCTTGTACCAGTCTTGCCTTATCCTCCTCCTGGAAATCCAGACACAACCATTACCATTGCGCAACAAGCAACTGAATTAACACCAATTATGATTACACAAAAGGATTCATGTCCCCCAATTAACACGTTCAAGATACAATATGATATAATCATCGACTACTTAAGTGGGGTATGGCCACTTGGAATGCAGACTGCCACGATGCTTTTAACACCAAGGTCGTATCACCAGGGCGTTTCCCTGCCCTTCTCTTGCGTAAAATTTCCTCCCTGTAACCCTGTTGCTCGTGGGTCAAAGAAACACTGAGGAGAAATCAAAATTGGTTATTTTGTTCCCTGTTTCAGCAAAGATGTTCCATTACAGGTCAAGAGTACCATATATTTTTCATTTCACGGTTTAGCTCGTCTTACACCCTCCATCAATGATCTTTCACTCTCTGTTGGGACTAATGGACCATATTCCATAGAGTCGGGACCATCCAAGCTTCTACCAGACAAGTTTTTATCACTATCTACCAGCTCCTCCTCATCATCATCATCATCATCATCATCGGACGTTGTGGCACCTGTCCCTTCTCCTGGTGAAACTCCTGCTCAACAATCATATCAAAGGAAACTTCAGCTTCATATTGTTTGACTGTTCAAATTTAGTTGGTGCCTCGATACAAATGACAAAATATTAGAAATATTTTTCACGCAAAAAAGTTAGTCAACGAAGTGTCTCTCTGAAACATGGAGGAAGAGTTTTATGAAATAAATAATAGTTTCTAACTTATGGCACAATAATAATTAGTTTTTCTCAAGCAATCTATAATGCTTACTAAGCCATTCTGGTAGCTACACATCTGTACCATAGTAAAGCAGTCATGCACATCTTAGATTGGTTTTCTTAATGAAAGTTTAAGTTTTGTTTTCTTGAATAGGAGCCAGTTTTTCCAACATCGATATAGGAATCATTAACAGTTTCCACCATCAAATCCCTCTAACCGTCTTAAAGGTAATGAGATTGAGGTACTTGTTGAATACAGAAAATAATCACATCAACCAGCATCCTTGACTAGGAGTTAAGTAAGAAGCATTTAATAGAGCCAGAAAATGGTGCCTCCCCATACAAATAGAGAGTGCATAATTGTCTCATTCAATTCAATTGCATTTGCAAATTAAGAGCGCTGAAAGCAAGGTGCTTATCTGGAGTCTGGACTCCTATTAAGATGAGGTAGTTGTGCTTTACACATTCGAACAATGCATGTGATCATCAAACGATGACATGGAAATTCAACCTAATCTTCAACCTTTCAATAGCATGTTGAATCTGTGCTATAAAAATTAACCAACATGAAGCCAGCAAATTTCCTTGAGAACAAGGCATCTATCTTGTTGGAAGTCGCTGAGGATGAATAAAATAATGAAACATCACCTGTTAAGCTTTGTAAGGATTGCTCAATCGCCGAGCAAGCCATAACAGCTTCCCTTGCATGAACACACGCATGCTGCTGCAGATGCTCTTTAAACGAACATAGCAACAGCACATAACGTGTCTACATAGTAAGAACAGTAGGATTATCTATCTCTTTTGGGCAGTTATGTATTGTAGGATGGAATTTATCAACTTATAGAATAGCCAAAAACTCCCTGCGCAAGTAAAGATACAAATTCAACAAAAGATCTTCTTCTGTGAACTAGTTCTAATCTTCAGACAACATAGAATGGGTTACCAAAACCAATAACAATAATAATGGAGACAAAAACAACGAGAATAAAATTTAGATTTTACTTGCCAAAGCATATTAGGTATCTTCCTTTTGCTGCCAACCCAAGATAGACAAACAAAATATGAGGAATGTGACCCCTTTGTTCACTGAAAACATATTCATATTAGCTGTCTCAATAGTAAACATAAAGCTTGACAGAATCAGCCAATGGAATGAATAAGCACATGGAGTTTTTTTAATTCACTTTCAAGTTTTCACACTATGCGTCTATTATGATTACCTTGTATTCAACCCTTTTCAAGTTTTTCACTTTGAACAGAGTTTTTGAGGGAATCTGCTGCTATACAGACCAAATTTATATTACAAATTGTAAAAACAAAATTAACATTACAGATGCTGTTAAACCAAATTAATAGGAAAATAAGAAATTAATGAAAAATTGTCCTGCCGATAGCTTCTTCTTGTTACAAAATAAAGAGATGCTTTTTCAAGTTTTCAAATATGGAAGAAGTGCTTCCTTGAGTAGTTGCAATGTTAATTAGTTTATAAATAAAAATCTTTATTATAATTTATTTAAATCCCATCTATATTATAAACACTAATTTCAAAATTATTTGTTTGTACACATAAATTTATAATCTACTATTATATAAAAAAATATAATTGGCAAACATAAAAATATAAGTTATGTCAAATTCGTCCACACTTAAATAAAAAATATGTATTATCATATCATATATATATATATGTATATATATACACTCACGGACATATATATATAGGGCTTAATGCAAATAAAACCTTGAAAATTTTAAGGCTAAATTGCATAAAACCCTCCTGTGTTTCAAAAGTTCGGCTAAAAACTTCTTTCTATTTTAAAAATAGGCTAAAAAACCCCGTGTATTTCTTAAACGTAGCTCAATCGTTCCCTCTCCGTTAAAAAAACTAACAGCGTTAATTTTTTTTATATATAAAATGATATTATACCCTTACTTAATATATATTATTTCTTATTTTAATAACCATTGGATCTTCTTTGATCAAATATTGATCGTTAGATCTAATCAATTAATCTCAACCATTAGATTTTAAAAAAATAAAAGTTCTTGATTCAATAAATTATAATTTATATTATATATAAATAATTTAAAATTAAAAAAATATTATATATATATAAACTACCTCACCCCCTACCCCCAATGCCCCCCCCCCCCCACCCCACCTCCAACTCCACCTCCACCTCCACCTCCACCTCCACCTCCACCTCCACCTCCGTCGTAGCGGTGGATCCTTCAAACCGTCGGATCTCCGCAAATACTCTACTAAAATGAGTGAAGCCAGTCTCATTAGAATCATCTTGAAGAGACGAGTCTGATGGTGGTGGTATGGGAATGAGATTCAACGACAAATTGACAGGATATAGGTTCGGCAGTTGTAACTTGAGCCAGTCTTTCCGATAGATGAAAAACTCAGATTGAAGATACGAAAATGTTTCTCTTAAAGAGAGAATTGAATGACAGCATTGGTGGTCAGAAAACTCATTTCGACGTAGCTGGAAACTTAGAGACAAGTTTCTGTCGAAAAAGGGGGTGACGTTCAGTTTTTTCTTTTATTAATTAACTTTAATTATATTAATTAAAAATTTATTTTAGTTAATTAAGAATATTTTAAATAATTATAATAATTAAATATTTTAGCTAATTATTAATAATTATATTAATAGTTATTGTAATTAAATATATATTTTAATTAATTACATTTTAGATTTAACAATTAATAATTATGGAATTATTTGAATATAAATATATTTAAATTTGATATTTAATGTTAAATAAATTAAATATAATTTAATATTTTAATTTAAATTATAAAAAATACAAAAACAAAAAAAGCATTTTAGCAAAAAAACACCTAAAAAAATGTCAATAACAGTTAAAAAATACCCCACACGTACAGCTTGTGAAGCACCTTCTGTTAATCACTAATGAAAGAAGTGTTTTCTGCTAAATTTTAAAAACACAAGTGAATTTTTAACCTATATTTACAATAGAAAGGAATTTTTAATCAACTTTTTTAGAACACAACAAGGTTTTATGCATTTTAACCAAAATCTAACTAGCATATAGACAAACCTAAAGGCCTGGTCATGATGGTAAGTTGGGTTACGTTGTATGAGATTTCATTCTTTTATTTGATTATTCCTCGATGCTCATACAGGCACACACAGAATCGTTCACCAACATTAGCAACATACTATAGGCACACAATAGTATTCTTCAATGTTAATTCATCTTGATAAGGGACGATAGCAAGGGGTAGAACTTGAGGAACGATAGCACGTAAGTAACAAATAATTTCATATCCAGAATTCAGAACCTCTAAGCTTCAGAACTCGGATGGATTGAGACACCAGCCTTACACCAGCAGATATACAACAAGTGAATCAAATGTCACCTGCTTCGTAAAGGAATGAAGCATGTCAGGAATAGAACTGAGGCACTCAAATGATACATGATTATCTTGCCATCCTTCCAGAATCATTGAGGAAAATTGGGATCAGTTGTGTAACAAGTTAGGTATGATATGACAAGGAAGATGGGGCACAAATGTAGCATTTACTAAACCAATATATAAACAAGTAACAGAAGTCATGCAGTTCCATTCACTCGAACATGAAAAGGTGGTCCACGACAGAAGATTGGCTCATCAGATGAATTAGTTCTAGCCCGGGCTCGAAGAACTTCATTAGCATCATCGATCACAGCAGCAGCAGACATTGTGTACTCGCCTGGGATCAGGAAATAGAGAGAGAAAATATGCCTGATTTCTTGAAGAGGAGGAATCTCCATAATAATACCAGTCAAAACACCTGAGGTATGAAAAAGAATAAATAATGTGCACAATCTTGGATTTTAAGGCTAATGGTGCAGTGTTCACTCAGAAAATGAAAACCAAGATATCCTTTCCACTAGCCAGCAGCATAAAATTAAAAGGAAGGTCAGACATGAAGGTTAGTAGATGATGGAAAGTATACATGCATATTGCAAAGAAAGAGAGTTAAGGATAAAGATAAGCTTATGATAGCAGCACCTTCCCACAGAACGGTGGCCTTGTCGCCTTCGATGCAGTTCTCACCAGCTACATCTTTGCATGTTACGCTGAGATTAATCTTAATCGTTTCCCTGGTATTGTTGCGTACCAGCACTTCCATTGGGGTCATGTCATGTGCAATGATGGAACCTCCAGATGCACAATAGACCTGCATGTCAGCCTGCTTTGGTGGATTGAGATTTGCAGAATTATTTGAACTGCTTTTAGCAAGCCTAAAGCCAAATGTCAGGGGGTCTGGAAGTAGCACGTCCATAACAGAAGCCTGCAATGCAGCCTGTATTGCATCTTTGATATCTAATTCTCCTGAACTGTTGCGTCCAGATTGCCACCTGACTTTAATTCTGGATATCAAATTCTTAATGGATGCATTAAGCTCAGCCTTAATATTCTTTTCCGAGAAGCTAGAACTTCGACCACCAGTAATCCCATCCATTTGGGAACCCTTGGTGAGAAAGGAGCCATCAAGAACAGGTAATTTGAAATGTTCAAGTGGTATCAGCACTCTAGCAGTATAATCCCGGTCAATTCTTGTTTTTGGATCACCAAATTCTGCACATGTACGGTCGGAAAGGCTTTCCTTGTTGATAGGGTTCTCTATTTCAACTGAAACACTAGTCTCAAAGACAACATCTGTTGGATTAGATAACTCCAATTCAAGGAAGCGCAGTCCCCAACTTCCCCTGTAAGGATCGATTTTCATGAACCTATCAGATCTTTCAGAACCATTCTCCTGCGCAGTGCCATCACTTCTTGATTTGACTAGCTTGGTGTAAGTTTCACCAATATGCGCTGGAATTTCCATTGATAGCAGACGAGCTTTTACAAAAGACAAGCCCTGCAACACACAGATGTTTAAGGGAATGACCAGACGTCTCCCAGGAGCTGGAACAGACCCCATTTGTAGCTTTCCAGGATTTGTTGTTGGACCTAAAAAGACAAACATGACCATGACAAGCAATCTAAGTGAAGTCCATATAAAACAGAAATAAGAAAATTCACAACAATGTACCAAGCAATGCCTTGATTAACATTGAAACAGTTCAAATAAGGACTAAGGAGCTGATTTAGGAGGGTGGGGACTGAATGCTGAGGGAAGTAGTTCCGGGACAAAACAAATTTTAGAGATATGAGCAATGGTCAATATATCCCCTTGAAGAAATACCTGCATAGTGGATCAACAACATTGGGCTACTTCCATCTTTAACTTGCTTCCCTGAGGTCCCCGGCACACCCTTGCTGGCAGCAGCATCAGCATCCATCACGCCAAGCTGCCAGGCTTTTAAGGTTACACATATTGTCACTTCCGCACCAGGTTTCAGAGGGAGGGCAGACTTCAGAGTATCAGAAGCAACTGATACAACACAGTCTTGGTTTTTCCCCGACAATGAGATGTGTGCCTCCTGGACTGGAACAGTGCCTGCATTAGCCAAGCTAATCCATACATCACGAATTTCACCTTCATACAACATTACAGAACCATCACCACCAACAATGTGTGATACTAACAATGGCAGTGGTGGTACCACCGAAATATTCGGTACATGTGCATTTTTTAACTTAGCTGCTCCGCAGCTACGAAAAGGGTCAGAAAGCACAAGCCCTTGAGTTGCCCCAATGAGCAAATTGTCAACATCCTTGAAAAAATGTTCAGTGATGACGCCAAAACAGTGAACGATGCAGCCAGGAATAGAAACTGGACCATCTTTGGTTGGGATTCCAGATAATGTGATCACCTTTGAGGAGTTGGGTGGGAGACTGACACTCACAGGGAAAGCATCAAGATTTCTTGACTGCACAGACAGATAGATGCTCTCAACCATCACCTCAAAGCCACAGGGATTTGCTAATTCGACCAGCACCTGTACTGGTTCACCAACCACCCAGGTTAGCTCCTGCTTATTGTTATGAGTTGGCTCTCCTTTGCTGAATGGTGTATAAATGAATGGACCTGAAGGAGCAGACCCTACCCACCAATCTTCTCTAGCCGGATTGCGCTTAACAATGTCGATTTGTGATGAGTGTAAAGGGAATGAATGCAACCTAAAGCAATTTAAAAGAAGTACAGATCGTTTGAGAAAAATATGCAAAGTTGTTGCTTTGTGATAAGACACACTCATGGATATTATTTTAAAGTACACCAAAGTGTGCTTCTTCAGGATCAGATTCTAATAAATGAAGTTAGCAGAGACTACTTCCAAGGTTGACTAAATTCTAGCTGGTTGCAGCTGACTTAACAGAACCATAAAAGAGATTACACAATGCAAAAGTTCATGATATGGATTATGTCTTTCCTCATGACTGCTGTATTTATGAAATGCTTTTATTACATAATATGTAAAATTCCTACGTAGACATGTGTGCCAAGGCCCAGAGACACGCATTCACATGCAATTCAAAGGAATAACACTAATTTCAGTGAACAAAATGCCACTTGGACTCAGCTTGAACAGATTTTCATTAAATTTGCCAATATCAGAATAACAGCCATGTAAAATACCTCACAAAAGGGAGGGCTGGATCACCACACCGTGTCCCCAACGGTAGTCTCTCAGCTGCATTTGCAAGTGCACTGGCCAGACCATTTTGCCCAGCTGGAGTAATTAGAGGATAATAGGACCTAAGTAGACGTGCAGCAGCACTCCAAGCAGCGAGAGGATCCCCAGCACGAACAGCTGAGAGAAGAATTTCTCTCAGCACAACCATCTGCAGGGTGCTCCACTGTGACTCAAATAAGGAGACTATGGAGTGGTGATGCATTTTTCCTCCATCTGCATAACTTTGTCCAGCATCCTTTTCCAAAATGAAAATAGTGACATTCAGACATGCTACCATGTATAGAAATCCAAACCACAAGAAGAATCTGAAAGAAAAATAAGCTATGTAATCGGTTTCTAGAAGTCTGCAGAAACATATGGTGCCTATCTTCTAAGAACCACAACCATCATGGAGTACGAGGGAGAGTATAGATGGTGCCATGCAAAAATAGCAGTTTTTCTCCAATAAAGTGGGAAACAACTATCAAAGATTTGAAACCAACTTGTTAAAGAAAAATGCAAGTGCACATATGAATATGCATTCGCAAATCCTCTCCATGCTTCAGACACTCTAATATTTGTGTAGGTTGTGAATACTATGGCATCATTACAATTTCAGGTCCTTCTCCAAAAAAAAAAAAAAAAAAAAAAAAAAACCATGGCCCTGGTCAATTGTTGATATTTTTAAATAGTTCCATCGAATTGGGAATTTAAGCAGATGAAATACTCTTTAGGAAGAATATGGGCCTACAATTTTTTTTTATTATAAAATAATGAAAATGGCATTCCAAGTTGCATGTGCTGAGCCTTTGTTGTCATGGTCACATCTATGATCATTCAAAACATCTGAAACATGTCCAAAATTCCCATCCCAACTTTCTGTTCATTATTTTAGAGGACAGTGCAGTATCACAAACGACTCTGTCTTTAATGGGTATCTCCATCTTCAACTTCAAGCATGAGATTGCAAAAGGCAAGTCTAGTAAATGCAATTATACAGTATCCCGGCCAGTTAAAAAACTCACACTAGCTGGTTCACTAGATGCTCGACTTTGGACACGATATGCTTTTGTTGTCATTGCCAAGACTTGCATTGCACTGGTTGCAGCAAGTTTATTATCCTGTTGCAAGTACAACTGAGCCACCTGCCTTGAGAAAAAGGCAGCTTTTCGATGATAACCAAGTGCACCAAAGAGCCGTGCTATTTCAACATATACTACAAGTTTGTCACTGGCATCAATCAAAGATGTTGCCCCATCAGCAGCAGCTGTCAACAACTCCACAACCTCCTTAGCTAGCTCCCGCCTTATGAAAGTACATGCATAAGTGAATACAGTGCACATGGAAGAAAATGTTTCCCATTTGAACATCTAAGTGCCAGAAAGTAGTGTCATTTGTTGTATATGGAAATTCTGCATTTAAGGGTGACAAAGGATAAGTATATAAAGAATACCTGCAGAGGAATCTGGCCAACTTTAATGTGGCCTCAAGTTCAAAGCTTAAAGGTGAAACCCTGTGCAAGAATCATAAGAATCAGAAACTGAAACATGATAAGTCGTTAAATCAGCTAATATCAGAAAGAATTGAGTCCTTGAAAAAAAAATCATGCCAGGATTCATCATAGATTTGTGCAATGTGTAGTTGTGTAATACTCAGGGCGCAAGATCAATTTTTTTTTAAGGACTGAATAGTCAAACACCAGAGCTTTTAGATGCTATGATTGCATCACAGGTTATAATGTCCAATTTAGGAACATATCTCACTAAAATGAACAAATAAATGCATTTATATAGGAGTTAAATCTTTACTCTTATCAGAAAAATGCAACCCAGAATTGATTATCTAAAATATCTAGCAAATGAAAGAGTTGTGAAGGTTGTGACCGGTATACTTCGTATAAATAGCATTACATCTGGTGCTACCTGTCAAAAACCAATAGTACGGGCACAATAAGAATACATAGTTGGAATATAAGAATGTATACCTTTGAGCATTATCTTGTATGAATGATTTTCTATAGTGCAGAATGACACTGTTATATCGATACTTAACCTCATCCTCTAAAACTGGATCCTTCTGGCCCATATGATCTACCTAACAGTGCAAAAATAGGGAGAAAAATCATGTTTCTATGGGAAAAGAAGAGAGTAGCAAAAATAAAGATTCACGAAAAGCAGATGTGTAAGGCTCATATATTAAGAAACAGAAAATTCACATAAACCCACATGACCAGTAACTTTCAAGCATAATTGATGTTCAGCCAATTATAGATCAATGCAATTTTGAAAGTTGAAGTTATATATAACTTCTTAATTAGGAATCAAATAAGAAAAGCAAAAGCATCAGTCTCAAAGAGCATACATGTATTATGCTTCATGCTTACCAGCAATGCACAAACACTGCCTTCCATTGCCCCAGCATACCAGAAAAAATCTGCGGTCAGCCTGGTAAGCTCTAATGCAGTAGAATAATGAGCATTGGCATCAACAGGTGATCCAGCCAACAAGCAGTAATCTCCGATGGTTTTCTGTGCACGACCAAGTCTCCGCTTTTTTGCCTTAATGACCTGAGAATTTTTTCAATGAGAAAGATCAAGCTGCATGCAATTGAAAGAATTATCAGGGAACAATAGCATCAACAGACATAAATGGTAAAAGAAATCAATAAAAACTTTGGGACACCTAAAACTTAAACCTCCTCTGAGCTCAGACTGGCTTGAGAATCAAGAGGTGTCTTAAAAATAGTCCCACCAGATTCTGCTTGGAGAACCCATTTCTCAAATTCCATCAGCAATGAGGCAGCAATATCTTGCACCATTGTTTGCAAATGGAATTCCTGAGTTTGCCGATCAGCAGGGGGAAACAATACTAAGTTACTCCCCTTGTTACTTTCCTCTTCTAGCTGCAAGATAATACAAATAAATCAACTGCCCCATGGTATGACTTATCAAAAATACATTCCATGGTTGAAAAGTGAAAAAAAATGCCAAATAAACGGAGTTCTTAATATGAAATAGAGAGTTGTACTTCCACAATGATTTTAAAAAAACCTAAAACTTATGATACAGTAAGAAAATCAAGAGAGGAATATCAGCTGTTGCAAGAACGGAAA
Organism: Sesamum indicum; assembly: GCF_026168435.1. NCBI lineage: Eukaryota > Viridiplantae > Streptophyta > Magnoliopsida > Lamiales > Pedaliaceae > Sesamum > Sesamum indicum. The sequence continues at coordinate 100,435 of NC_142657.1, read as the reverse complement.
AGCCCATATCCAACTAGAGACTTAGCGCCTGGGTGTATCCTATTGTACTGGTCTCGTAAAGCAAAAACTCTACTAGCGTGCAACACCATTTATCAATGACCATTAGATGACTCCTAACAGCGACAAAGTTATATTGGACAATTGACAAAACTATCAGTATGAGGTGACGCGACAACTCTCAGCTTCCCGGGACTTTCAACGTTGTAATAAACAGCAAACCGAAGTACAGATATCATTCCCATTCCAATTTCACTTAGTACAAATTCATGATCCAGGGAGACCAAAAAATAGAATCACTTAACCCTTAAACGGAATACTGCAGTATGGAAATCTGAATCTGAAGGTGATCTGGGAATTCTCTGTATACTACTCATCAGAAAAATAAACTAACCTGCGAATCCCCTGGGCAGAAGGCAAAGCATCGTTGAACAAGTGAGGATGAATAACTCTTACAAGCAGCAGCGAATTGATTAGCGACGGAACGGAGATCCGGAGAGGAAGGGCAGTGGCAAATGCCGATAACCGCGAGGATCTTGCGGTTGGACTGGAAATCCTCCCAGGGAGACGGGGGCGATCCGCCGAGGATGAACTTGAAGCGGAGGCTACCAGATTCCCATGGCTGATTTGCAAATGGGGATTTCTGGTGCTCAGTGTAGAAGGAGCTGATGGAGTTGAGGGAGACGGTGTGGTGGCGTAGAAGCATGGCAGCGTAGTCCCGGAAGAGAAGCGGGGGTATGCCGGCGATGGGGAGGACCGCCACACGGATCATGCTGCTAGTTTCGATGCTCGCGTCAGGTTCCATTTTCGATGAGGAGTGTGTGAAACTGTGTGTCAGATCTCTTAACTGCTTTAGAGTTTGAAAGACGGTGGTGTTATGAACATAATAGGATCACGATTTTCAGATCAGTGGTAAGTAACTGTATCCGATTAACAGTACGAGATGTTCCCTTCAGGAGCCGTTTGGGCTTATAGGAGTTGAGCCCAACCCATAACCGCCCTAATCCCTAATGAATTCAAAACATAATAGTGCCAGCATCTCAGCCCAAAATCCCCACTCTTAAAATGCATCAACCTTTTTTTTATTTTTTTATTTTATATATGTATCCCTTTTCTAAATAAAAATTTCAATTGTTCGACAATATATATTGATAATAATACCAAATATATATAATTAAATAATTATTATTATTTTAATAAATTGAAAACTATATTAAAATAAATTACATGACGGACATGTGCAGTAATCACACTCATCATGTTGATGGTTTGAATGATGTTTAGATTGAATTGTTTAGCTCACGATCAAAGCCTACGAAGAGTGGATTTGGGTTTGTGCCTCTCAATTTGAGTTAAATTCCCTATTCCTCCCAAATACCTGTAGCCAAACACACTCTTAGATCCTGACCCCCCGCCCCCTCGCCCCCGCCCCCTCTATCTGCACTTTACCATCTCCACGTTGACACACCAATCAGTGTTCGCAAAGCTCCCAATCTATTCACTTCAGTACATTATTTCATCTGCTAAAGGTCGGATCTTTAACACAAAGTGACAAGAAAACCTTTCTCTCTCTCTCTCTCTCTCTCTCTTTTCTTTTTCGTTCTAATGGTTGATTTGTTTCTACGCTTGCTTGTAATTACTCTCGATCTGTTATCCCTGCTTTTCTGTTCAAAGATTCAATCTTTTTGCTGAGATGTTTTCTGGACTTGCTTCTTTTTTGTAGTATTCTGCAGATTTAGCTTCAGTTGAAGATTACCAATATTAAGATTATTTTGTTGCGAAAGCATATTTCTTTTTTGCTGCTAGTACCTAGTAAATTTTAAGAAGAAAGGACAGAAATGTTTGAGTTGCCAAAGAATGACCAAATTCAGATTAGGGAGGTGTGGAATGACAATCTTGAACAAGAATTTGCTCTGATTCGTGATATAGTCGATGGTTATCCCTATGTTGCTATGGATACTGAGTTCCCGGGCGTGGTTCTTCGACCCGTTGGCAACTTTAATCATATCAATCAGTACAATTATCAAACCTTGAAGGATAATGTTGATATGTTGAAGTTGATTCAGTTGGGTCTCACATTTTCGGATGAAAATGGGAATTTACCCACTTGTGGGACTAATACTTGCTGCATTTGGCAATTTAATTTCCGTGAATTCAATGTCAGCGAGGACATTTTTGCTAATGATTCAATTGAATTGTTGAGGCAATCTGGGATTGATTTTAAGAAGAATAATGAGCTGGGAATTGATGCTGGCCGCTTTGCAGAGCTCTTGATGTCTTCCGGGATTGTTTTGAATGATGGCATGTGTTGGGTGACATTTCACAGTGGTTATGACTTTGGATACCTACTTAAGTTATTGACTTGTAGAAGTTTGCCCGAGACTCCAGCAGGGTTCTTCCTATTGCTGAACATATACTTCCCAATGGTGTATGATATCAAGCATTTGATGAAGTTCTGCAATAGCCTTCATGGAGGACTGAATAAGCTGGCAGAACTTTTAGAAGTTGAGAGAATTGGCGTCTGTCATCAGGCAGGTTCTGATAGTTTACTCACGTCATGTGCTTTCAAGAAGTTAAAAGATAACTTCTTCAATGGATCCACAGAGAAGTATGCTGGTGTGTTGTATGGTCTTGGCATTGAGAATGGATCTTGAAAAATAACAAGAACACACCTGTGTATTAGCTGTAGTACTTGTAAGGCGTGGAAATGTCAGGTGGATTTTATAGTTTCAGAAATTGTTGCTTGTTAGTTCCTTTGATTGCCCTTTTAACTTTGTGTGGTACTGAATCCCTGGAGGGTGTTGTAGCTTAAGCATTGTAAAATATCACATACACATTCCAATAACAGTCATTACAGCTCCATCCTTCTCAACGACACTTTACTTTTGAATTCAAATTGTTGTTTGTGTGGATTATCTATCACTATAAGCATACTATAGAGAATACACATTACGAGCTCAATAAATTGGGAATAGACACATGTAAACTGTAAATAACAGTCACTTGTAGTCTGATGTTTGCTTCGTAGTTGATTCCAGATTTGGTGGTTGGAAGGTGGGATGGATGCTGCTGGTGAATTTATTCTTGTGAGGTTTTGTTGGTCATGTAGGGATATCCAAATACTCCAACCCGAGATATGTCCGTGTGTGTGTGTAATATTACTCTGTTGTCAACCTGATGCCAGCAGCATTACTGTAACAAACAAACAGGAGGGCGTCTGCAATGATCAGAAGGTGAAAATGAAGGCTAAGGCTTATATGCTTGACAACACTTGACCTTTCTTGGTTTATTGTTAAATGTGCAGATGGGGTTAGTGGAAATGTAGACCTCATAAAAGTGAAAGTTTCAGTTATGGATGAGCATTTAGGAATGAGGTGTTTTGGACTTGGAGAAGATGTAAATTATTTTCTGATTTTCACTGTCACAATATCGCATATGTTTAGTAACTTCTATTCTGCCTTCATGTAAATGTCCTTTTTGTCTAATTCTCTCAACTGGCGGATAATCTATTATATCATTAAATTTTCAAATCATAGTTTTTACAATTGTATCTGTTTTTGAACATATTCTTTACCAAATCATGAAAGAATGACAATTTATTTTGTATTTTGTTTACTGAATTTGGAATTTATTCTGTAAATATAATACTGAAAACCCATGTAAATAAGGTAAGGAACCTCCAATGGTAAATGCTGCTGCTATCATTTGTTTAACTAAGTACCACACCATCTTATATTTTTAAAGTTTCTGGGTATATATTATTGTTCTTTATTTTTTTTTTTGTGAACGACTCTTACGTTTCTTACCTTTTTGTAATTTCTATTATAACTTTACTCGAAGAAAAATTAATATTTAATAATAGTTAATTATTATGGTTAAAAATAAATAAGTGTTGAGCACGTCCACACTACGGTTCTAATCGTAATTTTTGTTAGTATAGCTAATATTTGTCATGATTAAAAGATAAACAAAAATAGTTTCTATAATAGATAATTTAAATATTAGAATTGATTTTTATTTAACAATAAATAATAATAACTATTTATCACCATTTCAATCGATAGCCAATAGCAAATTTTATCTAATGCCTTCACATAAAATATAAATTATTGAGTTGTTTGTGTCAATAAGTAATTTAATTGATATTTTATTCGGTGCTAAATATATACAAATCTGAGTGGTTGTAGAATTCTAGTGGAGATAAGACAAATTAATCCAGATTATATTATATATGTGATACATTATTAATTAAATACAATTTAAATTTTAAAGTAAAATATTATAAAAATATGAGTAATTTGAGATGTTTTTAGTTTTTTACTTTTTCTATTATGACTAAAATAATCTTATTCAAATGACATAGTAAATATAATTTTATGTGGCAATAAATAATATAATGGATCCTTATTAATAGTATAATTAGACTATTAGTTGAACTCTTAAATATTGATGAGGAACTGAAGCTTGATCATTAGTATTTCTTTAAGTAATTTTTTTCAATAATAAGTAATTATTTTTATATCATCAAATTCCCGTTTGTACTATTAACTAAATAATATTAATTAAAACTTTTAATACTTATTATTATTCCACTTTAAATCATTTCATAAACATTGTGATCCGGCTCGAATTTAGCGATCACGATGTACGATCTCGTCCCAGATTGCTAACTCCACCAAGACCAAATTTTGGGTTCCTGAGAATAAGATAAAACAATGAGCTTGTTGGGCACGTCCCCGACAATGACCCTCCGACGCTCAAGTTAGGTTGATCGAGAGAAAAATAGGCGATCACAAAGTTCGATATCAATAAATGTAGAACAGTTACATCTAATTACGGCGTTTGGGTCTATTTATAGAGCACAACTGGATACTGTTGACTGGGCCACGTGGCCTTATCCGGCTGGCGCGCGTCCTGATTGGACGGCTATGATTGTCCGGGTCTTCAAGGTTGTTGCTCGATCTGGGTGGGGTCTCCCGCGACCCGCCCGTTAGAAGAGACGCGGATCCTTCACAAAAAGACAATAATACCCTTAATGAAGGGTATTTTTGGCATTTCCTAGCATATTTATTAGACACCCATCATTACTCCCTCACTTATTCAAAGTGCAATTCGTTGCTTTTGAAGAAGTAGAACGGTCGCGTCCGTTGATCTCACCCATCTGGCGAACACGTGGCATCATCTGGTGATTCTTTCTGTGGTGCGCTTCCCCAAAGAGGTGAACCTATAAATACCCCCTTCATTCAAACGCTCTCTTTACCCCTCATACAAGCTTCAGCGACCAGTGTATATATCTTCGAGTTCGCTTTCGACCTGCAGCTTTCAGTGCCATCCTGTTCTAAGGTACGATGTCTTCCAGCTTTAGTTCAAATTCTGGTTCGAGCTCTGGCTCCGGGTCGTCTGCGACCCCTTCTGGGTCTGCTCAAGGTTCCTTTTCCACCTCTCCTAAAAGGAATAAAAAGTTCCAAATTTCCAAAACTCCTCTTGATAAACAAGCTGGGCCCTCTACCCTTGAGAAATTTCAAGATAGGCTAGCTAAAAATCCTTGGGAGGCTATAGTTAGTAGTGTTAAAACCCCTGTTCACAAGATTAGGGAAAAATACTACATATCCCTTGAGTACGAAATCATCATTCCCAAGGCTTTCGATTGCATGCACCATCCTCCTCCCGGTTGTTGTGTTTTTTCTATTAAACATTTTGATGCCGGTTTGAGACTTCCTTTAGCTCCTTCTCTGTCTTCGATCTTAAATAAATTGGAGATCTGTCCCATGCAGATTTCCCCCAACTCCATTTCTCACATTATTCTTTTTATTGTAGTAATGAAGTTTTTGGGTGTTAAACCCAATTTTGATAACTTCTGGAGCCTATACTCCTTCACCACTTCCAAACGGTCAGGAGATAGAGGCTTTTTCTATCTCCCCGCCAAGCCTGATTGTAGATACTTAGGCACTTTGAAATCGAACGTAGGGGCCTGGCGTGACAGATTCATTTATGTTCGACCTCCACCTGGTGTAACATGGCCTTTTAAACTAGAATGGAGTAAATACAAACCTGTTCCTAAGACAAGTGGAGGGGGGCTGGAGGGTGACCAAATAAATAGCTTAACCTCTTATGAATATGACCCCAAGAAGCTTCTCATTGAGAAAGTTTAGCGATTGGTCCGGCTATCTCCAGCGCCCCTCCACATTGAAGAGCCTTTAGGTGATCTCTTTATCTGATGATATATTTTTATGTACTTCTGTTCGAATTTATTCATCAACCTCTTCGATTCTACAGATAGTATCATCATGAGTTCCCATTTTGCTTTGTGGCTGAAGGCGGCCGAAAACAAAGTAAAGGACAAGGGAAAGCAGTTCGCTTCTCCTGCTGACCCTTCTTCTACCCCAACTGCGGTCCCAGTTCCTGTGTCTGCGAGCCCTGCCCACCACCATCCTATCCAGGTTGACAGCGAAGAGACCCCTCCCCTTCCTCTGCATGGATATAACTCATCATATCTGGAGCTGAATCTGGACGATCTGAGTGGAGACCAAGGGGGGGAGCCTGCTAAGAAACATGACCGCGGTAGTGGAGAGGAATCGAAGAAATGGAAGCGGGGTTCGCACAAACATGACAAGAGAGCAAAGGAAAAGGGATCAGCAGAGCCTTCTGGATCTTTCAAATCTTCACCTTCAATCATGTCTACTGGTCACAACAGGTAGGCAAAAACTATGAGCAGGATGGCTCGGGAAGCTGTAGAAAAAGCTGAGCAGCAAGAAGAGCGAGATCGGTTCTAGCGGTTAGAGCGACTTTCTGCTTGCTGGGAGGAGATGCGAGCAGAACAGAGGGGAGAACGAGCTCAACCTCCCGAACTGGAGAGGAACAGGATCATTCCAAGATGGAACATTTCTCCTTCGAGCTCTATCCTCTTTTCTCATCCTGGGGAAGACTCTTGGGACATATACGATGCTGGATCCTTCCTCGTGATCAAGGGTCGTTGGTGGCAAACACTCCGGCAAGGCTAGAAGAATTCGCAGCTCACGCTTTGATGCAGGTAACTTGTTGTGTTCCCGGTTAAGAATGAATTCACTTTTATACTGAGTCTATTCTTTATTCTGGTCGTTTGTGTAGGCGGGCACTTTCCGCGAAGCTTATCAATGAAATGCATGAGCTATCGCTGGAACCACATGGTCGCTGACAAAAAGGTGAAGGAGCTTTCATCCGAGTTGGCGAAGAGGGATAGGATGGATCGAACCCACGTTGAAGAGATGCAGACTCTGGCCGAGGAGCTCCAGAAGATGAAAAGCCAACTAGTGGAAGCAGAGAAGGCCAAAGAGGTCGCATTAGCAGAAGGGAGGAAGGAAGGATTCGATGCAGGAAGGGAGGTTGGTCTGGTAGAAGGCCAAAGGAAAGGATTTGAGGAAGGCCAGGTCGGTCGAATCTCCTTGGAAGAGCATCGTCAAATTTTAGCGAACTCCGGTATACCTGTTGTTCGCGACTTCTTGAAGACAGATACCTTCAAGACCGCTGTGGAGATCAAGTCTGCTGACTCTTTCACCAAGGGCTACAAGACATGTGAGGTTCAAATCTAAAAACTTGGTAGCTTTCAAGAGTCTTTCGATCGCGGTCAAATGGATATCATGCTCGATGGCGATCTTTAACCCTATCCCAATGAACCTGACCTCGAGGATGACGAGTTCGCAGCTTTGGGAGAGGAGATAGAAGTTGATGACTGATGTGATTTGATTTCCTTGTATGTCAACCTTTTGTGACTAGGATTTTGATTTGTTCGAACAATTCTTCCTGTAGATATGTTGGCTAATGACTTACTTGAATTGTAATTTTGGAAGATTGACCTCGAGGGCATGATTTTTTGATGTTGCCCCGTAAATGATGTTTCATCTCTGAAGTACATCTTTTGGCAGTTCGCATTTTTGTTGCCTTTCCTTTCTTGGTTTATCGGATGCTTCCTTTTTATATCATATATTGCATCTTTTTCAGATAGCAATTTTTTGTTGGACGCCTCTTTTTTAGTTGACGTGTATAGTACATCTTTTTCAGATCGCACTGCAGGATTGCGTCCTTCTCAAATCGCAGTATTTGTTGAACGCCTCTTTTTCAGTTGGCATGTGCAGTACATCTTTTTCAGGTTGCACTGCAGGATTGCGTCTTTTTCAGATTGCTGTATTTGTTGAACGCCTCTTTTTCAGTTGGCGTGTGCAGTACATCTTTTTCAGATCGCACTGCAGGATTGCATCTTTTCCAGATCACAGTATTTGTTGAACGCCTCTTTTTCAGTTGGCGTGTGCATTTTGCAGAGAATCGATAAATAACAATAAGCATGGAATTATGCACAATTTTCGCATTAGTATAACATGGAAGAGAAAAGTCTAGCCTTTTTTCGAATTTCCACAAAAGGAATTACAATTTATACAAATCAATCAGTTCCCTCAGGCATTAACACATGCATTAATGCCTTCTTCTAACACAAAAGATGGGACCTTCCTAACCTCGGATACGAATTTTTGAAAATTTGGAGGCCTTTCACAGGCTCTTTGAATGCGATCTCTGCAATTGATGGCGTTTCACAGGCTTCTTATATGCGAGCTCTGCAGTTGATGGCCTTTCACAGGCTCCTTATATGCGAACTCTAGCTGCTTGGTGGCCTTTCACAGGCTCCTTAAGTGCGATCTCCATAGTTGATGGCCTTTCACAGGCTCCTTGAGTGCGATCTCCGCAGCTGATGCCTTTCACAGGCTTCTTATATACAAACTCTGCAATTGATGGCCTTTCACAGGCTCCTTATATGCGAACTCTGCAATTGATGGACTTTCACAGGCTCCTTATATGCGAACTCTAGCTGCTTGGTGACCTTTCACAGGCTCCTTAAGTGCGATCTCTGTAGTTGATGGCCTTTCACAGGCTCCTTATACCCGCGAACTCATGTACTTATGCGTAAAATTTTTTCAAGTTTTGTATATTCCACGACTACCGCAAAATTTCGTCCCTGCATATCTTGCAGCTTATACGTACCTTGTTTCCTGATTTCGATTACCTTGTACGGCCCCTTCCATGGTGGTTCCAGCTTACCCACGTGTTTGGAGGCTTCCACCTTTTTCAACACGAGATCTCTCACCTGTAGTTGCCGCGGTCGAACTCTTCGATCGTGGCTTTTCATCATTAATCCCTTGTGGTGAAGGATTCCGGCGTAGGCTGCATCCCTCTTCTCTTCAATAACCGTGAGGTCGAAACTCCGTAGACCCTGGTTGGTTTTCGGGGTCATACAGTGTGACCCTTTGGGACTCCCCACCAATTTCTGCTGGCATGATTGCCTCTGTCCCGTACACCAAGCAAAATGGAGTCTCGCCAGTAGTAGTTCGCGGAGCGGTGCGGTAAGCCCAGAGAACTCCCGGCAGTTCGTCAACCCATGACCCTTTATTTTCAAGTCGCGTTTTCAAGTGCTGCAAGATCGTTCTGTTAGTTACCTCTGTCTGTCCATTGGCTTGTGGGTTCGCGACCGCTGTGAAATGTTGCGCAATCTTGAGTTCCTTGCACCATTCTGTCATCTTCCTTCCCTGAAATTGGGTGCCATTATCAAAAATTAGAATTCTGGGTATTCTGAACCTGCAGATGATGTTCTTCCAAATGAAGTTAATGACTTCTTTTTCAGATATCTTGGCCACGGCCTCCGCTTCGACCGACTTGGAGAAGTATTCCACTGCCACAATGATGAATTTCCTTTGAGCTTGAGCAGGGGGGAAAGAACCTACAAAGTCTATTCCCCATTCGTCGAACGAACAAGCCACTTTGATTGGCTCCATCGGGGTCGCTGGTTGGTGTATCAGGGATGCATATCTTTGGCAACTTTCGCATTTCCTCACCAGCTCTTTAGAGTCCTTGACCAGGGTTGGCCAGAAATATCCTTGTCGCATGATCTTTTGGGCTAGCGATCTCGCACCAGAATGGTTCCCGCAACTCCCTTCGTGGATTTCCCGCATCACATAAAGAGCTCTCTCTTCGTCTAGACATTTCAGAAGAGGCCCATCCATTGTTCGCTTATAGAGCTGTCCTGATAGCATGGTAAACCGGGTAGCTCGAAATTTTACTCTTTTTGCTGTGATCGGTTCAGCGGGCAAGGTTCTGTTCTACAAGTACTTAGTGATCTCATCCTTCCATGATCTGGCTTCTAAGACTACCTACACCTCTGCCCTATTCGCAAGGGTCGACTGTTCACGTACTAACGTTGTTATCTTGCGATCTCTTATCCTTGACATCGCAGCCCTGAATTTGGATAACGCATCTGCCTTATCATTTTCCGCTCTTGGCACCTGCAAAATGGAACACTTATCAAATTTGCTCATCAATTGTCTGATGATCTCCCTGTAGGACGTCATTGTTCTCTCCCTCGTTTCATAGGTTCCTTCAATTTGCAAAGCGACCAACTGTGAGTCTGTAAAAACTTCTGGATCCCTGGCTCCGGCTTCGTGTGCGAGTTCTAGTCACAGGATATGTGCCTCGTATTCTGCTTCGTTGTTGGTGACTGGGAAAGATAGGCGGGCTGCTACCTCGATCTCTACTTCCTTGGGACCTTGAATCAATATACCTGCCCCACCATTATTAGCATTTGACGATCTGTCCACATGCAGCATCCACTTGGAACCATGCCTTTCAGCAGTTTGAGGCAACTCAGGATCGCTAGCTAGCTCTATCACAAAATCTGCAAGCACTTGTGCTTTCTGCGCGGTCCTGGGCTGATAGTCGACATCGTACTATCCCAATTCCATAGCCCACTTGATCATCCTGCCTGGGGCCTCAGTTCGCGACATCACATGTTTCAGAGGATGATTCGTTAATACCATCAGTTTATGCGATTGGAAATAAGGTCGCAATTTTCGAGTTGTTACCACCAATGTGAGCGTCAGTTTCTCCATCTCTGAGTATCTCAACGCACATGCGTCATTTCCCGAAGGATTTGGGGACAAGCACCACGTTAGAAAGCCAACTTGTGTATTGGATCTCATATACATACCCGGCTTTTAGTAATTTGCCGACCTCCTGTCTGATGACCTCGTTCTTGTTGCTGCCAAATGACCTATTCCTTTGCTGCACTGGTCGGGCCATCGGGTCGACATTCAGCCGGTGTACGATGACCTCCGGGTCGATCCCCGTAAAATCTAAAGGACTCCAAGCGAACATGTCCACATTTCTCCTCAGAAATTCAATCATGGCCATCTCTCTGTCCCTCATGTTCACTCCTATTCTGGTGGTTTTGTCCGGCTCATCTGGCACGAGCTGCACGACCTTGTACTTGTATCTGGGTTTTAAATGTTCTGCTTCACAGGGTCGAGGTTCTGCATCTTCTTTGATTTTTCTCTTCTTGTGACTGGGTTCCCCTTTTAGCGACAGGTTGTAACACTTTCGAGCTTCCTTCTGGTCGCTTGCTACTTCTCCTATCCCATTCTCTATAGGGAACTTCATTTTCATATGATAGGTGGAGATGACAGCTCTGAACAAATTTAAGCCTGGTCTGCCCAAAATCACATTGTATGCGAACGGGGTATCCACCACCAAAAATTTCACCGTCAACGTCTTTCGCTTAGGCTCTTCACCCATCGATACTGGCAGTTTAATCGTGCCTAGTGACGCCACTTCACTTCCCCCGAATCCTACCAAAGGGGTCTTTATTGGCTCGAGGCGGGCATTCTCTAACCCCATCTTATCGACCACATTCTTAAATATGATATCGGCTGAGCTCCCACTGTCGATCAACACTTTATGAACAGTAAAATTCGCGATGTCTAGCTTAATGACCATCAGGTCATTCATGTCTCCACTATCTCTCGATTTGCCCGAGCTATCGAAGGAGATAGCTTCTTCTTCCTCGACCTTCAACACAAACTCTCTCTCTCTCTACTCGATCCCAAAGTTCGAGAGCATCTCTTTCGAGTTCTACTTGAGTCCCTAGCGCTCGATCCTCCAGCGATCGTGTATATCACCCCTATCGTTGGCGCATTGTTTCTGTTAGTCGGGGCCTTATCAGTTCTTGAAGGACCAGGATTTCGATCTCGGCTTCTCGACCTGCTCCTCCTCGTCTCGTCTTTACTGATCTTACAATTTGGGGGGACCCGATCCCGAAAATAACCCTGCCTCACCAACCTCTCTATCTCATCTTTAAGTTGAAAACACTCCTCCGTGTTGTGCCCCCTCTCGCGATGAAATCTGTAGTATTTGTTAGAAAATTTCTTAGAGGGCGTATACCTGGTGTGCCTTGGCCATTTCAGGACATCTGCATTTTCAACCATCATCAAGGCTTTCTCTCGCGACATGGCTAACGGAGTGTAGTTGTATTTGGGCTGATACTTCGATTCCTTGGGCTTGTCATTTTTTATTCTGCTTCCCCCTTCTCTGGCATCCCTCGGTTGCTTGTACGTGTACTCGCGTTCTCTTCATTCTGAGTCCTTCATTGCGTTCATCTCTTCTTCGTCTATGTACTTCTGAGCTAGAGCCATCAACTGCTCAACATCACCTGGCGGGTCGCGTGCGAGCGCAGATGTGAAGGGACCCTTCCTCAACCCGTGAATTAGAATACTTACAATCATGTCAATTCTCAATTCTTGCACCTCCAACGTCTCATTGTTGAACCTCCCCATGAAGTTCTTCAGAGTCTCCTCCTCCCTTCGACGGTTGTTGAACAGATGAGTTGCCAACCTCTTCTGTTTCTTTTTGCTCGCAAAATGAAAAGTGAACTTTTGTACGAGCTGTTCGTAAGACCCGATATTTCCTCTAGGCAGATTAGTGAACCATTCTTGTGCCTTACCCGAAAGTGTAGTTGCGAACAAACTTTGCCATGATGGGACCCGACTGTCCATATAAGTTCATCACCATCTCGAACGCCGCAACAAGCTCATGCGGATCTTTAGCTCCATCATACCTCTGCAGATCGGGCACCCTAAACCCTGGTTCGACTGTCTGAACCAAAATATCATTATCAAAGGCAGAATTCTTGTTGTGTGAGACTATCTCTCCTTGTTTCTTCAATTCATCGATTTGCCTGTTTAGGAGCTCTATCTGTTTTCCCACGCTTTCGACCTCTGCTCGTGATATCACTGGCTCCCTCTTCTTTGCTCGGATGTGACTACTAGAACCTGCTTCCGACGTCGCTGGCCTCTTACTCCGCTGCTCCTGCTCGCTCTGCTCTCTTGACTCTCTATGAGGTTCGGTAGTCTGGAATAATTGCCTCTTAGCGGTTTCTTTGACCACTGGGGTGGCGGTCCTTCTCTCAAATTCCACAATTGCATTCCGACTCATTTCTTCGATCATTCTCTGCAAGTCATCTTTAGTTATATGTATCATAGATCCTCCTTTTCCAGGTGTCTCTTCCTCTCCGGTGTTTCTTCTCGAAGAACCTTCCATATTAGCTGGCAATTCTCAAGTGTTCCCACAGACGGCGCCAACTGATCCGGCTCGAATTTAGCGATCATGACGTACGATCTCGTCCCAGATTGCTAACTCCACCAAGACCAGATTTCGGGTTCCTGAGAATAAGATAAAACAATGAGCTCGTCGGGCACGTCCCCGACAATGACCCTCCGACGCTCAAGTTAGGTTGATCGAGAGAAAAATAGGCGATCACAAAGTTCGATCTCAATAAATGTAGAACAGTTACCTCTAATTGCGGCGTTTGGGTCTATTTATAGAGCACAACTGGATACTGTTGACTGGGCCACGTGGCCTTATCCGGCTGGCCCGCATCCTGATTGGACGACTATGATTGTCCGGGTCTTCAACGTTGTTGCTCGATCTGGGTGGGATCACCTGTGACCCGCCCGTCAGAAGAGACGCGGATCCTTTGCAAAAAGACAATAATGCCCTTAATGAAGGGTGTTTTTGGCATTTCCTAGCATATTTATTAGACACCCATCACATTGCTAATAAATATAGAACCTTTTTGTAGACTATCTTTGGACAAGATGACGAATAAACTTAATTTTCATAAGGAGGCTATTGCTAAAAATTTTATGTTTTAAATAAAATGAATAACTGACTAAAATTCATGTATTATGTTCCTTGATGGATATCTTATAAGTAAGAGGGACCGCTTTGACATAAAGCAGTATGCAATTTATGAGTCTGCTCTATTTCAACAGAAGCACACTCTATTATTATATGCTCAGTTTTGGTGAATGTTTATAATATCAATGTTATCTTTCGTAAAGTTGGTGTTCCGTATCCTTTTTCTCACTCTTACAAGAGCATCTCATTATTCTAGGAAATGTTATACTAAACTTCAATTTTTTATATTATTCATGTACTTAATTGTATAAATGTCGACTTATATAAAATTAGATTATCCATTCAAGATTACCGATACATTTGTTTAGAGAAATGAATTGATAGATGTGCTACAATTTGAGTAGATTCTATCTTCTAACTAGCTGAGGCGCGGATGTTTGCAATATCAGAGATGGGATATGCATTTAGATGATTGTATAAATTTTTCATGTATATATGTTAATAATTTCTGATGAAGGTATAAATTTTTCATGTATATGTTAATAATTTCCGATGAAGGTATAAATTTGTCCTATATACATTAGTGATGTTTTTCTTTTCTATACTTTTTGTATACAGTTTTGTTAAATAATATTTTTTTTTAATAATTATTATGATTTCTTTCCCAAATTTGGGATTCATAAAGGTATAACCCCATTTTCTTCAATGCTTTTATCTTCAATTTATTATTTTTTTATTTCATCTTATAGTTTCTTTAAAATATTCTTTTATATTTTTCCAACAAAGGTAACATTAGTAATTTTGATATTAGTTCACAATACATGCATTGCAACTTTTTCAACTTTTAATGGTACTAATTTTTTATTTTATGCTACTTTCTATTTTATTTGATATCATTTTTTTATATACATATATTATTTATTTTACAATAAATATTATTAGGTAACGATAAAGTTTATGTATGAAAATAATTTCAAAATATTATAATATTAGTTACATCATGCGTGCAGATATTCCGTGCCATAGTGGCTAGTAAAGAAAAAGAGGAAGCAGAGATAATGTTCATAAAATTTAATAAGGCTGAAAAATTTATATAATAGGATTTTTAGAAGTATGGATTTAAGATGGGTTAAAGAATACTTTAGTCCCCTAACTTTGTCATGGATTAATTTTGATCCTCTAACTTTGACAATATTAGTTTTAATCCTTTATTTTTCAATTTTGCATAAATTTGGTCCTACAGCCTAATTTATCCCCATTTTGCCCTTCTAGTGAAAAAAATTAACCTTAGTCCACTACAGGCTCCAACTTAGGCCCAATATGTTTCCAAAATAAATTAAGTCTCCATAAATTCATACTTCTTTTCGACCGCCTTGTTTTCGAGTATTCCAAGTTCTCGAGTTTATGGACTTCCTGCCACCACACTACCGCAGCAGATTGTTCGCAAGCACTTGGCTCCTTCAACAACAAAACAACACAGTCATATTTCTTTTCCTACCTTAGGGCGTAGAAGACACTTCAATACAGGGATTTAATAGAATTTTGGATAACAAATTTTGAACAAAAACCTTACTTTTATTGAAGAAATATATGGAATATTACATAAATATTATATCCTCCATTGGAGGAGACAACTTATTTAGTCTCTCATATAATAGAGGACTCGACTCTTTGGGGAAAATCCCTTTAAATTAAAAAAATTAAAGACTAAAAAGATTGAAAAGACTCAAAATTATAATGCTTTGAAGAATAGGAGAAGCTTTTCTGATGATCCCTCTTTGCTTCATTGCTTATTCATTTATAAGTCTCCACGGACTTCAAATTCGGACTCCAAACTTATTTTTTGATGACGTCACCACATTCGTTATTATCTTTTCTCTTTCAGATGATGTCACTGCATTCGTCATCACCGCATCCTTTCCAACTGTTGGTAATAATAGCTTGTCAGCCATATGATTGCTAGTTTGATTTCCTGCTTTGCTGACTGCTGGTCTTTGTTGTTTTTCTGCTGACAGTCATATTCTTGAGTTTTTACATTCTGTAATTTTTACTTATTTTTATAAAAATTCTTTCTTTTTCTCTTGTCTTGATTTAGTTCGGGTTTTTATGTGACCCGAATTTTGGTTCCGAATAGGGGCTTCTCTTGTTTCTCACAACAAAGGCATATATGGTTATGCCATTGCCCAACATGCAACATGTTGCACATTTTCATCCTCGTAGCTTCAGTCGCTGGTAGCTTATTAATCCAAATTAACATACTCTTCTTTTAAAATAAGCTTTCTGCAAACTCAGTGCTCTTTCCCGTCATGGAATTTAATAGGAATGATCCATTCACTTTGTTTGAGAAAATTTTGAATGGATACTTGACTTTGTCCATCTCAGTGAGACAGACCCATAATCCCCAAGCTTTTTTGGTGGAGATGTCGTCTTCACTAATTGCTAATACCAGGGGAACTTCTCTTAAGGCAGATTTGATTTTATTGAAAGCCACCATGTTTGACCTCTGCAACTTCAAAAAATGAAATGTTGGATGAGAACCCTTTCCTACAATTTCTGGAACAACTAATACGAATTTTATCTCCAAAATATCGCATTTCTTTAGGTGGAGGTTATTTTGCCATGAATCAAAGACCGGCCCCACTAATCCACTCCAAAAGTTTTGAAATCTTTGAAAAACTTGGTGACATGGTATGAACTGAAGCTAGAGCTCCAAAGTCATATCATTCTCTGACATCATCCGGTTTGGACCCTTCTAGCATCCAGACCCTGTTATATATTTCGAATGTTCTGATGATGGTCTTGCTAGGATTTACTACTTTGCGGAAAATTAATTTTTCCACATACGCTGATAGTCCTGCCAAACAGAAGAAGATATTAATTCATTAGTATTAACCTTATAAGTGTCTGTCATCGGCCTAAGGCTAATCTCTCCCTCTTTAACCCCAAAGGTGCTGGGTTGACTTGAATTTTCAGGAGTTTGTACATCCTGTGACTCAATTGTTGTCGTTTCACTAGAGTTTGGTGATGGCCTAGTGCAACGGTATTTGAATCCGACACTTATGTCTAGAGCCATGTACTCTAAAGGCATATTTAGGGTCATGCTCCCTCAACTTGTGAGTCATCCTCAAAGGTGAGGCTTCCAAATTGGTTCTTGTAAATCATTCCATAACGAGGTGGATGCAAATAAGGAACTCCTGATGGTGACCTAGACTGTGGCTAGATCAGCTCGTCGAATTTATCTGGCAACTTGGGCATTCACCGCTGCCCGAACTTCTTGTCATGCTCCTCGAGGTTTTCCTCGAGGTGCCTGAGTCTTAGCATCATGGAGTTTGCTTCAGATGCCTCCATCTCTAGTCAAGAAATCTGAAAAATAATGTTTTTATGAGATTTTATAACGATCGTATGATAACAATAATATTGACATTCAGCTTGCCATCTGATAATACGAGCCCTATCTATTTTTTATTCTAATATATTTTTAAGAAAGCCTTAACGTTAATATTATCAACCTTTAAAGTAAATTCTTTAGCAAATAAAAATAAAGGCCATTTCTTTAAAACCTTCTAAAGCGCAAAGAATTCCTTCTCGTTAATCTGCCAAACTTTGGCTTGTTGTTTTGAGAACAACTCTCCTGTATATCTACAAGATTCTTCCCTTGTAGTTGTTTTTTTTCTTAAGCACTGTTGCCCATCTATAGTCATTGGCGTCTGTGTAGACTATCAATTTGTCCTCATCTTGTGGTATATCAAGCTTTAGCAGGTTATTGAAAACCTGTTTTAGCTTACAGACCCCTTTTGTGTGAATTTCTTTCTATTTCCACTTTGAACTTTGTGTTTCTTTCAGAAGTGGTCGGAATCCCTCCTATATCATGCAAGATCCTTAATAAAGATTCCTGCAAAATTAACAACTTCCAAGAAACTCTGTAATTGATTCTAATCGTTGAGTACATTTGGAAAATTATAGATTTCCTCGACAATATGCTCCTGCAGCTCAATGCCTATTTCGTCAATAAGAATTTCTAAAAATTCAATTTTATTGACAGCTATAATAACTTTCTTCTGAAAAAGATTAAGATGTTTAATATGGTCTCTCATACTTTTGGATGCAATCAAGATGTCATCAATGTAGACAAACATAAACTCAAAATAATCTTTAAACAGATTATCCATTTTTCTTTGAAATATCTGGGGTGCATTAGTTTAACCCATTGGAAGTATATTCCATATATATTGTCCTTGTGGTATGGAGAATGTTGTAAACTTCTTTAATTCACTCTCCATCTTAATCTGATAAAAAACCAAATTTGCAATTAAAGTTAAAAAACACTTTTGCACCTTTAATGCAGTCAATTAAGTGTTCTCTAATAGGGATATAATAATCATCAAATTCTAAGATTTTATTAATCCTGATGCGTGTGATTTTAGCACGGGTCCAAAGTTCTTGGATTTTAATATCGGAATCGGGCTAATTGAGTGAATGCTTTTAAGAAAGAGGGGACCTGCAAAATAAAAGGTTAGCACTCTGATGCTTAAGTTAGTTTCGGATTTAAGAATAGATGAATATAAAAATAAAGGGTGAATAGCTCATCCCCTGTGATAATGAAAATGAGCACATTATCCCCCTATAAAAAAATATTACAATTTATCCCCCTATATAGGGGTAAATTGTTGTAATTTAAAAATTATAGGGAGGTCAATCGCTTTTTTTTTTTATATAAGGGGGCAATTTGCTCATTTGCGATATCACAAGGGGATTGCTTGCATTTTTTCCTAAAAATAAATTATGATGAGAAATTATGATAAAAGTGAGAATTCCATATTAAGAGCATGAAATTAGAGTGGCAGAGTATTGGCAAGAGAGGTTCTCGAATCTAGAAGGGATTGCCCGTCGAGGGGTACCGTCCCTATTTATAGAGGAGGATTTCCTCTGTAACAGGAGTTCTGATGAGGGGGATCCGCATGCCCAATGAGGAAGGCGGGATTCATGAGAGGATAAGGTTTCTCCTTATCCGTTCCTTAAGTAGCAATTCTTTGAATGGAGGGGGACTTCTTTCTCGTGCAGACTCCTACCTAGTGGGGATTCCTCTCAGGCTGAAGAGTCCAACCCTTTGAGGACATCTTCCTTCATTCGAGCTAGCTTTGAAAGCTTTCGGATTGGGCTTCCTTCTTGGACCAAGCTTCATGAGGTAGGCTTCATCCTTTGACGGACTTTAGTGTGGGGGGCTCCCTCTTGGGCTGAGCCTAGTGGGCCTCCATTTTGGGTCAATGTTGAGGGAACATGCCTCTTTCTTGGGCTAGACGCAATAATTTTGGGCTGCCTCTCTCCTTAGGCTTGTGGGCCTAACTTGGGTACCTCCATGGTCTTTTGTTTGTTACTGGGATTGCTGGGAGTCTCCATGTTATCTCACGCCTCTAACTCACGTTTCCTATAGACAATGCCAATTAATGCGTAGGATCTTAGCACGAGTCAAAAGTTCTTGGATCTTGATATTAGATTCAGGCTAATTGAGTGAAAAGCTCTTGAGAAAGAGGACCTGCAAAATAAAAGGTTAGCATTCCGATACTTAAGTTGGTTCCAAATTTAAGAATAGATGAATATAAAAATAAATTATGAAAAGAAATTATGATAAAAATGAGAATTTCATATATAAAAGCACGAATATTAGAGTAGCGAAGTACTGGCAAGAGATGTTCTCGAATCTGGAAGGGACTACCTGTTGAGGGATACCTCCCCTATTTATAGAGGAGTTCCTCTGTAATAGGAATTCTGATGAGGGGGATTCGCATGCCCAGCAAGGAAGGCGGGATTCATGAGAGGATAATGTTTCTCCTTATCCATTCCTTAAGCAACAAGTATCCGGATGAAGGGGGACTTTTTTTGTGCAGACTCCTACCTGGTGGAGAATCCTATCAGGCTGAAGAGTTCAACCCCTTGAGGGCACCTTCTTTCCTTCGGGCTAGCTTGAAGTCCTTCAGATTGGGCTTCCTTCTTGGGCCAAGCTTGATGAGGTAGGCTTTATCCTTGGACGGACTTTGATGTGGGGGGTTCCCTCTTGGGTTGAGCATAGTGGGCCTCCCTCTTGGGTTGATCTTGAGGGAACATGCCTCTTCTTTCGCTATACGCAATAATTCTGGGCTACTCTCTCCTTGGGCTTGTGGGCCTGACTTGGGGCCCACATATCTTCTTATGCTATGCCTATCAAATCCTTCGATAGTTAATAACCAACCTGGGTTTACCTGTTTTTATCTCACCATGGTTTTTCACAAAAAAACCAAGGCTACTATAAGCAGAGACTGCAGGCTCGACAAGTCACAAACTGATAGGCTCTTTAATAATCATCTGCATATCCTTCTTATCCTCCACGTTCTTTTGGATGGGTTTGTATCGAACATACTCGTACTTGCATTCTTCTTCGACTTTCAGAGTAGCTCCGATCTTGTTTCTATCCCACCAGGCTAGAGGGTCTTCACTGAAGTTTCTCTGGATATGTCTCTTGATACTTTCAAGAGAAAGCTTGCTTTCCTCGCTAATCTCTAGTGTTTTCATTTCCTGCAATGCTTCCTTAAGGTTTCTAATCTCCCCCTCATATTCCTTGTAGAATCAATCGCTATCGATGAGTCACTGTTGCCTAAAAGACAAAAGAATATCAAATTTTCTCTTATACTGCATGTTTGGATGAGTTGATCTGGTATCGAAATCACCACATTTGCTGCAAAAATTTATAGGCATTATCCTATTAAATGTCTTTTCTCTTTGCAAAATCTTTATCTCACTACTATAGTTAGTATTAAAGATTAACAGATTCCTTTGATTATCCTGCATATATCTTACAAATGTTTGAATGAAATTGTTACTTAACAAGATATTAGCACCTGTATCATGAAAATAAATTGGAGGTATTTTTACCCTAAACCAGGGTGTTCCGAATGTTCCTACGATCATGATTTTGGCTTCTCGTATTCCCTTATTGACTATTAGAATTTTCTGCAAAAAATTCCTTCCTGCAATAACGAGCAGGGTTTCCCTTACTTCTTTAGGGAAAATACCAAGTTTTTCCATGCAAATCCTTGATCCTGAATTAATATAACTTGCAAAATACTTTATCTTATATTGACTATATAACATACCAACGTATATATATATATATATATAGAAAAGGGACTAATCATTCAATCCTTATGGTAACACCATCAGACTAAATTCCATTCTGTTACCCTTTGTTCCCCAGCGTTTATGATTTTCGAGAAAACTTAACCCTAAAGTCATATTCCCATTTTCTCGTCCTGCAACAACTACAACTAGAATTTCATGGCCCACTATTTCTAACATGTCTTTATATCTACCAACAACAAATTGTGCAAATGATATAAGTCATCACAAGGAAAAAAAAAATTTCTCAGTGATGTCAAATATAACTTGTATTTGTTTCCATCCTTCAGAGTATCTAAGTTTATTATCTACCCTAACCTCTTGAGGAGTTAAAATTTTTAATAGCTCTTTCTCCTTTCCTTTTTAGCCTGTAATCATATTTCGTAAAGGACATCTTGCTATTAAACTCAATTCTAGAACTAAGTGCTCGATCTAAAACTGGGTGATCTTCAATGACAATATCGACACCTCCTATTCTAGGTATTCTAATTGGATTTGGTGTCATAACTTTAGCAAATTTCTTGAAAATTTTAGGAATCTCAATGTACTCTTTCCTAAGGAACAAATCAGAATGATGTGTGTTGGAAATGACATATGCAATTCTATAAGTTATAGAATATGGTTTATTTCCCTCTTTCATTAGATCTTTCCTTTTAAAATCTTGATGAAGGGTCAAAACTACTGAAATCTTGGTATGCTAGGTTGCATGCAATCCTAAGATGAATGTCAAACATCAATTTTTCTGCATACAGATCACCTATCATTGTCCAAAGACAGCTATCTATTATTTTATTGATTTTTCTATCCATTATAGATAAATGTATTTTTGAATCAATTCATCTCTTAAAAGTTGCTTTTATTACTACTTCAATAGTTCCTATGTGGATCCATTTCATAGTAACAACTATTTCTTCTTAAGCTTACTCAATTTTTCAAGAATTTTTTTTAGGAATCAGTTGCATTTCCATCACATTGCTAGTATGTTCCATAGGATATAAAACTCACCTGAACTTACTTTGTAGACTATGTGATGCTTCTTTTTGTTTACTCCTATTTGATTCAAGACTTTTCCAATTCATCCAATCCTAAATCCATCGTATGGGCTGCGGTTGGAGTCTTGTCGCATGATTATTTTCATAATTTTGTTTGACACTGTCATCTTGGAAAAAATCCTGACAGGCTTTCTGACGTTGAATCCTATATCCCTCGTTGTAATTATTTTGACTCGATTGAAGATCCATCCAAATAAGTTTCTATTTCCTCTTCATAGACGCTTTTGTCTGACGGAAGATCTTCGAATCGGTAAATAGGTACCAAATCGCCATAGTAGACTACATCCAAGATGTCATCTGTGGCTTTAAATTTTTGTAATTCACCACGTTTCTAGGCAGTTTGGAGAGATATGAACTCTTGCTCTACAGGTCCAGCAATTGCAGTTTTTGAAACTTTCATTGGCTGGGTATGGGTCAGTTTGAAAGTTCACCTTGTAGGGGTTCTTCCTGTGGGGTCTTGCATCTGTTCGTCTAGATCCTTGGATGAATCCCTTGTTGGTCCTATTTTCTATCCAGATTTGTATGTTCTGGATTTTGACTTGGACCACCATGATCTTCGTCGGAAAAAGGTTCTTTTGAAACTCCTAGAGTAGGAGTCACTATTTTGCTTCCTCCTTTTCCTTGACTCGCTCAATTCTCCTATAATAGTTGAAAAATCATTGTTATCACAGTAGAGATGGGTTAATTTGATCTTACCTCTCAGCCTCTTCATGTTTTTATAGATAGATGCTTGGTAACACCAATCATTCAGTTTGTCGTTAAGGAAAGACATCCTCCTTGCAACTGAATCTATTTGTCCTTTAGGTACTTTGTATGACTGGAATAACATTTCCCTCAATGGACTGCATATCTTTGCAAAGAACATTGGACCTACTACTTCTATCGCTACTCCACTCTGGAAGAAATACTTGCAAAATCAATAGATATATTTGTCTACTGCGTAAATACTTCTTAATTCAAGGCTAAAGAGTGCTTCTGCATACCCTCTAGCCTTTTGAGCTCTATTTCCTTTGAAGTAACCATCTCCGAGGAAGTGTATCTTGATAAGTCTTCCTAGCCGATTTGCTATCACGATTTTGAATCTCCGGCAATGATGCTGGCTTTGGTATCGTTTGGGGTAATTTTCCATCCAATCTTTACAGAACCTTCCAAATTTAACTCCACTAGATTTATGAAGTTTTCTTTGTCGAGTTCTAAGGTAGTTGCTGCTATCTTTATGGTTGTTACCCATTCATCTATTAATTTTTCGGTATTCCAAAAATCGATAACATCTAGGTTAAGTATAGCACCGTATGGATGTAAGGGCTGGAGCACTCTTCTTGGATTTCTTCCTGGATTTTCTTTTACCTAATTTAGGACATATTCAATAGTTTATGATTGTGAATGTCAACAATGTGACTGATTATGATCTGACTGATGCTGTGATATGTGAAATGAAAAAAATAAATATAAAGATAGGTACCATGGCTAGTAAGGTAACATAGTATTCCGGGTAGCTCAGAATATCTTGTGATGATAGCTACACAATGGGATGGTACGGGAATATCACATTTGATGGATATCTCATGCTATATATTATATGATACAGATTGAGATGATGATGGTTGATAAATAACCATTGAATGATATACTCCAACTTGGATAAGTAGGAACCTAATTAACAAATAAATGATAATTATTGTTATATTGTATTGTAGACAGATGTATGATGGTGTTGGTTATTTCATGATTTCGTGGTGATTGCATTTTGAAAAATTGTGGATTGATGTCATTGCATGAAATTGATCTTACTGTGTATGCGTATGTGTATCTATATGTGTATAAGCCAATTAACTATACTTATCAAAGTTGGCAACCCATTTCTTGCCACGTATTTTTTTCAGGAGATAGGCCATAATGACTAGACAACTTAAATTATAATTCGATCATCAGTATTGGTGGGTTAACAGTGATATCTTGAGTGATAACTGCATATATACTAAAATTTCAATGGAATTGTAATTTAAGTTTTGTGATAACTAGAAATTGCATTTTCTTCTTTCCTATATATATAAATGCTAGAGTTGAGGAGTAAATACAAAATTTTGATGAAGTATGTCATTCTGTAATGTCTACATGATATATCAAGTAAAATATGGTTTATCTTATCGGTTTAAATGTGATTTTTTTATAAGCGGAAACGTAATTATGGATGGGGTGCTACATCGGGTGGTACCAGAGTAGGGATTAGATTGCTTTGAGGATATTTGGTGAAGACTAGTATTATCAAATTCATAAAACCTATATTATGAATCTAAGTGTATGTGCGGGTTTCACAGGATCGAATATTAGGTGAAGTTCGATGAACATGCCGCTGGCCCAAAGGAATCATTAGAGATTGTACATAGTGATCCAGAATTGTTAGGGGAAAATATGTGTATCTATACCTCTTGGTGTAAATTATACCTCAACACATTTCTAAGATCTTGTCTGGTGATAGTAGGTGTATCACACTACATGTGAATTTGGATAGTTAGAAACCTTAAAGAGTTTGACGTTATTCTTGGAATGAATTAATTATCTTGTATTCACGTTATTGCTACTTTGGAATAAAGGGAGTGTGGTAAAAGCCAATTAGAAAATGAACCGTAATTGTGGTTGAAAGGGAAGTTATATCCAACTATTTAATTTTGTCTTGACTGCTTTTAATTTAATTAAAGAAGGGCGGCATATTAGCTAATGTACATGATACTGCGAAGGTTATTTTGAGTGTATCAAATACTCTTGTACTTAGAGAATTTTCTGATGTTTATTGTTTCTAAGAAATTACCTGAGTTACCACTTCATCATGAAATAAAATTATGAAATAAAGACTATTTCTCGATCAGAACTTATTTCAATTGCATTATATAGAATAACTCTAGTTGAATTATAGGAGCGTAAGAAATAAATAGAAGAAATATTAGAGATGTACTCATTAGATTGGTACTTTACTATGGGGAGTACTTGTCTTGTTTGTGAAAAAATAAGAATGATAATATGAGATAATGAATTGATTATAGTTAATGGAATCGAGTGACAGTGAAAATAAATTTCCATTACCAAAAATCGATCATTTTCAGACCAGTAGAACCTATAATATTTTCAAATATTAACCGGGGGATTTAATCATTGGCATTTAATGATAGCAGGGTAAGATATACATAAAAAATGCCCTTAGACACCTGTTATGGTCATTATGAATGGGTCAACAGTTATATTTTGAGTAGTAATTGCACATATAAACTTTTAGTGGATTTGTATTTTAAATTTTATGATAACTAGAAACTGCATTTTCCTTCTTTTCTATATTTTATAAATGCTAGAGTTGAGAATTAAATATAAAATCTTGATGACACATCTCATTTTATGATGTCTACATAATATGTCGAGTAAAATATGATTTATTTTTATTGAATTAAATGTGTATTTTTATAAGCGAGAATGTAATTATAGAAGGAGTGCTGCATTCTCATTCGAATGTGACGCGAGTTTGAGAATCAAGCCGCCGTGATTGGACATGGTTTTCTGATTATACTACAGATGCATTGGGGAGCATATTTGGTTAGGATGGGACACTATAGAACTCATGGTTGATATTATTGAAGTCCATAACCAGTATGTCCATTATAAAGTGACACAACTATGGTCTTCTTATAGTTGTTACATAACGTTTACGTTTGCTTATGCTGCTAATGATGTTATTACCTGAAGAGATTTGTGGATTGCTACTCATTCAACAGCAGTGCAGATAGAGGAAGAGGCATGGTTGTTGTGGGGGGATTTCAACACTGTAATTGATACAAGTGAAATATAAGGTCAACACTTTAATAATGTTATTGCGATGGAGGAGTTCAAAAGATTTGTGCCTGATGCCAGCTGCATACAATGCCAATGAGCGGTCTTCATTTCTCATGGCACAATAGTAGCATTGGAAACCAAAATCAGTGGAATAGACTTGATTTCAGTCCTGATTAATCAAATGTGGCTCGACCAATAGCCTGATAGGAAATACCTTTGTACTACACAGAAAATATCGATCACTGTCCACTGGTACTCAAAGAGGCTTAGACACAAATTAGGAGGGAATGTATGTTTCCATTTGATAACTTCCAATGCAGTAATCCTGGTTTCTTACATGAAGTTAGTAGGAATTGGATACACCAGATATATGGGGTTCATATGTATGCCATGGTCAATAAACTTAGCGACTTAAACCTATCTTTCGACATCTGAGGATAAAGAAGGGGGTTATGATGTTTCTTGCTTGGGGTATTCTGCTTCCTGGAGGAATTCTGGCAGCTAGATACTTGAAGCATGTGAAAGATGACAATTGGTTCCGAATTCATGTTTACCTGCAATACTCAGGGTTAGCTATTTTTTTCCTTGGTTTCTTGTTTGCTGTTGCTGAACTCAGGGGTCTAACTTTTGACTCAGTGCATGTTAAATTTGGGATGCTGGCAATATTGCTGGCAGTTGCACAACCAGTAAATGCTTACTTAAGACCTAAGAAGCCTGCTAACAGGGACGAGACTTCTAAAAAGAGACTCATATGGGAGTATGCTCATATTATAATTGGGAGATCTACTATAGTTGTTGGAGTTGCTGCTCTTATTAGTGGGATGAAACATTCGGGAGAGAAGTATGGAGATGAAAATGTTCATGGCCTTAGGTGCGCTCTGATAGTTTGGTTAATGATTGGTGCTTTAACTGTAATGTATTTGGAGTATAATGAGATGAAAAAAAGGCGGGGCAGGATACTTGGAAGAAGCAATTGGGTATTGGGTAATGGTGAGGAGGAGAATGTTGACCTCCTCAGCCCAAGCCAGGTGGCGACAGACAAAGAATCACAATCTTCAGAAAGAATGAAGGTTCAACTAGAACCATTGAGATAGAGATACCTTCTGCATTTGCTAGTTATCTATAGTGTTTGAAATTTGTAGTCATGCGGATAGAGATATTTCAGAGGTATTGAGATTTCACCTCTTGTTATGAGATACTCCTCCCATGTTTTTGGTTCTGGAGAGCAAATAGAAGCGACATCCATCTTGTACACTCGGTTCATTGACATAGTGAAAGAGCCTGGTTATTCTTTGCACTACTTGGTGCGTTGATATGAATATTGGGTTTTCACAATAGCATGAATTTGGACCTTTTTTTTCATTTTTTTCCTCCACCCATTATTTCTTTTTTGTTTTTGGCGGTTGGGGTGGGGGGAGAGGGTTGTTTATAGGTTAAGACTTTAGTACTGCACTTGACATTGATAATTGCTGCAGTCCACAGCTGGGAAGAATAATTTTTATGTTGAAGAAACTAATTTTGATTCTGTCGTTTAGGGGAAAGCGCAAAATGAACGTGAATGTCCTTTAAGTTGATTTGTACAACCACTTATAATCTCTCTTCCTCCTCCAAAAAGAAACTTTAATTCAAAAACCAACTGCGTTATTCAAGTGTTCTTTCCTAATGGAAGCAGAAGAAGAAGAG
Organism: Sesamum indicum; assembly: GCF_026168435.1. Taxonomy (NCBI): domain Eukaryota; kingdom Viridiplantae; phylum Streptophyta; class Magnoliopsida; order Lamiales; family Pedaliaceae; genus Sesamum; species Sesamum indicum. The sequence goes on along the minus strand of NC_142657.1, from coordinate 72,746 downwards.
TTGGGTGAGCTCTGTTCAGAAATTCTCAAGAACTGGTCCTCTCCCATTTACCCTGACTTGGTCGACACCTCTCTTCACCCAAATCCCTTCTCCCACCATTACCATCATCGACAAATACCGAACCTTGAGTATCATAAAACTGAAAACACCATAAATGATAAAGTAGATACAGTCTCCGATGATCCGCTACAATTATCATTATGTCCGGCCCAACCCAACAAAACCTTATCATCCTTTACTAATGAAATCTCAACGTCCGAACCTAAGTATGACTATTCTGCCGAGCACATTGGGTTGGAGCAGAAACAAGAGAAAATGATGAAGGCCCTCACAGCAAGTTACAATGAAAGAGGCTTCAAACACGAACAGGGTGATGATCAGAACCAACCAATCGTTCCACTGTTGGTTGCTGATACATTTTTTGATAAAGTGCTCGGGCATGGTGTTGATGGTGTTGACCTAACAGCTTTGAGTAAGGCAAAAGAAGAAAAGGAATCATTTGCTGATTTAAGGACAATTTTGAATGAGAATGATGCTGTGCCAACCAGTGTTTCAACATTCAATAATGGAAAAGAATTACGCAATTCTGGTCCAAAATCATCGCCAAGGTTCAAGGTCTGTTCTCATTTTGTGTTTCACTACGCAGGTGTTTTAACTAGACCATGATTGTGAAGTTGTCAGCTAAACTGCAATTTAATACTCCTGTTGAATTGTTGTTTGGAGATTTCTTGGAGAAAAGATGAGGTTGGATGAACGCAGGTTTTCTAGCAAGTTATATCCGAGGCCAAGAAAGATTTGGTCGCTTATGAGCACTTTACAGTCTACTTACTCATCTATTCCAAATGAGATTACTTGTGAAAATTTTAAAACATTCTGTCATGTTCATGGGGAAAAGTTAATATAGTTTTTGGCATCTTTTGGCAGCGTAATTTCCCCATGGCGAACAGAATGCCCAAAAGATCTCCTATTTCTGGTGAAACTAGATGCACGCCTGCTACAAGCACACCAGCACTGTCAGGGATTAGAAGCAGTTCCGCCTGTGGTTTTGTTGGCAAATTCAGATTTATGCTACCCAAAAACAAGTAAACTTCTTGCTAATAACAAGCTCAATCAATAATATGCATAAGTTTTTCATTTGCAACAATGTCCCATTAAAGCAGTAAATTTCATACTATTATCAGGACAATATTTGACATAAACATTGATCACTTTGGAGAGAAATTGTGGAGAAACCCTGGTGCAAACATGTCAGACTTCTTTAACTACGGGTTAGACGAGAAACAATGGAAGGATTATTGCAAATTGATGGCAAGTGACATCCTTGTAAAACTTCTGCATCAAGACATATGAAAGGAGGCATATAATAGTTTGTTTTCTTTTTATTTTTCTCCCTTCTCTAGCAAGCAAGAGCTCAAGTAGGAAGGTCCAGACAACGTAAAGTAACTGCAAATGAAAGCATACAGTCACACAAGGTAACAATCTTTACTGGCCACAAAGAGGCAAGGATAAGAATAGAGGTCCCCCTCTTCTTCAGCTTGCAGCACCTTGCAACTTTCTTTAATATCCATCTTATATTTACATCCATTATCTTATAAAGCAAACTGAAAAACTTGAAAAGAAAAGAGTCACATTATATTTGTTTTCAGTTTTCTGCTTGTACCTTGAACTTCTTGTTGTCACATCTGTTACAAATTCCAGCCAGCCCCAACTGGACAATAACCTGCTCATGAACCATGACTCATTTCATGTTTTCTGATAATGTTTGCAGCTCATATTAGAGCGAACAACATTATATAAACCAGAAATATCTGCTTGTTGTTCCTTAGAATCAGCATCTTATTTTATGTTTATTCTGCATTGTGTTCTTCAGCAATGGCTGATTGGTGAAGTGAAATCAAGCAGGGTAGTTGATGAAAGGTTTAAGTTTCCATTGCCAAATCTGAAGAATATACCTGCAGATAAATCAATGCAGAGAGAAAGAAACACAATTCTTGCACAGGGTACAGCTGCTACGTATTCAGATTTAAAAAACAAAGGTCCAACTGGGAGAAGGAAGTGGACAAGCAGATAGTTATATTTTTACTGGAAACATGCTTCTGCTACCTTGAACTATATTTATGCTTTACTTAGGGCAGTTGTATCCTGTATCTGGTTCATAGCATCCTGATGGTGTTTGTGAATTTTGCTGCACATAGTGTGTGCAGTACCAGCAATGAGCAATCTGCAGCCTATGGCATCCATGGAGCTTCTCTATTGTTATCCCAATCTAGCGTAACTGATGGAGTTTGCACTAGGAACAAAGAAAACTATTCCAGCATACTCCATTATATAAACAGAGTGGTCAAGGCTGCAGTTCCAATGCCCTCTGGGTAACAAGGACATAGTTTTCCAGACTTAACATGCTATCCACAATAATGTCCAATAATGGTGCACTGAAAGCCATGGATATAATTTATAAAGTTCATGGAGAAACATCAAATTGACATGTCTTTTCTGCAGTATGAAGAAAGGGTACAAGCTGTTGTGTTCTACAGGCTACTGTATAAATGGATGCAAACCATGCAACAAAGAACAACAGAGGGATATACTTTCCAAAAACTTATACTAATCTACAATTGCATGGACACAAGAAGTTTATGATGTTTCTCCTATTGAGTCAACATTACCAGTTGTTGATGATGGGATCCTCCATAAGAAATGAACATATGGTCCGCTCTCGGCATCTACAATTAATTATAGATATGTCTCTGACATTTTAACTTATCATCACCTGCCTAATATACAGCAAGCCCAAACATTCATGTTTAGTCAAGCATCTAAGTTGTGAAAACAAACACATATGGGCCCCACTTCAATAATTTCACTTCGTTGCCAAGACAAAGTTACATGCAAACTTTCTAATCCAGATAGAGGGAAGAAGTAAAAGCATGTCGGGATACAGAGAACAGAAGATTGAAACTAATCATATCACCAAAAGAAACCTTACAGGATTTACGATATTTGAGAAAAATTAATTTCAAATGCATATCAATATTGAACACAAAACCAAAATAAGAATGGGAGAAAACTGAACATTAAATAGAACAATATAAACTAATGTTCGAGCAGGAGGGACAAAAACACAATGAACAAACAACACACTGTTGCTTGTCAAATCTCATCCATCCACAGAAAACAAAGAAACTAAGTTTAAAAGGAAAATAAGAAACCCTTAGAACAGAGACCTCTTTGAAGCTTTTTTTCCCAGAATTGCCTCCCACACCAAAGGCAAGAAAGGGCCTTTCTTATCCAAATATTCCCTAACTGCTTTCTCCTCAACGAAGTATCCCTTCTGCCTCATGGCTTGTATCACAAACTGAGCCTCTCCCAGACCTTTTTCCCTGCAGTACCCATCAACCAATCCGGTGAAAGTTGCCAAATTCGGGGAATGTCCAGCCTCCAACATTTCAATGGTAAACAAATATGCATCCTCCAACCTCTTCCCACTACATAGCCCCAGAACCAAAACCTGATAACTAAACACATTCGGAACCACCCCATTACTCTGCATCTTCTTAAAAATTCTTATTGCATCATCAAACTTGTGTGCCTTGCAGAAGCCCTCCACCACAGCAGTGTAAACGACCACCTCTGGAATCGTGCCCTTCTCACGCATTAGTCCAAAGAGCTTCATTGCCTCTTGTACCAGTCCATCTTTACACAAACCATCAAGCATAGCAACTGCATTTGCGATCAACCCCGTCTCCTTCATTTTCTTAAATATTTCATCCGCATCCTCCGGTGGCGAAGGCTCCGGATTCTTTGCTTTCTCGTATTGAATATTTTTATCTCCCGAGTCTGTTTGGCTTTCCAATTTGCGATCAAACCCAAGCTTAAACCTTTCCAGAAAATCAGCATCAGTTTCGGCCCTAAATGAATTTAGGTTTTCATTTTCCCGAACGCGATTGGGCTTTGGGAATCGAGGGCTTTGAGAAGGATAAGATTTCCTTCTCAAGGGCCTATTTGGAATAGGTTCCGGAGGGTAATCCGGGCGCCCTAGCCCATCCTCAATAGAGGAGAAACGGCGTATATTTCGAAACAGATGGGCCGGGGAAAGAGAGGCAAGCTTAGTTCTGACCGTATTGGACATATGGAAGAGAGAAGATGATAAGAGGAGTTTCTCACACTGTGTTGATAATGACGGTGAAATTGAAATTCGGGACTAGCCAAAATAAACTCCACCCCAAGATTTTCGCCGGCGAACTGCCGAGATTGGGTACCGAATTGTGTGACTGACGGCCGGACACACCGAGTAGTATTGAAACTGGGAGAAAAATTTGCATTTTCGTCAAACAAACTCTGGAATTTTCAATTTTGGCCTCACTACTTTTCAGTTTTCCATATTTGGCCTATATATCTTGGAATAATCTATACGTTCTACCCCAATGTCCAATGAGTAAATGAAAAAATGCGAGAAATCTCAAAACCCTTCAAACCACAGTACAAATTCAGAAAAGATTCTTTTTGGGAGATTAAAGAGCTTATGACATAAATTGTAAATCTCAAAACCCTTCAAACCACAGTACAAATTCAGAAAAGATTCTTTTTGGGAGATTAAAGAGCTTATGACATAAATTGTAATAGTTCCAGACATACTTATAAATAAATTTTGGGAAAAGTTACCTATTTTTGAATTAAATTTCTAAAAATCTCAGTTAGAAGTAATCGTTGAAGTAATAAAAGCAACCATTTAACTTATCTACAAATCAATACAAAATCCAGCCAAAGCATTTCATGAAACACCTTTAAAATTCAATCAGACATTGCATCAAACATTTTGAAAGCAAAACTTGCTTTCTTCTATAACCCGGAACAAAAAAGTTACAAAGAATAAAAATACCTGTTAATGGCGGAGTCGGAGCCAGGGTGTGTCGTGTGCGATGGATTTGTGGACGTGAAGCTGGAGTTGGAGTTCTGCAATTTTTTCCGTCTTCACGAGAGAGAGAGAGAGAGAGAGAGAGATTGATCCGGCTTGATCATGCGTGACCTAGATCAAAGACCACGATCTCTCCACATCACCACTCCAAATCTGATATCTGAAGATAAAACAAAAAAAAATTAAGCTAGTCGTTCGTCCCCAACGACGACACTCCGATGCTTAAGTTTGGGGTCGAAGGAAAAGTTGACGATCTAAATATGCGAGTAAAAAGTAGTGTCTCAAAACTCTTCTCATTGTCATGGCATGGGTTATTTATAGGGTTCTTTTGTGGGCCCCATCCTTTGACGCGTGTTGTCTCAAAAGGTGCTCATGCAATGACTAAGCGTTTCCTCAGCATGCCACCTGTCCGGGTCACTATATGGGTCGGACCCGGGTCATCCTAATTTAGATCGGCAGTGTCCTACTCTTATGTATATGGTTTTCTTCTACAAATCCACTCACCAAGACTTGTGCTTTAATTTTGTTTTTAACTGGATTACAACCGATTTGGAAGCCACTCTTTTCATTTAGTATCCTGCTGCAAGTAGGCTGAGCTTCAACTGTCCTCACCATGACGAGAAGTTGAATATATGGTGCAAGAATGCTGGTGCACTTCTTGTTCAGGCAGTTATTGTCGATATGTTATTAATCTTGATCTGTAATTATTTCCTTAATCTGCCGGAATCTGACATTATTGGTCTTTATCTCTATTTGTTGATATTATATCTGAAACTTACTGTGTTTTAATTTGTTGAATTATTATCTTAATTCCTGATCAATAATTCTGTGTGATTTTTGAAACTTTTTGAAATTTGTGGTTACTGCCTTGAGTCTGTTGTGACTTTGCTATTTGCTTAATATTCTTAAAAACCAAAAATATTTTTTTATGTTATATTAAAATCTGTGACTCCATCTTTCAAAAATTACAACTGTTTCTTTGTTAAAAACTTTTAAAAATCTTCTTTTAAAATGGTCGGTTATAACCTACAACCTTCTGACGGTAAAAGTAATTTTTTAATTTGGCAACAAAAGATGAAAGGTATTTTGATTCAACAAAAAGTGTTTAAAGCCATAGAAGGAAAATACACTGATAACATTTCTGAAGAAAAGAAAATGGAAAATGATGAATTTGCCTACTCGTCTATTATTTTAAATCTTTCGGACACTGTCCTTAGAAAAGTAGGAAAACAAAGTACCTCTAAAGATCTTTGGGAAAAATTGAAAGATTAATATACTGAAACATCCCTGCCCAGTAAACTTTTTCTTTTAGAAAAAATGGTATAAGCTTGATTTATCCAAAAGTATTTATGAAAACCTTGATGATTTCACTAAACTGATACAAGATATTAAACTTACTGGTGATAAAAACATTGACGAATACTCTCCTATTGTGCTTTTGAATGTTATTCCTGAATCCTACTCTAATGTGAAAGTTGCTATAAAATATGGTGGGGATAGTGTAAATCTGGATACAGTTGTTAATGGCCTTAAGAGTAAAGAAATGGACCTAAAAACTACTAAACCTAGTCAAAACCATTATGAGGTTAATTTTTGCTAGAGGTAGGTACAAGTTTAGAAACACTAGTTTTAGAAACAACAGTAGAAGTCAAAGCAGGGGTAAAAGTAGAAATGGTCGGAGTAAATCTAGAACAAGAGAAAATTCCTATAAAGAAGATAAAACCAAAAAAAGGCGTTGTTACAATTGTGGTATTAAGGGTCATTACATTAAATAATGTAGGAAACCCAAACGTGATAACAGAGATAGAAACTTTGATGAAAAATAAAAGGTGAATAATGTTTCTGATAATAATGAAGAAGTTTTTGTGGTGTGTGAAGCAAACTCTGTGCACTTTGTGAACAAATGTGAATGGCTTATTGATTCTGATTGCACTTTTCATATGAGTCCTATTAAAGAAATCTTTTCAAATTTTCGATATGAAAACTCTGGATTTGTTTCAATGGCTAACCAAAAGAAATATGAGATTATGGGTCTTGGTGACGTTTTCTTGACTTTTAAAGAAGGTTATAGGTTAATCTTAAAAAATGTTACTTATGTTCCTGATTTGAGTCATAATCTTATCTCTTGTGCTGCTCTTGAAGAAGAGGGTTTAGAAGGTAGGTGGGGAAAGGGACAAATGAAAATTATGAAAGCTTCACTTGTTGTTTTCAGAGCTGAAAAGAAATGAAACTTGTATTTATGCTCAGTTATTTATGATTCTATGACTGCTTCTATGAATGGACGTGATATGAATGCATTATGGGATAAAAGGCTTGGACACAGGAAAGTTTGAAAGGACTTGAAATTCTGAAAAAGGAAGGGATTTTAAACGATAAAATCGAAAAACTGGAATTCTGTGATAATTGCGTAACGGGTAAACACCATAAAGTGCATTTTTCTGTTTCATCTTCCTCAAACCCTTCTATGTCTACATGCATTTTTTGGATTATATACATGCTGATGTATGGGGTCCCTCTAGTGTTCCAACGCATGGTGGTAATCGTTATTTTCTATCTATCATTGATAATTTCTCTAGAAAGGTATTTGTTTTTCTCATGAAACATAAGTCTGAAGTTTTTGAAAAATTTGAGAAATTGAAAGTTTATGTGGAGAACCAAACTGGAAAGAGATTAAAATCTCTTAGAACTGATAATGGACTTGAGTTTTGTAATAAATATTTTTCAAACCTATGTGAAAAGTTTGGAATAAAAAAACATAGAACAAACCCCTATACCCCTCAACAAAACGGCATGGCTGAACGTATGAATCGCACTTTGCTTGATAAACTTAGATATTTATTGCTAAGTTTAGGTTTACCTAAATCTTTTTGGGGTGAAGCTATTCTTACTGCTGCTCATTTGATAATTCTGTCTCATTTTGTGCGTCTATCTGGTAAAACTCCTGATTTTGTCTGGACTGGTAAAAAATCTTATATTTCATCCTTACGTGTGTTTGGCTGTTCTGCGTTTATTCACCAAAACTTAGATAAATTAGAACCTAGATCAGATAAATGCGTTTTTATTGGTTATCATGAGGGAATAAAAGGTTGCAGACTCTGGGTACGTAGTCAACCTGGCTTTAAGGTGTTAATAAGTAGGGATGTTACATTTAACGAAAATGAGTTACCAAAGTTAGTTAAAACTTAAGATAGGGATAAAGAACCTACCTTCAATAAGGTGGAGGAACATTTAGAGGATAACTAAGAAGGGAAAGAGATTAACGATGACTTAGTTGAACAAATAGCAGAAAATGATTCAATAATCACTGAAAATACAGAAAATTCTCTTGAGGATTACCAACTTGCCAGAGATAGAGTTAGAAGAGAAACTAGGATTCCCCCTAGACTTAGAGATTATCACACTGCCCTAAATACTGAGTTATCTGAACCTACTAATGCTGAAGAAGCAATGGAATATTATAAATGGCTAAGTGCTATGAAAGAAGAAATGAGATCCTTAAAACTTAACGAAACTTGAACTTTAGTTCCTAGACCTAAAAACTCATCAGTAGTTGACTGCAAATGGATCTTTAAGATTAAACAAGAAAATCACATTAAGTATAAAGCTAAACTAGTAGCAAAAGAATTTACCCAAAAAGAAGGAATAGACTGTAATGAAATATTTTTCCCCGTAGTGAAATACACCACTGTTCGCATTATTCTTGCTCTCACTGCGCACTACAGTTGGGAACTAAAATAAATGGACGTGAAACTGCTTTTTTACATGGTGACTTAGATGAACACATTTACATAAGTCAACCTGTTGGTTTTATTGACAAGTTCAAACCTGATTATGTGTGCCTTCTTAAAAATCCTTGAATTATTTAAAACAGTCGCCTAGACAATGGAATAAGAAATTTGATTCTTTCATGCATATGTTAGATTTTAAAAGAAGCTACTATGATCACTGTTTATACTTTAAGCATGTTGACAGTACTCCTATCTTTCTTGTTTCATATGTGGATGATATGCTCATTGCTAATCCTAGCTTACATCTCATTAATCATTTGCAAAAGGATTTACACAAAACTTTTGAAATGAAGGATCTAGGTGACGCAAAACAAATTCTTGGCGTGAACATTGTTAGACATAGAGAAAAGTCCACTATTTTGCTAAACCAAAAATTTTACATTCTATCTATTTTAAAGAAATTCTCTACGGAAATTTCTAAGTCAACCTCTGTGCTTCTTGCTGCCCATTTTTAACTCAGTGAAAATCAGAGTCCAAAAACTGATACTAAAAAAGCAAAAATGGAAAAAGTTCCTTACTCAAACGTGATTGAATCTATTATGTTTCTCATGGTATGTACAAGACCAAACATTGCCTATGCTATCAGTTGCTTGAGTAGATATATGTCAAATTCAGGCCCTCCTCATTGGGAGGCCCTAAAATGGCTTTTAAGATATTTACATGGTTCTGAAAATGTTGGTATTTCATTTTCTAAAATAGCTAAAAATACCCAACTTGTTGGTTATGTTGATTCCAATTATGCTAATAATAGGGGTAGTAGAAAATCCACCACTTCTTATATCTTTACATTTTGTGGTTCATGCATAAGTTGGAAATCCCAACTACAATATATATTTGCCCTATCTACCATAAAGGCAGAATATATTGCTATAATGGAAGCCTTCAAAGAGGCTATTTGGTTAGACGGTCTGATTAAGGAAATTGGTTTCTCCAATGAAAAACTCACGGTATACTCTAATAGCCAATCTTCTATACAGTTGTGTAAGAATCCTGTGTTTCACGATCGAACGAAATATATTGATGTGAGGTATCACTTCAATCGAGATATCATTAGTAAAGAACTTATAAAATTGGAGAAAATCAAAACTGAAGACAATCCTGCAGATATGGGTACCAAATGTTTGCCTCTTGAAAAGTTCATTACATGCTTAAAAATACTGAATTTATTTCCAGACTGAGATGTGCTTCCAAGCACTTCTGTTTTTCCTTTGCAGGTACACCCACGGAGAACTTTTTATGGCAGTGATGCTAGAACCAGATTCAGTCAGGAACTCCAGGACCATTTCCCAAAATTGAGTCTTGGTCTAAGGTGGAATATGTTGTAATTTATGGCGCAGGACCTATATTATTGGTTGGCCCAATTTACCAAGCCCACTCAAGGCCGACCCACCTGGAGGCCCTTACCCGACCCGGTCCAACCCACAACCCGACTCATGTGCACTTATATAAATATCTATCTAACCCTAAACCTAATTATTCCCTCCTTCTCCTCTCTTACAATCTTGCGACGACTATCTCTCTCTCTCTCTCAAACTGCCATTTATGGGTGTCTTCCTCTTACCCCTTCACTGCCGTTAATGGCGGTGGTTTTCCTAAGCCAACTCAATGGCTTTAGGAAAGCCACCCCAATCTGCCTCTTTTCACCGATTCATTTGTCGTATAAATAGAGGCCTTGACCCTCATCCTCTCACCATTGAAATTAAGCTTTTCTTATTGAGATCTTTTCGTCTGAAAGTTCTGAGTGAGTTGTGGGTCTATTGTGACCGGTGGTTTTCTGTTTTGATCTCTGTGATCCCGAAGTTGTGAGGAGCAACCATGGGTTGGCTTTGTGGGTGCGGTGCCAAGTGACCGGGACCCTTATCTGACTGAATCTGCCAAGTTCTTGAGCCATTTTCAAACTATTGTTTTATTCGTTTATTTTTGTTAATATTCTGTTATTCATTGATCTGTAATATTCGGTTTGTATTTTAAGGAGTTTCATACTCCAAAATCACTTGTAATAGTTGATTAGGCATTCGGTTGAAAAGAGATACCACTTAAGTTTTGTACCCTACAACAATGATATCTTTGAGAATGTGGTTTTCAAGCCACTTATAACTGTACTCCTTTACATTGTGATACAACGAAAAGTTTAATGGAGCAATGCGGTTGCAGTGGCACAACATCAAAATTGCATGATGCGACGTCTGTTTCTTTCAGGTGGGGTTGGAGAGGGAACAAGGAACTGCTCTCCATCGTCTATCTCAGCCGGATTAAGGTTCAGCGAGCACACTGGATCCTGAATCTTCACCGACCATGGGCTACCCGGGTTGACATCATCGTCTTCCCCTTCTGATTCATCCATGTCATCCCAAACTTCAGTTGTCGAACAATTACTCCAAAAGTTTTAAGACCTTTGAAGAGTTTAGAGGCTTGTTGGAGGTTAATTTGTTGCTTCCTCGTTTGGATTTCCACCCCCCCAATAGGACAATACACAGCACCAACAACAAGATTATCGACAAGCAGATTAGTCTCCATAATGTTATCACCGTGTGCAGTGCAGTTATCATTATCAACATGCTCATCATTCTCCACAATGTTATCATCATGCTCATCATGCTTACCATGTTTACCACTATCAACATTGTCATTAGAGAGGTTAGTAGAGTACCTGCTTTTTGAGCATTCATCCCTCTCAAGTGCCTTAGCTTTTCCAGTCACCACCTGTTCCTCCGTTCCCATTGTCTCCTTTCCTTTTGACTTCTTGGCTCGTGGAGGGGGGCGGGGGGCAATGCCCGTTGTGTAGCACTCCAAGTTGTCGTGGCCAACGTGTTTACAAAAGTTGCAATATTTTAGAAGCTGCTCATATTCCACTTTCTGATGAATTGTGACTCCATTGATTTGTAGGTCAAAGCCCTCCACAAGTGGCTTGGCAAGGTCAATCTTAATGCCAATTCTAGCTTTCGAGAGCTTGGGATTGATTGAACGTGCGGTCATCGATTTGAAGTAGTGTTCCTATCATGTTTGCTACCGCAAATAGAGCATCCTTATGAAACAAATGAGCTGGGAGTTCAGGAAAACATACTCAAACCGGAATAATAGAGGATTCTTGAGCCGGTGTGAATATCGGTGTCCATTTGAAAACCCGCATTGGAAATCCTTGAATGTGCCAAATTCTTCTTAACCATAGATAGGAGAAATTGGCTTCGTTGGATAGACAAATAAGCATATGCTTGGCATTAATCATACTGACGGTAAATGCACCTTTGACTCCCAGTCCGACAATAAGTCGATGCAGGTGCCCAAATGTTTTCCATGGGAGAATTTCCAACTAGAGCCAATCGGAAGGGAGTTGTGAGGGCTTCGGTCTCCGCGTCTGTGAAAACCAGTGTAGGGCCCTTCTCATTAGTCAAGACAGCACTGATAGAGGGCGGTGGCGAATCAGCAAGGAAAAATTTGTGCGAAGCCGTTTGCGGCGCTTTTGAGGAATGAGAGGTTGCATTGACTTCAGCGAACGTTCTTTTTGGAGGATTCGGAGTCGAAAACAGCTGCTAACTCAGTTTCGGGGGTTTGACCGGTTGAGTTGATCGAGTCAACTCGATCAAACTCGATTGACCGCAGTCAACGGCCTGAGTTGGAGATTTTGGTGACTGGTTGGAGCCGTGATCTGAACGGATGGTTGGCTTTGTCATCACAGCGCGAGCCGAGTGGTAGTGGTCCACCTGCGAATGGCGGTCGGACGGCAGTGGAACGGCGGCTCGATTGGCGGCGACGGCGCGATTTGAAGAAGAAAGAGATCTCCGCGTACAAGCTATGAAATTGGACGAGATTGGTCCCAAACGATTTGCTATGAAGAGAGGAAGCCGACGGTACTGGTCTGCGACCGTGGGCCGGCTCACCAGCGGCGAATCGATGGAAAAACGTGGTGATGGTCGTGGATTTAGCCCATCGTCTACGGTGGACGAAGCATCAAATTGCTTAAGGGGAGAACTTGTACTCATCAAGGCGAGTCGAACAGTATGTGGCACGATCGTCAACTCACCGGGAAATGGCCGGATTTTTAAAGAGAAGTAACCGGCGAAACTGTAGCGAAAAACATGCGATTTCAGCAACTTCGGCTGGCGCGTACGGCGACTTTCGGCGGCCGTTCAGTGCACGGCTTGCATGGATGTGACGGATTCCACGAGGCACATCCAGCGGTGGTGCGTGTGTGACCCTACGTGCCGGTCAAACTTTCCGGCGATCGATCGGTGGCGGCGCGGCGATGACGCCGCGAAGAGGTGGGCTGTCTCTTGGTGGTGGTGGTGAGGCTAAAAGAGTGGTGATTTGGTGGTGGTTTGGTGGTGGAAGGTTTAGTGTGTTAAATGTCACACACTTTTAGTGAGAAGTTGAGAGAATTTGCCAAGTGGTTTTGGTTTAGGGTTTTTTTTTTTTTAGTCAAAACACTCGAAGGTGGGGGAGGCTTAGTATCATCAGATGCCGAGAGTAGTAGGAGACAGTGGTTAGAGACATTTCTGATGAGGTGTTGGATGCGGGTGATGGGGAATGAGTGGAGCCATGTATGGGAGTAAAGGAATCTGTCAAGTCTTTGCCAAAGTCTATTTCTCGACCAAGTGAACTGTGCCCCTTCAAATCCAGCATCTTAGAGGCCACAGTCAAGCAGCATGTCGCTAAAGTCCTCCATAGTCTTGACTTTAGGGGCCGCTCCTCCTTTCCTTTCGCTAGCTTCAAGGATAATGTTGAAATCTCCCCCCAGTAGCCAAGGGTTATTGCCGGGGTCAATATTTCTGATGTCATTCCAGAGTTCCCTTCTTTCAGCTCGCGTGTGTTTAGCATAAACCCAAGTGCAAGTGAGGTCATGTGGAAGCAAATTTGTTGAGAGAGGAAGATGGAGGAATTGCTCACTGGAGGTTAAGATGTCACAGTTCATCGAATTATCCATAAAGCACCAAATTTTCGAGTTGACGTTGCTCACTACTTTGTGAAAGCCCAACCTTCTGCATAAAAAAATTTTTATCCAAGTACACTTTAGGTTCTATGATGACAAGTATCTTTGGTTTGTGTTTCTAACACACCAATGGACATGCTTCTGTTTGTGTGGTTCCCCGATACCACGGATGTTTCAGAGCAGTATTTTGATATTATTGAAGGTGAGGTGGGTTGCCACTTTTGACTTTGCTTCTAGTCAAAATTGGTAACTCTGAATGTTTTCTGAGGACTGAGATCGGGCGTGTTTCCCTCTCGCTGCGGCATCTTCCCAAGAGGATTTTGTAGCCGGGGTTTTCTCTTTACTAGGAGGTTCACTGTTTTGGTGGTCGAGATCCTCTTATCTACTTCCACCTAGTTAGATGTCCGGGTCTATGTCATCAACGGATACGAGGTAGAGCTCCATAGGGGCTTGGTTGAGGGTGCACTCGTGGGACTGCTCCTATTCATAGTAACATTATGATTAACTATAGAAAGACACTGGGTAGTGGGTTAAGGGGTTCATTTATATCAGTACATGATTGAGGGGCCGGGGGCACATTAGTGTTCGCATGAGTAAAGTGTGAGTTAGGAAGTTCAGACTGGTACCTGGTCTTTGTGGTCACTTTAGTTTGGAGGTCTCCACTCTTACCTGTGCCTGCATTCCTGTCCACCAAGGCATTTTCAGCTGCACAACCATCTTCACCCTCATCCTCCGCTTGATGGAGCGCATGGAAGGTGTTCTTACTTTCAATGCCGCCAGAGGGAGCACCGTACTCCTTGCGTTTGCTAGGTTCTCAAATTTTGAAGATCACATTTTCAGTTTGTTTGACACTCTTTTCCTTCTATCCCGTTGCCTTGCCTTTTTATTGTTGAGGGAAACGTTGTGGCTTTGGAGCATTCCCTTTGGTGTAGCAGTTTTGTGCTTCATGACCAGCGTGTTTGCACAGCATGCAGTATTTCGGAAGATTTTCAAAAATAACTTTCTGCACTACCTCCTCATTCCCAATTCCAATGACTATCTCCTCTGTCAGTTTGTTAGCAAGATCCACTTCTACACACACTCTAGCTGCCGTGAGCCGAGATTGAAACATAGTAGGTTCATCTAGTTTAAGTGGAGTACCAACAAGGCTTGCTATAGCATATAAAGCATCCTTATGAAATAAATGAGCAGGTAAGGTGGGGAATCGAATCCAAATCGGTGCAAGAGACGATTCCTGTTGTGGCCAGAAGGACGGTGTCCACTTGAAAGTCCGCATGGGGAATCCATCAATATGCCATAATCTTTGAATCCAGAGCTTGGTGTAATCCGCTTCATTTTTCAAGTTGATGAGAACGTGCTTGTTCGTGATCATGGTGATGGTGAATGGTCCTTGTAGTTTCAGCGTTGAGAGCAGTCGATGTATGTTTCGGTAGGGAGGGAAGCCATGTGAAAACTTCCCAACAATAGCAAATTTGTACTACTCTGAGAGTCTTTCTGTTTCAGCAACCGAGAATTGGATTTTCGGTACACCCTGGGATTCCAGTTTTTCTCCCAAATTTGTCGGTGGAGCGCCAGCGAGGTAGGAGTGCTGAATGGCTTTAGGGAACGAGGTCGAAGTGGATTGTGAGTTCACTGTGTCCACGAAGGATTTCTTTGCCTGAATCTGAGTCACCGGCGGGGGTTGTGCAGCCTTGGTCAGAGAGAGATCCTACAAGTTGGGCTGAAGCGTGGCAGCTGATCGAGCTGACCCGCCAGGATTGACTCGGGCGGGCGGACTGCAAACTGGAGGAAATTCATCCAAATTGGGGGCTAGCAAGGGCGTCTCCGGTGGATGCCCAATGCTAACATCGGAGTGGACAGACGTGTCCGCCATGCAATTCGGAGGAGACTGGTGGGTCTCCATCATGAAACGGCCGGTGGGCGGTGGAGATACGATGGTGCGACAAACGACAGAGTGAACGATGTGATCACGGCCAAACCTTAATGAAAATTGTTGAGAGGGGTCTCGTTAGCTTCATCTTAACGAGAGGAATCCAACAGTAGTGGTCTCGAGTCATGGTTCGAAGGCACGACGGAGCTCTGGTAGTCCGAAAGTGGCGTCGACGAAGCCAAGATCGGAAACTGAGGACTCAACCAAACGTTGACGAAAATGGCCAGGAGAGGTCTTGTTGGAACTGCCTGGGCGAGAGGAATCCAACCGTGGTGGTCCGCGATCAAGCCTCGTTCAGACGGTTGAGAAATGACGGCGCGAAGATGGCAGCGGCCGCGAGGCTTGGAACTTTCCGATCTCGTCAACGGGTTGATGAAAATTGCTGGGTAGGGTCACGTCCGAATCGCCTGGACAGGAGGATTCCAATGGTGGTGGTGCGAGACGGTGGGTCGAACGGACGGCGGCGAATTTGACGGCGGAATGGGCGACGGCCACCTCTTGAGCCCAACGCCAACTCGCGATGGAACTTGAAATTGATGGAGGGGAATTATTCGCCTTGTGATGGAGAGTCGATTGGTGTGATCGGTTGCCGGAGATTCACCGGAAATCGGCCGGAATTGTAGAGAGAAGGAGCGACGAAAACTAGGGCGAAAGAAGTGCGATTTCTACAATTTTGAGGATTGATTGCCAGCGCGTCTGGTCTCAGATCAGGAAACGTGCAGCAGATCCCGGATGCTAGTCGGACGGCAAACCCGGTGACGGAGCGAGTGGTCGGATACGTGCCGGAAACGTTTCCGGCGGCCGGCCGATGGCGGCGTCGCGGCGGAGCTGGCGGAGGACTATCTGCTGGCGGTAGCTGATTGGCTGAATTGATGTTGGATTGGTGGTGGTTGGTGGTGGAAGTTTAGTGTGTGAGAATCTCACACACTTCTAGTGAGAAGCGAGAGAAAAATACAAGTTTTATAATGGGTTTAGGGTTTAAGGGTTTTAGGGTTTAGGGTATTAGGGTATTGGGTATTGGGTATTAGGTTTAGGGTATTAGGGTTTAGGGATTAGGGTTTAGGGTTTCGGGTTTGGGGTTTCAGGTTTGGGGTTTGGGGTTTGGGATTTTATAACACATATCCAAGTACATTGATCTCATGTCAAAAATAGAATACTTTTTTTATAAAGATTCATTAAAAGATTAGAAACATATATATCTTTTTTATTTTGAATTGAATTCAGGCATAAAAATAATTATTCTTCCAAATTACTGGTTCGAAACTTTTAAAATATTACATAAATTGAGATGCATGTGTATGAAATATAAATAAATTATTCAAACCTAATTTTGCATCTAAGTTATTAATTTAGTATGAATTATATTCAACATAATTAATTAAACTTGTACTCCTCAATAAATTACACATTGTCGAATCGTAATGATCTTTTTTGTGCTCTTCTGATTATATTTTTTTAGTTAAAAGTATTAGTTAAAAGTATTTATCTCATTGAAAAATTAGTTAGAATAATTATTAATCCCACGTGAATTTAATTGGATATATTTAGTCTCTATTTTCTTTATTTATTTTTTTATTACATATAAAATAAAATTTATAAAAAAATAAGATTTATATTGGTATACTAATTTAATGCTTTAGTGACTTTTTGTATACCTATATTTTTTTTATAAGGAATATAAATATGTGATGCTCATACTCTTAAAATAGTATATTTGTATGTATTTATTTATAAAATGGAGACAAGATATATAAATATATAGATAAAATATTTGGATTTTAATTAAATCTAAATAACAGATGTACATACAAAATTAATTAATAATTTTAGAACTCAATGAACCTATTTTATTAAATTTGTTGCAAGATTGTACAAATTCAATGTTTTCAATTAATATATTTATTAAATTAAGTTAGATAAAAATATTATTAATAAATAAATACACTAAAATTAATATAATAATAAGGATGTTTTGTGGAATCAGCAAATGATAGGAAAACGTTTGCGGTACTGTTCTGAAGAGTACGAAGTAGAAGAAGAAAACGTAAGAGCAGTTTTCAGTACTGTTCTAAAGTTGCTGTAGCGCTTTTCACCATACTACCCGTTGACTTCTTCGTTAGTTGCGCTTATAAATACCTCCTCCTAAACACTTCTTTAATCTACTCAAAGAATTGAAGGAGAAACATTCGGAGAAGGAACATGAAAAGAATAGGGAATTCAGTCAACCGTTCTCAGTTGCTCCATGGCAGGTATATTCTTTTCTCTTTCTTTTGTTTTCTTTTGAACCAATCATTTAACTTTTCCAGTGACAAAAAAACTGTGATATGAAACAAGATTTTACAGTAATTCAAGAAACCAAGTATTTTGAAATCAAAGATTCAACAACTTTTAAGTTTTCTTTAAAAGATTTCAAGAAATTGATTAAAAGATTCAAGAAATTTTAAGGTTTCTGTCAAGAAATCATGGATTCTTGAATTCAAGAAGTTAATGTTTTTGTCAAGAATTTCAAGAAACAAAGAGTCTTAAACTCAAAGATTCAACAAGTTTATGTTTCTTGTTGGTTTCATGTAGAGCCATCAATGATTTTACTTTAGTTTCTGATACTATTCTTGTTATTGATACTGTTCTCGGATCATTGCTAATTTGCAGTTCTTCTTTTACATTGTTTAGTGGCAAAACCAGAATATATTTTTCATTATTTATTCACGATCTGAACTACGTATAAATGCCCAATACATGTGATTCACTACTACTAATTTCCTGCTTAGCATGCATGCATTTGTGGCTATTACTTTACAAGCTTTCTCAGTTTCAATTTCACTTGTAGTTTATCTACATTCCACAAACATATTCTAGATATTCAAACAATGTGGTGAGGAATACTTTGTGCATCCATGGGCCTTTATTATCAAACTTAAACTTCTGAATTTGTTGGCTATCCTTGCACATCGACTTTTGTGCACCTTTTTGTTAAAAAAAAATGATGGAGCACTTTCCCTGGGCTCTTGACTTGTTCAACCAACTACTTTCTCCTGCTTTAGTTTATTAAGTCACCTATTTGTTTATGAAGGTATGAGTTGGGTTGGGCATGGGATAGATCTGGCCCGTAGCTTGGCGGGGCAAATTCGGATGGCATATGCGACCCTCTCTGTGGGTCATATATGCAACCGGGTTTTGCAGCCATGGCGGTGCTTGTATCTCATGCCCGTTGTTCCCAAACCTGCGCCTCTCTCAGTTTTTTTATTGCTTGGTTTCTTTCTCTCTCGGTTTAGGATGTAAGGTTTCTGAATCACACAGATTGCTAATCATGATTATTGAATTTCTTGATTGTTGGTATCCTTTTTCCATATATATGTTGGATGACTAATATTTTGTGGAGGGTTCCAACTAATGGTTAAAGTGGCAATTTCTTAATGTTGAGAATGATTAAAAAGGGTACTCGAATGTAATCTGTGCGAACACTTTGGAAGGATATCATGTTGCTATTCATCTTTTTCATATGGATTCATGTTCGTGTGGCAAATATGCATACATTCACACACTTGCTCCTGCCTCCAGTAACGCAATTGCAATTGATCAAAGTTGCACCTGAAATTACTTTGACTTTCACTGATTGTCTTCTTTCATGCTCATACCTTGTCATGCTTTGGCTTTAATGGGTTTTCCTTTCATGCTAATTCCATTTGTCCTGAGTAACAGCTTCCTCATTTATAGTGAAGCAAGATGCTGAACTGTTCTTTAATGTGCCATTATATTTTGCAGCCATCCTCAGAAGGATGTTAATAAGAGTCACCTTTCTCTTACCCGAGTATGTATGCATTTATACAGTCAATGGGTATATGATCGTTGATCAAATGAATTCAACAAAATAATTCACTTGTTTTTGCAGGATGACAGATCTG
Source organism: Sesamum indicum (assembly GCF_026168435.1). Taxonomy (NCBI): domain Eukaryota; kingdom Viridiplantae; phylum Streptophyta; class Magnoliopsida; order Lamiales; family Pedaliaceae; genus Sesamum; species Sesamum indicum. Next base: position 53,284 of record NC_142657.1, on the reverse strand, counting down.
GAGCTTACAGGAGCTTCTTAGGCTTTATGTTAGGAACTTAAATTCCAATTCCAACTCACAACTCCTTGACGTCCATCAATTAGCTCGTATGCTGCCATCTTCAAGCAATTGCAGGTGATGTTCTCTTGAGCCTACTGTCTCCCTTGCACTGGTTTTAAAGTTACTATTAACTTCCACTAAATGCCTATGATGTTCATTTGTGCTATGGTTTGGTAGACTGTTGGAAGGTCATACATGGCACAAGCCAGATTATTTCATGCAATTAGTGAATTGCATCATATGATTTGCGAATATCCTCTTTTGCAATGACATTTCTAGGTTACTCCTTTCCAAATATTCAATTGTTCATTTATTTAGAAGCATGATGCTAACACGTTATTTTTTTAATGTATCCTATCTTGCAGCCATCCCCAAAAGAGGCATCATCTCTCTGTTACTAGAGTATGTCTTCATTCAAACAATCAATGGGATTTTGGAGATAGAAATAATATTGAAAAATATTTTCCTTGTCATGCAGGATGGCGAATGTGGTACTGATTTCAGGAGATTTATTGGTGCTGAGCCAATTTGTCATGCAGAATACATTATACAACCTGAAACAAGACCAGCTGATGCAGGTAGATACTTGTTCTTTCCTAGTGAGCAGTATATTGGTTATCGTTTGGCATCTACACTAATCCATCCGGTGTGGTGGTTAAATTACTTGCATTGCATGTATTTTCATATCCAAATAGATGCAAGAATGCCAGAGCAAGGGCGTCTTAAGCTACGTGTCAGGAATCTGAATTCGAAGTCACAACTACTTGGTATTGATCAATTAGCTCACCTGCTTTCATCATCAAGCAATTTGCAGGTGATGTTCCTTTGAGTCTACTTTCTTGGCTGATTCAAAAGTTATTATGGATACACAATACCTTATCATGGTGAGCCAATTTGTCATGCAGAATACATTATAGAACCTGAAACAACACCAGTTGATGCAGGTTTGTATAGATGCTTGTTCTTTCCTAGTGAGCAGTATATTGTTATCGTTCGGCATCTACACTAATCCATTCGGTGTGCTCGTTAAATTACTTGCATTGCATGTGTTTTCATATCCAAATAGATGCAAGAATGCCAGAGCGAGGGCGTCTTAAGCTACGTGTCAGGAATCTGAATTCCAATTCACAACTACTTGATATTGATCAATTAGCTCACCTGCTGTCATCATTAGGCAATTGCAGGTGATGTTCCTTTGAGTCTACTTTCTCTGCTGATCAAAAGTTATTATGGATACACAATACCTTATCATGTTCATCTGTCCTATGGAGAGGTGACATAGGGCAAGGTCTTAATTCACATAAGTGAAGATGATTGTTATTAAGCTGGAAGTTTGTATGGAATTAGGGTATTCCGCTACTATTATAATTTCTCGTACTTAACATTTCACTAACTTTTTTCTTGGTTAACGTTTTTTTAATTTGAAAGACTATCAATTATTCATTTATAGTGAAGCAAGACGCTGAACTGTTCTTTAATGTGCCATTATATCTTGCAGCCATCCTCAGAAGGATGTTAATAAGAGTCACCTTTCTCTTTCCCGAGTATGTATGCATTTATACAGTCAATGGGTATAGGATCATCGATCAAATGAAGTTAACAAAATAATTCACTTGTTTTTGCTGGATGACAGATCCGGAACTAGTCCGAGTATATCTACTGCTGCCGAGCCAACTCGTAATGAACCAAAAGCAGACAATATAATGTGGGAACTGGTAATACTGGATCACTTTACATGCTCTTTCCTCTATCTTTTCCTGGTGTGCTTTACACTTTTTATCATTTCACTACGACTGCTGGTGATGATTCAGTTTGCTTGCTGAAAACTTGCATAAAATTTTATTGGCTTGTTATGAAAGTCGTTGGCGGATAACTTGAACCGAAAATATAGAATAAGAATATCTTTGAGAAGATCTGGCATAATGACAAAATCTTGAAGTGGTTGGTGTGTTATTAGAATCTGAAGCTAAAATGTAATTTAATTGAACTCCACGAGTACTTCATATTAATATTGAAATCACAGAAACAAAACTTTGCATTTGCGCAATCTGCGAGGGAGACCAGAAAAATTGATATTAAGTTGGCTTTTCAATGTGTAAAGGTTCCTTTGAAGATGGTGCAAAGGGAGGAACTTGGATTTAGTCTTAGGGTCCTAATGTGGGATGTTTGTGATGCTAGACAAGTTTCAAAGTTAAGCTGGTGTTACAACAAATACAGAGAGTTACCATTTTGCAAGATGTGTCTAACCAAATTTAGCTCACATGATTATCATGCTATGATTGCTCTAGGGAACTATGTGAAAAGCCTCTTAAATTGAGATTCAAAATTTGCTGGCTGCTTCATAATAGAGTCCATTGTTGATGTGCTGGTATTAGGCTCTTCAACAAGTTCCAATTCTACAAGTTTTAATTCCAGCTTCTGAATCCAAGAACTTATGCTGGTGCATGAAGCGACATGAGCTGCTAATGTTTTATCAAGCATGGTGTTAAGTAACATCTTCTGAATTTCATGGCTGCTTGTTGGCTTGCAGAAAATGTCGAATCGGGTAGATTGATTTTGGCAACCGTAACATCCAAAACCAGCTCAAAGGTTGGAACATCCAATGCTTATGGTGATCGTGGACTTCCATCATAGCAAGGAACATAGTTGCATCTTCAGTACGTTTTCATGTGGTTTAATTGCTTAATTTTTTGAATAATTGCTTATATTTTGATCAATATCTTGTTCCTGTAGAGGGGTGCTCCTACCAAAGGACCAAGACAAGATTGATCGTGTGTGTTCACGACATCAACATTCAGTCAAACGCTTTGCTGAATGTGAATGACTCAAGCAAGGTAACATAAATTTGGCAGTTGACATACAAGGTATGGCTTTTTCTTTTTGGTTGTTATGCTTGATGTATTTCTTTTTGGGTTAATTTTGTGCGATTGATGTCTTTTGATTCTTTTTGTCTTTTCACTGTTAGTGATTGTGGGTTTTTTGTGATTGGTTTGTGCTTTTTGGGGTTTTATTCAGAATTATTTACGTGTTTGTGTTTTTTGTGTTCTCATTGTTTTTGTGATGTAGGGTTGTGTTGTTTGCTTTGTTTGTGTAATTTATTTTGTGTTTTCGTTGTATTTGTGCTCTTTGTAGTGTAATTTGACATGTGATTGTGGTTTGTCTTCTGATTGACTATGATTGTGGGTTTTTTTGTGAGTGTTGTGTGATTTTTGGATTTTTATTGTTTATGTGACTGTTTGTATTCTGATTGTTTGATTGTTCTTGGTTGTGGGCTTGTTTAGTTACTTGAATTGTTGTGGGTTTTGGTGCAATTTGACTTAATTGTTCGAACTTGTTTCTTGGATGAGATCTTTTGTGTTCTAAATAGTTTATGTGATTATGGGTTGTTTGTATCTTTGTGTGATTTTGGTTTGTCTTCTTATTCTTTTTGTGATCGTGAGTTTGTCTTATGATTTATTCGTGATTGTGGGTACTTTTTGGATTGATTGTTTTGTGATTTGTGGGATTTTATTGTGATTGTATTTGATTGTGTTGTTTGTGATTCTCGATTGCTTTTGTGGGTTATGATTCTTGAATTTCTAGTTTCTTGGAATTTATTTTAATTTTGTCTTGTAATTAGTTTTGTGATTGTGGGCTTGTGCAACTCGTGTGATATTTGAATTAGTTTCTTGGACCTTTCTTTGTTGTCGTGATTATTCACTTTTTTTGGGTGAATTTGGTGTGATTGATGTTCCAATATTTGGTTAGTTTTCTTGGTGTTTGAATATTTTGATGTTCGAATGGAATTTCAGTAATTAATTATGTGATTGTGGGTTTTTTTTTTGATTGATTGTTGTGCGATTTGTGGGATTTCATTCTGGTTGTTTATGTGATTGTGGTGTTTGTGTTCCCATTGTATTTATGCTGTTTGTAGTGTAATTTGACCTGTGATTGTGGTTTGTCTTTTGATTGACTATTATTCTGGGTTTTTTTGTGAGTGTTGTGTGATTTCGGGATTTTTATTGTTTATGTGACAGTTTGTATTCTGATTTTTTGATTGTTCTTGGTTGTGGGCTTGTTTAGTTACTTGAATTGTGTGACTAATGTCTTATGATCTTTTTTTCTTATGATTGTTCGTGATTGTGGGTGTTTTTGTGATTGTTGTGTGATTTGTGGGTTTTCATTCACATTTTTTATGTTGTTTGTGCTTTTTGTGTTTTGATTGTTTTTGTGACTGTGTGTTGTGTTGGTTCGCATTGTTTGTGTGACTTATTGTTGGTTTTGGTGCAATTTGATGACCTATTTGTTTGTTCTTGTTTGTTGGATTCGATCTTTTGTTTCTAATTAGTTTGTGATTGTGGGATGCCTTTTGTGATTCTTGATTGTTTCTTGTGGATTATGATTCTTGAATTTTTAGTTTCTTGGAATTTTATTTTAATTTTGTCTTGTAATTAGTTTTATGATTGTGGGTTTGTGGTGCAAGTGATATGATATTTGAATCAGTTTCTTTTGTGGTGTGATTATTGATTTTTTCTTTTGGGTTAATTTGGTCTATTGATGTTCTAAATGTTTGGTTAGTTTTCTCGATGTTTGATTATTTTGATGTTCTAACGGAATTTTAGCTTAGTTTTGTGATTGAGGGTTTGCCGTGCAACTGGCTTGATATTTGATATTTGAATCTGTTTCTTGGACTTTTCTATTTGGTTGTGATTCTTGATATTATTTGGTTAATTTGGTCCAATTAAAGTTCTAATATTCACTTAGTTTTCTTGGTGTTTGATTCTTTTGAGTGTTGTAATGGGATTTCATCCCCTTGCTATTATTGAGACGTAGTTTCATGGAGCTATGTATTTCGATGTTGGTAGCAGTGTTTGAAGCAGGAGCATTGTGGTTAACGTAATTTTATAGTTTCATGGGCTTGCTGCTGCCCATCTTGACGAAACGGTCAACAGTAGTTCGCTTCACAAAATTCTTTTTCCTTGCATCCTTGTTTCATGTATTGTTGACCTTGTTGCTTTTTCTTCCCTATAGGTCGCTTGTGTAAGTGCTGCTCTCAAGGACACCAAGTTTGGCGCGTAAGGGCGCAAAGATCTTTTTGACTTGTTGTCAAGACAACTTGCTCGACGGTCCGATTTTCCTCATGCTATACATCTGCTAAAACCCTGTGCATCTGCTATGAGGGTATTTTCTCCAGCAAAGTTAAATTTGTCCTGTGGAGTTTTCACTGGTTTGCATGCGTGTCTACTTCAGTATTTCTCATGATATTGTATGGTTAACTTTTCCCTTGGGTTAATCAGCCAGATGTTCGTAAAGTTGTTGAACCATGCTTTAGTGAAATATTCAGGGTTTGTGGACGTGAAATGTCATGTAAGCCGCAAAGTTCTAGCGCTTTGTTAGAGATCTCTTGACTTCCTCATGGATAATAATTGTATCTAAGTTGTTCCTCTTGTAGGTGACACAAGTTTTGAAAAATGTACAAGGTTCTTCTTTAGCTATTGATGTCGAACAACTGTAACCATATAAGGTTTTCAAGGTAATTCTATTAAAAGTTTTTCGATCTTCCAAATCTGAATTTCATGGCTGCTTGTTGGCTTGCAGAAAATATCGAATCGAGTAGATTGATTTTAGCAACCATATCATCCAAAACCAGCTCAAAGGTTGGAAAATCCAATGCTTATGGTGATTGTGTAATTCCATCATGGTAAGGGAACATAGTTGCTACTTCAGTACGTTTTCATGTGGTTGAATTGCTTAATTTTTGAATCATGACATATGTTTTTATCAATATCTTAGTTCGTGTAGAGAGGTGCTCCTACCAAAGGACCAAGACAAGATTGATCGTGTCTGTTCACGACATCAACATTCACTCACATGCTTTGCTGAATTTGAATGACTCAAACAAGGTAACATAAATTTGGCAGTTGACACACAAGGTATGACTTTTTCTTTTTGGTTGTTATGCTTGATGTATTTCTTTTTGAGTTAATTTTGTCCGATTGATGTCTTTTGATTCTTTTTGTCTTTTGATTGTTAGTGATTGTGGATTTTTTGTGATTGGTATGTGATTTTTGGGGTTTTATTGATTTCTCGTACTTATCATTTCACTAACTTTTTTCTTGCTTAAGGTATTTTTAATTTGAAAGACGTCAATCATTCATTTATAGTGAAGCAAGATGCTGAACTGTTCTTTAATGTGCCATTATATTTTGCAGTCATCCTCAGAAGGATGTTAATAAGAGTCACCTTTCTCTTACCCGAGTATGTATGCATTTATACAGTCAATGGGTATAGGATCGTTGATCAAATGAATTCAACAAAATAATTCACTTGTTTTTGCAGCATGACAGATCTGGAGCTTACAGGAGCTTCTTAGGCTTTATGTTAGGAACTTGAATTCCAATTCCAACTCACAACTCCTTGACGTTCGTCAATTAGCTCGTATGCTGCCATCTTCAAGCAATTGCAGGTGATGTTCTCTTGAGCCTACTGTCTCCCTTGCACTGGTTTTAAAGTTACTATTAACTTCCACTAAATGCCTATGATGTTCATTTGTGCTATGGTTTGGTAGACTGTTGGAAGGTCATACATGGCACAAGCCAGATTATTTCATGCAATTAGTGAAATGCATCATATGATTTGCGAATATCCTCTTTTGCAATGACATTTCTAGGTTACTCCTTTCCAAATATTCAATTGTTCATTTATTTAGAAGCATGATGCTAACACGTTATTTTTTTAATGTGCCATCCTATCTTGCAGCCATCCCCAAACGAGGCATCATCTCTGTGTTACTAGAGTATGTCTTCATTCATACAATCAATGGGATTTTGGAGATAGAAATAATATTGAAAAATATTTTCCTTGTCATGCAGGATGGTGAATGTGGTACTCATTGCACGAGATTTATTGGTGCTGAGCCAATTTGTCGTGCAGAATACACTATACAACCTGAAACAAGACCAGGTAGATATTTGTTCTTTCCTAGTGAGCAGTATATTGGTTATCGTTTGGCATCTACACTAATCCATCCGGTGTGCTGGTTAAATTACTTGCATTGCATGTGTTTTCATATCCAAATAGATGCAAGAATGCCAGAGCAAGGGCGTCTTAAGCTACGTGTCAGGAATCTGAATTCCAAGTCACAACTACTTGGTATTGATCAATTAGCTCACCTGCTGTCATCATCAGGGCAATTGCAGGTGATGTTCCTTCGAGTCTACTTTCTCTGCTGATTCAAAAGTTATCATGGATACACAATACCTTATCATGGTGAGCCAATTTGTCATGCAGAATACATTATAGAACCTGAAACAACACCAGCTGATGCAGGTTTGTATACATGCTTGTTCTTTCCTAGTGAGCAGTATATTGGTTATCGTTCGACATGTATACTAATCCATCCGGTGTGCTGGTTAAATTACTTGCATTGCATGTGTTTTCATATCCAAATAGATGCAAGAATGCCAGAGCAAGGGCATCTTAAGCCACGTGTCAGGAATTTGAATTCCAAGTCACAACTACTTGGTATTGATCAATTAGCTCACCTGCTGTCATCATCAGGCAATTGCAGGTGATGTTCCTTTGAGTCTACATTCTCGGCTGATTCAAAAGTTATCATGCATACACAATACCTTATCATGGTGAGCCAATTTGTCATGCAGAATACACCATACAACCTGAAACTACACGAGCTGATGCAGGTTTGTATAGATGCTTGTTCTTTCCTAGTGAGCTCTGTATTGGTTATCGTTCGGCATCTACACTAATCCATTCGGTGTGCTGGTTAAATTACTTGCATTGCATTTGTTTTCATATCCAGATAGATGCAAGAATGCCAGAGCGAGGGCGTCTTAAGCTACGTGTCAGGAATTTGAATTCCAAGTCAGAACTACTTGGTATTGGTCCATTAGCTCACCTGCTGTCATCATCAGGCAATTAATTGCAGGTGATGTTCCTTCGAGTCTACTTTCTCTGCTCATTCAAAAGTTTTCATGGATACACAATACCTTATCATGGTGAGCCAATTTGTCATGCAGAATACACTATAGCACCTGAAACAACACCAGCTGATGCAGGTTTGTATAGATGCTTGTTCTAGCAGTATATTGGTTATCGTTCGGCATCTACACTAATCCATCCGGTGTGGTGGTTAAATTACTTGCATTGCATGTGTTTTCATATCCAAATAGATGCAAGAATGCCAGAGCAAGGGCGTCTTAAGCTACGTGTCAGGAATCTGAATTCGAAGTCACAACTACTTGGTATTGATCAATTAGCTCACCTGCTTTCATCATCAGGCAATTTGCAGGTGATGTTCCTTTGAGTCTACTTTCTTGGCTGATTCAAAAGTTATTATGGATACACAATACCTTATCATGGTGAGCCAATTTGTCATGCAGAATACATTATAGAACCTGAAACAACACCAGCTGATGCAGGTTTGTATACATGCTTGTTCTTTCCTAATGAGCAGTATATTGTTATCGTTCGGCATCTACACTAATCCATTCGGTGTGCTCGTTAAATTACTTGCATTGCATGTGTTTTCATATCCAAATAGATGCAAGAATGCCAGAGCGAGGGCGTCTTAAGCTACGTGTCAGGAATCTGAATTCCAATTCACAACTACTTGATATTGATCAATTAGCTCACCTGCTGTCATCATTAGGCAATCGCAGGTGATGTTCCTTTGAGTCTACTTTCTCTGCTGATCAAAAGTTATTATGGATACACAATACCTTATCATGTTCATCTGTCCTATGGAGAGGTGACATAGGGCAAGGTCTTAATTCACATAAGTGAAGATGATTGTTATTAAGCTGGAAGTTTGTATGGAATTAGGGTATTCCGCTACTATTATAATTTCTCGTACTTAACATTTCACTAACTTTTTTCTTGGTTAACGTTTTTTTAAGTTGAAAGACTATCAATTATTCATTTATAGTGAAGCAAGACGCTGAACTGTTCTTTAATGTGCCATTATATCTTGCAGCCATCCTCAGAAGGATGTTAATAAGAGTCACCTTTCTCTTTCCCGAGTATGTATGCATTTATACAGTCAATGGGTATAGGATCATCGATCAAATGAAGTTAACAAAATAATTCACTTGTTTTTGCTGGATGACAGATCCGGAACTAGTCCGAGTATATCTACTGCTGCCGAGCCAACTCGTAATGAACCAAAAGCAGACAATATAATGTGGGAACTGGTAATACTGGATCACTTTACATGCTCTTTCCTCTATCTTTTCCTGGTGTGCTTTACACTTTTTATCATTTCACTACGACTGCTGGTGATGATTCAGTTTGCTTGCTGAAAACTTGCATAAAATTTTATTGGCTTGTTATGAAAGTCGTTGGCGGATAACTTGAACCGAAAATATAGAATAAGAATATCTTTGAGAAGATCTGGCATAATGACAAAATCTTGAAGTGGTTGGTGTGTTATTAGAATCTGAAGCTAAAATGTAATTTAATTGAACTCCACGAGTACTTCATATTAATATTGAAATCACAGAAACAAAACCTTGCATTTGCGCAATCTGCGAGGGAGACCAGAAAAATTGATATTAAGTTGGCTTTTCAATGTGTAAAGGTTCCTTTAAAGATGGTGCAAAGGGAGGAACTTGGATTTAGTCTTAGGGTCCTAATGTGGGATGTTTGTGATGCTAGACAAGTTTCAAAGTTAAGCTGGTGTTACAACAAATACAGAGAGTTACCATTTTGCAAGATGTGTCTAACCAAATTTAGCTCACATGATTATCATGCTATGATTGCTCTAGGGAACTATGTGAAAAGCCTCTTAAATTGAGATTCAAAATTTGCTGGCTGCTTCATAATAGAGTCCATTGTTGATGTGCTGGTATTAGGCTCTTCAACAAGTTCCAATTCTACAAGTTTTAATTCCAGCTTCTGAATCCAAGAACTTATGCTGGTGCATGAAGCGACATGAGCTGCTAATGTTTTATCAAGCATGGTGTTAAGTAACATCTTCTGAATTTCATGGCTGCTTGTTGGCTTGCAGAAAATGTCGAATCGGGTAGATTGATTTTGGCAACCGTAACATCCAAAACCAGCTCAAAGGTTGGAACATCCAATGCTTATGGTGATCGTGGACTTCCATCATAGCAAGGAACATAGTTGCATCTTCAGTACGTTTTCATGTGGTTTAATTGCTTAATTTTTTGAATAATTGCTTATATTTTGATCAATATCTTGTTCCTGTAGAGGGGTGCTCCTACCAAAGGACCAAGACAAGATTGATCGTGTGTGTTCACGACATCAACATTCAGTCAAACGCTTTGCTGAATGTGAATGACTCAAGCAAGGTAACATAAATTTGGCAGTTGACATACAAGGTATGGCTTTTTCTTTTTGGTTGTTATGCTTGATGTATTTCTTTTTGGGTTAATTTTGTGCGATTGATGTCTTTTGATTCTTTTTGTCTTTTCACTGTTAGTGATTGTGGGTTTTTTGTGATTGGTTTGTGCTTTTTGGGGTTTTATTCAGAATTATTTACGTGTTTGTGTTTTTTGTGTTCTCATTGTTTTTGTGATGTAGGGTTGTGTTGTTTGCTTTGTTTGTGTAATTTATTTTGTGTTTTCGTTGTATTTGTGCTCTTTGTAGTGTAATTTGACATGTGATTGTGGTTTGTCTTCTGATTGACTATGATTGTGGGTTTTTTTGTGAGTGTTGTGTGATTTTTGGATTTTTATTGTTTATGTGACTGTTTGTATTCTGATTGTTTGATTGTTCTTGGTTGTGGGCTTGTTTAGTTACTTGAATTGTTGTGGGTTTTGGTGCAATTTGACTTAATTGTTCGAACTTGTTTCTTGGATGAGATCTTTTGTGTTCTAAATAGTTTATGTGATTATGGGTTGTTTGTATCTTTGTGTGATTTTGGTTTGTCTTCTTATTCTTTTTGTGATCGTGAGTTTGTCTTATGATTTATTCGTGATTGTGGGTACTTTTTGGATTGATTGTTTTGTGATTTGTGGGATTTTATTGTGATTGTATTTGATTGTGTTGTTTGTGATTCTCGATTGCTTTTGTGGGTTATGATTCTTGAATTTCTAGTTTCTTGGAATTTATTTTAATTTTGTCTTGTAATTAGTTTTGTGATTGTGGGCTTGTGCAACTCGTGTGATATTTGAATTAGTTTCTTGGACCTTTCTTTGTTGTCGTGATTATTCACTTTTTTTGGGTGAATTTGGTGTGATTGATGTTCCAATATTTGGTTAGTTTTCTTGGTGTTTGAATATTTTGATGTTCGAATGGAATTTCAGTAATTAATTATGTGATTGTGGGTTTTTTTTTTGATTGATTGTTGTGCGATTTGTGGGATTTCATTCTGGTTGTTTATGTGATTGTGGTGTTTGTGTTCCCATTGTATTTATGCTGTTTGTAGTGTAATTTGACCTGTGATTGTGGTTTGTCTTTTGATTGACTATTATTCTGGGTTTTTTTGTGAGTGTTGTGTGATTTCGGGATTTTTATTGTTTATGTGACAGTTTGTATTCTGATTTTTTGATTGTTCTTGGTTGTGGGCTTGTTTAGTTACTTGAATTGTGTGACTAATGTCTTATGATCTTTTTTTCTTATGATTGTTCGTGATTGTGGGTGTTTTTGTGATTGTTGTGTGATTTGTGGGTTTTCATTCACATTTTTTATGTTGTTTGTGCTTTTTGTGTTTTGATTGTTTTTGTGACTGTGTGTTGTGTTGGTTCGCATTGTTTGTGTGACTTATTGTTGGTTTTGGTGCAATTTGATGACCTATTTGTTTGTTCTTGTTTGTTGGATTCGATCTTTTGTTTCTAATTAGTTTGTGATTGTGGGATGCCTTTTGTGATTCTTGATTGTTTCTTGTGGATTATGATTCTTGAATTTTTAGTTTCTTGGAATTTTATTTTAATTTTGTCTTGTAATTAGTTTTGTGATTGTGGGTTTGTGGTGCAAGTGATATGATATTTGAATCAGTTTCTTTTGTGGTGTGATTATTGATTTTTTCTTTTGGGTTAATTTGGTCTATTGATGTTCTAAATGTTTGGTTAGTTTTCTCGATGTTTGATTATTTTGATGTTCTAACGGAATTTTAGCTTAGTTTTGTGATTGAGGGTTTGCCGTGCAACTGGCTTGATATTTGATATTTGAATCTGTTTCTTGGACTTTTCTATTTGGTTGTGATTCTTGATATTATTTGGTTAATTTGGTCCAATTAAAGTTCTAATATTCACTTAGTTTTCTTGGTGTTTGATTCTTTTGAGTGTTGTAATGGGATTTCATCCCCTTGCTATTATTGAGACGTAGTTTCATGGAGCTATGTATTTCGATGTTGGTAGCAGTGTTTGAAGCAGGAGCATTGTGGTTAACGTAATTTTATAGTTTCATGGGCTTGCTGCTGCCCATCTTGACGAAACGGTCAACAGTAGTTCGCTTCACAAAATTCTTTTTCCTTGCATCCTTGTTTCATGTATTGTTGACCTTGTTGCTTTTTCTTCCCTATAGGTCGCTTGTGTAAGTGCTGCTCTCAAGGACACCAAGTTTGGCGCGTAAGGGCGCAAAGATCTTTTTGACTTGTTGTCAAGACAACTTGCTCGACGGTCCGATTTTCCTCATGCTATACATCTGCTAAAACCCTGTGCATCTGCTATGAGGGTATTTTCTCCAGCAAAGTTAAATTTGTCCTGTGGAGTTTTCACTGGTTTGCATGCGTGTCTACTTCAGTATTTCTCATGATATTGTATGGTTAACTTTTCCCTTGGGTTAATCAGCCAGATGTTCGTAAAGTTGTTGAACCATGCTTTAGTGAAATATTCAGGGTTTGTGGACGTGAAATGTCATGTAAGCCGCAAAGTTCTAGCGCTTTGTTAGAGATCTCTTGACTTCCTCATGGATAATAATTGTATCTAAGTTGTTCCTCTTGTAGGTGACACAAGTTTTGAAAAATGTACAAGGTTCTTCTTTAGCTATTGATGTCGAACAACTGTAACCATATAAGGTTTTCAAGGTAATTCTATTAAAAGTTTTTCGATCTTCCAAATCTGAATTTCATGGCTGCTTGTTGGCTTGCAGAAAATATCGAATCGAGTAGATTGATTTTAGCAACCATATCATCCAAAACCAGCTCAAAGGTTGGAAAATCCAATGCTTATGGTGATTGTGTAATTCCATCATGGTAAGGGAACATAGTTGCTACTTCAGTACGTTTTCATGTGGTTGAATTGCTTAATTTTTGAATCATGACATATGTTTTTATCAATATCTTAGTTCGTGTAGAGAGGTGCTCCTACCAAAGGACCAAGACAAGATTGATCGTGTCTGTTCACGACATCAACATTCACTCACATGCTTTGCTGAATTTGAATGACTCAAACAAGGTAACATAAATTTGGCAGTTGACACACAAGGTATGACTTTTTCTTTTTGGTTGTTATGCTTGATGTATTTCTTTTTGAGTTAATTTTGTCCGATTGATGTCTTTTGATTCTTTTTGTCTTTTGATTGTTAGTGATTGTGGATTTTTTGTGATTGGTATGTGATTTTTGGGGTTTTATTGATTTCTCGTACTTATCATTTCACTAACTTTTTTCTTGCTTAAGGTATTTTTAATTTGAAAGACGTCAATCATTCATTTATAGTGAAGCAAGATGCTGAACTGTTCTTTAATGTGCCATTATATTTTGCAGTCATCCTCAGAAGGATGTTAATAAGAGTCACCTTTCTCTTACCCGAGTATGTATGCATTTATACAGTCAATGGGTATAGGATCGTTGATCAAATGAATTCAACAAAATAATTCACTTGTTTTTGCAGCATGACAGATCTGGAGCTTACAGGAGCTTCTTAGGCTTTATGTTAGGAACTTGAATTCCAATTCCAACTCACAACTCCTTGACGTCCGTCAATTAGCTCGTATGCTGCCATCTTCAAGCAATTGCAGGTGATGTTCTCTTGAGCCTACTGTCTCCCTTGCACTGGTTTTAAAGTTACTATTAACTTCCACTAAATGCCTATGATGTTCATTTGTGCTATGGTTTGGTAGACTGTTGGAAGGTCATACATGGCACAAGCCAGATTATTTCATGCAATTAGTGAAATGCATCATATGATTTGCGAATATCCTCTTTTGCAATGACATTTCTAGGTTACTCCTTTCCAAATATTCAATTGTTCATTTATTTAGAAGCATGATGCTAACACGTTATTTTTTTAATGTGCCATCCTATCTTGCAGCCATCCCCAAACGAGGCATCATCTCTGTGTTACTAGAGTATGTCTTCATTCATACAATCAATGGGATTTTGGAGATAGAAATAATATTGAAAAATATTTTCCTTGTCATGCAGGATGGTGAATGTGGTACTCATTGCACGAGATTTATTGGTGCTGAGCCAATTTGTCGTGCAGAATACACTATACAACCTGAAACAAGACCAGGTAGATATTTGTTCTTTCCTAGTGAGCAGTATATTGGTTATCGTTTGGCATCTACACTAATCCATCCGGTGTGCTGGTTAAATTACTTGCATTGCATGTGTTTTCATATCCAAATAGATGCAAGAATGCCAGAGCAAGGGCGTCTTAAGCTACGTGTCAGGAATCTGAATTCCAAGTCACAACTACTTGGTATTGATCAATTAGCTCACCTGCTGTCATCATCAGGGCAATTGCAGGTGATGTTCCTTCGAGTCTACTTTCTCTGCTGATTCAAAAGTTATCATGGATACACAATACCTTATCATGGTGAGCCAATTTGTCATGCAGAATACACCATACAACCTGAAACTACACGAGCTGATGCAGGTTTGTATAGATGCTTGTTCTTTCCTAGTGAGCTCTGTATTGGTTATCGTTCGGCATCTACACTAATCCATTCGGTGTGCTGGTTAAATTACTTGCATTGCATTTGTTTTCATATCCAGATAGATGCAAGAATGCCAGAGCGAGGGCGTCTTAAGCTACGTGTCAGGAATTTGAATTCCAAGTCAGAACTACTTGGTATTGGTCCATTAGCTCACCTGCTGTCATCATCAGGCAATTAATTGCAGGTGATGTTCCTTCGAGTCTACTTTCTCTGCTCATTCAAAAGTTTTCATGGATACACAATACCTTATCATGGTGAGCCAATTTGTCATGCAGAATACACTATAGCACCTGAAACAACACCAGCTGATGCAGGTTTGTATAGATGCTTGTTCTAGCAGTATATTGGTTATCGTTCGGCATCTACACTAATCCATCCGGTGTGGTGGTTAAATTACTTGCATTGCATGTGTTTTCATATCCAAATAGATGCAAGAATGCCAGAGCAAGGGCGTCTTAAGCTACGTGTCAGGAATCTGAATTCGAAGTCACAACTACTTGGTATTGATCAATTAGCTCACCTGTTGTCATCATCAGGCAATTTGCAGGTGATGTTCCTTTGAGTCTACTTTCTTGGCTGATTCAAAAGTTATTATGGATACACAATACCTTATCATGGTGAGCCAATTTGTCATGCAGAATACATTATAGAACCTGAAACAACACCAGCTGATGCAGGTTTGTATAGATGCTTGTTCTTTCCTAGTGAGCAGTATATTGGTTATCGTTCGGCATCTACACTAATCCATTCGGTGTGCTCGTTAAATTACTTGCATTGCATGTGTTTTCATATCCAAATAGATGCAAGAATGCCAGAGCGAGGGCGTCTTAAGCTACGTGTCAGGAATCTGAATTCCAATTCACAACTACTTGATATTGATCAATTAGCTCACCTGCTGTCATCATTAGGCAATTGCAGGTGATGTTCCTTTGAGTCTACTTTCTCTGCTGATCAAAAGTTATTATGGATACACAATACCTTGTCATGTTCATCTGTCCTATGGAGAGGTGAAATAGGCAAGGTCTTAATTCACATAAGTGAAGATGATTGTTATTAAGCTGGAAGTTTGTATGGAATTAGGGTATTCCGCAACTATTATGATTTCTCGTACTTAACATTTCACTAACTTTTTTCTTGGTTAACGTTTTTTTAATTTGAAAGACTATCAATTATTCATTTATAGTGAAGCAAGACGCTGAACTGTTCTTTAATGTGCCATTATATCTTGCAGCCATCCTCAGAAGGATGTTAATAAGAGTCACCTTTCTCTTTCCCGAGTATGTATGCATTTATACAGTCAATGGGTATAGGATCATCGATCAAATGAAGTTAACAAAATAATTCACTTGTTTTTGCTGGATGACAGATCCGGAACTAGTCCGAGTATATCTACTGCTGCCGAGACAACTCGTAATGAACCAAAAGCATACAATATAATGTGGGAACTGGTAATACTGGATCACTTTACATGCTCTTTCCTCTATCTTTTCCTGGTGTGCTTTACACTTTTTATCATTTCACTACGACTGCTGGTGATGATTCAGTTTGCTTGCTGAAAACTTGCATAAAATTTTATTGGCTTGTTATGAAAGTCGTTGGCGGATAACTTGAACCGAAAATATAGAATAAGAATATCTTTGAGAAGATCTGGCATAATGACAAAATCTTGAAGTGGTTGGTGTGTTATTAGAATCTGAAGCTAAAATGTAATTTAATTGAACTCCACGAGTACTTCATATTAATATTGAAATCACAGAAACAAAACCTTGCATTTGCGCAATCTGCGAGGGAGACCAGAAAAATTGATATTAAGTTGGCTTTTCAATGTGTAAAGGTTCCTTTAAAGATGGTGCAAAGGGAGGAACTTGGATTTAGTCTTAGGGTCCTAATGTGGGATGTTTGTGATGCTAGACAAGTTTCAAAGTTAAGCTGGTGTTACAACAAATACAGAGAGTTACCATTTTGCAAGATGTGTCTAACCAAATTTAGCTCACATGATTATCATGCTATGATTGCTCTAGGGAACTATGTGAAAAGCCTCTTAAATTGAGATTCAAAATTTGCTGGCTGCTTCATAATAGAGTCCATTGTTGATGTGCTGGTATTAGGCTCTTCAACAAGTTCCAATTCTACAAGTTTTAATTCCAGCTTCTGAATCCAAGAACTTATGCTGGTGCATGAAGCGACATGAGCTGCTAATGTTTTATCAAGCATGGTGTTAAGTAACATCTTCTGAATTTCATGGCTGCTTGTTGGCTTGCAGAAAATGTCGAATCGGGTAGATTGATTTTGGCAACCGTAACATCCAAAACCAGCTCAAAGGTTGGAACATCCAATGCTTATGGTGATCGTGGACTTCCATCATAGCAAGGAACATAGTTGCATCTTCAGTACGTTTTCATGTGGTTTAATTGCTTAATTTTTTGAATAATTGCTTATATTTTGATCAATATCTTGTTCCTGTAGAGGGGTGCTCCTACCAAAGGACCAAGACAAGATTGATCGTGTGTGTTCACGACATCAACATTCAGTCAAACGCTTTGCTGAATGTGAATGACTCAAGCAAGGTAACATAAATTTGGCAGTTGACATACAAGGTATGACTTTTTCTTTTTGGTTGTTATGCTTGATGTATTTCTTTTTGGGTTAATTTTGTGCGATTGATGTCTTTTGATTCTTTTTGTCTTTTCACTGTTAGTGATTGTGGGTTTTTTGTGATTGGTTTGTGCTTTTTGGGGTTTTATTCAGAATTATTTACGTGTTTGTGTTTTTTGTGTTCTCATTGTTTTTGTGATGTAGGGTTGTGTTGTTTGCTTTGTTTGTGTAATTTATTTTGTGTTTTCGTTGTATTTGTGCTCTTTGTAGTGTAATTTGACATGTGATTGTGGTTTGTCTTCTGATTGACTATGATTGTGGGTTTTTTTGTGAGTGTTGTGTGGTTTTTGGATTTTTATTGTTTATGTGACTGTTTGTATTCTGATTGTTTGATTGTTCTTGGTTGTGGGCTTGTTTAGTTACTTGAATTGTTGTGGGTTTTGGTGCAATTTGACTTAATTGTTCGAACTTGTTTCTTGGATGAGATCTTTTGTGTTCTAAATAGTTTATGTGATTATGGGTTGTTTGTATCTTTGTGTGATTTTGGTTTGTCTTCTTATTCTTTTTGTGATCGTGAGTTTGTCTTATGATTTATTCGTGATTGTGGGTACTTTTTGGATTGATTGTTTTGTGATTTGTGGGATTTTATTGTGATTGTATTTGATTGTGTTGTTTGTGATTCTCGATTGCTTTTGTGGGTTATGATTCTTGAATTTCTAGTTTCTTGGAATTTATTTTAATTTTGTCTTGTAATTAGTTTTGTGATTGTGGGCTTGTGCAACTCGTGTGATATTTGAATTAGTTTCTTGGACCTTTCTTTGTTGTCGTGATTATTCACTTTTTTTGGGTGAATTTGGTGTGATTGATGTTCCAATATTTGGTTAGTTTTCTGGGTGTTTGAATATTTTGATGTTCGAATGGAATTTCAGTAATTAATTGTGTGGTTGTTGGTTTTTTTTTTGATTGATTGTTCTACGATTTGTGGGATTTTATTCTGGTTGTTTATGTGATTGTGGTATTAGTGTTCTCATTGTATTTGTGTTTTTTGTAGTGTAATTTGATCAGTGATTGTGGTTTGTCTTCTGATTGACTATGATTGTGGGATTTTTTGTGAGGGTTGTGTGATTTGTGGGTTTTCATTCTCATTTTTGATGTGTTTGTGCTTTTTGTGTTTTGATTGTTTTTGTGATTGTGTGTTGTGTTGGTGATTGTGGTTTTTTTGTGATTGGTTTTGTGATTTTTTGGGGTTTTATTCAGAACTATTTATATGTTTGTGTTTTTTGTGTTCTGATTGTTTTTGTTATGTAGGGTTGTGTTGGTTTGCTTTGTTTTTGTAATTTATTTTAGGTTTTCGTGCAGTTTGTCTTAAGTGTTTGAACTTGTTTCTTGAATTTGATCTTTTGTTTCAAATTAGTTTGTGATTGTGAGATGTTTGTGATTCGCGATTGTTTTTAGTCGGTTATGATTCTTGAATTTCTAGTTTCTTGTAATTGGTTTTAATTTTGTCTTGTAATAGTTTTATGATTGTGGGCTTGTGCAATTGGTGTGATATTTGAATTAGTTTCTTGGACCTTTCTTTGTTGTTGTGATTATTCACTTTCTTTGGGTGAATTTGGTCTGATTGATGTTTCAATATTTGGTTAGTTTTCTGGGTGTTTGATTCTTTTGATATTCTAATGGAATTTCAGTAATTAATTGTGTGGTTGTTGGTTTTTTTTTTTATTGATTGTTCTACGATTTGTGGGATTTTATTCTGGTTGTTTATGTGATTGTGGTATTAGTTTTCTCATTGTATTTGTGTTTTTTGTAGTGTAATTTGATCAGTGATTGTGGTTTGTCTTCTGATTGACTATGATTGTGGGATTTTTTGTGAGGGTTGTTTGGATTCTGGATTTTTATTTTTTATGTGATTGTTTGATTGTTCTTGATTATGGGCTTGTTTAGTTACTTGAATTGTTGTGGGTTTTGGTGCAATTTGACTCTATTATTCGAACTTGTTTCATGGATTAGATCTTGTCTTCTAAATAGTTTATTTGATTATGGGTTGTTTGTATCTTTGTGTGATTTTGGTTTGTCTTCTCATTTTTTTTGTGATCGTGAGTTTGTCTTATGATTGTTCGTGATTGTGGGTACTTTTCGGATTGATTGTTTTGTGATTTGTGGGAGTTTATTCTGATTGTTTATGTAGTTGTGCTGTTTGTGTTTCATTGTATTTATGACTGGGGGTTGTGTCGGTTTCTTTTATTACTGTGATTTATCGTGGGTTTTGGTGCAATTTGAGTTAATTATTGGTACTTGTTTCTTGGATTTGATCTTTTGTTTCTAATTAGGTTGTAATTGTGGCTGGTTGTTTGTGATGCTTGATAGTTTCTGTAAGTTATTCTATTTTTCATTTTCTTGGAATTTTGCTTGATTTTATCTTGTAATTAGTTTTGTTACTGTGGATTTTTGGTGCAACAAGTATGATTCTAAATTAGTTTCTTAGGTTTTTTTCTTTTTTGTCGTGGTGCTTGATGTTTTCTGTTTTCTGGTTAATTTTGTGTGACTAAACCCTATTGAACGACGGCTTTGAGAAGTGTAAGGCTCAAACCAACAAGCTGCAAAGGTTAACAGAAGGATACGATCAGCATCGTCGTGACCCCACTCTGCACGAGAATCTCGAGCCATATGCCCCAGGGGGGGAATTGGCCATTGAAGATGATGAGTTCGCAAGATTGCTGGAGGAGATGGAAAGCTTAGATAGTTGTCTTCAAATTTTTCATTTTGATTTTGACAATGTAGATCGAATATCTTCTGGCTCAGATTTTTTGTTAGACGATTTTCGATTTGTTAGAAAACTTGCATATTTTGCCAGCTGTATCTACGATTAACCATTTGGTTAGCTCGCATACTGTTCCTTTGGAAGTCGATTTATCACTTGCCAAAATTTTGACCTTACGTAGATTTTACTATCTTTCTCAGATCGACTGATTTTTCATAGATCCTACGATTTTTCTCAAATCGAAATATCCTTCACAGATCTTACAATCTTTTTCAGATCGAAGGATCTTTTGCAGATTCTAAGATTTTTTTCGGATCGAATGGTCTCTCGCTGTCTTGCTATCTTTCACAGATCAAATTATATTACGCAGATTAAAAAATGAAAAATTGATGAGTAATTTAAAATTCGTTGCAACATCGCTTTATAACAAGTAAATTTTATTTATTTTCGTACTAGGTACTTCATTTCAATTTCACTAATTATCAATTAGCGGGTGTTGGAAAGTAAATGCGTGCATATATCTCGTTAAAACCACAAAAGAAATTGATTGTTATTTCTTTTATCATCACTTTTGCAAAATTTCAAAGATCGTATACAATTGCACAAAAAGAGATTAATTGCGGGATATATATAACATATAGAATGGTAGGAAGGTGATTACTAAAGGCTTTTTTTCATTATAAAAATACTTAAGAACAAAAAAAAATGTATAATTAATAGTAATTATCAATTAAAGGACTCTGTAAAGAAGCAATTTATTTGTAAAAATTACTGTAAAAAATAGCAGGGAGAGTGACTGTGGAACATCCGCCAAAACTCGCTCCTTTCGCTTGAGCCGTTGCCAATGGCTGGAACGCTCACTTCGTGAAAGAGAAACTTTTTCTCAGTTACCGCCAAACTTGTGGGATTTGCTCATATTCAAGGCGTGGCTTGAGAAGGTCCAATTCGATACATGCCCATGCCTTGGAGAGCTTGGATTGATTGAGCGTAGCGTCGTCAATCTGCAGAGGGGTTCCAATCGTGCTCACTACCGTGAATAGGACATCCTTGCTAAACATATGTGCTGGCAGCTCCGGGAAACTAACCCAAATCGGAACAATTGACGACTCCTATGACGGCGTGAAAGTAGGAGTCCACTTGAAGACATGCATTAGGTATCCCTGGATAAACCAAATACGGCGAAGCCACATGCGAGAGTAATCTGCTTCACACGATAACAAAATTAAGGCATGTCTGTTGTTCAGCATACTAACCGTGAAATTGCTTTTGATGCCAGTTCCAGCGAGCAGTTTGTGCAGGATGCTATATGAAGGTGTTCCATGTGAAAATTTGCCGACGAGTGCAAATTTGAATGGAGCTGCAAGAACTTCGGTCTCAGCATCTGTGAACAGCAATGTATGACCTTTGTCGCCAGTTAAAAGTGTACCGATAGCGGGCGGTGGCGAGTCCGCAAGGAAGTATTTGTGGGGTGCCGTTTTAGCGCTATTTGAGGCCTGTGATGGCGCAACAACTTCAGCAAAAGTTTTCTTCAGAAGGTTCGGCATCGGGCTCGAGGAAACTGGCTGCTGAAAATGTTTGACTGAGTGAGTTGACCGGGTCAACTCAGTCAAAGGCGAGTCAAACTCGCCGGCTGTCGGTGGTGGAGTTTTTGGCAAGTCTCCGGTGGCCGATTCTGACTGGACAGTGGGGTGCGCCATGTCGAGGTGAGGCCAATGGTGGTGCTCTGCTAGCGAACCGACGACGGACGACAGCAAAATGGCGTTGTGAAGGTTGGCGATGGCGGAAAGAGGAGAAATGTGAGATCTCTTCACTCCGGTGATGAAATTGGACGAAACGTATCTCAATCGACTTGCAATGAGGAGGGGATTCGAATGCTGGTGGTCCGCAACTGTGGGTGGCCGTGACGGCGGAGGCTAGCGGCGGTCGATGACTTAGCCCGTCGTCGTGCGTGTTTGAGGGGAATTGAAGTACTCATCAAGGCGATTCCAATGGTATATGGTATGCCCGGCAACTCGCCGGAACGACGCCGAATTTCTAGAGAGAAGGTGCGATGATTTTAGGGCGAAAATGGGTGGAAATCGGTGGCTTTGGAGAGCGCGTACGGCTGCGTCTAGCGTCGATTCAGTGCACAACTTGCATGGTTGTGACGGTCTTCTCGAGGCGCATCTGGTGGTGGTGCGCGTGTGGAGTTACGCACCGATCAAATTTTCCGGCGGCGCCACGATCAATGTGGTGGCGGGCTGTCAGAATCCGGTGGTGGTGAGGCAGATTGGATGGTGGTTTGGTGGTAGTTGGTGGTAGATGAGTACGTGTGTGTAAATCTCACACAATTCTAGTGAGAAGGGAGAGAATTTGGCAATGTTCACAATTGGTTTAAGGTTTAGGGTTTAGGATTTATGATTTTTTTTTATAAAAGCACCCGAGGGTGGGGGAGGCTTTTTGGGGTCCCCGTCCCATCTTCATTAAAAAAGAACAACAGGTAGCATTACAAAATAAAGCAACAAAATACAAAAAGAGGAGTACTACTCCTTTACATTGTCACATGAGAACAAGTTTTTTTTTTTTTTTTTTGTTACTTCTGATGGAACTGCTCTCCTTCCTCTGTGTCAAGCGGGTTGCGATTTAGGTGGCATACCGGATCCCAAATCTTAATCGGGTGTGGGCTAACCGGAGCGACATCATCCTCCTCCTTTAATTCATCAGTATCGTCCCAAGCCTTCAATTGTCCAGCGACCACTCCAAAATGTGACAAAATTTTGAAGAGTTTAAAGGCCTTTCTAAGTCTGATCCGTTTTTCCTCTTTTTGCCTTCCAATCTCATTTTGTCAACTGACTGAATTCACAAACAACAGGGTTATCGGAGTAGCAACAAACATCAGGAATGGATTCATCAATTTCATCACACTTAGCAATATTTTCAATATCATGGTTATCATCGTGTGCAGTGCAGATAACATCTTCAACATGCAAATCAGTCTCCACTTTCGAACCACAATTAGCATCTGACGTCTCGATTTCAATATTGTCATTACCATGTTTACCACTATCAATATTATCATTAAAGTGGTTAGTAGAGTACCTACTTGTTGGGACAGACTTGGAGCATTCACCTCTCTCGAATGCCTTGGCTGTCTCAAGCACCGGCTATTCCTCTGTTGCCATTTTCTCCCTTCCTTTCGATGCTTGGCCCTTGGAGGGGGGCGGGGGGCATTGCCCATTGTGTAGCACTCCAAGCTGTCGTGGCCGACATTTTTGCAAAGGTTGCAGTATTTTGGAACTTGCTCATATTCCACTTTCTGATGAATTGTGACTCCATTGATATGTAGGTTAAAGCCCTCCACGAGTGGCTTTGTAAGGTCAATCTCAATGCCAACTGTAGCTTTAGAGATCTTAGACTGATTGAAAGTGCAGTCATCGATTTGAAGATAATAGAGGATTCTTGAGCCGGTGTGAATGTCGGTGTCCATTTGAATACCCCCATTGGAAATCCTTGAATGTGCCAAATTCTTCTCAGCCACAGATAAGAGAAATAGAGTTTAGGGTTTAGGGTTAGGGGTTAGGGGTTAAAGGTTAGGGGTTTGGGGGTTAGGGTTTAGGGTTTAGGGTTTGGGGTTTGGGGTTTGGGGTTAGGGTTTGGGGTTTAGGGTTTAGGGTTTTTTTTTCTTTTTTCTTTTTTTTTTGGATAAACACCCGAGGGTGGAGGAGGCTTCGGGGTCCCCGTCCCATCTACATTTAAAAAAAACAAGCAGCATTACAAAGTAAAAACAACAAAATATAAAAGAAGGAGTACTACTCCTTTACATAGTGATACAAGAAAAAGTTAAAAGGAGCAATGCGGTTGCATTGGCACAACATCAAAATTGCCTGATGCGACGTTTGTTTCTTTCAGGCGGGGTTGGAGAGGGAACAAGAAACTGCTCTCCATCGTCTGTCTCAGCCAGATTAAGGTTCAGCGAGCACACTGGATCCTGAATTTTCACCGGCCGTGGGCTACCCGAGTCGACATCATCGTCTTCCCCTTCTGATTCATCCGTGTCATCCCAAACATTCAGTTGTCGAACAATTACTCCAAAAGTTTTAAGACCTTTGAAGAGTTTAGAGGCCTGTTTGAGGTTAATCCGTTGCTTCCTCGTTTGGATTTCCATCCCCCCAATAGGACAATACACAGCACCAACAGCAAGATTATCGGCAAGCAGATCAGTCTCCATAATGTTTTCACCATGTGCAGTACAGTTATCATTATCCACATGCTCATCATTCTCCACAATATTATCATCATGCTCATCATGCTCATCATGCTTACCATGTTTACCACTATCAACATTGTCATTAGAGAGGCTAGTAGAGTACCTGCTTTTGGAGCATTCACCCCTCTCGAGTGCCTTAGCTTTCCCAGGCACCACCTGTTCCTCCGTTCCCATTGTCTCCTTTCCATTTGACTTCTTGGCTCGTGGAGGAGGGCGAGGGGCATTGCCCATTGTGTAACACTCCAAGTTGTCGTGACCAACGTGTTTACAAAGGTTGCAATATTTTGGAAGCTGCTCATATTCCACTTTCTGATGAATTGTGACTCCATTGATTTGTAGGTTAAAACCCTCCACAACTGATTTGGTAAGATCAATCTCAATGCCAATTCTTGCGTTAGAGAGCTTGGATTGATTCAACGTGCAGTCGTCGATTTGAAGTGGTGTTCCTATCATGTTTGCTACCGCAAATAGAGCATCCTTATGAAACAAATGAGTTGGGAGTTCAGGAAACGTACCCAAACCGGAATAATAGAGGATTCCTGAGCCGGTGTGAATGACGGTGTCCATTTGAAGATGTGCATCGGAAATCCTTGAATGTGCCAAATTCTTCTCAGCCAAAGATAGGAGAAGTCGGATTCGTTGGAAAGACAAATAAGTACATGCTTGGCATTAAGCATACAGACGGTAAATGCGCCTTTGACTCCCAGTGTGGCTATAAGGCGATGCAGGTGTCGAAATTGAGGTTTTCCATGAGAGAATTTACCAACCAGTGCCAATCGGAAGGGAGCTGCAAGGGCTTCGGTCTCCGCATCCGAAAAAACTAGTGTAGGGCCCTTCTCATCAGTCAAGACCGCAGTTGGGATTTAGGGTTTAGGGTTTTTTTTTTTTTTTTTAGTCATAACACCCGAAGGTGGGGGATGCTTATCGGGGTCCCCATCCCATCTTCATTAAAAATAAAGCACAGTCAGAATTGCAACATAAACGCAACAAAAGATAAATGGAGGAGTACTACTCCTTTACATTGTGATACGACATCAAGTTTTTTGTTTCTTTCATTTTTTCTTGATTCGATCTGTCTTAATTCTTGGACCGCACGAGCCACTCCTCTGTTTCATAACTCGGATTTTCTCCTCCGTGTTCCTGACTAGGTACTCCGGTATCTCGTCTATGCGAAATTGATTCCTAGGCAGTCTGGCCGGAGAGGCCAGTTCCTGTAGCAGCTGCTCTGCCGAATCTGCAGGGTTGCAATTGGTCAAGCAAGGTGGGTCGCAGATCTTCAAAGGCGTGGCATCAATAACCAAAGTCTCCCCCTTATCTGAATCCTCTTGTAAAAGCATGGTAGTATTTCCAATTTGTATCCAATTTCCTCCAGCCATTTTATTTGCCGAAATCTCCTCACCCATACTTCCATCATAGCCGGTAGTGTTAGCGACATTCACTGACACAATGTTATCATGCACAACCACGTGGTTCTCACCCACAACAAGATTGTCGGCAGGCTCGTGTGCTGAGAAGTTAGCATTATCAACATGCAGTTCGTTTTCCACATTCGATTCACAGTTAACATCCGACGTCTCGATTTCAGCAATATCAACATCATCATTAGAGGGATTAGTAGGGTACCTGCTTGATTCACCTCTCTCAAATGCTTTGGTTGTCTCAGTCCCAATACGCTGCACAATAGTGGCCCCACAAATCTGGATTTGAAAGTGTTCAAGGCGCGGTTTGAGAAGATCCAATTCAATGCATGCCCTTGCCTTGGAGAGCTTGGACTGATTGAGTGTCGCATCGTCAATCTGTAGAGGAGTTCCAATCATGCTCGCCACCGTGAATAGAACTTCCTTACGGAACAGATGTGCTTTAGGGTTTAGGGTTTAGGGTGTTTAGGGTTTAGGGTTTAGGGTTTAGGGTTTAGGGTTTTTTTTTTTTTTTTTAAATAGGGACTTGTCGGGATCCCCATCCCATCTAAATTAAAAGGTAAATGTGAAATTGTTTTTGTACAATAAAAGATCCTACACAAAATAAAAGAGCCCAAAAAAAGACAAAAGTTGGCTTAGCAAAAATTAGCCCAAAAAATTCTTTGTAATACTAGGAGTCCCGCGGTCAATAGCTGCTGAAAGTCCAAGGTGTAAGTGGGCTGGTGGCTGAAGAGCGCGGCCCAAGTCAGTGATGCAGCCCAGACAGTCCGGTGGCCCAGTATTCTCGGCCCAGTTGGAACAGCCCTATATGAAAGAATTGTAGAGCAGCCTGGTGAAGAAGGCCGGCCCAGCAATGTGCCCAGCCCAGCAGAAAACCTCATAATTTTAGAGCTCAAGAACAAAATTAGGAGAAGCCTAACGCACGAAAAGGAAGTCCAACTGCTGCTGCTGCTTTCAAAAAAATTGAAATTTTCAACCCAAATCAATAAAACAAAAATAGCCCATGTTTGTTATAAAAAGGGTGAAGCCCAAAATCAAATTTCCACCAAAAAACACCAAAGAAAATTGAAGACGAAAATCCCAAAATCGTGAATAGTCTGCCACCACTCAAATAACCAACTTTCAAATTTCTCCATTTCTCCTCCTTTACAATGTTTGCTTTTTTCTGTACCCTTTCTGTTTTTCTTTTTTCTTTTTTCTCCATTCTTTTCTTATCCATCCTTTCTTCCTTCTCTTTTTTGATTTTTTCCTCTCTTTTTTTTCTCTTCTGTTCCTTCTCTTTTGCAACAACAATAAGTACCTCCCAATGAAAATTGCAGACCATGCTCTCAAAGAAACAAATTCAAAACAAGTGGAAACTGGTGCAGGAATTGAAAATAAACAGTGGGCTGGTTTTGAAAAATTGACAAAAGGGTTGAAACACTTCAATTACTTGAAATAAACAGGCACTGGTTGTTGAGCAATGTAATTTGAGGACTCCGAGTACACCAATGAGTCAATGTGTTGTCAGATGGACCAAAATTTGTGTAGGAAATGTATGAGTTTTGAGTGTAAGAGCAAGTAAGGCCAAAAAAGTATGAAAGCAAGTGATTGTGCAAGTGTAGCAAACGTGATCAATATGAAAGAAGAGAGTGAGCAGCAATGTGTGTAAGCTGAAGGACGAGGAGATGAGTAAGACAAAATATATGAAAAACAAGTGCTTGTGTTCCTATTCCCCGGTTTGTGAGATGAAAAGGCGCAAGATCGCAAACCTTCCAGCTTTTAAAGAAAGGAAAGAGGCCAATGGAGCTCTCTAATGCACAGTAGTGAGTGTACATCAGGGGCAATCGATGGCCGGGGACGTGAAAAGAAGGAGACAAAATCATAACCTTATGAGACAATGGAGTTGCTGCAGCAGAGGCAGTGATACCATGATGCCCATGAACCTGCAGCAGGAACCAAAGAAATTTGAGAGCATGAAAAAATGAAGAGTTTTAGAAAACTCCCTGAACTGAGATAGATCCTCATCACATTAGAGCCATATGAGGGTGCTTGCTGCAGCAGCACTAAAAGTTGTTTCAACAAGGCCAAGATAGTTGCACAAAGGATGATCAGTTGAAGTTTTTTGTTGGAGCAGAGGAGAAACAGCAAACGAGGTGAAAGCAGCATGTTGGAGCCTTCATATGGATGTGGGTTTCCAATCACTGATAGCCAATGAATCCAAGATGTTATGCAGCCTGCAGGGGGAGCAGAAACAGCATCAGTACAGAAAAATAGCAGCTGCAGAAAAACAGCAGCAAGAAAGCTCTGTTTTTGCTGCAGCAGTGCAGAAACTGCATCATCCAGTAGATTCGCTGCATCAGTGCAGAACTTGCAGCAGCAGGAGGTGGCTAAGAACAACAGCAGCAGCAACAGAGTTGCAACAGGAGGTGGCTAAGAACAACAGCAGCAACAAAGTTGCAGCAGAAAATGACATGCAGCAGCGGCAGCAAAGAAGCAGGAAAAGACTTCCAGCAGCAGCAGCAATTAACTAGCGATATGCAGCAACAAGAAAAAGCAGCAGAGCAGCAAACAACAGCAACAAAATGGAGCCTTGCAGCAGTAAATAACGGTAGTAGCAGCGGAGAACTGTAAGAGGGGAAATAGTAGCAGCAAAGGGGAAAAAAACAGCAAAAAGAACAAGGTTGCAGTAGCCCAAAAAACAGAAAATGCGAGAACAGAGGACTTCCTGAAAATTCGTTCACTTGGTTCGGATGTAGGGAATCCCTTGTCGGTCACATTCGATGATCCCCAGGAGTTGACCTTGAAGCTCCTCTCCTCTGAAGAGTTTAGAGCTATTTGTAGAGCATGCGAGGTTAGCAAGGTAATCAGCTGCTTTGTTTCCCTCTCGGTAAATATGCGTGATCTTATACTCCACTTTTTTCAGCATCAAACGAATGTCCGTGAGCATGTGCTTAAGGAGCCAGTGAGCTTTCTCAGATTGCTGCACAAGATGGAGGATGCAGTTCGCGTCAACCTCAATCCAGATCCGTGGAATGTTTTCAGTTAGACAGAGTTGGAGGGCTTTAAACAGGGCGAAGACCTCCGCAAACGTATTATTAGTATCTCCAAGTGTTTCATAAAATGCAAATGTTACTACTCCCTCCTCATATCTTGCAATTCCTCCTGCTCCAGCACGTCCTGGGTTTCCTTTAGAGGCCCCATCCATGTTGATTTTTATCCACCCTAGCTTCGGTTTGGTCCACTTAACGATCTTGATTTTGGGCTTGTAACTCGATCCCAGATCGAATCCCATGGATTTCGCCACGTATCGGTCCCCTTTCCAATTGATGCATTTGGATGTTTTGCTTTTGAAAGTGGTGACAATGTGTTGGTGGACCTTCCATTTGATACGTTCCGAGTTGAAATTTTTGTTTTGGTGCTTCACATCATTCCTTTCCAGCCAACCAAACCACAAGATGAGCATGGGAACAATCATTCTGATGTGATTTTGCCCCAAAGCTGATATCCTCCAGTAGTTCAAAAGGAGCGCAATGTTATCAGTATTAGGAAGGTTCATGTTGAATTTCCTAGCAAAATGCTCCCACACACGCCTGATTCCAGGGCCTTCAATGAACACGTGTTGGAGACTTTCGACGTGATTACAACAAGAGCACTTAGAGGCCAGCTGAATACCTTTTTTCTGGAGTTTCTCATCAACTGGGAGTTTGTTGTTGATAAGTCTCCACATGAAGACAGACATAGTTGGGGTAATAAATGGACACCAGATTTCCTTAATGAGCTGCTGTATTGCTCTCGTTTGTCTCAGAGAGTTCCACGTGGCTTTCATACTGAAATTCCCATCGCTACTCAACTTCCACAGAGGTGCATCACTGGTGTCGACGTCAAATGGTATCTCGCAAATTTGATGAACCAGGTCCGCTGTAAGCACTTCTCTTAGTTTTGCAACGTTCCAAGAATTGTTTTCCCAGTAGTTGTTGACAGGGGTTGTGTTCCACTCAAAATCAGGCATTATCTCAAAGAGGGGTTTTTCACCAATCCAGTTATCGAACCAAAATGAGATGTGTCCTTTTCCGAGGCTCCAGAAGATCTGCCTGTCCGCTTCTTTTCTGTGTCGGCACATTCTTTTCCAGTTTGGTGAGGCGATGTATGAGAGCTTTGCTGGGACTGGATGACTTCCTGTACAATACTTTTCCAGAAAGAAAAGGGCCCAAAGTGAGCTCTGGTTCCTAAATCTCCACCGCAGCTTGAGTTGGAAAGCATGGACCACATCTTGGATTCTTCTAACCCCAAAACCCCCTTCCTCCGTCGGATAGCAGATATCGTCCCACGAAGACCAGTTCAGTTTTCTCTGCTCATCAGTATTGCCCCAAAGGAACTTGTTGAAAAGTCTTTCAATGCGTTCCATTACATACTTAGGAGGTTTCAGGACTTGAAGCAGGTATGTCGGCATGGCACTGAGGACACTTTTGATGAGCTGAAGCCGTCCTCCATGGGACAGGAGTGCTTTTTCCCATCCTGTGATCTTATTCCGAATTTTTTGAATGAGTTCGTCGAAGAGAGCTCCCTTCTTGTTCCCTTTGAAGAGAGGCGCTCCCAGGTATGTGATCGGAAGGTATTTCAGCCTGAAGCCAGTGACCTGTTGGATGCAGCGAATTCTCATGTTGGAGGTCTTTTTATCGACCGTGAAGGAGCTTTTCTCCTTGTTGATGCGCTGCCCAGAAATGAGCTCGTAGTGCCTAAGGAATTCCATGAGTGTTTTTAGGTCCTTGCGGGTACCTTTCGAGAAGATAATGATATCGTCTGCAAATGCCAGGTGGGAGATGTTCTTGCTGCTCCTTGCAAAAAAATTCATACGGGGCTGCTGTTGGAAAAGCCAATCAAGTCCTCTGGATAAGCATTCTGCTGCAATAACGAAGAGCGTTGGGGATAATGGATCCCCTTGTCTGAGGCCTCGCGTCGACTTAAAAAATCCCACCCCTTCACCGTTGATCAAAATACTGAACCAACAGTTTTCAATGAGTTTCTTGATCATGTTAATCCAGTGCGTTGGAAATCCCACTCTCACAAGCATGTGGTAGAGGAATGTCCAGTTAACACGGTTATAGGCTTTTTCCATGTCAAGCTTGAATATGGTGTTGCTCAGACTGCCATTTTTTCCAAGACAGTGGGAAAGTTCTTGTGCAAGAAGAATATTATCTGAAATCATGCGACCCTGAACAAAACCGCTCTGGGAAGGGGAGATGATTTTGGGAAGCAGTTTGGCCATTTGGTTGTTGATGACTTTGGATAGGATTTTTCCCGTGACATTACAAAGGCTAATGGGCCTGAAATCTTTCCAAGTGGATGGAGCCTCAATCTTTGGAATGAGAATGATGGTTGTCGTTGTGAAATTCTTCAGAGGAGTAGATCCCGAGAGGAAATCCAAAACTGCGCCGTAGAGATCTTGACCAATAATTTCCCAACAACATTGAAAAAAGTGTGCCGAGAATCCGTCAGGGCCTGCCGTACTATGTGGGCACATATAAAAAATGATTGTTTTCACATCTTCAATTGTGGGGGTAGCATTAAGCTGATGCCGGTCCTCCTCTGAGAGAATGTTGGGGACCCAATGCAGGTCGTCAACACTCACCGTATCATCTCTTGTGAAGGCCTGCGTGAAGTAGTCAACAACCGAAACTTTGATATCTTCCGCTTTAGTGAGTGTGGCTCCATTATGTTGGATTTTGTAGATCCTTGATTGTTTCCTCTTTTTCTTAGTCAGCGAATGGAAATACTTTGTGTTTTTTTCCCCCTCCTCAAGCCACTTACAAGCTGCCTTCTGTTTCCAGTAGCTTTCTTCAACAGATAGAGCAAATGTTAGCTCAGCTGTGGCTTTGTTCATTGCAATGAGATTCTCATCATAAGGGTCCCCATCGTATGCTTGTTCCGCTATCTTGACTCTTTGTTCAGCATTCGTGATATTTTGAAAAATATTCCCAAACACTTCGGTGTTCCACAATTTCAGAGCTGCTTTAATCCGGTGGAGCTTCTGTTGGAAAGCAAACATACCATGGCCATGGATAGGATGCTGCCACGAAGTAGTCACACAGTGCTTGAAGTCGTGGTGCTTAGTCCACATGTTTTGGAAACGGAAGGGTGTCGGACCTGTTTTCTTTTCTTGTTTGACCGACAGAAGGAGCGGGCAATGATCCGAAACGTTCCTTGTGAGGTGCTGAATACGAGATAAGGGGAATGCTTGGGTCCACGTGTGAGAGAATAAGAACCTGTCAAGACGTTGCCAAAGTCTGCTCCTAGACCAGGTAAATTTAGATCCCTCGAATCCCGCATCCTGAAGACCACAGTCCATCATCATGTCTCCAAAATCCTCCATCGTTCTAATTTTTGGAGCAGCGCCTCTTTTTCTTTCACTACAATACAGAACAGTGTTGAAATCTCCACCAAGGAGCCAAGGTTCTTCTCCGTCATCAACATTTCTGAGCGCATCCCACAATTCCCGTCTTTTTGCTCTGGTGTGTTTAGCATAGACCCAAGTGCATAGTATTCCATTTGGCCAGAAATCTGAAAAGATACGTAGGTGCAGAAATTGCTCTTGAGAGATCAAGATTTCACAGTCAAGATCTTCTTTCATGAAGCACCAAATTTTGGAATTAGAATTACTGATGACCTTGTCAAAACCCAGTCTTCTACAGAAATATTGTTCATCCAGTTTCACCTTTGGCTCGATAATCACAAGCATTTTCGGTTTGTGTTTCTTACAATTCCAATGCACATGTTTTTGTTTATGGGCTTCTCCTATGCCCCGAATGTTCCAAAGGAGGATCTTCATATGAAACGGGGTGGGGTTGGTGGCACCACATGTTTTGATCTACTTCTAGTCAGAATTCTAGACACTTCATGCATTTTTGGTGTGTCAAAGTCGAAATTGATGCCTGGCTGAAAATCCCTTTCACTGGATCCTGAACGTGTGTGCTTTCCTCTCATCGCACAATCTTCCATTGACGAAGACGGCGACGCCGGTCTGCATGGATCCTTATCCTCGTTGGAGTGATCACTGTCCATATGCGCTGATTCCTCTTCCTTTT
Source organism: Sesamum indicum (assembly GCF_026168435.1). Lineage (NCBI taxonomy): Eukaryota > Viridiplantae > Streptophyta > Magnoliopsida > Lamiales > Pedaliaceae > Sesamum > Sesamum indicum. The sequence continues at coordinate 20,319 of NC_142657.1, read as the reverse complement.
CTTCAATGAGTTCAGTTTCAAAATCATAGTAGTTCTCATGCGGTGAGGGAAGTTCATCAGCAGCTTGGTTAAGGGTACAGGTCTGTTGCTGTTTTCTAGAGATTCTCTGATCGTTATCACCTTGTTGTCGATAAGATTGATTCATTTCGAGCACATGCTCCCTATTCTTCTTCATAAGCATAGCAAAGGGGTTAGGGTTTAGGGTTTAGGGTTTAGGGTTTAGGGTTTGGGGTTTGGGGTATGGGGTTTGGGGTTTGGGGTTTGGGGTTTGGGGTTTGGGGTTTAGGGTTTAGGGTTTAGGGTTTAGGGTTTAGGGTTTAGGGTTTAGGGTTTTTTTTTTTTTTTTTTTTTAATCAAAACACCCGAAGGTGGGGGATGCTTGTCGGGGTCCCCATCCCATCTTCATTAAAAAGTAAATAACAGATACATTACATTAAGAAAGCATGAAGGAAGGAGTACTACTCCTTAATATTGAGAAACAACATATAGTTAAAAGTTTCTAAGCGGTTGCATTGTCCCAGTGCGTGCAGCGATGTCTGTATTTTCGTGGCGGGGTTGGAGAAGGAACTGTTCTCCTTCCTCTGTTTCAGCCGGATTAAGGTTCAGCGAGCAAATTGGATCCTGGATCTTTAACGGCCGTGGGCTATCTGGGTTGACATCATCGTCTTCCCCTTCTGATTCATCAGTGTCATCCCATTCCTTCAGTGGTCGAGCAGTCATTCCAAAAAATTTCAGACTTCTGAACAGTTTGGAGGCCTGTTGAAGGTTAACCCGTTTCTTCCTCTTTTGGATTTCCACCCCCACAATAGGAAAATACACATCACCCACAACCAGATTATCGGAAGGCAAATCAGTCTCAACAATATGTTCCACAGTTTCCTCACCCATTTTATCGACCTCACAGGTAATATCAACATGCTCATCATTCATCACGATTTTATCATCATGCTCACCATGTTTACCACTATCAACATTGTCATTAGAGAGGTTCGTAGAGTACCTGCTTTTGGAGCATTCACCCCTCTCAAATGCCTTGACTTTTCCAGTCACCACCTGTTCCTCCGTTCCCATTGTCTCCTTTCCTTTTGACTTCTTGGCTCGTGGAGGGGGGCGGGGGGCATTGCCCATTGTGTAGCACTCCAAGTCGTCGTGGCCAACATGTTTACAGAGGTTGCAATATTTTGGAAGCTGCTCATATTCCACTTTCTGATGAATTGTGACTCCATTGATTTGTAGGTTGAAACCCTCCACAAGTGGCTTGGTAAGATCAATCTCAATGCCAATTCTAGCGTTAGAGAGCTTGGATTGATTCAACGTGCAGTCGTCAATTTGAAGTGGTGTTCCTATCATGTTTGCTACCGCAAATAGAGCATCCTTATGAAACAAATGGGCTGGGAGTTCAGGAAAACGTACCCAAACCGGAATAATAGAGGATTCCTGTGTCGGTGTGAATGACGGTGTCCATTTGAAAATGCGCATCGGAAATCCTTGAATGTGCCAAATTCTTCTCAACCAAAGATAGGAGAAGTCGGATTCGTTGGAGAGACAAATAAGTACATGCTTCGCATTAAGCATACTGACAGTAAATGCGCCTTTGACTCCCAGTCCGGCAATAAGGCGATGCAGGTGTCGTAATTGAGGTTTTCCATGAGAGAATTTACCAACCAGTGCCAATCGGAAGGGAGCTGCAAGGGTTTCGGTCTCCGCATCCGAAAAAACCAGTGTAAGGCCCTTCTCATCAGTCAAGACCGCACCGATGGAGGGCGGTGGCGAATCTGCAAAGAAAAATTTCTGCGAAGCTGTTTGCGGCGCTTTTGAGGGTGCAACGACTTCAGCGAACGTTCTTTTTGGAGGCATCGGTGTCGAAAACAGCTGCTGACTCAGTTCCGGGGGTTTGACCGGTTGAGTTGACCGAGTCAACTCGGTCAAACCCGTTTGACCGCCACCTACCGCCGGAGTTGGAGATTCCGGCGACTGAACGGATCCATGATCTGACCGAATGGTCGGCTTCGTCATCCCAGCGCGAGTCGGGTGGTGGTGGTCCGCCGGCAAACGGTGGCCGGACGGCGGCGGAATGGCACGACGAGTGGCGGCAACGGCGCGAGTAGGAGAAGAAAAAGATCTCTTCGTACAGGCGATGAAATTGGACGAGATTGGTCCCAACGATTCGCCATGAAGAGAGGAAGACGACGGTACTGGTCCGCGACCGTGGGTCGGCTTACCGGCGGCGAATCGACGGTGGAAGCGTTCGGCGGTGGAGGAGTTAGCCCATCGTCCCAAGTGCACGAAACTTCAAATTGTTTGGGGGGAAATACTCTACTCATCAAGGCGATTCTTTCGGTATATAGCACGGCCGGTAATTCGACGAGACGGCGCCGGAATCTTAGAGAGAAGATTCCGGCGACTTTGAGGGCGAATCTGCAATTTTCGATCGGTCGGTGAAGGCGCGTCCGTGCTCCGTTCAGGCCACGCGCACCATGGTTGGACAGTACTCGACGAGGCGAGCCTGACGGTGGTGGCCGTGACCTCGGACGTGCCGGCGAGATTTTCCGACCGGCGACCGGTGACGGCGCGGCGGCGCCGCCGTGACGGAGCAGGAGATGGGCTGTCTGTCGGTGGTGGTGGTGAGGCTGAAAGAGTGGTGGTTTGGTGGTGGTGGGAGGTGGAAGTGCAAGTGTGTGAAAATCTCACACAATTATAGTGAGATGTGGAGAGAAAATGGACAAGTGGTTTAGGGTTTAGGGTTTAGGGTTTAGGGTTTAGGGTTTGGGGTTTGGGGTTTGGGGTTTGGGGTTTGGGGTTTAGGGTTTAGGGTTTAGGGTTTAGGGGTTTAGGGGTTTAGGGGTTTAGGGTTTAGGGTTGGGGGTTTGGGGGTTTGGGGGTTTGGGGGTTGGGGGTTGGGGGTTTGGGGTTTGGGGTTTGGGGTTTAGGGGTTTAGGGGTTTAGGGGTTAGGGGTTAGGGGTTTAGGGGTTTAGGGTTTTAGGGTTTTAGGGTTTTAGGGGTTTAGGGTTTAGGGTTTAGGGTTTAGGGTTTAGGGTTTAGGGTTTAGGGTTTAGGGTTTAGGGTTTAGGGTTTAGGGTTTTTTTTTTTTTTTTTTGGTCAAAACACCCGAAGGTGGGGGATGCTTATCGGGGTCCCCATCCCATCTTCATTAAAAAGTAAATAACAGATGTCTTACAAAACACTTGAGAAACCAGAGGAGTACTACTCCAAAAACATTGTGAAACAGAAAATAGTTAAAAGTTTCTAAGTGGTTGTAGTGGTTGTAGTGATCCAGTGCGTGCAACGATATCTGTATTTGCGTGGCGGGGTTGGAGAAGCAAAGAACTGTTCTCTTTCCTCGATCTCAGCTGGATTACTGTTCAGCGAGCAAACTGGATCCTGGATCTTCACAGGCCGTGGGCTATCCGGGTTAACATCATCGTCTTCCCCTTCTTATTCATCAGTTTCATCCCATTCCTCTAGTGGTGGAGAAATCATTCCAAAAAGTTTCAGATTTTTGAACAGTTTAGAGGCCTGCGGAAGTTTAACCCGTTTCTTCCTCATTTGGATCTCCACTCCCCCAATCGGAGGATACACAGCACCAACAACCAGATTATCGGAAGGCAAATCAGTCTCCACAATATTTTCCACAGTTTCCTCACCCATTTTATCGACCTCACAAGTAATATCAACATGCTCATCATTCATCACGATTTTATCATCATGCTCATCATGCTCACCATGTTTACCACTATGAACATTGTCATTAGAGAGGTTAGTAGAATACCTGCTTTTGGAGCATTCACCCCTTTCAAATGTCTTGGCTTTTTCAGTCACCACTTGTTCCTCCGTTCCCATTGTCTCCTTCCCTTTTGACTTCTTGGCTCGTGGAGGGGGGCGGGGGGCATTGCCCATTGTGTAGCACTCCAAGTCGTCGTGACCGACGTGTTTACAAAGGTTGCAATATTTTGGAAGTTGCTCATATTCCACTTTCTGATGAATTGCGACTCCATTGATTTGTAGATTGAAACCCTCCACAAGTGGCTTGGTAAGATCAATCTCAATGCCAATTCTAGCGTGAGAGAGCTTGGATTGATTCAACGTGCAGTCATCGATTTGAAGTGGTGTTCCTATCATGTTTGCTACCGCAAATAGAGCATCCTTATGAAACAAATGAGCTGGGAGTTCAGGAAAACGTACCCAAACCGGAATAATAGAGGATTCCTGAGCCGGTGTGAATGACGGTGTCCATTTGAAAATGCGCATCGGAAATCCTTGAATGTGCCAAATTCTTCTCAGCCAAAGATAGGAGAAGTCGGAATCATTGGAGAGACAAATAAGTACATGCTTGGCATTAAGCATACTGACGGTAAAGGCGCCTCTGACTCCCAGACCGGCAATAAGGCGATGCAGGTGTCGGAACTAAGGTTTTCCATGAGAGAATTTACCAACCAGTGCCAATCGGAAGGGAGCTGCAAGAGCTTCGGTCTCCGCATCCGAAAAAATCAGTGTAGGGCCCTTCTCATCAGTCAAGACCGCACCGATGGAGGGCGGTGGCAAATCGGCAAGGAAAAATTTCTGCGAAGCTATTTGCGGTGCTTTAGAGGGTGCAACAACTTCAGCGAACGTTCTTTTTGGAGGATTTAGCGTCGAAAACAGCTGCTGACTCAGTTCCGGGGGTTTGACCGGTTGAGTTGACCGAGTCAACTCGGTCAAACCCGGTTGACCGCAGTCAACGGCCGGAGTTGGAGATTCCGGTGACTGGTCGGAGTCGTGATCTGAACGGATGGTTGGCATCGTCACCACAGCGCGAGTCGAGTGGTGGTGGTCCGCCTGCGAACGGCGGTCGGACGGCGGCGGAACGGCGGCTCGATTGGCGGCGACGGCGCGATTTGAAGAAGAAGGAGATCTCCGCGTACAGGCGATGAAATTGGACGAGATTGGTCCCAAACGATTCGGCATGAAGAAAGGAAGCCGATGGTACTGGTCCGCGATCATGGGTCGGCTCACCGGCGGCGAATCGACGGAAAACGTGGCGGTGGTCGTCGACTTAGCCCATCGTCTACGGTGGACAAAACTTCAAATTGATTGAGGGGAAAGAAAGAACTCGTCAAGGCGAGTCGAACGGTATGTGGCACGACCGTCAACTCGCCGGAAAACGACCGGATTTTTAGAGAGAAGTGACCGGCGAAACTTAGGCGAAAATCATGCGATTTCAGCAACTTCGGCTGGCGCGTACGGCGGCGTCCGGCGACCGTTCAGTGCAGGACTTGCATGGCTGTGACGGACTCCACGAGGCGCATCCAGTGGTGGTGCGCGTGTGATGCAACACGCCGGTCGAATTTTCCGGCGACCGGCCGGCGGCGGCGCGGCGGCGACGCCGCGGTGGAGGAGGAGCTCGGCTGTCTTTTGGTGGTGGTGGTGAAGCTAAAAGAGGGATGATTTGGTGGTGGTTGGTGATGGAGGGTGTAGTGTGTTAAATCTCACACACTTCTAGTGAGAAGTTGAGAGGATTTGGCAAGTCAAGAATGGTTTAGGATTTAGGGTTTAGGGTTTAGGGGTTTAGGGTTTTAGGGTTTTAGGGTTTAGGGTTTGGGGTTTAGGGTTTGGGGTTTGGGGTTTCGGGTTTGGGGTTTAGGGTTTGGGGTTTAGGGTTTAGGGGTTTAGGGGTTTAGGGGTTTAGGGTTTAGGGGTTTAGGGTTTAGGGGTTGGGGTTGGGGTTTAGGGGTTGGGGTTTAGGGTTTAGGGGTTGGGGTTTAGGGTTTAGGGTTTAGGGTTTAGGGTTTAGGGTTTAGGGTTTAGGGTTTAGGGTTTAGGGTTTAGGGTTTAGGGTTTAGGGTTTTAGGGTTTTAGGGTTTAGGGTTTTAGGGTTTAGGGTTTTAGGGGTTTAGGGGTTTAGGGTTTAGGGTTTAGGGTTTAGGGTTTAGGGTTTAGGGTTTAGGGTTTAGGGTTTGGGGGTTTGGGGGTTTGGGGGTTTGGGGTTTTGGGGTTTTGGGTTTTGGGGTTAGGGTTTTAGGGTTTTTGGGGTTTGGGGGTTTGGGGGTTTGGGGGTTGGGGGTTTGGGGTTTGGGGTTTGGGGTTTAGGGTTTAGGGTTTGGGGTTTGGGGTTTGGGGTTTAGGGTTTGGGGTTTGGGGTTTGGGGTTTAGGGTTTAGGGTTTAGGGTTTAGGGTTTAGGGTTTAGGGTTTAGGGTTTAGGGTTTAGGGTTTAGGGTTTAGGGTTTAGGGTTTAGGGTTTAGGGTTTAGGGTTTGGGGGTTTGGGGGTTTGGGGGTTTGGGGTTTTGGGGTTTTGGGTTTTGGGGTTAGGGTTTTAGGGTTTTTGGGGTTTGGGGGTTTGGGGGTTTGGGGGTTTGGGGGTTGGGGGTTTGGGGTTTGGGGTTTGGGGTTTGGGGTTTGGGGTTTGGGGTTTGGGGTTTGGGGTTTGGGGTTTGGGGTTTCGGGTTTCGGGTTTAGGGTTTAGGGTTTAGGGTTTAGGGTTTAGGGTTTAGGGTTTAGGGTTTAGGGTTTAGGGTTTAGGGTTTAGGGTTTAGGGTTTAGGGTTTAGGGTTTAGGGTTTAGGGTTTAGGGTTTAGGGTTTAGGGTTTAGGGTTTAGGGTTTAGGGTTTAGGGTTTAGGGTTTAGGGTTTAGGGTTTAGGGTTTAGGGTTTAGGGTTTAGGGTTTAGGGTTTAGGGTTTAGGGTTTAGGGTTTAGGGTTTAGGGTTTAGGGTTTAGGGTTTAGGGTTTAGGGTTTAGGGTTTAGGGTTTAGGGTTTAGGGTTTAGGGTTTAGGGTTTAGGGTTTAGGGTTTAGGGTTTAGGGTTTAGGGTTTAGGGTTTAGGGTTTAGGGTTTAGGGTTTAGGGTTTAGGGTTTAGGGTTTAGGGTTTAGGGTTTAGGGTTTAGGGTTTAGGGTTTAGGGTTTAGGGTTTAGGGTTTAGGGTTTAGGGTTTAGGGTTTAGGGTTTAGGGTTTAGGGTTTAGGGTTTAGGGTTTAGGGTTTAGGGTTTAGGGTTTAGGGTTTAGGGTTTAGGGTTTAGGGTTTAGGGTTTAGGGTTTAGGGTTTAGGGTTTAGGGTTTAGGGTTTAGGGTTTAGGGTTTAGGGTTTAGGGTTTAGGGTTTAGGGTTTAGGGTTTAGGGTTTAGGGTTTAGGGTTTAGGGTTTAGGGTTTAGGGTTTAGGGTTTAGGGTTTAGGGTTTAGGGTTTAGGGTTTAGGGTTTAGGGTTTAGGGTTTAGGGTTTAGGGTTTAGGGTTTAGGGTTTAGGGTTTAGGGTTTAGGGTTTAGGGTTTAGGGTTTAGGGTTTAGGGTTTAGGGTTTAGGGTTTAGGGTTTAGGGTTTAGGGTTTAGGGTTTAGGGTTTAGGGTTTAGGGTTTAGGGTTTAGGGTTTAGGGTTTAGGGTTTAGGGTTTAGGGTTTAGGGTTTAGGGTTTAGGGTTTAGGGTTTAGGGTTTAGGGTTTAGGGTTTAGGGTTTAGGGTTTAGGGTTTAGGGTTTAGGGTTTAGGGTTTAGGGTTTAGGGTTTAGGGTTTAGGGTTTAGGGTTTAGGGTTTAGGGTTTAGGGTTTAGGGTTTAGGGTTTAGGGTTTAGGGTTTAGGGTTTAGGGTTTAGGGTTTAGGGTTTAGGGTTTAGGGTTTAGGGTTTAGGGTTTAGGGTTTAGGGTTTAGGGTTTAGGGTTTAGGGTTTAGGGTTTAGGGTTTAGGGTTTAGGGTTTAGGGTTTAGGGTTTAGGGTTTAGGGTTTAGGGTTTAGGGTTTAGGGTTTAGGGTTTAGGGTTTAGGGTTTAGGGTTTAGGGTTTAGGGTTTAGGGTTTAGGGTTTAGGGTTTAGGGTTTAGGGTTTAGGGTTTAGGGTTTAGGGTTTAGGGTTT